>NC_135716.1:11893151-12540838 GCF_964656455.1 Halichoerus grypus | reverse complement strand
ATTAGTGAAGGAGGACATTACTTTAATTTCTTCCATGTGGCTCTGAGCGCTGGTGGTTAATTCCCTCCCTGTACTTCACGAGGACGTTGTGGTTGAAGAGTTAAAGTCTAATTAGGCTCCCTGTCAAAAGCAACAAAACCCTGGCTTCAGTGGATTCCCTCTGACAAAAACACCTTTTACTCTGAGGCTCCCTGTTGGCCCCGTTTCCAGTCTGATTGGAGTTCACCCTGAGTGAAGTCTCCTTCGAAGGGGCAGGAGGCCTGTCTCACAAACGCGCTAGAGCCAGGGAGTCAACGCCGGCATTTACTTTGAAAAGTAGCTTGTGATTTCCTGCCGTGGTTGCAGGGAGCGGGGACGGAGACCGCGCAGATGTGGGAACCAGGCGGAGTAACCGTTAGGAGGAATGGGGGGGGGGGTGGTAGTTCGTGAGTTACCCCTTATATGTACATTATTATTACAGCAAGTTAGTGAAACAATCTTTTACCTGTTTCAGGATAGAAACTGTAGGGGAAATGTATCTGAACCTCCAAAATCTCCGTTTAGGGCTGTATCTCCGTCTTGGAAGGTTGTTGGGAGAATGGCATTAAGCAAGTCTGCGGACACTTTGGCCCCATGCTTGGTACACACGGGGCTTCTATTGTTCGTTTTCTCCACACTCTCCTCCCCACCCACAGTGGCTTTGACTCCCAAGGACTCTCATTCAAAATCCCTGTTTGCTACTTACCATCTGAGGTGCATTGGACCATGATAGCAGGTAATCCTTGCTGAGCCCCTATGATGTGCCAGGAAGGAGTCTAAATACTTTACATGTATTCATTTATTTATTGCCCTAGTTCATCCTCCCAAATCCCCAAGAGGTAACTAGGCTTTTGCAGAGAAAAATAATATATAACATTAACTGAATGCTTGCTGTTCTTAGCACATGACTGTATTTACTTATTTTATTCTCACAGCGTTATGAAATAGATCCCATTATTCTCAGTTTCAAAGATGAGTAAACTGAGTCACAGAGTGATTATGGAATCGGCCTAAGGTCACAGAGTAAGAGCTAGAATTCCTACCAGTAGTGGGGTCCCAGAACTCTTGTCCTTCCCCCTCCTCAGGTCATGTTGCCCCCCAAGACTTAGTTCCCTCATTTGTAAAACTGGTCTAACACAACAACGGTACCTATACCAAACGGTTGTTGCAATGACTGAATAAAATAGTAAATCTGAAAACACTTCACAAATGATAACACGACACGTAAGTGCTAAGTATTATTGTAATTTTTGGCTACAGTGTAGCCATAGATAAGCATGGAGTTGTGTACACGATGAGTTTATTAGAAGGGGAAAGACGAGACTAAGATTAGTTGAATGCCTACTAGCTTACTGTGCTCCATTTTTTTAAACTCGTATTACCTCATTTTGATATTTTTATCCCCAGTGTATAAAAGAACAAACAGAAGCTCAGAAAAGATTCAGTAATGTGTCCATATGACTCATCTGGGAAATAGTGCAGGCAGAATTACAAGCCAAACCTGACCAAGTCTGAGACCTACTCTCTTTCCATTTCACCATGATGGTTTATGAGAACAAAGGAGATTTATCTCCCCATGGCATTTTGTCACATGATGCTCATTTTGCTTCTCTCCCTTAAAATAAATTATGAATGAAGTTATCCATGCAGCATTATACTAATAAAAATAAAATCTTTCACCCTAAGATTTCTTGTTGCACTGAAAGGCAAATTTCCCAATCAGCTTGTCATTGTCTGTGTGTGTGTGTGTGTGTGTGTGTGTGTGTGTGTGTGTGTGTGTTTCTTATTTTGAGTTTTAAGATTAAGTCTCGCTGGATTTGCTAAAACATTGCTGGACCCATTTTACATACTTGAGTTTCAGATCTGGTCCTGGCAACTCACCTAAAGACAAATCTCTGGGAAGAGAAATAAGTTCCCCATGCAGCTAGATTTCAAGGTTGGGCAGAGCCAGTCACATGTCAGAAGTATCTTCAAAAGTCAAATATGAACTGAAGAACAATACTTGGGTTTAAATCTTCACTCTTGTTTTTACTGTGTGATGATAAACAAATTTTCAAACCCTCATCTGAAAATGGGCTTATTATTATATCTGCTTTATAGGATTAAATAAAATGGTGGCTGTTTCAGGGTAGGTGCCCAATCAATGTTAATTTCCTTCCTAGCTGTTCCCTTCTAGAATGGAGTTTTGGATTATGGAAGTGAAAGCACATGCATTACCATTTTCCTGGGACCCAAGGAGTGATGAAATGAAGTTAAGTCCATACTTGGATGATTCACATGGAACAGTTAGCTTTCTTTTGGGGCTTAAGTGGAGTTGTGGGATAGATATACATCTGTTAGGATGCCTGCCATACATCACATGAATGAATAAACTTCAAGTGCTGTTAGTTCTGGAGTCAAGGGGAGAACAATATGGTGGCTAAAATAATGGTGAGAAGATGGGGGTGGAGGATGGAAGCTTATCCTTATTTCCATCCCCTTTCTAGTGACTTGGTGGGAACTGTCAGCTTCTTCTTGAGCCTCAAGTCACCCCTTTCCCTTCTCTTGGTTGCTATGCACACAGAGGCCATTCTAGGCAGAACATTCTTATTCATGAAAGGAATTTCCAGTCTGAATCCCTGCCTTCTTTTTTCTCATTAGATGAGGAGTCTATTGGCCAACGTTTATTGCAAAGTTGTTGTGATTTAGAGCAATCAGGAGACACTCCAACCAAATTAAACTTCTCCCAGCACAAATTAAACTTCTTGACCAGCACAACGCCTTTTATGCCTTGGGGCCTTTGCACATGCTTTCCCCCCTCTCCTTGGAAAGTGTTTTGCTTTCCGTGCACTGCTCATTTTCACTTGGTTGACTCAAACTCATCCTTCAGGCCTCATCTGTTCAGGGAATGGTTCTGTGACTCCACTCGTCCTCCCAGGACTAGATGACTAGTTTGTGCCCTGGCTGTAAGTTTACACACATTTATGTTGTCCTGCCTCAGCACTCTACACAATTCTGATTCTTTGTTCACTATATTTCTCTCCCAAATGTTTTGTAACCTTGGTGAGAACTTTGCCTATCTTGCTCGCCGCGGTATCTGTGTTCAGCACCATATGTAGCACATAACGGGCACTCAGAAGATGTTTATTAAAGGAGTTCATAAAAGAGCAATTGAGTGAGTGAGAGTGAAATGAGTTAAGCAGGTGTGAGGTAGCAGGAAGAATATTGAGCTGTGAATCACGATGCCTTGGGACCATGCTTAACTTCAATTTTAACTAGCAAAGTGACCCCTAGGCCACTTTAATTTCTTAGGCCTAAAGAAGCTTATACTATTATCTCAAAGGGTTGTGGGAATTCAATCAAGTGCCTAGCGTATGGTGGGTGCTTGATTAAAAGTGAGTTCTTTCCCACTGTAAGAGAAATCACTGATGGGGTTTATGCCATCACCGGGAGCTCCCAAACCAGCTGGGTCACTGGAAGCCCTGGGTCCAAACTCCAGATCTGCCCCCAGAGAGTAGCTGTCAAAGATCAACTGAATCATGAGCTGTTGCCACAGGAGGTGGTGTTCTAAAGCTGGGACCTGTGTCATCACTTTTCCCTTCCACAGAGGGACTGTGGCTCTGGATGGGGGCACCAGATGCCCTTTCTGGGTGAGAAAGGCCTCTTTCAGGAAAGCTCCCACTCTGGCACCAGTGACCCAAGTCATAAAGGTGATTCATTTTCCAGTTTCCAAGGCTTCAAAGCAACATATATGAAGGGCCACGGGTGGAGGGAGGCACACACTCTCTCTCCCCTGCAGCAGCTCTGGGGCTACAAGGAACACTCAGAGGTATTGAACTGCTCCTTGAGTTTCGTTGGAAGCGTGAATGTTATGCATACACATAAGCACTCACCCCTGGCGCTGGGTGGAGATTCTTGGGCATAACCTGCCAATGTGTTGTGCTGGAGTTATTTTCCACTGAAATACCCTAATTAAAAAAAAAAAAAAAATCCCAAAGACAAAACTGTTGATTCAGGGACTGCAAGCTTCTGGCAATCTCTAGTTTGAGGGGCCTTTCCCCTAGCTCTGGATTCCAACCATGATACCTAAAAGGGCTGAAGGCTAGACCCTTAGTAAATCATGCTTTTGTGGGGGATGGGTGAAGCCTGGAGGACACCCCCCCACAAATGGACCCTGGCAGGCAGGCTCCCACAAAATGTTCTTTGGCAGGCCCAGCTCATGGGAAAATGTGATTTCCGGCCTGCTGCGGATGCCTGGGAGTCTGTGCATTTTTTTCATGTCTTCCCTGCTCTGCTGTGGGATTTGGGGAAATCTAGAGCATCTCTGCATTTCACGTAGCACTGCTTAGTCTGTATGAAGCGGCCCATAGGGAAAGAGCCTGGACTTTGAGGTGAGACCAAACCGAGCCTCACTCTCAGCTTTCTGCCTAGCAGCTGTGTGAGCATGGACAAATCACTTAACCTCTCTGTGCCTCAATTTGCTCATTCCATAAAGTGCCTCCCTTTGTGGGGGCCAGGGATTGTTTTGGGGTTGCAATGAGACAAAATATATAAAGCACCCCTACAGTGCTTGGTCAACAGGAAACACTGCTTTCCTTGCTTCTATCTTGTTCTTTTTTCTTTAAATGAATGAGACAGTAACTTAGAAAATTGTTTTCTCGGATGTAAGATCAATGAAGGGTCACTGTTCTCTCCAAGGATATATTAATATTCCCAACTCTTAAATATATTTAATATTTATAAGTTATAATTTACTTTTTCTCAATTTTGCATTTATATCTGTGATTGTCTCTTCCTCCTCAGGGAAAACAACACCATATTAGGTAGCTGGTTTTATTCAGGACATCAGAAATAATAAAAGTGAAATCTTTCAAATTTCAGTTACTTGCATCTCATTTATAAAAGTTTTTCATATGTCTTACAATTAAATCACAAATTCAATGGGATCAGCAAACATGAATACTGAGGGAGTATGGGTAGCATAGATTCAAAACAGAGTCCCCTGCTAGGGAGCCTGAAAAGTCTCTGGTCAATTGCCCAGCCTGCAAACCCCTCTGAGGAAGAGAGATTAGACCTCAGGACGCAAGAGGCTCAGGGGAGTTAGGAATGAGGTGTGAAGCTCCCTTAATGGAGGAAAGAACATCTCCCCTGGGTCTCCTAAGTTTTATTCCGTCAGATTTCCAGGAAGCAAAGAGCACACATCCCCAGCCAGTATTAGTGGCTCCGTTCTCTGAGCATAATGACATATGGTAATTGACATTACTGTATCAGTACGATTTCCAAAAACTTAAAAACAGTGGATTAATTCAGTGCTCAGTGAAAAGATATCTTCTACCAATAGTGTTCAACCCAACCTACCCTTCATAAGCTGCTCTGTTGATTATTTATATGGAAATTTCTGGATCTGTCATAGTGATGATAATGTATTGACTATTGCAGGGATGTTTTAAGACAGCATTCTTAAAATACAGCAAGGTACCATAAAGTGATCAAAAGTAAGGAAGAAACCAAAAGTCAAAAAAGGGAAAAAACAGATTCAGAATGACCTACACAATTGTTAGGAAGATGCCACAAAATATTTTGAGTCTCTCAATGGTCACTGGAAAACAAAAAATAAGCAAATAAATAAGTAAAACAAAAAAGATAGTCACCCAGTTCAATGTCTCTGGAAGGAACAGATACATGCACTAGATACAGAACACACCTTCTCGTCCTGTCAAACCTTTGCAAAGTAGCTAGAATCATCCCTGTGACTATAGTAGGAATCAGAGGAACAGAAGTCTAGCCCAAGGTCCTACAGCTGAGGTAGGACTTGAAGCCAGATGTGTTTTGTCTGTAAGTCTGTGTTCTTATCACTGAAGGATGCCGGTGCTCTTCTATGGGCATGGTGGAGTGGCAGTGGATGCACAACGCAGTCCTTTTTTTGGAATTCACTGGAATCTTTGCAGAGATTCTAGGAGAAAGGTGTGAGGTTCCAAAGTGGTTACATGAGTGGAGAGTAGGCAACAGACTTACCAATTTACCTGTGTGTGTGTGTGTGTGTGTGTGTGTGTGTGTGTGTGTGTTCAGCACTCACATCAGGGTGAAGTTCAAAGACAGCACTGGCCAAGAGCCAAGGTAAAGATCTCTTGGGCTGAACTTTCAGGTTTTTGAGCAAGTTTCTAAATTCTGTCATCTTCACCTGCCTCCTCCGTATGTTCTCTTGAGAGAGAATGAATGAGGCCTTTCCCCCATCCTAGTTCCTATCAGCAGATCTGGGGAAGTTTGGGAAGTCGGAATTGATACCTGCATACTGTCCTAATCCCAGCTTTGCAGCTGCCCAGCACCCTCCCTCCTGAGAGATGGGCTTTCTTTACACTTGTCAGGGACAGACTTCTGTGTTTGTAGAATGACTATTGGAGCTTCACTATGCTTCGTATGTCTTTGCCTATTTTTTCTTTTTTTTTTTTTTTTTAAGTTTCCAGTATTCTCACTGGGAGAAAACTGAGTCAATAGCCTAGTTCCAAGGCATATTTTAGAAGAAGCGATCTAGTAGAAATTCATGATACAGCTGTGGTCATTTTAATGTTTTAGCTACTCATTATTCCACTCCTTTCTGAAAAACATCCCTGATGGAGACTGATCCCTCTATCACTGCGTATATGATCTGGCACAAAAGTGGTTCTCATGGCCCGCTTCCCTCTGCTGGCTCCCACAAGCAGTCCTCCAGTGCAATCAGGATGTAAGTTGTGCCCTTATCGGCCAATGAGAGCCTCGCAGCCAAAATCATGAGCCAGTCAATGTCAGATCATTGCAGCAACGGTGTAGAAAGTGCCATCCTAGTAGCAGCGACAATTACTTTGGCTGGGGCCATAGAAATGGGGATCATATCGATGTTAGAAGTGGTGTCTCACCTGAATATTCCACCAATATGAGTGTGCTGTGTGTCCCGATACTGGGTCTAGAGCTGCTTCAATTCCTGCTACTCTCCAAGTCTGGGGCTCTACATTTCCCATCAGTTCTGGGAGAGACCCTCTATCCTTCCAACAAATTTGTATCCTGCTTGGTTTGGCCATAATCTTTTTCCATCATTTTCAACAGAAACCCACAATGAGCACAGGAACTAACAATGACTGAACCCTTACTTTCCTGGCAGGTCCTGTGTTAAATGTTTTAACCTCTGTTGTAATTGGCTTCCCACTGAACCTTATGAGATTATTGTTATTTGCATTTTATAGATGAGAATCTTAAGACTGAAAAAAGATACTAAGAAACTAAGCTAATAGTTCACTTCCTCTGACTATTTATTAGAAGCTAACATTTTAAAGTACCATCTCGTTTAATCTGCACAACCTTCTATATTAAGTATAACCACATTTCAATGTACCTAAGACAACATTGATTGCAAAATGTACCATTCTTTACATACCACTAAGAAAGTAAAATGCCTCCGATTAAACTATGGCACGCCATTAACTGTAAGATGCAACCTGATACCAGAGATATTAATTTAGAAAAAATATATTTCGGAATAGATGCATTACAGCATGTCATTACCACTGTTTAAAGATGGGATAGCCAGGAACTGAGGCTCAGAAAGTTTTAGAGACCTGTCTGAGGTCACATAGTTTACACATAGTGATAAAAGGATTTAAACCCAAATCCATCTGGCTGCAAAGCTTGACCTAAGCCATTACCCACTATGCCATAGTGCTTTACAGTCATCTAGCCATCTAGTAGTAGGATTGGAATTCAAACTTGCACTTCTCTGACTCCAAATTCATAATAGATGAGATGTCATGAGTATCCACCATATGTCAGGTAGAGTGCTTGGAGATTTATGGTGGCTACTTTACTTAATATTCATAATAAACCTGTACAGTAGAGGTTACTATTCCCATTTTGCAAGTAAAGAAATGAAGACACTGGCCTGCTAGAAGCCACAGAGCTAGTGAAGAGCAGAGCCAAGAAGTGATTCCGGGTCCTTCCGTGTTCAAAGACACATGCTCCACTATCTTACATTGCTACTTGTTTTGTCTATAGGTGAACTTTGCAGAAAGTGTTCACAGAGAAGGAGCAATGCTTATCTAAAGAAATGAATTCTTATTGAAGGAATTCCAGACATTGATATATAGGTGTCTCATATCATACCATGAAGACTACTACTCAGACTATTACTCAGGCAGAGGAGGGTTTTTGTGCCTCTTTCCTTCATCTCCCTCCTCTGCCCAATTCTGTCAAATTATGTAGCTGCAGGAACCATGAAGGCTGTAACTTTCCTATTTGGATGTGTGAAGCTCACACATGAATCACGTAGGTCTCTAAAGTCTATACAAAGAAATGGGAAGGGTTCAGCACCCTCCCCCTTCTATGTGCCTTGAGAATTTTTCTACTGTTGTGTACTGCGCTTCATGGTATTTATAGCTAACTAACATTACTGCCTCCTGTCTTAGTTATGGTTGTCCCCAAAAGTAGACCTTGTGATAAGGACTCAGGACCAGGTAGTGCTTATGGAAAATGATCCCAGGAAGCCCCATAAGTGATCAAAGAAAGCAAGAAAAAGCAGAAAGACAAAGAGTGTATTCCCAAGCGACTCACTCCATGGGCCCACTGCTGGGCTGTCACTGAGGAACTCTATAAACACAACTCAAATGATCACAGTGAGGGATGGGAAGCTGGAATATGGTCCACTGACTCCTGTCTCATGGCTGAGGATTTTCTCTTGGGAAATGAAATCCCTAGTGCTTCTGGGTTTCACCTATGTGTATTGGCACAAACTCTCATTGATGTGGAAGAACGTTCTCAGATGGAGAAGCAGAGAGCTGCAGGTACTTGCAGGAGGAAGCTGTCAGACACCAGGAATTGTCCACGGCAGCTGCTGGTAAACTCACATGTCTGTGAGAGGAACATCCTTATGTAGGTGTCAGTTGCCCTAATAAAGTCTAATCTGCCTAAAGTCAGAGACTGTGTTTTGTCTGTCCTGTCTCTGCACCTCCAGGGACTGGCACAGTGCTGGATGGAGCATAATGATGATGTGAAGAGTGCGGGAAAGAGCTACCAAGGAAATGGCATGGAGGTGAAAGACCATATAGCCTTTTCCAAGAATTCAAGTGCAATAGTGGGACACCACTCTGGAATCCATTGCTTTGATGGGACTGGTCAATTGCAAAATGACCCCAGTTCTTCACTTTTCCTATAACCGTACCCTCTGTCATATAACTTTGCCCCTTACTTCGACTCTGGGAATGGCCATGTAACTTGTTTTGGCCAATGAGGTGTTAGCGTGCATGATACAAACGCAGGTTTGAAAGAGCTTGTGTGGTTGATCCTGGTTGCTTTTGTAGCTTTGCCATTGCTGTGGGAACATACCTGGATTCACCTGTAAGAGAATGAAGGACAGTGGAGCAGAACCAAGTTACCTTGATTGTCCTGGCTGAGGACATGCTAGACCAGCCAACAACCTGTAGACCCCAGATGTATAAGCGAGGCTAGAAAAGCAACAGTGCTCCCAGGAATCCCATAGCTGAACACGCACCAATGGGCAAACCTAGGTGAAATCAACCAATGCTCATTCCCGAGCCCCAAACCTCGCAGATACAGAAGCAAAATAAACATTTATTGTAGTAGGCCACTGAGGTTTGTGATCTTTTGTAGAACAGCATTTTTGTGGCACTAAGTACCTGATACACCCCATACAGAGTACGCAGGGGAATAAACAGAGAAACGGCAAAGTGCTATTTGAAAGGCAGATGCTGGGCAACCAGCTAGTCACACTCAGCAGATCAATGACTCCTGTAGGGTCACCAACCTAAAGCATGTGTGATTAACGTTAGTGCATCAATAAATTTACCTATTATTACATGTCATCAGCTGTCTGGGTCACCTGTCACTGGTAGGAGCTGCAAACCTGAAGGCTGGAAATGGCTGGAGTGCAGGGTTTATAGGGAGGGCAGAGGAGCAGAGTGAGACGAGGCTGGCAACAGAAGCATGACCCAGACACAGATGAGTTTGGATACTTTTCTGGAGTTACCAAGATGCTCGGGGGATTAATGAATGTCAGTTGAATGAATGAGATATTCTGGGAACGATGGACATTTCCTGGCATTACTCAAGTGGTGTGGGTCCCTCGTCTACCTCTGTGAAAAACTGGCTCTGTTACTTAGTGAAAATGCCATCTGCCGCTGCAAATTTTACTGGCCTCCTGGGCTTTTTTTTTTTTTTTTTTTTTTTTGAGTAATATTTGCCAGGTTATGTAGCATATAATCAGAGACATAGGGCACCTTTAAATGCTGCAATTTTTCAAGGCAGAAAAGCCTTCTGTTAAAGAGAAGACAGGAAGAAGACCAAATCAAATAACAATTATGAATAATACACTACTCAGCCCATAACAAAAGGCTCTGGATTTTATAATATGTTCCTGCCAAAGGCCATGTGTAATATTTCCTTGTTAGTAGTTCCCAACCGCTATGAAATCCACAAAACCTCTCCCAGCTGCTGAAGACTTATTCTCTGTCCTGTTCCATTCTGGGACGTATCCATAAGGTTTAGAAAATATGACTAAGGTTCCCAACTTGAATGACACTAATAGTAATTTTCTAAGGCTTTGGAGAGAGATGTAAGGAAACCACAGTGCATGTCTGTTTAAAAACTGTTCTAATGGTTTGTAGTGTTCCAAAGGTTGCAGGAGGGAGGTCGAGACAGAACTATTTAATAAGCTGCCTTTCAATGACCTGAGTGATGTTGGCATTACATTAATAATCAGTACAAATTAAATTACATTAAAACCTGAGGTTCAAAACTAAAGCATCAAGAAGGATTTGAGCAGATAGACAAAATTTTTTTTAAAGATTTTATTTATTTATTTGACAGAGAGAGACACAGTGAGAGAGGGAACACAAGCAGGGGGAGTGGAAGAGGGAGAAGTAGGCTTCCCGCAGAGCAGGGAGCCCAATGCGGGACTTGATCCCAGGATCCTGGGACCATGACCTGAGCCGAAGGCAGACGCTTAACGACTGAGCCACCTAGGTGCCCCGGCAAATTTACTTCTATTTTTTTTAAAGGAGTTTCATAGGACTTTAAATGCACATAAGGAAGTTAAGAATTCTCCTCCTATGTGCGTGAGGTTGTAGTACATCTTTCTGCTTGAATCAAACTTCTCTCGGTAGAGAACAGAAATATAATACAATTTAGAAATATAAAAACATAAACACAAGAAATATAAGAATGCCCTCCTAAGGATAAAACACCAAATGAGAAGAAAATACCTTGAAGGTAATTGAGAAAACATATGGAGCGTCCATTCCTCATTTCTTTGGCATTTCTAACAGATTGTTTGTGATATCTACTGAAAACCAACATTTATGGGGCCAATGACTAAGCCAGGCAATGTGCTAAGCACATGTACTAACTTATTTAATTCTTACAGCAATGTTTTGAAGTGGGTACTATTTTTATCCTCACTTTGTAGATGAGGAACTTGAGGCTAAGAAAAGTTAAGTGTGTTGCCCAAGGTCACACAGTAAGAGGCAGTACTGCTGGTCAACCCCATGTCAGGGTGATGCTACGGTTCATGATTTAAACACCACGTTCAAATATTAACATCTTTTGACACTCCATCTGTTCTGAAAGCAAAGTCCTGGTGACCCTTGAATTCCAACAAAAAAAAGGAGGTTAGGACTGTTTTCTATTGACTCTTGGAAATATTCCAGTTAGCTGAAGCAGTTATCGATAATAATTGCAAGGTAGTCAAGAAACATTTCAGTCTGTACCTAGGTATTACTGTTTCTTTAAAACTTTGCTATAAGTACTTAGCGATTCATGGCTAGTTAAATTAAATTGTTTCTTAAATTAGCAAGGCATTATCTTTACTAGATAAGGTATAATTACCTAGAA
Organism: Halichoerus grypus; assembly: GCF_964656455.1. Classification (NCBI taxonomy): domain Eukaryota; kingdom Metazoa; phylum Chordata; class Mammalia; order Carnivora; family Phocidae; genus Halichoerus; species Halichoerus grypus. The sequence goes on along the minus strand of NC_135716.1, from coordinate 12,528,970 downwards.
GACTTCCTATATTCCTACTCATCCTAAAAAAAGCTTAGTCAATTAGTCCTCAAAGCAATGGAGTAAGGAACTTGGGGGTGCCTTCTATAATCTTGCAGTGTTAAATCAATAATGTAGTTATAAACACCACAGAAAGTGCCAAGGACCTTGAATTCACAGGATCTTCACATTCAGGGGGACAATGGCAGGGCAGTTTTCACCATCACTTCACCTTTCTCTTCCTTCTGTGGAGGTGACAGATGACATGTGTCTCCTTACATCATCTTATTGTCCCAAGGTAAGAGTTCGCACCCTCCCTTGCTTTTGCTGACATTCTTGCCCATCCTGACAAATTGTTACTTCTTTAATGATGCCAGTTCTTGCATTCTTGCCGGGAAAATAAAGTCCAGATGAATATATCCAAAGGTCTTTTAATATAAGATTTTTAATATTACTTAGGTATGGTGAAGCCAAGAGATCGGGGACAGACTGCCCTTGAAAAGGTATTGTTTTACTCAGAGATCCCAGGAGAAAGGAGGATATCATAGAAGACCACTCAGGGAAGCACCAGAGTTAGGCAGGAGGCAGAACGTGGGGAGGAGCTTTGGACAGAAGTTTTTATTTTATGGTTTCCATGGGAAGAAACAGTGAAGGCAGGTTAAGCAGACTTCAGATTGGCCAGTTTGGATAACTTCAGTGACCTCTGGAGTGGAAGGGGCTGTCCCCAGTTGTCTGGTACCTCCACGGTACCAGGGTCAGCAATTCCCCAGATGTCAAAGCATCAGAATACAGAAAATAAAAGATATGGTTAATACAAGAGAGAAACTGTGAAGAGTTCATCTTTCTAATGGCAAATGCAACTCCTATATGCACATGCACATGTGTGTTCATACATGTGAGTGTCTGTGTGTCTAGGCTGGATTAATTGGTCTCACAGTGTTACCTGACGTCCTAGAATTTCCAGTGATTCAATATGCATTTCTAGGAAATGGACCGGGCTATATATAGCATGGGTCGCCCCACTCATCTTTCACTGGCTTGGCCTGGTTCCAAGGATTCTGTCTGGGGAGCACAAGCAGACTCTTTACAGACTCTTCCTCCTTTTCTAGAAAGTCATCCATTTGGGGTGGAATTGGAGGTCCAGATCATGGCAGTCATCATTTTAACCTCTCATTTCGAGTAGCTTTTGTCAAACTTAGGCTGCTGTCATAGTTGAAGAGGATGATGGCTCCTCCATGTCCTCCTCCTTTTTAGCGTGACCAGATGTTGTCCTTAACAGCTGAGCTTTCTTTTTTTCTTTTTTTCTTTTTTTTAAAGTAAGCTCTATACCCAACGTGGTGTTTAAACTCACGATGACCCTAAGATCAGGAGCCACATGCTCTACCGACAGCCAGCCAGGTACCCCAAGAGCTGAGCATTTTAATTAACCAATTTTTTCCTTCTGTCCTTCTCTATGAATATCTATGTATTAAATTCTGTATGCCCACACAAATCCAGGCACCTGGGGGGTACACAAGAGAAACCAAACAAAGAGTTTACAGCCTCATAGAGCTTCCAAGATAAACCTTAATAACATTCTCTGAATGCAAAAACCACTTATTCATTTGATAATTCAAGCTCCTGTTAGACCTTAAGTATTGTCTTCCTTGAGAAATACACAGGTTTCAATTGCTGTTGGGAAATATGTCCAGGTTTGTCCTCAGAAAGAGGATGAACTACAGAAATGGCGGAGTCTGTATACACAAGAAAATCAAGGCCTGGGGTTCTAGGATTGCATATCTGATTTCAAATTCCATCATTGGGTCTTGCTAGTCCTAGGATTTGGGGCAAGTTGCTCAGGTATCTAAGACTTGGTTCTGCCATCTATTTAAGAAAATAATAATTACTAAAAAATTGTACAGGACGAAAGAATTGATCAATTTAAGATTGTTGTCAGGATAGGGGCACCTGGGTGGCTCAGTTGGTTAAGCAACTGCCTTCGGCTCAGGTCAGGATCCTGGAGTCCCGGGATCGAGTCCCGCATCGGGCACCCTGCTCGGCAGGGAGTCTGCTTCTCCCTCTGACCCTCCTCCCTCTCATGCTCTCTGTCTCTCATTCTCTATCAAATAAATAAATAAAATCTTTAAAAAAAAAAAAAAAGATTGTTGTCAGGATAACTGAGAAACTTTGTTGAAAACACTTGACACTGTGCCCAGTGCATAGTAAGTATGCACAAATAGTCTTTATTGTTGTTAACATTATTATGAACAATGATGTATTTAAGCAGAAAGCCCATAAGCACTGATATCAGGGAAATCTGAGTCTCAGTGCTGATTCTGCCACTTACTGGTTCATGTCATCCTGGGTATGCTACTTAACATTTCTGAATCCGAAATAACAAACCTACCTTTCAAGGATTTCCTGAAACTGGAAGATCATAAATGTGGCATGTCTATAACTTACTACTTTCTGGTTTCCATTAGAAGTGGTACCTATAATTATTCACGTTATCTGGTGATTAACTAAGAATCTTACACTCCTGGAATATCAGCCAAGCATTTCTGAGGGAGAAGAAAACAGGAGCAGGGAGGTAAAAGGATCCTTTTGATTTTTATGATGCTCTGGGTTCTTTTGGCACAGCTTCAGTAGAGGTCACTGGTTGGCCTCTGTACAGGATGCGTGTGGTTCCACCTACTCAACCCACCGAGCCTTTGGTACAGTCTCCAGGACCTGTGCTGATGGCTGTCTCTGTGGCTACCTATGACCACAACTGGAGAAAGTCCAGACGGCTGGGGGGTGCCTCGTGTGTGACTCTGTGTTCCTGGGTGCCTGCCAGTGGACTCATTTTGCTGAAGGAATGTGTAATATGTACTGAGATTATGTGGGGCCACTGGGTGGGAGGACACTCAGGGCCAAGGTCCCCTGGAGCTGGGGCAAAATGGGATAGGTAGCAGGGTATGCAGCCAGGTCCTCACATGACATACTTATCAGACCAACCTGAAAGGATTTTCTCTTTTCTGAGTCAGAGGGGCTGAGAAGTTTCTATGAATAGAACCAGTGACGAAAGAAGATAGAAGAAAATAGGCGGGTGAAGAATCCAGAACCAGGGAATCTGAGTTTGAAGGTAGGTTCTCCCACTTCTTAGCTGTGTGAAATTGTGTGAGTGTTTTTATCACCCTTCATCCGTAAACTGGGTATCACAGCATGTGGAATCTCATAGACCTGTTTTGGGGATCAAATGAAACACTTGTCAGTTTTCTTGATCATGACTCTGACATTTTGCACCAAAGTTTGCAATCCAGGGATGTGCTTTATTTGCCAGTGAGGATTTCATAAAAAGGTACACTCAAATATTGCTGGTGGAAATGTGGGTTAATGTAAATTTCAATGCAAATAGTGTATTATTAATAATTATATATCAGTAGATGGATATCAATTAAATATAAAATGTGTAAGTACATAGGCAATTCTATTCAGAAATCCCATCTCTGTGAATCTACTCATAGAAATAACAAAACACTGCTCCCCATGATGTGTATGTATATGAATCTACTGGGTGGTAGGGGAAACGTAATCCACATGCTCTCAGTATATATGTGTAAGCATCTAAATTATAGCATCATTGGAGTGGTGAAAATCCATAAACAAAGCAAATGGCCATGAACGGGGGAGTGGTTGAATAAAGTGTGGTACAATTAGAAGTATAGCAATGAACTAGCAGGAATTTTCACAACTCTCTCTTGATGCCACTTCCCTTCCATTTGGCATTCCATTTCTTTACTTCTTTGTACGGTAGAACACCTTGAAAGAACATTGTCTCTGCTCCCTGACCTCAACTCCTCTCCTTCCTATTCTCTTCAACCCACCACTTCTATCTCCTCCATTTCAGCAAGGTTGCTCTTGTAAGGCTGCATCCAGAGGTTAGTTCTGAGAACTCTTCTAGAATCCTCTGCAGCATCTGACATTGTTGATCACTCCTTCCTCTGGAAACACTTTCTTCACTAGGCTTCTGGGAAATTTAAACCTCTTGGTTTTTTTTCTACATTATGGGTTGCTCCTTTTCAGCCTCCTCTTGTGGTTTCTCTTCTTTGGCCTTGTCTTAATGTTGAGTGTCCCAGGGCTCAGTCCTTGGTGTTCCCTGCCCTAACTAGACTCAGTCTCTGGGTGATCTCCAGACTGATGGCTTACATGACAACTGTGTGCTCATAACTAATGATTTCTATCCAATACATAACAGGGCTTTGAATATTTGTAGAAAGATGAAAGAGAGAAGGGAAAGAAGAATGGAAGGAAGGAAGGAAGGAAGGAAGGAAGGAAGGAAGGAAGGAAGGAAGGAAGGACAGGAAGGAAGGAAAGATTGCTGACTTAAAAAGGTGCACTCCACACATATAAGAAAATGAAATAGAGCATATAGGTTGTGGAGCACAGACAGCATGGGTTCAAATCTAGAATCTTTCACTTCCAGGCTGTATAATTTGGGGCAAGTTATTTAATTTTCTGATGCTTCAATTTCCTCCTGTAAAATAAGGATAACAACAGCCCTGTCATTTATTTGGAGGTATTTGGATATTTAACTATGCTAGGACATATAAAATGCTTACAACAGCAGCTGGAAAATTATGAATGTTTCTAAGTAATGGCTATAATCACATAAATGTAGAACCCTATATCTAATACAAGACCTTCTATGAGAATATCCTAATGACTTAAAAAGGGTGAAAATATACATCTGAAACTAATGATGTACTATATGTTGGCTAATTGAATTTAAATTTTTTTAAAAGGGTGAAAATACAATCAAACAAGATTCCAATGCTCAAACCATAAAGTGGAATGATTACATACACTTATGGATCTCTATTTGAGAAAGATATCCTGGATAATGTTACCAAATAAGTGACACATTGGGAGAAGATATTTTTAATATTTAAATTGAGAAGGGATTCATTTCTAAATATACTTTAATTCCAAATTAACAGGCTAAAGCAGGCAATGTACAGACATCGAAGATCAATTGTCTGAAAAGTATACAAAACTATGCTTGAGCTCATTAGAAATAGCAAGACTGAATGTTATAACAGCGAGATTCTACTTAACACCCACTCAAATGGCAAAAAATGGAAATGTTGAGATTATCCATCATTGTCAAGGCTTTGAGAGGGCAGGAATTTTTATGTACTATTGATGAAGAATAAACTGGAATGACCATTCCAGAAACAATTAGTCAACATTTAGCCAAAATAATTATTTCTTTTCCCTGTGATCCAACCAACCTAATCCTATATATATATTCCAGAACAATTCTTGCAAATGTTCATAAGGGACCATATACAAGCTTATTTTTCTGAGTGTTATTTTTGGTAGCAGGGAACTAAAGTTAACCAAGGTCAGTCCCTAAGGAAATAAATAAGTGATAGATGCCCAACTCAGAAAAACTATAGGCATCAATAAGAAACACAAACTAGATGTCCACAACCACATGGATGGAACACCCCCAGGGAATACTAAGTTAGAAAAAAAAAAGATGAATTACAACATAATATCATTTATATGAATTAAAACACACATAAATAAAACAACATAGGATATTGTAAGAGAACATATTCCAGGGCATATATTGAACCCTGTATGTTGGGCATCTATGGACTACAGAATGGGGCTCAGCACCCCAGAATTGGGGAAATGGGACTCAAACTACAGTGTCACCTGAAGGGATAGATAATGCCATTGTGCTTAGGATGATTAGCTCAGCTCTCTACACTTAAAATCTAATTTAAAAATAAACAAAAAAAGACAAACTTTGCTATGTAAACATTTATGTGATGTGAAAAACAAAAGCATTTCAAAACATAAGCAAAATGGTCTTTACTCCATACATTACAGAGTGCTAAACCCAAAATTAAACATCTTTGACATGATTTAAAAAGGAACATCACATATTAGTACTCTTGCGCCATCTTTTCTTGGAGTTATCTTTTAAAAATCAATGTTCAAAAGGAGTGTCAACTTTTTATTGCCCCAGAATTATACTTCTCTTTGTAGTTACACAGACCGCAGATGTTTCTGTACATTTGTAAATGAGCCAGGTCTGAAAAACTATTTACAGAACTGAAGTCAGCCGACCAAACGCAAGGAAGACCCCGCTGATTGTTTGAATACATATATCCAACGACTAAATAAAGTAGTTTAGTGGGTTAAAGCATAATTGTCACATCATCTGTGAATCAGTTCTGTCACTCCTTATAAACACTTCACTGTTTCTAACTTCATCAGGACACCTCCTCTATAACCAGATGCTTTAGATTTATCTCCCTCAGTCTCTTCAACTTTCCTTGGCCTCTGTTAATGGACCAAGTTCTTCCTACTCTCTGAAAGTAATCTGCAGGAATACCTTCCAAGGTGTTCCCCCATTAAAAGTGGTGTGTTCAATAACAACTTGGCTTTCTTCTCTACCTAGAGTCATCTGAATACCCAACCTTTGCCTGAGGGGACAGGAGTTGCTGCATCCAACTGAAGGAAATATCACCTATAAAATGGAAGAGGTGATTCAAAACAGGCTTCTGGGAAAATAATCGCACTAGAATAGCTCAGGAGCATATGTGTGTGAAGCCTAGTGTTTAATCACCTATGCGTTCCTTTTGTGGTATTCACCAAAAGACCACTGGCCTATAGAGGAGTCCAGTAGACTGGTCAATGTTCACATTCATTCTTCCCTCTGTTGGCAGCCAAATAAATGCCTGGAGTTCTTCTTTCCAACAGAGGCTACACATCTCAGACACACATTGCTAAGAATCATTCTTAGATTTATGGGTTTTGCAATGCCGTGTGTGTGTGTGTGTGTGTGTGTGTGTGTGACAAAATATCCTATCAGTGATAATGAGATTGTTGAAATAAAGTGGAGGGCACCTGGGTGGCTCAGTTGGTTGGGCAACTGCCTTCGGCTCAGGTCATGATCCTGGAGTTCCGGGATCCAATCCCGCATCGGGCTCCGTGCTCAGCAGGAAGTCTGCTTCTCCCTCTGACCCTGCCCCCTCTCATGCTCTCTCTATCTCATTCTCTCTCTCAAATAAATAAATAAAATCTTTTTATAAAAATTTTGAAATAAAGTGGAATTCTTTTGTTGAACAATCCTGTACTCTTCAGGCTACTTATAAAGAAGTATCTTAAGGAATATGATATGCATTGAAGTTAAGGTTTGAGATCATAAAAAAGTATATTCCCTCAAAGCAGCCATGAATACACAAGTTCCACAAAAGAAATAGGAGCATTTTAAAACTACGCTAAGGCAAAATAAAAGAACACTCTTTTTTGTCCATTTTGCCTACAGATAATGTAAAGATTAAAGAGAAGATAGTTGACATTCAGAAAAACTCTGGTTTGGGAATAAACACTGTGTGTACACAGCGTGGTTTAGGTCTCCCCAGCCACCATTTGAGGTGGGACTTTTTATTCCAGTTACGCAGAGGAAAAGCTCCAGGTCCAAATGGGTGAAGTGACGTTCCAATGAACACACAGCTTGGATGTGTGGAGCCGAGTCTTGAATCATGTCAGAGTATAAGCTTCCAGAAGTCAGGCACTATTTCTGTCTTTGTTACTGAACTCTTAGAATTTAAACCACTACCTAAGAGTAATGGACCCCAATGAATATTTAATGAAGTAATGAGGAATAAGTGAATAATTAATTAAATAATTGAATGGAATGATTTCAAGAAACTCTTTCTCCTATCCTTTATGATATGAAACTTCAGTAGTTACAACTCATGGCGGCTGACACATGGCTGGAAATAAAGAAGACCTGATGGAATTCACTTAACCGAACCTGAACTAGTTGCGTGAAGTGCATGCAAATAGCAGGGTTTGGGGCATCATTATGATGAGTTGAGTGATAGCACTTGTTACCAGTCCCAATGGCTATACCGAAGCCCTTTGATAGAGACTTTAATAACTATTTAATGAAGGAAAACTTCTTTAGAAAATGGAATTGATCTTATAATAAATTTCTGAAAAACTTACTCTGAGCTCTGCTTAAAATGCAGTTTATTAATTGATGGACTTTAATAAAGAGAACTCTCTTCCTCTGGAAGATGGAGAAATAATTTGGTCTAGAAAGCTATAATTAGCTAGTCTAGTGAGTGCACAGAGCTATCTCTTCCTGTTTTAATGTGCACATCTCTGTTTACGACTGATTTCCTCTGGTCATGTACTTGTTTGCTCTTATTGCTTTTTGTAACTTGCCTGTTTGTACCTTCTGCCTATTTTTTACAGAGGGGAGGAGGTTTTTTATTTTTTTTTTGACTGGCAGGAGATTGATTTATATTCTACATATCAATTCCTTATTGATTTTAAACATAGGGGGAAAACTGCAATTGGACAGTTTTATGTCAATTACACTTATGTCTCTAATCATTCTAGAGGTCACAATTTTTTTTGTGATGTTAGATAGGGATCTAGATTCATTTTTCATGATAAAACGAACTCATACCATCTACTGTTCCCATTAATTACTTGTGCCAACTTTATCATATATTTAGATCTTACATACTAATGAATCTGTCTCAGGGCTATTTATTATCTTCCATTAGTAAATTTGCCTGTTATCACACCAATAAAACACTATTTTGATTACTATCATCTTACTGCCTGTCTTATTTTGTGGTAAAGATAAGTTTCCTCCCTCTACTGTCTTTAAGGTTACCTTAGCTATTTTTAGTCTATATAAATTTTAAGTTAACCAAGTGTATAAAAGTCATTCAACCTGAACTTTTAGTGGTCTTGCCTTAAATTTATATATTAGCTTGAGGAGAATTGATGCATTTAAATTGGCATTATCTTATCTAAAAACATTGAAAATCTCCACTTATTCAAATCATTGTCTGCGTCCTTTATTAGAGTGTTAACATGTTGTCTATAGGGATCTTATTATTCTGGTTAATTCCTAGATAGTTCATTACTGTTGGGCATTATAGAATATCTTATTTTCAAACATTTTTAGCTAGTTATTTCTTGTATAAAAAATAAAAATAACATTGATGTTTGTAGGGTAATATTGTATAGGCATCTTTGTTGAACTCTTAAGTCTATTGGTTTATCTTGTAGATTCCATTACTTTTTACTGTCATTCACTTCATTTACATATAATTCATCTCATTATACATGTATATATGCACATACACTTATATATACATAAGCATGAATAAATTGCATAATTATTTTAATCAATCTGTTATCTGTTAGATCAGTTAAGAATAAGAAAAATAAAAGCTTTTATTTTATCTCCACTTATTCCTTCTTTGTTTTTTTTTTTTTTTTTTTTTTTTTTTTTTTTAAAGATTTTATTTATTTATTCATTAGAGACAGAGAGAGAGAAGCAGAGGGAGAAGCAGGCTCCCAAGGAGCAGGGAGCCCGATGTGGGACTCGATCCCAGGACCCTGAGATCATGACCTGAGCCGAAGGCAGACGCTTAACCATCTGAGCCACCCAGGCGCCCTCCACTTATTCCTTCTTTGATGTCCTTCATGCAGATCCAAGTGTGTGACCTATATCATTTTCCTTCCCTCTAAGGAACTTCTGTTAACATTTCTTCCAAGGCAAGTCTAATGGCAAAAAAATTCCCTCAATATCTGTTTGTCTAAGAAAGTTTTTATTTCTCCTTCACTTTTGAAAGATAATTTTACAAGATACAGAATTCTAGGTTGGTGGGTTTTTTTCTTTCCACATTTTCAATATTTCACTCCAGGGGTGCCTGGGTGGCTCAGTCGGTTATGTGTCTGCCGTTGGTTCAGGTCATGATCCCAGGGTCCTGGGATTGAGCCTCGTGTTGGGCTCCCTGCTCAGGGGGGAGCCTGCTTCTCCCACTCCGTCTGCTGTTCCCCTGGCTTGTGCTCTCTGGCTCGCTTACTCTCTCTCTCTCTGTCAAATAAATAAATAAAATCTTTTAAAAAATAAAAATAAAAAAATATTTCACTGCATTCTCTTGCTTACATGGTTTCTGAGAAGAAGTTGGATGTTATTCCTCTGTAAGAAAAGAATTTTTTTTTTTCTTTCTGGCTTCTTTCAAGAATTTTTATTTACTTTTGATTTTCTGTAGTTTGAAAATGATAGGCTTAGGTATATATATATATTGTCATTTATCTTCTTGGTGTTAAATAGCAGTGATAGAATAGTTCTAATGCCCCAAAAATCCTTGTGCTCCACCTGTTTGTCCCTCCCTCTCTCCTCCTGAACTTCTAGCAGCCCCTGAGTTTTGTACTATCTCCCTAACTTTGCTTTTTCTCGAATGACATATAGTTGGCATTATATGGTATGTAGCCTTTGCAGATTGGCTTCCTTCACTTAGAAATATTCACTTAAGATTCTTCCATACCTTTTCATGGCTTGGTAGCTTATTTCTTTTTATCACTGAATAATCTTTAACTGTATGCATGTACGACAGTTTTTTTTTTTTTACACAGTCACTTATTGAAAAACATCTTAGTTAAAGCTGTTACAAGCATTCTTATAAAGGTTTTGGTATGAACGTAGGTTTTCAGCTCACCAGGGTATATACTGAGGAGTGTGGCTATTGGATTTATACAGTAAAAGTATGTTTATATTTGTAGGAAGCTGCAAACTCTTTTTCAAAGTGGCTGTGCCTTTTTTCATTCCCACCAGCAATGAATTAGAGTTTCTGTTGTCCCGCATTTTGGCCAGCATTCAGCGGTGTCACTGTTTTGAATTTTAGCCATTCTAATAGATGTATAGTGGTATCTCATTGTTGTTTTAATTTGAAATTCCCTAATGACATATGATGTTGAGTGTCTTTTCATATGTTTATTCACCATCTGCATGTCTTCTTCAATGAGGTGTCTGTCCACATCTTTTGCTCTTTTTTTTTTTTTTTTCAGTTGGCTCATCTATTTTCTTGTTGTTGACTTTTAAGAGGTTTTGGGGGTTTTGGGTTTTTTTTCTGGTACATTTTGGATACCCATTGTGTATCTGATAGGTGCTTTGGAAAGGTTTCCTTCCCATTCTGTGGCTCATCTTTACACTTTTTTTTTTTTTAAAGATTTTATTTATTTATTTGAGAGAGAGAGAGAGAGCACATGAGAGGGGGGAGGGTCAGAGGGAGAAGCAGACTCCCTGCTGAGCAGGGAGCCCGATACGGGACTCGATCCCGGGACTCCAGGATCATGACCTGAGCCGAAGGCAGTCGCTTAACCAACTGAGCCACCCAGGCGCCCTCATCTTTACACTTCTTTAACTTTATTCACTGTTTATAGCATTTTTGTTGCAATATACTTCATATAACATCAAATTCACCATGTAAGAATGTTCAGTAGTTTTGGGGATACTCACTATCCCCAAAGGTTTTTCTTGTTGTTTTATTAATATTCCTACAAGACAAAATTTCATCTGGTATAGAACATAGAAACAAGTTTTTAATGTTGGTGGAAAAATTTGCTATGTTGAGCTGATTGAAAATGGCACATGGAAATTTTATAAAGCTTCCTAAGGGATTTCCAAGAGTAGTATTGATAATGCAGGCTTCTCTCCTTTATGCACTGACTTTTGTGAATCTCGCCTTTAGTAGGACTCTCTCCTCTCAACATACACACACATACACACACTATCTAATTGTTAAAATTACCTGCAAGTTTTTATTATCCTGTATTTACAAAGATAAGAGACCAAAACCAAAGGGAACTCAACCAAAACTAATAAAAGGGGGATTTGAAACCAGGTTTATGTATTGCTGGATACAATGATTTTCAAGCTAACTCTTTAGTTAGCCTTTTATATATGTATATATGTATATACATATATGTGTTTGTGTACACACATGTGTTTTAAAGTATATGTTTTTGTGGTGCCTGAGTAGTTCAGTAGGTTAAGTGTCTGACTCTTGATTTTGGCTCAGGTCATGATCTCAGGGCCCTGAGATCGAGCCCCACATCAGGCTCTGTACTCAGTAGTGAGTCTGCTTGAGGATTCCTCTCCCTCTCCCTCTGACCTTCCCCCCACGTGCACTCTCTTTCTCTCTCTCTGTCTCTCACATAAATAAATAAATCTTTTTTAAAAAATAAAGTATATGTTTTAGGTATGGCAAAGCCAACCTGTCAGGAGACAACTGCCATTGAATAGACAGTTTGTTACTCACAGATCTCAAGAGGAGGGGTCATGCCACACCATGGCAAGTGGAGGGCAGGAGGACTGAAGAATTGAGGTCAGTCAGGAGGCAGAGGGAGAGGGGAGATTGTGACAAAGACCTTTGTTGTGGTTTCTGCAAGAAGGAATGGGTGGGTGAGACAAGGTAAGCAGGTTTAGGATTGGCTAGTTTGAGTCATTTCAGCTGGCTTAGGGGTGTAGGGGCTGTCCTTAGTTGTCCTAGGGTGATGATGGTCAGTAGATAGCGGCCTGGAGTGAGAGAGCTAGTTAAAGGAGATATTTGGGGGTATGGGCTCTGGACTGAAAGGTGAACTCATAAGCCAGGGGTTTGCTGTCTTTAGAAAGTATCTAGCCCTGAGTGAGCAAGTCCTCCAAGGTCAGCAAGGCCCCAAGATGTCAAAAACACAGACTAAAAAGTCATGATTAATATGACATATCGACATACACACATATGTGTGTGTACACATAAATATGTATTATAGCTAGGGTTATACAGTTGGGCTGGAAAAGAGATGATTTTTCCAGATGTGAAATAGCTGTCCAAACCTGGGATCTGACCTGGCAGGTCCATGTCTAACATCAATGCGATATGCTGTCTACTATGTGAGCCATTCTGTTTGTGGTTTGAGCTTAGTTTCACAGAATGGTGAGGGTCTGGCAGAGAGTCAGTGCCTGGTACTTGAAGCAGAGTGCTGCATTTACGACGTGAGCAGAAGCCTGCTGCGTGCTCTGCGTCAGAGGTTAGGAAGTTTGGCCAAGTATCTTACAAAGGGGGAAGAGAGGAAAAGGATGAACTAAGTGTCCTGAGATTATGACTTAGATTTGTTTTCAAATCATTCTATATTCTCGTTTAAATTACTTTATAAGTAAAAAGGCATTTTTGTTGTTGTGTTTTTTTTTAATGATGTGCTTCTAATACATACAATTTTTTATTTTATTTTATTTTTTTAATTTTATTTTTAATTTTCTATTTTAAATGTCTGTGCCAATGGCTACAGGGAGGGCATCGGCTGTGGCTACAGGTATGGTCAAGTTGACTAAGGAAAGGTCAGCTTCCACACTTACTCATGGGGCGTCAGCACGATTCATCTCCGCTTAGGTTGTTGATGATGTTCAACTTATTTATTTCTTCTTTTGTTGTTTGTACTTTTGAAGTCATATCTAAGAACTCATTGTGTAACCTAGGGTCATGAAGATTTAAGCCTATGTTTTCTTCTACGACTTATATAGGTTAAGATCTTATATTTAGGTTTCATACATTTTGAGTTGATTTTTGTATAGGGTGTGAAGTAGAGGTCCAAATTCATTTTGCGTATGCCTATCCCATTGTCCCAGAACCATCTGTTGACAAGACTGTTCTTTACCCATGGACAGTCTTGGAGCACTTGCTGAAAATCAATTGACCATAGACACATGGATTTATTTTTGACTCTCAATTCTATTCCGTTGAGCTAAATGTCTTTACTTGTGCCAGTACCACACTGTCTTGATTACCATTGTTTTGTAGTAAGTTTTGAAATCAGGAAGCGTGGGTCTCACTAGTTTGTTCTTCTTTTTCTGGGCTATTGTGGCTATTCTGGGCCCCTGGCAATTCCATATGAATTTGAGAATCAACCCAATCAAAAGACAAAGAAATCAGCTAGGATTTTAATAGTGATTGCATTGAATCTATAAATCAATTTGGACAGTATTGCCATCTTAATGATATTAATTTTTCCATTCATAAACATAGGATGTCTTTCCAACTATTTAGGGTTTCTATAATCTTTCAACAATGTTTTGTAGCTTTTAGAGTATGAGTTTTGCACTCATTTTGTTAAATTTATTTCTATGTATTTGATTCTTTTTGATGCTATTATAAATGGATTTTTTTTGCTTATACCATTTTTGGATAATTTATAACAAGTATATAAAAATGCAATTGACATTTGTATATTGATCTTATATCTTGAAAACTTTCTGAACTCATTTATTTGTTGTTATAATTTTTGACTGGATGTCTTGGGATTTTTTATATACAAGATGTCATCTGCAAATAGAGATAGTTTTATTTCTTCCTTTCTAGTCTGGATGCCCTTTATTTCATTTTCTTGCCTAATTGCCCTAATGAGAACCTATAGCACACTGTTGAATAGAAGTGGTAAGAGAAAATTTCCTTGTCTTCTTCAAGGGAAAGAATCTATTCTTTCACCACTGCATGTATTATTAATGGTGAACTTCTTATCACTGCCCTTTATCAGATTGAGGAAGTACCCTCCAATTCTTGTTTATTTGATGTTTTAATCATGAAAGAGTTTTGAATTTTGTCTTATTTACTTTTGCAACTCTTATATACTACCATTGCATATGCTAATCACTCAGTAAGTAATAAATGCAATTCATGTATGCATGAACGGTTAAGTACAATCAGAGTTAAATGAAGAAGTGATTTCATTTATGGTTGAAGGGTAAAAAAAAATAGATAATCACATTTAAGTGATTGTACTTCCTTAAATCTTACTTCACTTTTTATATAGCATAGAGAAATATATTTAAATGATAAAATTTTATGTTTTGCCAGTTTAATATACAACCGTGTAATAAATATAAAGCATCAATATTTGAGAAAGGATGTTTAAAAAAACAAAAACTTAAAGATGCTCTACTTGAGACCATAACAGAAGCAATATTTTTCTTCTGATAAGCACTCATCCTATTTGCAAATCAAACTTATGAAGAGATGGAAAATCTTTAATTTCTGTTGTATCAGTCAAGAGAAGGCACAGACTCAGGCAGTAATAGGGCTGTTGGTTTATAAAAGAACCTCTGTGTTGTAGTTGTTTGTGAAGAAACTTAATGCTCTTGAAGAAAGCAGTCCCTGGTGAAAGCACTCCTTATTTTTAAACAAATTTCCTTTCATCCTTTATTTATTTGGGGGGCTTCTAAGACTGTCCAAATAGAAAGGCACATTGCTTCCTTTAAATAGCTAATATGAGATGAATCCAATTACAGTCCAGCCTGGCTGCAACTCTTCAGTCTAGAAATGCATGTTGTTCACAGAAGCAGAGAGAATGGCCAAGGGAGGAACGCGTCTGTTGCACTGAATGAAGATAAGGTATTGCTATACGGGGCCAGCTGGTCTCCCTTTCATCTTGGTGTTGCAGGAAATATGTATTGAACTTGACTTCCCTCCCCTTTCCTTCCTTCCTTCCTTACTTTCTTCCTTCCCTGTTTCCACATTTCATCCAACTCTTTCTCTCCTTCCTGTGTTGTGTCTTTTCTATCAATGTTTCTAGTGCCTCTAGTTTGTGCATAGCCTTATGTTAGACACCATAAGCAATAAAAAGAAGTAAGAAAACCTAGCCCTTAACCTTTTTTCTCTATATGAAAACAATAAATATATGCACAAAAGGGGAAATGTATAAAATAATCTTGTAAAAGTGAGTCTACTATTATCACCTTCAG
Source organism: Halichoerus grypus (assembly GCF_964656455.1). Taxonomy (NCBI): domain Eukaryota; kingdom Metazoa; phylum Chordata; class Mammalia; order Carnivora; family Phocidae; genus Halichoerus; species Halichoerus grypus. Next base: position 12,513,423 of record NC_135716.1, on the reverse strand, counting down.
GGTGGAGGTAGAAACTGATAGAAGAGCTAAGAGTAACTGATGGGGGACGGGGTGAGTGGAGAGGTGTCAGAGCTGAGAAGGTTTTTTAACCACTTAAGGGTAGAGCCCACGAAACTTTTGAAAACACAGGCTTAAATACAAATAGGTACATTCTTTTTCCCTGCCTGCTGTCTGGGAAGGATTGAAACTAAGTGAGACACCCTGCTTTGGAACATGATACCGGGGATAAAAATTCCCACAAGAAGCAGAGTGACCATATAAAATTTATTTTCTAAATTGAGACCTGTTTGAAAGTGAGGGAGGTTGCTCTTAATAATTACAAGGGAAACAAGCATAAACTGGGAGTGTCCTGGGCAAACCAAGATGAATGGATAATCTAAAGGATGCTGATGGATGATTTTTTTAGTTTTCTTTGGGAGATGGTGGTGGTGGGGGTGGTTGAGAACTGGAAAACTTTATTCCAATTTAAAAACAAGCACATTATACTACTGCCCACAAGGATTTTGTTTTTGTTTTGTTATATTTTTAAAGTTTGGATCCTGTGACAAATGATAGCCTCTCAGGAGTCGTTCTCTCCTCTGAGGGACCCCTGGATTCATTCTAGGCTAGAGAAAACAGGAAATGCAAAGACCCAGTGGTGGGAATAAGCTTGACGTGTCCCACAAAAGGATGAGAGGCCAACATGGCTGGAGAGAAATGAGTAAAGAAAGGAGTGATGGGCAGGGGCACCCCATGGTGGTCTGTTTCTCCTCCTCCCTCCAGAACGCACCAGAGCAGAGAGAGATACTACATTACAACTTTCCTAGCTGAGTCCAGAGCCTAGCTTTGCCCTTTATGGGCTTTGTACTCTTGGCCCAGCTGTCCAACTCGGTCTGCCTCAGTTTCTTTAACTTTATCAGAAGGAAGATAATAGAACTACCTCAAGGAACTGTGAGGCTTGCATGCACTATAACACATGCAGATTTAGGATGTCAGCAGAGCATAGAGTCACTGTCTAAGTGTTCAAAAATGTTCATAGTCGATACTGTTAATTCATTTCAGTAAAGGCAGGAGCTTTTTCCAAGGAAGAAACAGGTCAGACCCAGGGGTTGATTTTTGAGAACCTAGCACCTGGTCCAGAGTGTTTCTCCCACCAACGGGTCATTTTAGTACAAAGATGATTATTTTTTAAAGACCTTTTAGATTCTGGACAAGTAGGTCTAGCAGCCTATTCCGAGGTCCACAAACAAACTTCCAGCTTCAATTTTCAATTACTGAAGTACTGGTGTACATGTCTCATTTCTGCAATCCATAGCCATAGACCTCAAGTTCACCTTGGAAATATCCGGCAGTCTTTCCAGGGTTTTGCCCTCTAAATGGTAAGAGCCTCAAGACCTACTCTGAAAAATAAGAATGTAACCCCTGACGACAATGAGAACAGTGATAATAATGAATGGCAGCCAACATGTATTGATTCTTCCCTTTATGCCAGCTGACCACCTTGCCGAGTGCTTTCAAGATACTACCTTATTTAATTCTCAAAATAACCCCATGAATTCAGAGAGTTTAGGAAGCGCAGCTGGGGTGCGGGGGTTGGAAGACTGGAATCCATATCCAAGTCAGCCTGCGCTTCTGTCTGTGCTCTGCTGCCTCCCCACGGGCAGAAGTGGTTGTAGGGCAACAGCAGATATTTTAGGCAGAGGCATCAAAGTCTCCTTTCAAGCCTTTTAACCTACAAATCTTGCAGGAATGGCCCAGCTGATAGCTTTGCTTCTGCCAAAAAAGAAATGTCTCCATCTTACAGTGATCAGGATTTTCCCAGTGCTTACGTCACTCGTGGGAGGTCAGATGCAACACCCAAGGAAAGAGCATCCCCATCAGGTCACTGAACTGCTACAGGTGACATTAATCCTGGGCTGCATGACTGATACTCTTGTGACCTGATACGTGCAAGGCCTTGTTGAAAAGCTCTAACCTATTTCCAGAGGATGACTTTCCATCCAAAGAATCTGTGCCTTGCTCAGCAGTGGCAGGAACAGTACTCCTAATTCTGGTGCCAGTCTGACCTTATGCTTGGTTAAGCGGCATTGAGCATTCACCTTATTAGACCTTTATTGGATCCGGCTAATTCATGGAAAGTCATTACAGGAAAAAACTGACTCTGGGTTGCCACTGCGTAATTCTACTCTGTCTTCTATTTCAAAGTGACTAGCACATCTCAGTTATCAAATTTCAGGGAGAGAGGAACATTAAAACCAATCTAGGGACGTAGCCTTGTATAGTAGTGACAAGCACAGAAGCATGTTTTCTGAGGTCAGTGTAGATGGGCTCACATCTCAGCTTTGGAAATGAATACCGAAATGACTAATTACTCAAAACGTTCTCTTCTACAGTTTCCCTTGGTATCTAGTGGATAGGCACGTTGAAAGGATCAACTGGTATTTTGATGTGAAAAGGCAAACTCATGTGCAGTTCTTTCACTGACCCAACTTCCATTCATGATCCTTATTTCCTTGGCCACCTTCCAGCTAAGGATCATCATGTGACACACTCTGTCCAATGGGACAAGCAGATTTCTTTTGGGTGGGCTTCTGGAAATATTTGTATTATATTGATAGAAAGGGTCTTTTGCCTCTTGAGTCTTAAACACACGCACAAACACACACACACACACTCACACCCTTTTTTGTTTACTGGAACAAAGATGTGAGGTCTGTAGTGTTACAGCCATCTTGTAACAATGAGTAAATACATGAAAGCAATTAGAACGATTCTTGTCACATGGTTAGTACTACAAAGTGTCAATAATACTATCATCATCATCATCATCATCATCATTATTGTTTATCATTATTATGAGCATGAGGATTAGTAAATGATAATGGAGTTAAAAAACAGAAACTTCCCAGGCCCAGGATAGCATTGATGAGCCAATCTACCCACCTGAGCCACCTTAATTTGGACTTCTTAAAGTAGTAAACAAATAACCTTCTATTTCTCTAGCTATTGTTAGTCAGGCATTGTGTTACTTGTAGCTAAATGCAATCCTCAGTGATCTGTTAGGTCTCGTTTGCTTCATTATTTTAGTCTAAAGGAATGGCTGGTGCTGGAATGCCCAGTACAACACCTCCACCAAATGGTCATCCAAACTCTGCATGAACACTTCTGGAAACTCACCAGTTCCCAAGACAGGGGAGTCTACCTTTGGGCAGATCTGATGCCTAGAAAGATATTCCTCATGCTGAGCTCTTTCTGTTTTCCTAGACTTAAATTTTTTTCTTTTTTTTTTTTTTTATTTATGAGAGAACTGCCGAGCCTGTTGACTCTCTTGTCTGTAACAGACTTCTATAGAGTACATTTATTCACATTAAACTTATGAATGGTTTGAAGGTACAACAGTTGGATTCCACGTGTGATGCAAATTTTTGACATTTCTCTTTACTCTTCTTTATAAATCTCTTCAACATCTTCCTTTTTCCCCCTGTGAACATGTTTCACCCTCATCACTTCTCTGTGATGGTCCAGGAAAGATGGCTAAGTTTCTTTCTTTATGAATTCCCCATCAGGACCCAGGGTATTTCTTTTTTTTAAGATTTTATTTATTTATTTGAGAGAGAGAGAATGAGATAGAGAGAGAGAGCATGAGAGGGGGGAGGGTCAGAGGGAGAAGCAGACTCCCTGCTGAGCAGGGAGCCGGATGCGGGACTCGATCCTGGGACTCCAGGATCATGACCTGAGCCGAAGGCAGTTGCTTAACCAACTGAGCCACGCAGGCGCCCCATGGACCCAGGGTATTTCTTGTCGCTCCTTTTAAAAGGGACTTATCTGGAGGCGCCTGGATGGCTCAGTCAGTTAAGTGTCTGACTCTTGATTTTGGCTCAGGTCATGATCTCAGGATCGTGAGATTGAGCCCCTGTTGGGCTCCACGCTTGGCAGGGAGTCTGCTTGAGATTTTTCCCTCTCCCTTCCCTCTGCCCCCCCATCTCTTTCTTGAAAACAAAAATAATAAATAAATAAAAATAAATAAAAGGGACTTATCCATACCTTCATTTGTAGCTAATCAAATATGTTTTCATATGTTAAGGTGTAAATGATTGCTCACAATTCAGTCTCCACTTAAAATATTTGTTAAAATATCAACTATCTTAACACTAGGAGCAATATTAATAGTGAAAAAAGTGTCTGTACCCTGGTATCTGACCCAATCCAAGCTGACCCACCTACACACTACAGAGGTAGTACATAAGTAAAGGAACAAGGTAAACATCAAGATTGGAATCCATGGCTTGATAGTAGGAATTCATCCTTGGACACAGATCTGTAATCATATTTGTGATTGGGCTTTGGTCCCTCAGGATTTAAATGCACCATCATCCCACTTGGCTGACACCCTTGGCAAGAAATTGGGGTTGAATGAGTGAGTTCTCGAGTACTTACAGTTTGGGTGGCACCCAGTAATTGGTGAATATCAGGCCATGAAGTTTGAAAAGAGTTAGCTCACTCCCCTAAAGTATGTAGAACCAGAAGCGTGGGGAGATAGCAGAAACAGAATTTACCACATCCACTTAACCAGAATTGTCTGATTTCCATGAACTCTACTTCTTTTTGGCACGCATGTTGTTTTTCAGGGATGATTGGGTCAAGTTTGTGTTTCTGGGCTTGTAAGAAGGTCACCTTTACCATAGAAGTCCCCTCCAGGTGATGGGGAAGGAGTGCTCAGATAGGAAGGAATGGGAGAAGGTTTCCACATTTCCTTGAGGAAGTGAAATCAACGTATAAAGAAGCCTAAATAATCTGATTTTCTCCCTTGTTATAAAGTACTTCTACCCTTATTTGACCCAAATCATGACCCTGACAAATACCATAAAAGCACCTGGGCTAATCTTCAGGGTGGACTGTCATGACTGAGACAGAGGTTATTGTTAACTGCTGGGAACTGCTGGGCAAAGGATGCCCTGGGCCCGCCCTGATAGCATTTTGTTCTTCACAGAAATCATTAGACTGGAATGGGGGAAGCTCTCCACTGAAGGGGGAGGGCCGGTTGCTGAGATCTCAGGCCCATATCTATCAGTGAGAAGATCCCTAAGATGCCCCACCACACCCCTCACCCAAACATCTACTCACACCAAGATAGCTCGTAGGCGGTGAAAGGGACTCTTTCTTGTGCAAAATTCCGTTTGCATCAAATCCTGGGGAAGTCAGAGTTTATGAGGGAAATCAACCATTAGAGCAGGTAAGAACATGGGTTTCCAGGCCAAGTTCATGCTTTCCATTTCCTTCCTCTCTTCTAATCAGGTAGTTTTAGGCAAATTTTTTAAGGCCCCTATCCTAAGTTTTCTCCTCTATGAAGTGGAGATAATAATGGCATTTTCTGCAAATTTGGTGAAAGAATTCATGGTAATATCCTTAAAGCCCTTAAAAAAAGTGATAGTCATATAGTAAGCGTTCAATGAATGACAGGTATTGTTTATTTATCATCTAACAAGGACTTATCTGGCCTCAAGAACTATGCTAAGATCTGGAAGCAAATGTTGAACAAAGCATTGCCTCCTGAGCTCATGGAGCTTACAGTGTATTGAGGAGAAAGTAAGTTAAATGGATTATAACAATGCAGTGTTGTAAGTTCTGCCAGAGGTAAGCACAAGAGTGCCCTGGGGATCAGAGGAGACACGCTGACCCCATTGCCAGCCAGGACTTTCCTGAAGGAGTGACAAGTGGAAGTGGATGGTTGCATCGTGGTGGTGATGCAGGGGAGGAGGTGGGAACAAGACCTCCCCAGAAAGAGAGAGGAGCTTAGAACATGATACACTAGCATGGCTTTAAGGAACAGAATAAAATTTCGTTTGATTTGGCAGGGGGCCCATCATGAAGGAGAAGAGGCAGAAGGTAAACCTGGGGGAATCAGGACCATGTATATGCATCAGGAGAGACTCTGAGGGACTTTTCTATGGAGAGTTTACCAATCAGACTCCCATTTTATAATGGAAAGTGGGGGAAGACAAACGAAGAGACACCTTCCCCTTTGGCTCCCAGTTGCTATGTCTAATCCTCTGGAAACATCTTTTTCTCGGTCATCTCCAGAGGCCCTACACTCCAGGCTCTGGAGAGATAAAGGGAGTTCATATCCAAAGCAGTTAAGACTGGGAGGCCTGGGTAGGATTGTATTTCTTTCCATCCTCAATACCACAGTGTCAGGTGTTAGAGGGACGGTTGCTGGTGGTTCATTTTCTGCACAGGTTGCCTGAGGCTCTCTGTCCAGGGGCGGTGGCTGCGTTTACCAGAGCCAGCCCTTCCAAGTGCTGAGGGAGGTGGTATCACCCTCATCACATTGTGGCTTGGGGCAAATACTGCTTCCATCTGCAAACTCCTTCGAAATCCCCATCTTTGAACTTTCATGGTTGCAATGTAATTAAGTATGTTCTTCCAATACTGCTGTAGAATTGTGAAAAAGATTGATAGAAGCTGTTTGGCTTAGAGAAAAAAAGCAAAGGCAATTTGGTTCAGAACACTAAAGTTTCAGTCTTGTCTCTGCCACTGACTAGCTACCCGGCCTTGTGCAGATACCGTGTCACCATCAGAAATCTTTCCTCCCCAAGATGGATGATTTCTCCAACACCTTCTAATTGTACAGATGAAGAAACAGAGATCTAGAAACAGAGGCATTTCCAGCCCAGGCACACCCAGGAGTATCTTCGCTTTTACATGGGTCAGCATAATTACTTTGGAGTACCGACGATAAGAGTGTTTTATCCTGAATATTGAAGAATGAATGCATAGCCTGGACTGGCTTCATGGGCCTCGTTGATTTTAAAGTAAAGATCTCAATTCTTTTCTCAATTCTATTTCCCCTTCCCTGTTTGAGTCAATCAGAGGGGGATAAAATTGTTTGCTCTAAAATTAGCTGGTAGGGTTCTTTCATCTTGGATTCTTTTGAAATGAGAATTCAAGCCCAAGCCTCAAGTCACTAAAAATCTAGTTTTTCTTCCACAACTTCTGGAATGTCTGGACTTTTGCCCTTACCAGACCAACACAAGGGTTTCTCAAGTGGGATACCATTTTTATCTCAAACCAGCTCTTTGGAGGGAGGTTGCTGAAAAAGCTTTGGCCAAGGATCTTTACTTTAAACCATGTCCTGTTTCTCTCTGGGGTTTGGTGTATCCACTCCTCATGCCCAGGACGTCCAGCGAGCCCTCTGGTGCCCTTGCTGAGCAGCTGTCCTCAAGCTGGATGAACATGGAGTACAGAACTGACAGGGCTGCGTGTTCCTCGGCCAGCGATTGTAGGGCTCTAATGTTCACTTTCTAATCTAAATGCTGAGGCAGTCTGTTCTTTGGCCACCACAGAAGAGCTAACAATCAAGACAGTGGAAAGGAAGCCAGTTCTTGGGATCTGCTCCTCATCCACCCAAGGGTTGTGGTTACTTGAACACCATGGAGTAAGCAAAGCTCATGATACATAGCTGTGGCGGCGTGGTTTAGGGGCCCACTGGTCCAGTTCAGAGTGAACTACTTTGGGATCGTCAGGCAAGTGTAAAATTGTCCTCTGGGGATATACTCCCATTTAGCTGCTCTGTCATAAATTCTATGTGCTGGCTGCCAGGTTGCTGGCCATGGAGGACCACACGGTCCAAATCACCAGGTCCTCGGGAGTACTGTGAACCTCAACATCATCTATGCATGGTTATAAACACAGCATTTCATTTCTAATCACTGGAATCAAAAAAACATAGGTTCAAATATCAAATATTGATGAGTGACGTTGGACAAATTATCAAATTTTTCAAAATGACAATTTACTCATTTGTAAATACACACACTCAGACACACACACCACATTTAACACAGTATCTGATACCTAGTGAGCACTTGCTAATTATAAACAATAACAATAATCATAATAATACAAATATTATCAGGAAGGATCTATTACCCATGGAAACCATAGGTAATCTTTGGGTTAAAGAGAGGAGGGGTTGAATTCTGTGCCTGTTGTTATTCTCCTTGTACCCTCTGGACACATGTTTTGTTTGCTTGTTTTCTTGTTGTAAAGTGAGGGTCATAATATCTACCAAAAAGGAGGGTTGTTTTGAGGATTAGAACTATTTCGTGGAAAGCACTGAGTATGTTGCCAAGCATGTGGTAGACACTGCATACACGGGATCAGTCTTATGACATCTCAGTTTGCTCTTTGGTTCCACAAGGAAGTTGGCCCAGATGACCTCTGAGCTATATTCTTCCCTGAGTCTGTGACATGAAGATCTGCAATCCCAGGGAGCTCAGGCAAATGCGGCAAATGTAGAAGATGTTTGTCACCAGCCATTATAATAAGAGGAAGTCTGCAGAGCAGCTCTCATACTTGGCCCACACATGATCCTGTCCTTGCCCCCTCCCCCAGCTAAGAGGGACATCTTTGCAGCCTAGTCTGACCTCTGTGGTCAGGAACGGTGAGAAGGTGATGATCAGACAGGTCACTGAAGACAGCTTCAGTAATGGTAGTTGAGGGACAATGGGAGGTTCCACCAGCTGGCTTACACCTGAGCCTGCAAAGGGTGTTTTTAGGTTTTTGATGACATTCACTGGTGTTACACAAGTGCACTCAGGCAACACTTTATGAACTGACCAGGACAGAACTGCTCAGACTCAAAGCACTGAGTCCATTTGCGCTGCTGTGAACACGTTCAGGCCCACCAGGCCCCGAGGAACAGGCTCAGCCTCCAGGACACAGGAAGTGAGACCCCTCTTCCCTTGCATTGAGATGCTGGATGTATAGCACAAGACTTGCTCATTAGTATTCACACACCACCCAACCTTGGCCTCCTGCAGGATGTTTTAAATTATGAGGGAGGAGGGAATCAAGCTAAACACATTTATGTTATGTAACATTTTTTTTTTTTTCCCCGAAAGGATTAGCTGTTCCATGGACACACAGCTGTTCTTTCCACAAGTCTCTTCAGGGCTAGCTCAGACAATGGTAAGAACAGCAAGCTTAAGACAAAATGCCACATTCCTCTCTCCCTGGCTGAAAATTCTGCTGTGAATTCCCGCATTGAGCAGGAAATGTGTTCAGCTGAGGAGAGGGGAGCTTTGTTGAGTCTCATTGGCGGTCCTCCTTCTTCCCGGCTCGCATCATGTCCTCCTTGCCTGTGCTCCTCGGCCCATACTTTCTCTTCTCTCTCACTCACCTTGTGAGGACATCTATTTGCTTCTTCTTCTTTCTTTCTTTTTTTTTTTAAAGATTTTATTTATTTGACAGAGTGATCGAGAGAGAGAGAGAGAGAGGGAGAGAGAGAGAACACAAGCAGGGGGAGCAGCAGGCAGAGGGAGAGGGAGAAGCAGGCTCCCTGCTGAGCAGGTAACCCAATGTGGGACTCGATCCCAGGACCCTGGGATCATGACCTGAGCAGAAGGCAGACGCTTAACCAACTGAGCCACCCAGGCGCCCCCCCCCTTTTTTTTTTTACTCTTCTTTCCCAAAGACAGACTGGCCATGATGCTCCAATGTCAAGTTTCAGGGCCTATTATGTACACAGGCCATATACAGTGTCCTACAACTAATACTGTGTTTGCACAATATTATACTCATTTCTTTAGGTTGTTTCAGTTTCAGACCTCATAAAACCTGGTCTTCTTGTGGTAGTAGCATCACAGTTTTCTTTTGGGGGACCACAGCACTCCCATTCTTAGCCCATGTGGCTGGAGGATTGATCAACCCAATTCTAGCGGTGGAAGCAGGAGTCAGTCCAGCCAATCAGTGCATTCCATCTGTTGACTAAAAAGAGTTATTTCAGGACTAGGCAAATGACCCAAGCAGCCCCATGGTACTCAAACATGGGACTTCAGTTGCAATAAATGGGGGAAAAAGACATCTTTTTCCCATTGAGTTTCCTGAAAAGGAAGGATTTAAGCCTGTAACTGGTGGGGACATTCTCACCATCAAGAGAGAAATACTTACCTAGGATGGAAGGTACACAGTCAAGAACTGCGTATATATTCCTAAAAGCAACATTCATTCACCAAGCAATTGCTCTGTGTTAATAATGGCCAAGCATGTTCTTGGCAATGGGGCTTCATCAGTGAACAAAATGGATAATATTTCTGTCCTCATAAGCTGATATCCTAGCTGTGTGAGACATATAAAAATGAATGCATGCAGGTAATGATGAATGCTATGAAGAAAAGTAAAGCAAAATAAAGTGATAGGGAATGATCAGCAGAAGTCCGTCTTCTTAAGTTTTTTGGGTATTTAGAGAAGGACACTGTAATGACGTGTCAACTGAGCAAGACCTGAACAAGGTATGGGATTGGACCCTTTGGACGTGGCAGAGAAGTACCATGAAGCATGGGAACACGGGAGCTCAGAAGTCCCGTGTGGGGTGTCAAGGAGGAAGGCTGCCCTGGGTGGCGCAGGAAAGGAGAATAGAGGGAACAGCAGGGCCAGAGTATATTGCAGAGTCTTGTCAGGCCTTGCAAGAATAAGGAAACTGATTTTAATGGTGCTGGAAAGCTGTTGGGAGTTTCGAGAAAAGGTGTCATACATTAAAATGTACATTTTCAAGGACTGAAACAGACTGTAGTGGAGCCAGAATGGAGGGCCAGACCAGCCAGGAGATGACTACTGTGGTCTAGAAGACAGGCCATGGGGGCCTGGCCAGGTTTGCAGTAGCGAAGGCATGAGAGATGTCTAAATGATGCGTGTGTATTGAAGTTTGAAAACAACATTTTCTAACTGATTGCATGATAGATATGAATGAAATAGAGGGGTCAGGGATGGCTTCCCAGTTTGGGGCATGAGCTCAGTGTTAAACGAAGTTGCCATTGACTAAGACAGACTTCACTAGGGAAGGAGCAGGTTGGGATTAGTGTTTATCAACTTTAACTTCTTGTGTTTCTTTTAAATCTTATTTGATGCCTCTTGGCATTTGGAACTAATGACCATCTCCTTCTTGATTTGTCTCTTGTACTCTCTGCATCTAACATACTCTACGGGTTTGTTTGTTTTTTTATCTGTGAGTTTTCTGGCTACTTCTGCTAAATCTGGTTAAATCTGCCTACTTTAGTCTCACAGGTGATAACCCTCTTCCTCTGCTTACCATTTAGAAGTGTTCTGACCTATATTTTCCAAGTTAATAAGTGGCCCTGAGACCTCATCCACATATATGGTTTGATTTTCTGGCAACCATATATTTCTATCTCAAATCCATTGTACCCTTAATATCTATTTTTAAAAGTCCCACAGACACCTCAAATAAAACACTTTCTTAATCAAACAAATTATGTAAATATCCTTCTCTTCTTGTGTACTTTCTTTCCTAAAAAGACATGATTGTCCATTCTAATTGTCAAGCTAAAAACTGGGGCTCATCCTGTCCCCTTCTCACTAACCACATCCCAGCATTCAGTTGGCAAATTCTACAGATGCTACTTCCTTAATACATTTAAAATGCAGTGTCTTTCTTTCTGCTGTTTTTGCCTTCTTGGATTCCTCCATGATCTTGTCTCCAATACTGCTCACTTTCCATATACCTTACACACTGCTGGTGTAAGACAACCTTTTTAAGACACAGGTCTCAGAGTGCCATTCCTCTACTCAAGAGTATTTACTGACTCTTCACAGCTTTGGGGACCAAGTGAAAACTCAACGTTCTTCATGATCGTTATTTATGAGCACAGCACGTCAGCATAACTTCCTCCTAGTATCTTCATCTGGCCTTTGTATTCAAACCCTCCCAACCCCTTCTTTGTGAGTTTGTTGAAAACAAAATGATTGTCCCCTACCTTTCACTTGAATAGCAAGATACTTATCTTTTTAATTGATTTAACATAGTGTCCCAACAAGAATAGTGCATATGTCAGCTGAAGAGGATGTCTCAGCCCAGCTCTGTGCCCATCATGGTCTCCCCAAGCAGTGGGGAGTCTGCTTCTGCAGACTGCATGGTCTGCCTCTGAAGTGGGGCCAGGAAAGGGAAAGCAAATACTGGTGCTCTTGTGGGCAAGGTGAGATCTGGCTTTCCAAGCCCTGCCCCAACTAATGCCCATCAATTTCTTTGGCCAGCTTCATACTTTCTACAGAGCTGGAAGACTACCATTAGAGATAGCCATTGCTCAGACTGTGGGTAGAAATGCTCCTCCAATCATTGCTAGCAAGAAGAGATGGTGACGTTAGCTGTCGGCAGCAGAGAAGTTGGATATTGACTTCTACCGTTTACAACTCTGATTGCTGTTATAGTCAGGTGTGAAAAACAATAATAAGTTAAGATTGCAGTTATCAACTACATACCACATAAATGTCACACAATATATCACTTTTCTTTTATTCCCTGGTGAGATTCCCCCCCAAATTATTTTCGAATATTAAATTTCTCTTCTTATAAAAACTACTGTTGTTAGCTCAAAGAAAGTTCTATTCTTGTCTTGGAAGGTGAAAGGCCAAGATTTTGTGTGTGGTTATGACTGTGAGCTAAGTACTTGGAAAAATCTTGCAAATAACTGTGTGTGTGTGTGTGTGTGTGTGTGTGTGTGTGTATGTGTTCAGAGGTAATGGGGGAGTGGTGCCTCAAGCACTGTTTATGAGGGATAAAATCAGATGAACTTTGAGTTTCCTTGTGATCCGGAGATTCTATTACCTAATGAAACGGAATTCTATTTTATCTCCCAACTCAGTAATGAATGCCTGGGGGCAAACCTATCTTGCTGAACACTGTTTATCTCCAGCGGCAGAGGGTCAGGATATGGCATTATTTTAAATGGATATTAAAAGGATGAGCAGAAATGCCTGTGACAGAGGAATTACAATGGCCTTTTGCAGATGCCAAATGTCACTGTGTCCTCTAGGCTCTGCCTAACATCTGTGGGAGAAAGTGAGCATGTCATTTGAGGGAGTGGAGCCAGGTCAAGGCCACTGCTCTGTCATATGGCATGCCTGATGAATAACCTTGCCTCATGGTTTGAGGAAGGTGAGGTGCCACATATTATCTGAATTTAATGTACAGTAGGAAATAGGCAACAATGGCTGGACCAATAAACTATTCTGAGTTTAAGAAGATATTGAAGAGGCAGCGAAGTAGTCAACAGAGTGTGGGCTCTGGAGCCAAAGAGCCAACCTCACCATCATCATCATCTGCTTCCTTCAACAAATTACTCTCTCACAATTGGTTTCTTCATCTATAAAAGCAGGTGTTCATTCATTTATTCAGTGGTATTTATTTGGTGCCCACTGTGTATCAGAAACTGGACTAGGTTCTGGACATGAATAAAACAGAGAGCAGGGGCATAATCTACATGTCTGGAGCATATCTATCTTAACTACTGCCATCCGTGAGAACACTGGTCACCTACGGTGTGGTTATCTCTGTACAGAAAGTTGTTACATGGTACATAAAATGTCTCTAATTCAAAGATGTGGTCTCATTCATCTTGGTACTCCCAGTTCCTAGCCTGGTCCTTATTTGTTGATTGCAAGTCAGCTCTGGCACTGTTGTTCTCTACTCATCGTCACACTTTCTACTGTGTTCATGATAATGTATTTGCTGCTCCTCTGGATTCATCTCATGCTTCCTTCTTCTGAATTCTGTTCATATAATGTTGTGAGCTGAATTGTGCCCCCCCAGAAAAAAAAAAAACACTTTCAAATCCTAACCCCCTATACCTGAGACTGTGACCTTATCTGGAAATGAGGTCTTTGCAGATGTCATCGAGTTAAGATGAAGTCATACTAGATTAGGGTGGTCCTTAATCCAATGACTGGTGCTCTTATAAGATGAGGGACATATGGATACAGATACACAGGGAAAATACCATGTGACGATGAAGATAGAGATTGTAGTGATGGGTCGACAAGCTGAGGACACCAAGGATTGCCAGCAATCACTGGAAGCTGGAAAGAATCAAGGATGGATCTTCCTCTAGAACCTTCAGAGAGAGCATGGTTTGGCTGATACCTTTATTTTGGACTTGTAGCCTCCTGAACTGGGAGCAAATAAATCAATATTGCTTTAACCCATTCATTTTGAGGTACTTTTTAAAGGCAGCCTGAGGAAACTAATACACATATTTTCTCTCATCAGAGCTATGTTTATCTCTTACTTTTACCTGCTGAAAGCGTCCTTCTTCCTAAGGACTAGCTCAAATACCACCCTGGCAGCTCATCTCAAAGTAACCCACCCACTGAAGTACTAAGTAGCACTCAGAATATATAGGTCTCCTAATTTTTTATGTTTTGTTTTGTTTTGCATAGCAATAATAATAAAAGAAAAACTAACATTTATGTAGTACTTTCAAAATTATCCAGTGTGATATTCACAGCAGCCTTGTGGGGTTGGAAACACAGATCTCATTATCTCCATTCTCCAAGGGAAGAAACTGATGGAGAGAGAAGGTGAGCAGCCTGCTTACAGACCCATAGATGGTTTATGTCCACAGGCAGATGACAAGCAGAAGAAGGGCTCACACTGTGGCTCCGTGAATCTTCCTTCTAGCTTCATCGGTCTTTCTCATCAAGAAGACCTAATCTCCTAGAGCTCCTCCTCAACTAATGGTAGGTACAGTGTTCATAGTCAAAATGCTTATTTTTAATGGACTTTTCCCTTTCCAAGTTCCAGAATAAGCTCATTAGTTCAGCCTCATCGAAAAGCACTATGCCTGGCAAATCATATGTGCTCAAAAAACGCCTATCGAGGGATGTGCTGAACCTATTGTTCTCTCTGCTCTTCTCCAAACTTCTGACCAGGCTAGTACGGGAGGCTTCCTTCAGGAGAAAGCCTGGGCACCGTTCCATGCAAGCCGAGGAAAGGAGAAACAAAGTGATTTTCTATTACATCCACACTGAGAGAAATGTTAACCTCCCTGCTTCTTTTCAAGCCTGGGACGCCTCACAGCAGAGATCACAGGAGATGAGAAAGAGCCATATTTGGGTAGTAAACTGCTTTCCCCAAAAGCCCACTGTCTTCAAGAGATCACCAAGTCAGTGAGGGGTTAGTAGGGCTTTCGTATTCCAGGGTGAAAAAGATCTTGAAGTTCTAGAATTATTCACAAACTCTCCTGTTTCCTCTTTGTGTTATGGAACAGATGGAAAAGGATTAGAGTCCAAACAATTTTGTTTGTTGGCATAAATCACACAAGACACCTGCTATTAGCAATCTCATGGATGAATCAATGCCTTTTCTCCAGTCGGAAGCGTCGAAGATTGAAGTTAATCTCTCTTCCTTTTGCTCTCATTTTTAAAGTGTCATAACTTTATCCATAGAATAGCTGGGGTTTTAAAAAGATGTCCTCACTCTGATTCTCACCTCTTGAATCATCAGATGCTTTCCGTCCATCCATTTGCCTGAGAGGCCCCTAAACAAAATCAAATGGCAACACCCTACAAGAATAGTATGTTTGTTCCCTATTCCAGGGTCAAGCCTATCTATATCTCTCTGTGCCTCATATACATCTCTACAAACTGCTGAAGGCTTGGCTTGGAGTGGTTCCCAGCACATGCTGATATCAATCTATGCATTTGCCATGTACTCTTCTTAGGCCTTGCTGGAAAAGTATTAACTTGAACAGAGTATTTGGATGATTGCCTGGGAAGAAGTGAACTTCACCCTGGATCTTGGTTTGTCATGCTGCACCCTGAAGATGCTCAGAAAGCAAGTTCTTTGTTTTTCCCAGCAGAAACCACTGTCTCTTTGTCAGGCCGGACTACGAGATAGGGAGTCTGTTTTGGATGATTGTCTTGGCCAAATCCCCCAAGGACCACATTTGGCATGTGGTTTTGCCTGCCTACTTCCTGCTTAGCCTTCGAAGCTCCATTCGGCTACATCATCCTCCAAGAAACCTCTCTTCATCTGGGGCTGGCAGATAGCCCCGAAAGCCCTCAAGTTTATGCAATGTTTATCAAGTCTACTGTTTTGCAATAACCTGTTTCCTTTGCTGTCTCCACTGTAAGGTTGTTAGCATAAATAATATTGGTGCCCTACCTAGGTATCCTAGGATCCTTTTACCTGTTGGGTTGATGTGCTCATCCTCCAGCTGTCATGGGTGTTTCAGCTCCTGGCTTTCACCTACAACATTCACCAAAGGATTCTCTTTGGGCTATTGAAGCCATTTCTCCCTGGGGACCCTGGGGTTATGATGCACCATGACCTCACCCACCACCACCACTTCTTTCAAGTCAGGACAGATTCTGTGGTACAATTTATGTTCTTGGTCTCCCCAGAGGATTAGGCTACAGTTAGACCTCATGTGATACTATTTCCTGTACAGCTCCCTTCTCTTATCTATTCTGCTTTCCTCATTCTCTCAGCAGCTCATCCTAAATGTACTCCTCCCATCAACCACATGTACAGGAATCCCTGTCTCAGACTCCGCTTCTAGGGAACCTGACCTCAGAAAAGTATATAATCTCATTACATCCTCATAACAAACTGAAAGGTAGGTATTAATATTCCAGCTGGAGAAACTGAATGAAGTTCAGGTACAGTAAATAAAACTTTGAGGTGTCATGACTTAATCCATAGAATAGCTGAGGTTTTGAAAAGATGTCCCCCCCCCCCGCCCCCGCCGATTCCCATCTTTTGAATCATCAGATGCTCTCAGTCCATCCATTTGTCTGAGAGGCCCTTAAACAAAATCAAATGGCAACACTCTACAAGAATGGAATGTTTGTTCCCTCTTCCAGGGCCAAGCCAATCTATATCTCTTTCTATGTAACAAACACTTGCCTGTCACACACCAGGTTCTCAGTAAAAGATGTTACATGAAATAACAATCTGAAATCTCCATTAATGCAGCCAATAATCTTGAGTCCCAAGACCAGGTATTGGTTGGTGATAAAATGGGACAATTTGCAAAGGACCATGAGTTGGAAGCTGGACAGGTCCTCTGGGATAAATATAAAAGGGGGAAATCTAGATTAAGAAGCTTGTGATTATACCTAATGACTTAACTACACAGACCCATCACACAGGTCAACTCCCTGCAGTTTCTAGCCTTTTATGGTATTTCCTATAGTTATCCCTGGAAAGAAGTGAAGCCAGATCATCTTGGTGAATGGCTTCTGCTGGAGGAAGTTAAATAGCTTCCATTTAAGAGACTGGGTTTGGGAACAGAGTGGATTCATTCCAGTGAATAAATGAGTTTCTTTCTCTGGTTCATTTGTTAATCTAGGCTTTTGGACCAGTTGAACTTTCAGAATGTTACTTCTCCATGGTGGATGATGAGTTACTTTTGTTTTCTCGGGGAAAGGGAAATAGAATGAGCAATCCTCAATGATTGCACATCCCAAATCAATTGCCTTCTCACACATAACTCATCTTGTCTGAAATGCTACCTCGGTGGGTGTGGACCACCTCCACCCGAATCCTTGAGCACTCAGCTCTACTGAGAAGCCTTCTGTCTTCCATGGCAGCTTAGAACTTAGAACACTTTAACCCAAAGTGGGATGAGTTGCCCATCCTCTGAACCTCTGAACTCTACCTATAAACCCCCTATGTTTATCTGTAACATAGCACTTATTTTTCTACTTTAAAATTCTCTCTCTCTCTCTTCTTCATGTATCTGTCTCTCCTACTAGATTTTGAAATTTTAAGGAGAAATAGGTCTTTTTTTTTTTTTTCCAAATTGGTGCATCTGAAGGATGGCACCTGATAAATGTGCACCATTTATTGTGTGAGTAAATAATTAAACCTGCAGAAAGTTGCAGATACACAGTAACAGAACAGAGCCATAAGGAATTTCTCTACTATTCTTCCTGCCAATCATGTTTTGTTTTAGGGATAAAAATGGCTCAGAATTAAAGGGAAAGCTTAGTAAAGATTCAAAGATGGAACAAAATGATTAAAGATGAGGAAACAACCACTAACTGGAAAATCTAGAAGTGATTGGGCTTATATCACAATTATTTCAACATTTCAATTCAGTTCCATATACCTTTATTGGGGAATTCCCATGATCTGGCAACACTATTGTCCAAGGACAGTTGAATGGCACAAGGTATAAAGGGAGAAGCGAGGACTGGTGAGAATAGAGAGGTAGTTCAGGGCCAGATCTGTAGTGTCCTTAGCCACCCTAGGCAAAGTAATTGAAAGTGCACTGGAGAATTACAAAAGGAATTGCTTACCACAAAGTACACAATCACAATTAGTACTCAAATATTATTGTTGGTATCAGGAAGAAGTACTCTCAGCCTGGTCTTTCAGTGCTCTGGACCCAATGTGGTGGTGGGCAGGGCTTGGGGGGTGTAGTCCAACACCAATGCAGGCAATTTGGGAGATTCCAGCTGGGTGTCCTGCCATTCTAACTCAATTCTGACACTATCGACTCAGGGATGGCATCAGATTCCATGGTTAAGGATTCAGTCCTACAAGACTGCCTCCCCGCACAAACATCAGATGCCAGTAGCAAGCCCAGGCTTGCTGTACTTATGACCAACTCGCTATAAATCAGAGGTTTCCATGACCTCTGCTTCAATTAATTTGCTAGACCAGCTCACAGAAGTCAGGTTATTTAGAATCTTATGAGTGGAGGTGACCAACTCTTCACTTGTTACCATAAAAGTCAAAGCCCATGTCCCATGTTAATAGAGTAAGAATGTTTACTGCTGACACTTACATGGTGTTTACTAGGCTCTGGGCACTGATCTAAGTGCTTTCCAGACAACAGTTCTTTTACTCTACACAACAATCCTGTGTGTGGATATTAGCATTATCATCTCTCATCTCAAAGCTATGATGTTCGGTAGATTAGATGTATCACATACATTTTTGATTTATAATATTGGTTTATTGTCGTAAGTCAAGGAAGACCTGCATGGAATCCTTCCTGAAGATAAAACCTCTATATTTCATATAGAAGTTATCTTTATTAAACATTGAGAAACACACATAACCAGAAGCATATTGCCCAAAGATAAAGTGGGTGGAAGGTCTGAGCTTGAGATCATTTTCTTTTTTTCTTAATTTTATTTTATTATGTTATGTTTGTCACCATACAATACATTGAGATCTTTTCCTAATGAGTGCTTTTCACCTTCTTACTGTGAGATGACAATGTGCACCTGTCTCAGGCGGGGACTGGGATGGCTATGTTTGAGGGCCTTCTATACTTTACATATAAAATTCATGGAAGTAAAGTGACTTCTGTAAGATCTCTAGTCAACTAGAATTTAAAGTTTTTTTCATTTAAAATAAAGAGGGGAGGGGGTGGGGGGATGGGCTAGCCTGGTGATGGGTATTAAGGAGGGCACGTACTGAATGGAGCACTGGGTGTTATACGCAAACAATGAAGCATGGAACACTACATCAAAAACTAATGATGTAATGTATGGTGATTAACATAGCATAATAAAACTAAAAAAATGATATTTCAATTTTCCCATTATAACCACCAACAACTTAATACTAGCAGGTTGTATCCCTTTCCAGTAGTTATCAAACCTCTTTTATAACTTTAGCAGTCCCATACTCATTATGGTTTGCTTTAAATGGGTGAGACCTCTTCTAGGTACTAGGAAACCAGTTGGAAATAAGCACATAAGGTCCCTGTTCTCACGGATCCCAAGTTCTAGACAAAGGAAGTTCAAGCAAGAAACAATCCAATAAGGGAAGCATTTCCAATAAATGTATAGAATATGAGGAGAAGTAAACCAGGGTGAAGTGATAAGAATGGCAGTGACTACTTTAGCTTGGGAATTCAAGGGGATGGATGTTTGAATAGGTGACATTTAAACTGAGTTCTAAATGGTAAGAAGTCAGGCAGACCGTTACCAGGGGAAAGCAAGCTCAAAGGCAGAAATGAACCTGGCCTATGAGGAATCTGAACACACTGGCATGGGGACAGTGTTATGATGTTGGATCCGATAGATGGGCAGAGGTCATATGTATGCTTTGTAAACTGGAATGAAGAGTTCGATGGCAAACGACGCATGCTTGTATGTGTGTGTGTGTGTGTGTGTGTGTGTGGTGCATATATGTGCATTGCATTTATAAACTCTGAGCTAAAACTTTGCTTTCTTTTTAAATGTTTTATATGTACAAAAATGTATAATGAATAATATAATGAGAACCCATGTACCATTACCCCTTAAGAAATGAAACACACACATAAAAATAACCTAAATTCATTTTATTTCCCTCATGATCCCATTATCTCTTCCTCACTTCTTCACTTCCAAGATGTAATCCCTGACCTGAATTTGGTGGCTTTCATTGCCATGCTTGTCGTTATATTTTTTAGGGTATATGTATGAATCTTTGAATAATTACAGCATTGTTTGGCAGATGTTGAACATTTGCATACATAACTTCATATTGCGTATTTCCTGCAACCGCTTTTTTTTCTCAATATTATATTTGTGAGGTTTATCCATGTTGATACACATATGCAATCCAGTAGATATAAATTTTTTTTCCATTCTACTGCCAGTGGATAGATCGATCATTTTGAAATGTTCACTATTCCAACACACTGCTGCAATGAACATTCTGGTATGTGTCTTACTATTTGAGGGGTGGTCTAAGACAGTGCTTCCCAACCTTTTTCAACATGCATAAAAATATTCATAAACATAACAATTCCAATGAGACAGCCCATCCAACTATAGGAATGAGCCCACTGTAACCCCTTAAGGCATGTGGCATTAACACTTTTCCTCTGCCTGATCTATCAATTACTGAGAGAGCTATGACAAAATTTCCCTTTATGAGTGTAGAATTATCAAATCCATTTTGTCAGTTTTTGCTTTTCATATTTTGTCCTTATGATATTAGATTCAATGACATTTAAAATTTTTATATCTTCCTGGTGAATTGCTCCTTTTATCACTAGGCTGTGATGTACTTTGTCATTGGAGATTTTGTAAGCAGGGAGGCATATAATCTGAATTATGTCTTAAAATGATTACCCTGGTTCATTTACGGAGAATGGAATGTAGGAAGAAGGGAAGGTGGTGATCAATTAGGAGGCTGCTAAAACCTTCTGGGAGAGAGATAATGGCCCCTTGGATGAGGTTGGTTGTCCTAAAGATAATGACAACTTCAGGTTTGTAGTATGTTTTGAGTTGCCAGGATCCTCTGATTGAGTGAATGTGAATGTGAAAAAAAGAGAGAGAGACAGATCCAGGGTAATATTTTCATTTTTGGCTTGAGCAACTGACTAGAAGAATGAGCATCCTTGTCTTCTGATATGTGAAGATATGCACAGTGTGATTTCCAAAAATGGCTGCAACAGTGTTTCCGTGCTCATTTAGAACCTTTATACTTCCCCAGGTAGAGTCTATGTTTCCTTGCCTTGAACCTGGTTAGGTCTCTGGGACTTCCTTAGCTGATACAAGGAGTGGCATTATAGAAATGATGCTATATGACTCCTGAATTAGGTCATAAAGAGTGACAGTTTCTGCCTTGTTCTCTCATAGGATGATCCCCCTTGGAACACAGCCACCATGCTGTGAAGAAACCCAAACCACATGGATAAACCCACTTGGAGAGGAGCCAAGGTCCCTGTCCCTCAGCACCAGCTGAGCTTATTAGCCAACACCAACAGCCAAGTATGAGTGAGCCACCTTGGAAATGGACCATTCACCCTTTAGTCCAGCTGCCCACCTGATGATGCATGAAGCAGAGACAGTCTTTCTTGCCAGTCTGTTCCCAAAATGTAAATTTGTCGGGAAAAAAAAAGCTGTGTCTCTCATCACCAACTCTTCGGGTTGTTAGATATGCTTGGGGTTGTTTCATACCATATTTATACAGAGAGGTCTATTTTATTTTATGCAGCAATGGACAAAAGGAATAGATATATGGAAGAATATCTTGAAGAAAGGGGATAGGGCACAGAGACAGCGCTCCTTTGGCTATGTTACCTTTGAGATTCATATTAGACATCCCTTTGGAAATTTTAAATAAACAATTATATACAAATGTCTAGAGTTCTCTAGAGGGATCAGAAGTATAATAAAAATTTTGAAATCATTGACATATAACTATTTAAACCCACAGGGCTGGAAAAGTTTATCGAAGTAAAGCCTGTTGCTAAGAAAAAAAAAATGTCATTGGTTCCAACTTATAATTATTGATTCAGTGTGTCATTGATTTATCTATTCATTCATTCAACAAATATCTTAAGGCATGATTCTGCCTAAATAAAGTTTATATTTTAAGTGTTATTCAGATTTTGGTTTTACCAAATATTTATTTTACATAATAATTTGAAACTTATAGACTTTTTTGAGTCATCATTCTAGTTCTTATGCCATTTTTATACAGGGAGGTCTATATTTTATTTTTAGACAGGGTGGTCTATATGTCTTGCACATATCATGAATATCTCTTCTTAATTTAGGATTATGGTCTCCTGGATGGACTCACTCACTTGGGCATAAACTGCCCTTTTGAATAATGTAATGGTGGGTGTTTATCAAGTTTTTCAGAGACTAGGGGATCCCTGGAGCTGAGAGCATGCAATAGTTGGGAGTCCAGAACTTTCCACCAAACATCTCCATTTTTAACATTTGATGCGTAGGTATTTCTCATGAGCATTCTCTTTTAAAATATAAAAATCACATGTTGTTCAATCACCCCCCTTTACCTCATAGGTATGAACCCAAGTCTCATTTGAGGGGAATGAGTTCAACAGGAACAAGGGATAAAATTCCTCAGGAAGGCTCCATCACTCCTAACTGACGAAGAGCATGATTCCTTTTGGATAGGGAGCAGCCTTTGCATGTCGTGCTCAGATATCACTTATGGTAATTCAGTGTAATCTTCAAATTTGCTAGACCTCGTGCCACTTTGAATGGTAAATAAAAAAAACGATAGGTGGAGAGATAGGCATCGTTACACATACAGCCCTGGAAAAAGCTGGATAAACAAACCCTCCTGTATCTTGCTAATAGCATTTTTCATAATACACAAGTTTTCTCTTTTGAGCTCCTGGGCCCAATTCCAATGTGTGTGTTGGGGATGGGGCAGGCAGTTTCCTCACACCAACAAGCCATTCTCGGGGTGCCTGAGAATTCACCTCAATTCTTACACTATCTACCTAGAGGTAACATCAGATTCCACAGGTAAGAATTCAGTCCCACAGGACTGCCCTCTGCTTCAGAGGCCAGTTGTAAGTCCAGGTTGTTCCCTGTGCTTCTAACAGGTTGGTTGTAAATCAGAGGTTCCCAACTTCCCTCCCTGGGTTCAATTAATGTGCTAGAGCAGCTCACCGAACTGAGAGAAACATTTTACTTACTAGATCACTGGTTCGTTTTAAAAGGGTCTAACTCAGGAATAGCCAGATGGAAGAGATGGACAGGGCAAGGTGTGGGGAGAGGTTATGGAGTTTCCATTCCCTCTCTGGGTACACTGCTTCCTACCACCCTAATCCCCACCACCAACATGGAAGATCTCAGAACCCTGTCCTCTTGGGTTTTTATGGAAGCTTCATTACATAGTCATGATTGGTTAAATCATTGGCTATTGGTGATTAATTCAACTCCAGCTCCTGGAGGTCAAGGGATGGGATTGAAAATTCCAACCCTCTAATCATCTGGTTGGTTCCTAGGGTGACCAGCCCTCTTCCTTAGGTGACCCAGGGGCTTCCAAAAGTCACCTCATCAGCATAATAAAAGACACCTTTATTACTCCCATCACTTAAGTTCTAAGAGTTTTAGGAGCTCAGGAAGGCTCCACCCAGAAGCAGGGACAAAGACAAGTATATATTTATTATAAATCATAGTATCTCCATCATTTGACAATGACTTAATAAAATTGAACAGCCATTCTTTGTTTTTTAAATGACAATTATTTATTTAGCATTTAGTATGCATTAAATTCTTCACATATACTCTCTCTTTCACCAAAGTAACCGCAGCAAGCTAGAAGGTCTTAATCCTATTTTGCAAATGTAAAATCTGGTGCTCAGAAAAGACTGGAGCCAGGACGAAACAAATGTAGGTCCTTCTGGCTCCCGAGCCAGGACTTCAACCACACAGCCTCTCACCCTACTCCTCTGAAGACAATCTTGGAATCTCTGCTCCCTCATTCTATTGGAAAGAGATCAAGGCACACAGAGGGAAAGAGATTGCTCCAAAGCCAGTAAGTGATAGACGTTGGGTTCAAATTGAGTTCCCTCTAGCTCTAAATCCAGAGCTTCTCCCACTCTCCCCACACTATGCCAGCCATTTCATTTATGCCTGGGCGCTGGAGGAAGAGTCATGTTCTATCGCATTATGCACTGTTGCTGGCCCCATAAAACAGGAGCTTTTGCCTTCTCCCAGATATTGAGTCAAGAACTTCCGCTTTTCTTTTTATATCTGATGTATTCCCCACCATAAGAGAAAGTAGAGATGTTGAAGAGTCCTTCTGTGATTCTTTTGGATCTCTTCTAGGGGACCCGCCTACCTGCTGGCCACACCCTCTGGTGCTGAGAGGTAAGCTGCCCAGGGCAAATCACAGTTCTGTGAGGAAAACCTCGCATGTCCCACTACTATGTCCGGGACTGGGTGGGCAAGTTTAATTCAGCAAGAAAGGAGAAGAAAGGTTTGTTCTGTACACCGTTCCAAGCTGTACTGCATACTCTAACCTTGCTTTGTCAGTAACAAAGCTAATTTTTTTAATTCCTGTTCTAGTTTTGTATTTCAGTAAATTCAACATCCCTAGAGAGCAAGCAATGCCAGTAGTAAAGTAAGGAGCTGGGTGGTCATCAGCCATTCACCATTCTTGGAAATGCTTCTCTCTCAATATTATGTAAAACCCATAGGAAACTACTCTCCGCTTCCCAGTGTGTTTTAACTCCTAAACTCCCTCTAGACAGAAATTCTGGAGAGGCAATTGGGAGAAGGGGTTAATTATGTAGACTGTCCCAGAAACTCCAATAATGGAGTGGTTTCCTATAAAAACTCTAATACTCATGGATTAATTTAACAAATACAAATGTGTCAGCTGGGATCCAAAGTTTATTGACTAAGGAACCAATTTTTATCTACAAAGCCTGCTGGCTCTGGAATGGACATCAGGGTCTGGACCTTTACATAAGGAGCTGGGCGAGTAAGGCTGGGTAGGCTGGAAGAAAGTGTCAGGGATCCGAGGAGGCACCGTATCAATGCGGCCACTACTCATTTTAATTTCCGTGAAACAGTTGATTTCCTTCAAGCCCAAGATAATTCCTTGCAAGGCTCCTGAGCCTGAACGAATGTGCATGACCACTCCGCTGTGAACATCCATCTGTCAAAAGAGAAGATGAGGAGCAAGTGAAATTAGACCATGGCTCTCTGGTTTCCCCTAAAAGCTGCCAGTGAATGAGAGCATCAGCTGCACCAGATTGGGCCAGCCAGGGCTCTCATCCTTAACTGAACACTCTACACCCAGGCAGTGAGGCACATCCTGTGAATAGAGATGACTCAGCCTCAACAGGTGTCTGATGGCTTTGCCAACCAACCGCCTGTTCCAATGGGCTGGAGCAGCGGCACATTCTTGGTGGCATGCGCAGACTATGATGAATAGCAGGCTTGTGTATCCTCACAGAGGGCAGGGATTGGGTTGGGGCAGGTGTGAAGGTCAGACCCAAGTGCATAAATGCATCTTCTCAATCCCTGTAAAATGCACTGCCAACTGGCACATCAACAGACTTTTAGTTTCCGAAACACCCCTTGGTGGTTCTCGTCCTTGGAACCTCTGAGTCAACATCAACCATCAGTGGAACTAGTTATAATAATACCTTACAAATATTCCAGGTTTTAAGTTTTCAAGGTACTTGCATATTTATTACCCTATAAACAACCCTTCATGCTACATCAGTGTTGGTGTTGTGATGTACATAGTTCAGAGAAATCAACTAAAGCTCAGAAAAGAGTGAATTCGCAAAGCCCTGTGGTTCATGAAAGAAGGAGCAGGGTAGAATCCAGGAATGGGTTAGAATCCTGTTCTATTGTTCTGAAATACACTAAGTCAGAGAACAGTAAGTTCATTTATTTACTCATTCAGTGGATTTAAAGAAAGATGGATAGGATAGTCTTGTACCCATGCAAATAGATTATTATCCTGGCTATTTATTATCCCTGGGCATTTTTCTCAGCCAGAATTGTAGAAATCACTTGATTCCATGGTACCAAGGTGATACCTATTGGTATGATCACATGTTTTTTCCTCAAGCCCAGTTAGCAGTGACTTTAATACAACAAAACTATGTTTCTTGTTCTCAGCTATAAATCCCGATAGAAGGTCCAGGACTGCTGTGGTGAATTCATAGTTATCAAAGTCCCAGAATTCTTTCTGCTCTGTCACACTCAACTTCCATTTTACAACTTCTAGATCAAGCTTTTCAACTTTGTCTTCAAGTTCATAGTTCGGTTCCAGCCAAAATAGTCACACGAATATTCATGAAATATCTCGAAGGAGGAGGGGTCCAGAAAAGAACGTATCTTTTTCCCTTACAGATAGTTCCTGGGGTTACCCATACTACTTCTTCCATCACTGCATCCATCTGTAGGGGAAATTCAACCCATAATTTGGAAACCATATGCCCAGCCAACACTGGAAGTTCTATAAGTGGGTTAGTCTTGGGGTTTGGATTTCGATAGACGGCCAGCAGTGCCTGCCTCATGCAGTGTAGCTGCTCAGCATGTGTGAAATAAAATGGGAAAGATAACACTGGAAAACATATAAAAGAATAGATAATGAGAGGAATTTCAAAAGGCAGGAATAATAAAACTAATTTTAACTGAGAGATTGTATGAAAGTATGATGCTGTAAATAAACGCTTTACAGATTTTTATCCCAACTATCACTTAACAAAGGCTTTATGAGGTAGTTACTATTCTCATAATAGTTTTATAGGTAAGGAAGCTAAGAAATAAATAAGGCAAGTCAATTGCCCAAGATCTTGCAGCAATGACATTGCAGAACTGGGATCCACATCAATGTCATCTGAATCCGAAACACTTGCTCTTAATTACTGCCTTCCATTGGCTCTCCCATAGTCACATAAAGCCTCTCTATGGAAATACTCAATATAATTCCTGTTTATGGACCACTAGAGGTGAAGAAGCATGTTCATGCTCACACAGACAAGTGGCCAAAGGGAAATTTTGGCCCAGCTCTTTCCATCATGACATAGTGCATACAGATTCATGTGTTGACAGCCTTAAAATCAATTTACAAAATAACAGCAATAATTAAGAAAGAGAAAGGGTAAAGGTCTGGACAAGGTCCTTCATTTGCTCATTTCTCAATGCAATGATGGCTTTCATCACCTTCATTGTATTTAAGCAGAGCTCAATGAGAGGATCAATATGTTGCTGACATGCTTGGAGCAGACCAATTGTTTTTGACTTGATTGTTTATTCATTGATAGAACCATGAAAGGTTCATTTAATAGACCTTATGAAACTAGGGAAAAAGAGGTTCCTTAGGATGACCTAAGTATTCCAGCATTATCCAAAGTATGGTTGTCAATGAAGCATGAGGAGATACAGAAAAAAAAAAAAATCTCTGGAGCAGGGATGGAAAGAAGTATTGGGGGTTTGGAAAGATAACGTAAGAAGAGCTTCACCTTGACACCAAGTTGGCTGTTCCATTTAATTGTTCTTTCAAATTTCAACTAACATGAAATGTGGCTTTGATAGTATTGTCTGCTTTTAAAAGCAGTCATGGATATTTAAAAAATATAAGAAACACTGACCCATAACATAGGTAAAATTGGCTTTCCTATTTGGTGACTGTAGACCCATTACACCACAGTGTTTTTCCCTGAATCATTCACGGTTCCTTCCCTACACTTGACTACCAGAGGGCTTGACTCTCGGTGACCTGAAACATTTTGCAGAATGATCTTCTTTTGGAAAGACAAAGGAGAGCCTCTGCTGCACTCACAGGTGCCAATCATGTGGGTATGACACTTTGTATAACATTTATGCAACACTGTTTCCTTTGATTGTCAGAGCAGACCTATGAAATAAGTGTTGTAATCCCCACTTTACAAAGAAGGAGGTGGGGCTTTAGAGGTGTTCAATTTCACCTAACTTTTCACAAGTGAACACTGTAACTCAAGGACTCTCCAGGATAAGAGCAAAGTCTCCTTTTTGATATTTGGGGTCAGATAATTCAGCAAGGAAATGAAACAACATCGTTGAACCAGAGATAGTAATAAAAACTGTAGAACGAAGGGGTATAAATACAAAGAAAATGCTCTATACCTTCAAGATGTTTATGAGAGGGAGACATTTTAACTTTTAGGCCTTTTGGGGTGCCTGGGTGGTTCAGTTGTTTAGGCGTCCGCCTTCAACTCGGGTCATGATCCCAGGGTCCCGGGATTGAGCCCCGTGTCGGGCTCTCTGCTCAGCGGGGAACCTGCTTCTCCTTCTCCCTCTGCCTGCCTCTCTGCCTACTGGTGCTCTCTCTGTCTGTCAAATAAATAAATAAAATCTTAAAAAAAAAAAAACTTTTAGGCCTTTAAACATTACGTGTGTGATTGTTTGGTACATGGGTGTGGCAGCTGGTGACAGTGCGTCATTGGAGACAAATGTTTAGCTGACAAACTCTTTCCAGACAGGATGCTGGCAATATAATTTACATATTTGTAAGGTACTGATTCCAAATTAGTCTATCCCCTTTGTTAGGGCGCTCACAAAAATTTGTCTGGTCATGCAAGCTAGCTTCCTCTCCCTTTCTTAGCACTACTGCTTTGTGGATATTCATTCAGTTCAGCAGGTGCTATCAAGCTCCTATTATATGCTAGGCTTGCCCTACGTAGGTGAGATCTGACCTCTGACTTCAAGGAGCTTCCTGTTGTGCCATCCATGGCCGTTGCCATTTAAAATATTGCCATTGAAAATTGCTGTTGGAAATGTTATTTTTATTTATTTGTTATGACTCAAGTAGTCTGTCTTCAACACAGACAATAATACAAAATAAAGATAAATACAATGAAAACATACAACACACACACACACACACACACTGAATCCTCCCATAGAAAGCTCATTACTGCTAGCTTATTAAAAATATTAACAGGGGCGCCTGGGTGGCTCAGTCATTGGGCGTCTGCCTTCGGCTCAGGTCATGATCCCAGGGTCCTGGGATCGAGCCCCGCAACGGGCTCCCTGCTCCGCGGGAAGCCTGCTTCTCCCTCTCCCACTCCCCCTGCTTGTGTTCCCTCTCTCGTTGTGTCTCTCTCTGTCAAATAAATAAATAAAATTAAAAAAAAAATTAACATTCACATACATTTCTTGAGTCCTTATTGTGTCCAAATCACTTTTTCAGTTTTTCAACATTGTCGCTACTATTATTTGGGGCCAGAAAATTCTTTGTTATGGGGCTCTCCTGTGCATCCTGGATGTGAAGCATCCTGGGGGTGAAAACCACCTCTGTTTGAGAACCACTGGGTCAAAATGCATGAAAGTACAGCCTTTCATCACAACAGCACCAAAAGGCAACTGTTATTTTTACCTCATTCTACAGCCAAGGAAACCGATGGTTGAAAGGCTAAATGAGGGCACCTGGGTGGCTCAGTTGGTTAAGCAACTGCCTTCGGCTCAGGTCATGATCCTGGAGTCCCAGGATCGAGTCCTGCATCGGGCTCCTGCTTGGCAGGGAGTCTGCTTCTCCCTCTGACCCTCCCCCTTCTCATGTGCTCTCTCTCATTCTCTCTCTCTCTCAAATAAATAAATAAAAATCTTAAAAAAAAAAAAAAAAAAAAAGAAAGGCTAAATGATCTGGGTGGGTCCCTGCAGCCATGAAATGAAGGAGCAGAGGTTTAGCTACAGCTGTGGCTGCCTTCAAACCTCTCCCCCCACCCCATCTCACTCATTTAGAAGAATGACACAATAAAATGTACTACCATGAAACTTGCCTTTCTCAATGTTCAACAATATATCATGTGCATCTTTCCATGTAGGTCAATAAAGATCCCCATCATTATTTTTAATAGGGATATGATATTCACATGAGGGGATGCCCATTATTAATCGAGCCAGTCCTTCATTGCTGATCATTTATGCTGCTTCTTACTTTCAAATATTACAGATAATACTCCGAGGAGCATCCTTCTGCATTGATCTGTGCATACGACATTTCTTTTAAATGTTTTATTAGTCTGAATTTCAACAAGGAATTTATTATTCCAAATGTGACATTTCTGATTGGGAAAGGTGGTGGTGCTGCTGATACTTAACACCGGAGAAATAACAGCCAAGAATCAGGACTATCTCAGGGAAAATGGTACGTAATCATGCCCAAGCTTTAGTGGTTTTTCCAAACTTAGCACATATTAGCAAGATTTTTTTTTTTTCCTGTTATTTAGATTTGGTTTTCTCTCCAAAGAGATCACAAAATTTTCCATAAAATTTATCAAGATCTTCCCAGGACATAGAACAATTTCTGCCCAAAGAAGGAAGGTGAGGATTTGAACCATAATTTTCAAGCCCCCAGGCATACAGTTGATCACATAACTCAATACTTTTTCCTTACAGGAGCCAGAGATTTTTCTGTCTTCGGTTGAGTGATTTCACATATTCTATTTACTTTTTAAAATTTCCCTGGTTTGTTGGGAACATGTAACGATATCTGTTTTTCATAATAATTTATTCTATTCAGTAATCATTGAATGCTCTGTACCAGGCAGCTATGCCAGATGCTGAAGATACAAATACGTCCAGCATTCATCAGGTCTTGGTAGTCTGTATATGAGATGCAGACTTCTAAAACCTAAAACATTAAGTTTTCCTGTCCTTATACCGGTCTCTTCACACAGATCCTCAGTTGGGGCTTCTCTGAGCTCACATTCCCATTCTTCCAGCTGCAAGGGATGTCCTACTTCTCCACGCTATCCCCACCATCATTTGTGTGAAAGGCTGTGCCTCTCCATTCAAAATCCAGGTTGAACAGCTGCTATTTTCTTGAAGCTGCATTGTCCCCCTAAGCACTCCCGGTCCAGGCCCCAGTCTGGGCAATACCTCCATGCAGGCCCTCCCATTCCCTTTTGCAGTTACGTGCTCACAGTCTATCTTCCAGCCAGAAATGTGTGTTCCTTCAGGTGCAGGTGCAGTAATTTTCATCTCGGTGTCCCAAGAGCCTAGCAGGGTGTCTAGCATGCGATAGGTACTCAGTAAAAGGTTAAATGGAGGGAGAAAAGAAGGGCAATGTGGGTGCATGCTTGCTTGGCCTTGCTTAGATTTCCCCAGAGGGTAGATAGAAAGGATAATTCATCTAGGAATGGCAGGGCCGGCACAAAGAGCCTGATAGTGGGGCTGTCCTGCATTTCTCCTAGGAGGAATTAAATCATAATGCCCCAGATATAGTCAGATTGATACAGTTCATCCAACGCCATGGCCTGGGGTAAAATAGGTTACTGTGAGAGCTCAGGACAGTCTCCCCGCTGGTCATCAAAGTTTAGATAGTTTTGGATTTCCAGAGGGGTCTATTTGGATAACATGTGGGAAGCCAAGAAGCCGTACAGGGTTGAGGGAAGGAACAAACAGAAACCAGGTAAACAGATGCTGATCAAAGTCCAACGTTCACCTTGTGTTGTAATCCTCTTACTTGGCTATCTTGCCTCCAAGTATGTAAAAAGCTTGAGGGTTGGAGCCATGTAATCCGTTCATCTTTTTAACCTCAGTATTCTTCCCGGGGCCTAATAGACAGTGGGTCCCTATTTAATGGTCCTTGAGTTGCAGAACAGGCTTTATTCCCTGTAAGAATTTTCAGTAAACACATAGGGACTGGAGCAAAAGTTTCCTTGGATACTCTAGGTGCTTTCAAGGCAGAAGGGTCTTCCCTGCAATCACCTTAGACTTTTGAACAATAACCTGGTTCCAGAGGTGGGCGGGAGCTAGCTTTTAACAGCTTATAAGAGCCAATGGTTAAATATTGAGAAATTTTGTGAGTCAGTTGCTAATATCTTGGTAGCTCGAAATTGGCCAAAGAGGGAGAACTTACACCCCAGAAATTGGCAAACCCTACAAATCAGGGGCTTCTCACCACCATGTGCCGCAAGATAGCCAAGTTCCCAGCACACCACTGCCTGCTTCTAAGCCCCATACCCCAGATTTAGTTTTTCAATAATCCTTCTCTGGTTGCCCATCTTCAATAGCTGCAGCTAAAGAAAACTTATGTAGCTAATGACCAACAGTTCAGGGAAAGAGAAAAGAAAGAAACGTATTTCTTAAATTGGCTTTCATATAGTGCCTTTAATTGGTATTCATGCAATTTAGGAGATATAGGTGAAAAACACAGGTTGGAACTAAGAATCTCTTTTCAGGATAAGGGATTTGTGAGCTCTGAGACCCAGTTTCCAATCTGTAAGTGGGACTAAACATCGAAATACTTCAAATGGCTGGCTATGAGTCTGAAACAAGATGATGTACCCACCAAGAAAATATCAACAATTTCTTGAATATATACCATATGAGCATATATGAACAGATGCTGTTTCAGGACCATAATTCCTTTTCTGAAGCCCATAGGGCCAGATTTATTTTGACTTCAGATATCTTGAATTTTTAGGAAGATAATGTAATTCAAATTGTGTGTGTGTGTGTGTGTGTGTGTGTGTGTTAAATACCCCAGAGGGATCCCAGAGGGATCTAGGGCAGCTCTCTGTAACCAAATATACTCGTTTTCCTACAGCAAAATTCATGAAGATTCACTCTAAACGAGAGCAAGAAATATTATTAATAGCCTCAAGTTAATTCAGGTCAGATTTAGTCATCAAACGAGTGCATCAGATTACAAAAATATTTTCAGTTTTCAGAGCCATTTGGATTTTGAATTATGATTGGAGATTTGGACCTGTATCATTGATATTGTTGTTAGTTGGCCATGCCCAGTGGAATGATTTCATAGCCAATATTTCCTGGGGAATTCTGACTTCAAAGAGCCAAATATATCTTTTCCTTAAGCCATCAATATGGTCCAGATACTTTAGCTTTGTCTCCCATACTGGCTTTCACATCGTGAATTGATATAAATATTCTTTGTGGGATTCATAAACAAAGACAGTCACTCTCAATAGAAATCACCTTGATCTCTTAAAGAATTGCTGCTGTAAAATGTGTTGCCAGCCTTTTGCTGTAGGGTATTGCAAAAAGCCATCACAGCCCTAGACCCACTCATGAAAAATTCCTCTTCCCTTTTAGACACTTCCTCTTCCAGGAACAAATTTTTACATTATGGGCTTCCCCCACCGCCCTCAAAAATACAAAACTCTGGGTCTGCATTTGTATTTCAATTCTTCCAAAAGTGGAGGTGGCTTTCTTCGCTACTTGTTTAGATGAGAGAAACTTGTGTTGCTGGTCATGAACCTAAGTGAACAAGCAGCCCAAATTTTTGTTCTGACTCTCCAAGGCATGACATTCTGTTTTATGGTTTCTTAACAGGATAATGGCTTGGGCATTTCTAGAGTGGATATGATTATATTTGTTGATTGGGTTTGTTAAAAATGCACTCACATTTGGCCTTTGCTAACATGATCATTAAATACATCACAGACATTAATGATCCCAGATAGTCTGCCCATTAGGACATTAAGAGGCAGATCTGATTAAAGAGACGTGTACTCTGTACTTTACAGGCGAAATCACTCATACTTCCTTGGATTAATTGAATGTTAAGGACCACAGACATCAGGTTCTTCTAGGCAGACAGCTCTTCCCCCTAGTTCCCTAGATTCCTAACAAGAACAGGGGCAACCATTACTAAGAACTAAGTATCTAACCATTAGGCCTACCAGGACTTTTCCTGCTCCCTGTTGGTGTGCCAAGCACTTTGCTAAGCATATTTACATCCCTCTTTTTAACTGGCTTAACAACTCTCAGAAGTAACTACTACTCGCTTTTTACATAGACAAGGGAACTTCAGAGCTTATCTGTTTAAAAGCAGGAGACCTCTAAAGGAGGAAGCATTTATGGAAAGGAAGAGAAAGAGCAAAAAGGAACCAATGTTAAATGGTATTTTATATAAAGTATTTTATAAATATAAAGAAAACACTATGTTCCAGACATTTTATCGAGATGGTGTCAGCTGACATCCAAAGCAGCACCGGAAATAGCTAACCATGGTCTTCAGGTGCACATCAAACTCATGGATCTCGTAAGTGGGAAAGATCAGATTTAAACCCTTGAGTCTGGCTCCAGGGATAGGAGACGGGTTCCGCAGATGGGTACCGTGTTGGGTGTGGCGGGGCAACTAATCTCGGCCTTCATGATCCATGTTGGGAGATAATTTACATACACGTGACTAATACCTGAGTGAAGATATAATTACTTAAAGTATGTTCAAAATCTGCATTTGAGACTTCGGGGGAAGAGGTTTCTCTTCATTTCCTTCCATTTGTGGGGAGGTTGGTTGACACAAAACTCTGGATCTCAGTCTTCTTACATCTGACTGGTAAGCTTGGAAGGAGAAAGGGAAGGCAAGTGTAGTGCAGCTGTTTAGATTTCCTCTTTTGAGGACGAGGCGTGCCCACAGAGAGCCTGCATTATATTCTGGGCCTCCATCCTATAACTTTTATCAACTGCCTGTGACTAGGGAGGTGCAGGTAAGTCTGTCGGATTCTGGAGTTCAGGCTTGGATGCTCATTTGCTCACCGATAACAGCCCCACTCTCCAACATCAGCTTTATCAATAACCAGGGTGATATTTTAGACTTACATCTAATTCATTCCCTCGTCTTATTTCCCTTCGTTTGGCACTATCAAGAGGGGCACTAGTTTCTGTGTTCCCTTGAGTCCAACAGAGACCATAAAAGTCACAGAAGGCACAGAAAGCAAAATTCAATGTTTGATAAAGTAATTGGGAAAAGCTTCATCGAAATTGAGAATTCTGAACTGAACCTCAAGAAATGGGCTGATATAGAGAGACACATGGCCTCTCCATTTTATAGAACATTGCAAAGCACGAACCCTCATCAGAAAAGAAAGAGCACAGCTCAAGAATGACATAGTCATACTTTGAAATCTCTGCTCAGATAGACAATTCAGTTATATATATCAGAACTGTGTTTAAATTTCCTAAACTGTAAAATAAAATAATTCAAGCTTTCAAAAAATATATGCACTTGTATTTACTATGTACTTAATAATGCATATACATATAAATTGATAATGATAAATGCAAGTGAGATCCCTACAGCAAAGTACCTCACCAACTATTCTCATATTCCAACATGATGTCCATTTTTTTTAAGTGGGCTCCATGCCCAGTGTGGAGCCCAACATGGGGCCTGAACTCATGACCCTGAGATCAAGACCTGAGCTGAGATCAAGAGCCAGACTCTTAACCAACTGAGCCACTCAGGCGCCCCATGTTGTCCTTTTTTTAATATAAACTTTCAATTTTAAAATACTTTTAAATTTACAGAAGAATTATGAAGATGTTACGAAGGTTTCCATATACCCCTCACCCAATCTCCCCCATTTTTAACAACTTACCATGGTACATTTGTCAACACTAAGAAAATGATATTGATACAGTACTTTTACCAAACTGTAGACTTTATTTGGATTTCATCAGTTTTTCCTTCCTTTTCTTTTCCTTTTTTTTTTTAAGTAGTCTCCATGTCCAACATGGGGCCTGAATTCACAACCCCAAGATCAAGAGTCATGTGCTCTACCTATGGAGCCAGCCAGATGCCTCTCACCAGTTTCTCCTTTAATGTCACCTCTGTGTTTCAGGATCCAATGCAGAACACCATCTGACATTTAGTTGTCAAATCTCCCAATTCTTTTGGTTAGTGGGAGTTTCTCTGTGTTTCCTGTTCTTTATGATCTTGTCAATCTTGACTATTTCCCTTCTGTTTGAGAGGCAGTATGTCATAGTTATCACAGAGAATTTGGAGTCAGACTAAGACATCCGTTATGATTCTACCACTTACTAATCATGTGACCACGAAAAGCCATCCTGGCCTCAATTTCCTCAACTGTGAAATGAGAATAATAATACAAATGAGAATAATAATACCCACCTCACAGGGTTGTGTTAAGGATACAAAATATTAAATGTGTTATTCATGGGTCTCCAAAGAAACAAAACCAAGAAGGGTGTGTGTGTATATCTGTGTTATAAGGAATTGGCTCATGTAATTATGGAGTCTGGCATGTCCCAAGATCTGCAGGGTGAGTTGGCAACACAGAGGCCCAGGAATGCTGGTGGTGAGTTCCTTTCTGAAGATTGGCAGTTTCAAGACCCAGGAAGAGCCAATGTTTCAGTTTCAAAACAAAAGCATGAAAAAAAAACCAGTGTCCTAGTTCAAAGAGAGTCAGGCTGGGAGAATCCTCTCTAACTCAGGGGAGGGTCAGCCTTTTCACTTCATTCAAGCCTTCAACTGATTGGACAAGGCCCACCTACATTAGGGAGGACAATCTGCTTTATTTAGTCCACTGTTTAGAAGTTAATCTCATCTTAAGACCCTCCCAGAAACACAACGAAATAATGTTTGGCCAAATATCTGTACACCTCAAGGATCACTCAAGTTGACACACAAAATTAACCACTATACTAAGTCATATGCCCCATACCCAAAGGGCATTCCGGAAACAATAGCTGTTATTCTTATGCTAAGAGGAATGTCAGAAGACATTGAAGGCTTTTGTTCCCCCTTATAAATCTCCAGTCACAGGGTTGAAACCAGGCTTTCGGTGCTGCTGAGGAGGCTGCTGTTTCAAAATGAGCTTAAATCATCATAATAAGGGAAAAATATAAGGAAAGAAAGCCCCATAATAAGCAAAATGTAAAAGATACCAAGGGTGTTTGCCATATCTGATCTGAGGGCTGTTAAAATCTCCTTTCTTTTGGCCCCTCCCAGAGGAGGATTTGTAGTTACTTTGGCTGATGGAGTTGGTGTGTGGTGAGAAGCTGATAGTGTCCCATCCTTTCTCAACATTCCTACCTGAACAGAAAGAAGACTCTCTGGACTAAGTCAAACAGTGCATTGCTCCCTCAGTCTAAAGTATCTATTGCTGCAATGCCAACAGAAATATAATTAATAATAATAAAAGTAGTAATAAAAAATAACTTGCATTAGAAAAAGCATTTGACAAAGTACAGCATCCTTTCTTGATCAAAACTCTTCAGAGTCTAGGGATAGAGGGTACATACCTCAATATCATAAAAGCCATCTATGAAAAACCCACAGCAAATATCATTCTCAATGGGGAAAAACTGAGAGCTTTCCCCCTAAGGTCAGGAACGCGGCAGGGATGTCCACTATCACCACTGCTATTCAACACAGTATTAGAAGTCCTAGCCACAGCAATCAGACAACAAAAAGAAATAAAAGGTATTCAAATTGGCAAAGAAGAAGTCAAACTCTCACTCTTTGCAGATGATATGATACTCTATGTGGGAAACCCAAAAGACTCCACCCCACAACTGCTAGAACTCATACAGGAATTCAGTAAAGTGGCAGGATATAAAATCAAGGCACAGAAATCAGTGGCATTCCTATACACCAACAACAAGACAGAAGAAAGAGAAATTAAGAGTCGATCCCATTTACAATTGCACCCAAAACCATAAGATACCTAGGAATAAATCTAACCAAAGAGGCAAAGAATCTGTACTCAGAAAACTATAAAATGCTCATGAAAGAAATTGAGGAAGACACAAAGAAATGGAAAAACGTTCCATGCTCATGGATTGGAATAACAAATATTGTGAAGATGTCAATGCTACCTAGAGCAATCTACACATTCAGTGCAATCCCTATCAAAATACCATCCACTTTTTTCAAAGAAATGGAACAAATAATCCTAAAATTTGTATGGAACCAGAAAAGACCCCAAATAGCCAGAGGAATGTTGAAAAAGAAAAGCAAAGCTGGTGGCATCACAATTCCGGACTTCCATCTCTATTACAAAGCTGTAATCATCAAGACAGTATGGTACTGGCACAAAAACAGACACATAGATCAATGGAACAGAATAGAGAGCCCAGAAATGGACCCTCAACTCTATGGTCAACTAATCTTTGACAAAGCAGGAAAGAATGTCCAATGGAAAAAAGACAGTCTCTTCAACAAATGGTGTTGGGAAAATTGGACAGCCACACGCAGAAGAATGAAACTGGACCATTTGCTTACACCACACACAAAAATAGACTCAAAACGGTTGAAAGACCTCAATGTGAGACAGGAGTCCATCAGAGTCCTAAAGGAGAACACAGGCAGCAACCTCTTCGACCACAGCCGCAGCAACTTCTTCCTAGAAACATCGCCAAAGGCAAGGGAAGCAAGGGCAAAAATGAACTACTGGGACTTCATCAAGATAAGAAGCTTTTGCACAGCAAAAGAAACAGTCAACAAAACCAAAAGACAACCGGCAGAATGGGAGAAGATATTTGTAAATGACATATCAGATAAAGGGCTAGTATCCAAAATCTTTAAAGAACTTATTAAACTCAACACCCAAAGAACAAATGATCCAATCAAGAAATGGACAGAAGACATGAACAGACATTTTTCCAAAGAAGACATCCAAATGGCGAACAGACACATGAAAAAGTGCTCAACATCACTTGGCATCAGGGAAATCCAAATCAAAACCTCAATGAGATACCACCTCACACCAGTCAGAAAGGCTAAAATTAACAAGTCAGGAAATGACAGATGTTGGCGGGGATGCGGAGAAAGGGGAACCCTCCTACACTGTTGGTGGGAATGCAAGCTGGTGCAGCCACTCTGGAAAACAGTATGGAGGTTCCTCAAAAGGTTGAAAATAGAGCTACCACACGATCCAGCAATTGCACTACTGGGTATTTACCCCAAAGATACAAATGTAGGGATCTGAAGGGGTACGTGCACCCCAATGTTTATAGCAGCACTGACCACAATAGCCGAACTATGGAAAGAGCCAAGTTGTCCATCGACAGATGAATGGATAAAGAAGATGTGGTATGTATATATAATGGAATATTATGCAGCCATCAAAAGGAATGAAATCTTGCCGTTTGCAATGACGTGGATGGAACTGGAGGGTATTATGCTGACCAAAATAAGTCAAACAGAGAAAGCCATGTATCATATGACCTCACTGATATGAGGAATTCTTAATCTCAGGAAACAAACTGAGGGTTGCTGGAGTGGTGGGGGGGGTGGGAGGGATGGGGTGACTGGGTGATGGACACTGGGGAGGGTATGTGCTCTGGTAAACGCTGTGAATTGTGCAAGACTGTTGAATCACAGACCTGTACGTCTGAAACAAATAATACATTATATGCTAAAAAAAAGAAAAGAAATAGCAGGAAGGGAAAAATGAAGGGGGGGAATCGAAGGGGGAGACAAACCATGAGAGACTATGGACTCAGAAACAAACTGAGGGTTCTAGAGGGGAGGGGGGTGGGGGATGGGTTAGCCTGGTGATGGGTATTAAAGAGGGCAGGTACTGCATGGAGCACTGGGTGTTATGCACAAACAATGAATCATGGAACACTACATCAAAAACTAATGATGTAATGTATGGTGATTAACATAACATAATAAAAAAAATAACTTGCATTTTTTCGGTGCTTACTACTGGCCAGGTACCATTTGAAGCACTATGATATCACTTAATCTTCAGAAAAACAAATGTGAGCTGGTACTATTAGATCTTTTTGTATATGGGAAAACCAAGGCTTAGAGAAATAATTAAACCATTTTAATTGTAAATGAAAGACTGCTAACATTTATTGAGTGCCTTCTATAGATGAGACATTGCCCCTAACACATTAGGTAGATTATCTCACAGAATCTTCACAACAGATTTATTTCATAAAAGTCTTGTTAATGAACCTCATTGCATAGATTAGAAACTTACACCTTAAGAGACATTTTGTCTGAGATCACAGACTTCAAAAGAGAGTTGTTTGGATTATAGGTTGAGT
Source organism: Halichoerus grypus (assembly GCF_964656455.1). Taxonomy (NCBI): domain Eukaryota; kingdom Metazoa; phylum Chordata; class Mammalia; order Carnivora; family Phocidae; genus Halichoerus; species Halichoerus grypus. The sequence continues at coordinate 12,473,634 of NC_135716.1, read as the reverse complement.
CTGTCTGACTTTGGGGACTTTTGCCCTTGGTCTTTGTACCACCCAGCCTTCTCCATCTTTGCTAAGAGGGTGGTTGGAAGAAAGTACAAAGAAACTGGAGCCAGGAGACTCAGATTCTCAGATCTGGTATTAATGTCCCGGGACACCTTGAGTAAGTCACTTCTCTCCAGGTCTCAATTTCAGCTCAGTAAACTGAGGAGGGTTGGGACCAGACGTTCTAGTGAGTGTCTGCTTGCTTCCTGAATGAAGAGGAATATTATAATGGAAGGACTGTGGAGTTTGGGGTCAAACAGACCTGGGCGAAAGTCCCAGCACACTCTTTCCTACCCCCACTTAAAAGTTCTATAGTCTTAAGTAGTTTGTTTAATTGGCCTATTCTCCTTCATTTATTCAAAATTGTAAATTAGGCACCTATTTTGTGCTAGAGATAATATTTCTCTGGGATGAACACATGGATCACATCCATGTCTTCATGGATTTTACGATCTAGTGGAAAAGAAATGCTCACTCTTTCCCCCTGCAAAGAATTAAGGCCAATAATACCTACAGCACAGAGAAGCTTAATAAGAGTCAGTGAAAATGCATGCCCAAAGTGCATCGCCTAGTACTAGCAGTAGTGAGGCATTTTGCGTAATAGCTGAACAAAGTTTCAGTGTATGTTGTGTGGGGAAATGCTTGAAATTTATTTCTCAGTTATTGCTTTTTCTATTATGTGATGGGAGAGGTTTCTTTCAACCCCTTGGTCTTCACATGGGTGAATCCCATGACTGAGTTGATTTTATTTTCATAAGATTGCCTGAGGCCCGGATGGACCCAAGGTTTGAAACAAAGACGGGTGTTAGATTCTGCAGGTCAGGGCTCTATGAGCCACTCAAGGGACTTGAGAAAACATAGACAGTTGGAGCCGAAAAGGCAGGAAACACTTGGTGCAAGGGCTGGTGCTGGATGAGTGGTGAACAGCAGAGTTGTGGTTCAATTTCCCAGACGGCTGGGAGGCGGATGAATAAGATGAACAGATGAAAAGCTGACCTTTACCACCGGCTGGGTGATCTCAGGCAAATCACTGTTTTGTGAGCTTCATTTTCCTCATCTGTAAACCACCCTCTTGGTGCACTTGGAGAACGAGGTGCTCACCTTCATTGTAGCACCTAGCATTTTATGTTGGATTTGTTCTTTCCAGTTGGGTCACTTCTGTCCATATCTGTGGTCTCTGCCCTGTTCCAACCATTGTCCCCCCTGGCTTGAACCACATCAAAACCCTCCTACACTAAGGAAATGTTTCCACCTTTGTCCCCTCTGATCTGTTCTCTATACTGTGGATAGAGTTTTCACCTCAAATTGCAAATATGATCCCCTACCCCCACACTTGTCACCCTTAAAAGGCTTCCCACCATTCTTGAGATAGCTAACAAAATTCTTTGTACAGTTTCTAAGCATTTTTCAGGCTTAGCTCCCTCTACTCTCTTCTTACTCCCTGAGCTCCAGCCACACCAGCCACCTCTCCTTTCCTCCTGACTCTAGTGCTCTTACCCAGTCTGTTCCCTCTGCCTGGAACATCTTTCCTGATCGTCGTCTTGGCTGGTTGCCTTTCACTCATTCTTCGGATCCTAGTTCGAATATTATTTCCTAAAGGAAGACTTCCCTGATCCTTAAGACTAGGTGAGGGTCCCTGTTTCTTTCATAGATTAACCATAGTTTGTCATTTTACAGGTGTATTCTTTTGTGTTAATATTCCAAAATGCTTGTCCCCCTGCCATTTGACGGTTAGCTCCATGAGCATTGGGAGTCCACATTTTATTATTTTATCCTTATAGTCCTGAATAGTGCCTGTTACATAGTAGGTGTCAAATAATTATTTTTTGAATGAAGAAATGAATGAAGAAATGAGCAAACGTATTTGTCCCCCATCTTGGAGACTGGGGACCAGACCTTCATTGTTATGGGCCCAGCACTTAGTAAAGTACCTGGAATTAACAAGAAGTTTTCTACAAGTATATGTTGAAAGGAGACACTTGACAAGCAGTCAGTCATATTGGATGATTTGACAGTCTTGCTCAAACAGTAAGTTTCTGTGACCCTGAATCTGGTCCTCCACCTCCATCAATGACGTCATGCCATGCCTTTGCAATATCTACTCATGATTAAACAAAACCCCAAAACTCTGGACAAAGCCTTTCTATTTTCAGGAGAGTTTAAGATGTTTTATGGATCCAAACTATGGCCACCACCCTGGCCACCACGTGACTTTCTTGGTAATCAAGGACCTATGTCTGCTGACTTCAGCGGGGACCCGAGTGCTCCCTGAACCACTGGGGGGGAGAGAAAGGTGGTTCTTGGATAATCTAAGAAAAGTGGAGGCAGAGGGATAATGAAATGTTCATCCCTGTGCCAAGGGATGCAGGGCCACACACAGGAGAGGAGCAATAAACAGGAGGTTTCGGCCCAGGGTATTTTATAGGTGGTGTGCTCCCCCAGAGAGGCCCCCTCCAGGAAGTGCCTCTCTCTAGAAAGAGCCCAGGGAGCACTCACATGGAGAAGCCAGGCCCTCATCTTCTGACTTCATGCCCATTCTCCTCTACAGCACCATGCTGGGGGAGAGCAGTCTTGAGAAATAACACTGTCCGGTGGAAGACATGATAGAATTCTGGAGTCCTGGGGAAAAAATGTTTAAAGAGAACACCTCCCCAACAGGCTGATAATCTGAAAAGCAAGGCAGCCTTTGAGTTTTCACTAATGTCAACCCCTGGCCAGAGTCTCTGCATAATTAATATCTGGGGTTTGCATGGCGGTGTGAAGATTCTAAAGAGACTCTCACGTATGTTTTCCTCAGCAAATCCCCCCAACACCACGATGCTGATATCACTGCTCCCATTTCCTGCAACAGGAACCCAGGATAAAGGGACTCAGCCAGCCTCAGGCTGCTACCAAGTGCAGGAGCTGGGAACAGGGACTAGAACCCCAGAGTGAAATCCTGTGTTTTGTTTTGTTGGCTTTTCTCCCCTAGGACCCTGCGTTGCCTGGCCCAGGGCACCCCTGCAGTGCGATCCTGTGATTGAATCATATGTGCTCAGAAGCCTGATCGCTCTTTCAAAGATCTGAAATTGTGCTCTTCAGTTGGAGGAAATGAGAGGAATGTTCGTATATGAAGGGAGATCTGAGGAATTCGTGGTTGTCAAGACTCACTTCTGCAGGGAAACACCCATCGGGGGCTCTTCAGCTTGGTTCCTGTCCCCGGCTCCCTTGGGGTCTCTCCAGTATGCAGTGTCGGGATGACTTCAGAAGCCTCCTACCTGGATTCCCTGCCCCAGGTTCTGCCTCCTCTATCTCTGACAACCCACCATCGCCCTGTGGAGGCCAGAGTGACATTTCTAAAATATAAATTTGGATCACATAATTTTCCTCCTTAAAATTCTTTGGTGGTTTCCCATTACCTCCAGGACAAAGTGCAAACTCCTCAGTAGGACAATGACAGCCATTCATCACTTGCCCATCCTGGCAGCATTACTCCTTCATTTACTAAACATGCATTTACCGAGAGCCTCCGGGGCGGGTGCACAGCCCTGAGGGAATGCACGGGACTAGGTCTGCTGTTCCCAGGCTGCCCAGTCTGGAAAGCGGTGTCAGATACCCTGGATTTTATGCCCCGGCCACCGTGAGTTGTCCCTGTCTCCTTGAATACCTCCTCCTTTCCAAATCTCTGTGGTGGTTCCTATTATTCCCACTCTCTAGGGCATCTCCCACAGAACCCCTCAGACACCGCTCCCCCAACCCCCAGCCACCAATTTTTCTGCCTAGTGAAGCCATCCTATGAAGAGATTCAGGTTGTTCCCTTCTTTATTCTGACAAGAGGCCTGCTCCGCTTTCTTTACCTTAATTAGAGCATACATCGTCTTGCTTTATAATCATTTGTGTGAACTTCTATGTCCCCAAAAGTCACTGGGACCACTTTGGCAGGAGGGACCCCACCTTCGCTATTCTTGGTGCCTTAACACAGAGGGAGGCACCAGATGCAAGGTGCTGAGCTCCTTAATAACACCATGTGCCTGGCTTCTTGCCTCGTGAATGAGGCATTGTTCTGGCTGCAGCGGCTGCGACTGCCCCCCCACTTCCCCCAGATTTCCCTTCAGCCTCCCCCTACATGTCTGACACTTGGGTTTATGTTCCAGAACAATCTGTGGCCATCTGTCTTTCCTCATTCTTCGGAGGCAATCTTTCCATGGAAGGGTGGCTTTGCTCTGTGTAGTGTCTGCTGGCCCCTGGCCCACTGCCAGGCCCACAGCGAGATCTCAAGGAAGAGCTGTTGTTTTGGAAGAGGATAAGGATTTGTTAAAATTGCTGGGAGTACATAACTACCACCCTTTGCAGTGTGTGTGTGTGTGTGTATGTGTGTGTGTTACTATACATAACATATGCATATATAATTTAAGGTACATGTATGTATTACTCATATATGTACATATACTACTATATAATGTGAAGTTTATATACAATATATATATTACTCTTATATATGATACAGGTATAGATTACAAATATATGTATTATAAAATATATCTATTTCTTAATTTTTCAGCTTATCACAATTACAAAGAGAAAGCTCATTAATTTTTACTGGTCAACTTCAGCAAACTGAAGACTTCTTAGGGAAGGGACCATGTTTGTGCATATTTCTGTTCTGAGCCTCTAGCAGACACCTTGTATTTGTCAACGCTCAATGAATATATTGTAAGAATGGGTAAATAATAATGATGTGTACCATTTATTGAATGTATACCACATGGGGTAACTTAAGTGCTTTGCATCTATATGTTTTCATTTAATCCACAAAATAACCTTGTGAAGGAGTTATTACATTCACTTTACAGATGAGGAAGCTAGGCTCAGGAAGTCTAATTAGCCATGGTCACATGTCTCGTAAGGGGCACAGTATAATTCCAAAACTGAACCAGCAGCTGCAAATTTCCATGCTCTTAACCTCTGTGCTGTGCTTGAAGCAAGTACCTCCACTCGTGAAAATAGAGCTATTTGGTCAAATGCAGGGCACTTTTGTTTTCTTCTGTGAAGAGAAACAAGATAATCAGTCTGTGCCTGTTTCCCCGGGAAGGGTCCAGACTCTGCTTCCTGATTCTATAGTCTGTCACCAACTAATGCAGGCAGGGGGGCCAACTGACCGAGGTCATACAGGACTGGAGGGTTTCCTGGGATATGGGAATTGCAGTGCTAAAGTCAAGACCAAGTTCACCCTAAATTCAGGGCTAACATGATAACATTAAAGTCTGAAGGTGAAATTCATTTGGCCACTTGCTTTATACCGAAGAGTGTAACGTGTAGTGTGTGTGTGCATGTGTGTATGCGGGCACTATGTACTACTGTGACGAGGGACATATTTTCTCATGACATTTATTCAAACTCCAAAGGAGAAGCTGGGCTAGACCAGAACAGGAGCAGCCTCACTTCCAAGCTGAAGTTTAAGATACTCATCCTCACATGATGTAGGTTGGGGAAACCACACACAGAGACATAGGCACATTCTTTAACTCACTGCACAGACTCACACACAGTCTCATGTCTCCCAAACTGGACACATTTCCCACAGTCTCACCCCCAATTCAGGCCCTGCCAATATGAGCACGTATTCGTGTAGTCACCCAGCCATGACTCATACATATTCATTCATTTTACATAATCATACATATGCGCACCCAAGTTAATGTTGGATTCAGAGGTACTCACACATTGTTGCATACTCGCACACAAATGTACAGACTACAAAAGTGCCATAGATACCAACCATATACAATTTCAACCAAGATACTGCATGTGTATGGGCATGAAGCAATGCATCATTCATGTTCACACAAAGCAGTGCATGCAAAGCAAAATATATCATCACAGAGACATTCATCGGTATATATATGCAATCACGATTTCAAAATAGGCAAGTGTACACTCATGGGCACAGAACTAATCTTTTACCCACGATGTTCGTTTTACTTACAGAAGCAATTTCACAGATGCTAACATATTTTCCCTAATCCACATATTCGGTCACACTCACATACACACATTCACATGTATGCATATGCACATGTGCATATTACACATTTCTCTCTTTTACACACACATACAATATGCCCTGGGCAGTTGCTTGAACTGTTCTCTGTGACAAAGCAGGGTACAAGGACAAGCTGAAAGAAAGAAAGAAAGAAAGAAAGAAAGAAAGAAAGAAAGAAAGAAAGAAAGAAAGAAAGAAAGAAAGAAAGAAAAAGAAAGAAAGGGGAGACACACACATATAGAGGTATACATATTTTAACTGTATCTTACATCTGTCCCTATCTACTGACACAAGGCATTTTCTGTCTATTCATCCTCAGTTGGATATACATTGACAAGATCCACAAGGACAAAGAATCCTGGGTTGGACAATTCTTCCTAATCCCTACATTGCCCCAAATACCAAATAGAGCTGGTGTATCTGCTGATTCTTTGTGTCCTCTTCAAGGAAAACAGGGGGTTATGCCTAGGCCATTTGCACATGATCTTTGTAAAGCCCCACTGCCAGCAAGAACCCCAGAATTAGCAAGGTTCAAGAGAAAACTGGCCATAGAGGAATGTTTTTCTACTTAGCAAAGAAGATCCGGCTCCTTTGAACACAGACTTTCTGCTCAGAACTCCTAATGCATTCCACATTTGGCCATTAAATCCTAATTGGAGGCCTGCTGGGGAAGGTATGGGGGCCCAGCCTGCTAGCATTTCCTGGGTCACATCCCTGCAAGACCCAGCCTGACCCCATGACCTTGTATGACCCGCCCTTTTGAACTCTTAATCCCACTATTGGCCACAAAGAATTAGGAGCTCAATTTACTCCTGAAACCACAGGCATGTCCCCTCTGGTCTTCCTCTTCTCATCGGCCATCTCTTCCCCCCACCCCTCACCCACCGCCACACACATATACATACTTTATTTTTCTTCCCTTTCCTGCTCCTTGGTAAGGAGGCAGGATGTCCTGTGGGGTCTTAATTGAAAGGCTCCAAAAAGCCCGAGACTTTTATGATGAAACAATTGTTCTTGGTAAATGTCAGGCTTGTATTTGATGATATTTATGACCTTTTTTCCATTAGCCTGTCATTTTCCTGAGAAATTATGACCCTGGCCCTGTCAGCTTAACCAAGCTAGTTTTATATATAGTAAGTGATGTGCAGATGAGAAGAATATCGCCCTCCTCAGCCCAAATGACTCTCTGTCACATCAGATTCGGGGCATCTCTCACCAGGTACCAATAAGCAACCAGAGAGATAAGATAAGGGGAAAATAGCATTGAAATGATCACTTTGGAGGGTCTGGGTGATTTTGTAGTGAAAGCTAGCCTTCACTCTGCCTCTTCTTAGCTTACTAACTCATACAAGCCATCAAGCATCTCGAGTCTTCAGTATTCTCATTGAGAAAGCGGTGATAATTATGCCTGCCCCTTAAAAGGGTTGCCGTGAAGATCAAATAAACAAATACAGGGAAAAGGGTTTTGCACGATTGAAATATTAATCAGATATCATTAATATTATTGAAATCATGAAGGGATTCTCTCTTCATCAATGGGAGCTTCAAGGACTAAGAAATAGAGACAATAATTGCCTTGAAATCTGAGGAAAACCACTAATCGTAGCCAATGGCTACAAAATACAAGAAGATAAATTTTGGTCTTATCTAAGGAATAATTTCTCAAGGATTGGAACTGTAAGAGGATGAAATGAAATGCTTTGGAGGCAGTGCATCCCTCATCCTTGGGGGCATTTAACTATGGCCCCTGACGATGTCAGTCTCTGCTTTGTTTCTCTTGCTTCAATCTTACTTTTTCAGAGATAATTCTCCTGTAGACCAAAGTCTTCTCCAGTGACTGAGCCAGCCCAGAGAAGGGCAGGACATAAATCAATATCCCCCAATCTCCCTGTCTAGAAAGGCTTGGAATTCAAGCACAGATCTTGACCTGGACCCTAGAGTCTCCATCATGAGTGCTGGCATGACCCATCTCAAAGAAGATACAGTAAAGAATGTGGGTGCTGGCATCAGACTCATGATTTCAAGGCCTTACGGCACCCCTTACTAGCTTTAAGGCCTTGAGCAACTTAATGGAAGTCTCTGAGCCTCTGTTTTTCTATCTTTAAAATGGGAGTAATGATAAAACCTACCTTATAAGATCACTGTGGGATTAAATGAAGTAATCTATTGAATGTATGTGGCCCAATTTCTGGCACGGAGAAAACTTTTGGTAAATGTTAGCTTTCGTCATTAAATGACAGTGCTGATGGTGGAGTCAATGATGGTGATCCAAAGCTGGATTTTCTTTAATATGGAATTTTCTGTACTAGACCCAGGAGCCAGTGTTCCATGGAAAGAACTCGATTCAAACCTGTTGCCCATAGTCAGGGCACCATGAAGAAGAAAGTGGAGGAGGCTATAAGAAGATAACTAATTGGAGGAAGGGGATCTCATTTTAGGTTGAGTCCAGAAAGACAGCTATGACAATGTGGCATGTGAGCTCAACTCGACAGGATGAATAGAAGTCATCCAGGTGTGGAGTAGAGGAAAGAGCATTCCAGGTAGAGAAAAGGCCCTGAGCCATGAAAAAGTTTGGTCAGTTGAAGTCACCAGAAAAAGACTAATGTGTCTGGGTGAGCTAAGTGGCACTATGTGAGTTTGGTCAAAGGACAGGTTTTGCAGAGCCTGAACACAAGGGTATGGAGTTGCTATCAGCAGGATCTTAATAGGAGAGTGGCAGGATCAGATTTATGCGGGTCACATGCTATGAAGTCACCATGTAGGATTTAAACAAGCAGCATCTTACCACAGCCTAGTCATGCTACTGTTGGCCCTTTGCTGAATTAATGAAGGACGGGAAGCCTGACCGGTCAAGGCTGTGGTATGCTGGCGTGTTTCAAGCATAAGCCTTAGAGAACTGTGTCAGAAGTCACATAGGAGTGCTAGTGCTCGGTAGAGGCTTGGCCCCGGCGCTAGAATCTGTAAGTTTAGATTCTTACCTTGTGTAGTATTACATTTCCGGAGCCTAGAAATAATATGTGACACAGAGTAGGCACTCAATACAATTTTTCAAATTAAATGAATCAGACCCAAGGACAGCCTGAGCCCCCATCACCAGTGGGTGGCTCCTTCAGCTCTTAAATTTAGGCGAACACTCCTCTAAAACACTGGTCCTCAGATCATGTTAGTCCATGATAAAGTGTCCTCAGGTCCTACCAGCCCTCTCAGATATATTCCTGGCTGCCCATTTTGGGGGAAATCTAAGTCACAAGCTAACACTCTCCTAAGTAATTTTTTGCAGTCTCACCAGATAGCCAAGCTGCCTTTCTTGTGGCCCAGTAGATGGGAGAAGTATAGGTAGTAAGAGTTTACATTTTTGGCTTCTCTCAGTTTTCCCATTATATTCTAAACTGAGTGAAATAATATTAAGAAACTAAATTCAATTTCCATCATCACACCTGTATGGATAACAGGAATCACATTTTTACGATGTGATAAAAGGGAAGCATTCCCAGCTGAAGAACTTGCAATAAGAAAACAATCGTAAGCAAGACAATAACGTGAACTATATTTTCATGCTGCTTTTTAAATTTTGTCCCACATTCTGAAGACTTTTAAATGTGTCCTTTATCCTATTCTGGTTTTGATATGAAATGATAGTTCTAGTAGATAGTAGTTGGCTTAATGTATATAGGTGTCAAAATAAAATCAGTGTCCAAAATTATTTAGCTAACATATTCTTAATCTACAGAATCCTAAAATTTGAGATCCATAGAAACCAGAGAAAGTATCAGAAAGGTAAAAGAAACTTCCAGGGCTCCATGTGGGCCAGGCTTTGAATATAAGAGCTCACATTTGCACAAGTGGAACTGATACTCACGTCATTATTTTCAGGATAAATATTTAAAATATCACCTCCAGGGCGCCTGGGTGGCTCAGTTGGTTAAGCGACTGCCTTCGGCTCAGGTCATGATCCTGGAGTCCCGGGATTGAGTCCCGCATCTGGCTCCCTGCTCAGCAAGGAGTCTGCTTCTCCCTCTGACCCTCCCCCCTCTCATGTGCTCTCTCTCTCTCATTCTCGCTCTCTAAATAAATAAAATCTTAAAAAAATATATCACCTCCATTTTGAGGTGGAATATAATTCTAGTTATTCCATTGCTAAAAAGTAAAAGAGATGGGATTCAGAATCGGTTTTTTTTCTGGATCCAAATCAGATCTTTTCAGTTACTATGTGGTACTAATTGCACACACACACACACACACACACACACACACACAAAACCCTGAATTAAAGAGTTAGTGAATGAGTAAGGGAATGATCTTAGTGGAAGGAGGAAGGACCTTAATACCAGACAAATCTGAATTTGAATTGGGGCTTTGTCAATTACCATTGTTGGTATAGTGTATTTTATTTTCCTTAAGTACCTTAGTCAGTTTAGGCTGTTATAGCAGAATATCATAGACTGAGTGGCTTCTAAACAACAGAAATTGATGTCTCCCACTTCTGAGAGCTGGAAGTGTGAACTCAGGATGCCGGTGTGGTCGAGTTCTGGTGAAGAGCCTCTTCCAGGTTGCAGATTGCGTTTTCTCCTTGTGCCCTTACATGGCTGATAAAGAGGGGAAGGGACTCCCTGGGGTCTCTTTTATAAGGGCACTAATCCCATTCATAAGGATTCTGCCCTCATGACCTAATTACCTTCCAAAGGTGCCACCTCCTAATACCATCACACTAGGTTTCAACACATGATTTTTGGAAGGACACAGACATTCAGTCTGTAACACTAAGTGTTCAGTCTACCATCCCCTGTAAGGGGATTGGGCATTGTCACTCGCTGCCAATGGGAAGAGAACAGATGGGAGGTCTCAGCAGAGAGGTAAGAGCTTCTGTGTGGTTGACTTGTGACCTCTTCCATGTTCTGTTTAAATCCTCTTTCAGCTTCATTCTCAAATTGAAGAAGTAACACAGAACCAAGGCTGACCTGACACAAATAAACGTTTGCTGTTGTAAGCATCTGAAGTAGTTTGGGTTGTTCACTTTTGCCTCACGACCTTGAAAAATCTGACTAATGCAATATTGTTTGAATAATTGTTTGAGCTTAGCCACTAAACCATTGCAAGCCTCTGTCCTCATCTATAAAATGGGGAAAATGTGTATCTACTTTATCAACTAAATATGGGGATTTTGTGAGAAAACATAGTAGCTACTATGTGCCAGACTTAATACATGATATAGAAGGGAAGTCTCAAGTGCCTTCATTCCTTTGAAATCTTTTTAAGCTCATGCTTGCTCAAAGTGCTACTTTATTTCTTTTACCTGAACTTTCCATTCCAATTCAAGCCAGCTCCATTTATCAAACATCTATTATGGGTAACATTCTTTCGCAGGCATTGTGCCTACAAGGTAATGTTTTCTCAGGTTTGCTTTTCAGCTGAAGAGCAAAACCATGAGGAAAACCATGTGTACAGGGCAAGGACATAGGTTTCTGGCCAAAAGCAAATACCTGCCCCAAAGGGAACCCGGATTCCCACCAGTGTTTTAATTATGAGATTTAGATATTGTAGGAGAGTTCACATAACTGAACCTAATTAACTGGAGAGAGAAAACCATCCAGGTATTCAGACTGCAGGACAGGATTGTTTTAAACCAGTATCAATCCTGAAACGCAGAGAGTTACCTAATATTATGGAAGTGGAAAATGAGCAATCAAAGAGAAGCTCATTAAAAATAGTATTAAAAATATATCTTGGCAGCAAAGTGAGTAGTAGTGTTTTTCAAAGTGTGTCCTCTGAACACCCCCGTCAGAGCCATCTTGTGGGGGCAAATTAACAGGGAGAGTCCTCCTCTCTGCCCAGACTTATCCCGTGAGAATCTCTGACTGGCCAAGGTAAAGAAGCCACATTTGTAAGTCTCTCTAGGTTTCCTTCAGGACCTTACTTTTGTTCACAGCACTATTATATTACTTAATTTCCAAAATCTGTTACTATAGTATGTGTAGTTTATGTAAAATGAGGTGCTGAGTTTGGTGAGAGACTTACTCATTTGACTCAATTGAACATACCTGGCCATCACCACCAGAAACAAAACACAGAACATTTTCATCACCTGGGAGAACTCCTGGCCATCCCTCCTAGTTCCCTGCCTCTGCCCAGAGATACGCTCTTTCTGACTTCTACCACCGTAGGTTATATTTTCCTGTTTGGGGGATTCGCATAAATGGAATTATGCACAATGTATTTGTGTGTGTGTGGCATACTTTGCACATCATATTTTTGAGATTCAGCAATGTTGTTCTAGCCATCAGTAGTTCATTCCTCTGAATAGTATTCCAGAGTATGAATATACCAAAATTTTTATCCATTGTCCTGTTCATGGACATAAGGTTTGTTTCAAGTTTGGAGGCTGTTATGAATAAGGATGTTATAAACATTCTTATGTTACTTTTTCTGTGGGCATATGTTTTATTTTTCTTTTATAAATATGTAGGAGTAGAATTGGTAGATCATATAGTAAATATATATTTAAATTTTCATGACACTGCCAAAGAGTTTTTATATTCCTACGAGCAATGCATGAGAGTTCCAGTTGCTCCAAATCCTTGCCAACAATTGGTACTTACAGTCTTTTTCCTTTATTTTTTTTAAGATTTTATTAATTTATTGGGGGGGAGAGAGAGCATGAGCAGGGGTAGGAGCAGAGGGAGAGGGAGAAGCAGACTCCCTGCTGAGCAGGGAGCCTGATGTGGGGCTCGAACCCAGGACCCCAGGATCATGACCTGAGCCGAAGGCAGACACTTAACTGACTAAGCCACCCAGGTGCCCCAGTCCTTTTTATTTTTGCCATACTAGTGAGTATGGAGTGGCATAACATGGTGGTTTTATTTGCATTTTTCAGCAGAATAATAAAGTTAATTAATTTACTTTACTAATGGTGTACCTCTGGCTATTTGTAGATCTTCTTTTGTGACATATGAGTTCAAGTCATTGGCCCCCATTTCTTTCCCGCTCACTGCATTTGGACAAGCACAGCTCTGTAGGTAAGTACCCTGACCTCGTAACCAAAAGCTTTGGTTCTTGACTGGCTCTGCCATGAATCAGCTATATGAATTTTGGGTCAAGGTGGTTTACTTGCTTCCTCATCTACAGAATGTGGGTCCCACCTAGGTCATTCATTCACTTATTTCCTTTTGGTGGGGGAAGAAATAAGGGAGCAAGTGCCCATTTCCTAAAAAAGAACCCATCCTCAGGAATGATCTGAAAAAATACACACAAGTCAGACCTGCAGGTTTTTGCATCCATTCCTCCATTAACACATAAAGGGTCAATCATGAAAGGCTATTTTTGAGTAGCTTCAGAAGCAAATAGACAACATTAAGAAATAAAAGGAATCCAAATTGGTAAAGAGGAAGTACAACTTTCACTATTTGCAGATGATGACATGATACTCTATGGAGAAAACCCTGAAGATTCCACCAAAAAACTACTAGAACTGATAAATGAATTCAGTAAAGTTACAAGATACAAAATCAATGTACAGAAATCTGTTGCATTACTATACACTAATAATAAGTAGCAGAAAGAGAAATTAGGAAAGCAATCCTATTTACAATTGCACCAAAGCGATAAAATACCTGGGAATAAACTTAACCAAAGTAGTGCAAAAAAAAAAAAAGAAGAAGAAGAAGCAAATAGAGGATATTGTTTAACTAAAGGTTTTCCTCACCCTTAAACCTACCCTCACCTCACCCCAAAGATTCACTACACCCCAACTCCCATGGATGGGGAGGAGTTGAAGGACACTAATGAGTGTGCAGAGGCCAATGGATCCCTGAGGTTCTGAATCTTTTTTGACCACTTCTGTGAAATAAATCAAAGACCAAGATAGGATTATGGAAGCAGAGCTGGGAGGATGTGCGCTTTGCTTATCAGCCCAGGCTCCAGGGTGGTATGAAGAAACCAGAAGGGAAAGGGCCCTTGAGAGCTGCCTAGAAATTCTTGATGCCATGGCATGGCACAGAATCAGGCAATTCACAAAATCAGGCAATACAGTCCAGACATAAAGAGGATGTATAGACAAGATAAATGGAGAACCCATTCAATATCAAACAAGATCAGCCTCCATAAGACCCTGCTTGGTCTCTGTGATTCTAAAATCCACCCCTGGGGAAAGCTGAGGTGATGCTCTTATTTGATTTAGTTTGTTTTCCCATCTAGCACTATATATGAAGTTGAAACAATATAGAAATTAAGTTAATATGTAAAAAAGTAAAGGTGTATTTAAAAATTTTCATGTGAGTCTATGGACTGAAATTATTGTGTAATTAATACACCAAGATTTTTTTTTTTTTACAAGAGGTGGAGAAGAATTCGTGAGAACAAGAGGTTAAGTAACTTGCTCAGAGGTTAAATCAACAGTTGGACCAAACACAACCCATAACTCCCAATTCTCAGTCCACTCCTATTGCTCTTGGGTCATTCTTTTCATATATATATATAATATTTTTAATTTTAATTCCCATGTAGTTAACATACAGTGTGATATAATATAGTGACTCAACACTTCCATACACCACCCAGTGCTCATCACGACAAGTGCACTTTTTAATCCCCATCACCTATTTCCCCCATCCCCCTACCTAACTCTCCTTTAGTAACAATCTGTTCTCTATAATTAAGAGTCTGTCTCTTAGTTTGTCTCCCTCTCTCTCTCCCCCTTTTCCCCCTTTGCTCATTTGTTTTGTTTCTTAAATTCTACATATGACTGAGATCATATGGTATTTGTCTTTCTCTGACTGACTTATTTCACTCACCATTATACTCTCTAGCTCCATCCATATTGTTGCAAATGGCAAGATTTCATTCTTTTTATGGCTGAGTAATATTCTATTTTATATGTATACCACATCTTTTTTCTCCATTCATCTGTCAATGGACACTTGGGCTGCTTCCATATTTGGCTATTGTAGATAATGCTGCTATAGGGGTTCATGTATTCCTTTGAATTAGTGTTTTGTATTTTTTGAGTAAATACTCAGTAGTATGATTACTGGATCATAGGGTAGTTCTATTTTTAACTTTCTGAGGACCCTCCCTACTGTTTTCCACAATGGTTGCACCTGTTTACATTCCCATCAACAGAGGACATGGGTTCATTTTTCTCTACATCTTCACCAACACCTGTTGTTTCTTGCATTTTTGATTTTAGTCATTCTCCAGGTGTGAGGTGATATCTCATTGTGGTTTTGATTTGCATTTCCCTGATGATGAGTGATACTGAGCATCTTTTCATGTGTCTGTTGGCCATCTGTATGTTTTCTTTGGAGAAATGTCTGTTCATGTCATCTGCCCACTTTTAACTGGATTATTTGGGTTTTTTTGGTGTTGAGTTGTGTAAATTCTTTATATATTTTGGATACTAACCCTTTATCAGATATGTCATTGGCAAATATCTTCTTCCATTCAATAGGTTGTCTTTTATTTTTGTTGATTGTTTCCTTTGCTGTGCAGAAGATTTTTATTTTGCTGTAGTCCTAATAGTTTATTTTTGCTTTTGTTTCCCTTGCCTCAGAAGACATATCAAGAAAGATGTTGCTACAACCAGTGACAGAGAAATTACTGCCTGTGCTCTCTTCTAGAATTTTTATTGTTTCAGGTCTCCTATTCAGGTCCTTAATCCATTTTGAGTTTATTTGTGTATATGGTATAGGAAGTGGTCCAGTTTCATTCTTCTGCATGTAGCTGTCCAGTTTTCCCAACACCATTTGTTGAAGAGACTAATAATACACAAAGAGTGTTTAAGAAGTGTCCTAAAGTAACATATGTAGCCCAGGCAGGATGCTGTAGGACCAAGGTAACATGTAACCTGCAGAAGTATGCCTGAGTAGGACCTGCCAAAAACTACTCCTTTAGCTACACTTATTCGTGTTAGCACCATTTTTTTTTTTTTAATGAAGAACAATTGGAGATAAATGTGAGAGTCTATTGTGGAACCCCACCCCTTTTTTTTTTCTAAAGAAAAAAACATAATGAAGACTTACTACATCTAATTGTAGCACTCATTCTTAACAACTTATTTGCTTTTTTGGGAAACTCCCAAATTAAAGACTATCCCCAGATATATGTATTATTATAAATAATGGCAGCAAACATATGACATACTGCGCCACTCCTATACTGGTAGCAGGCATTGTAAATCAATCATGGCGCTCTTTCCAATGAATCTGGAGATTGCTCAGAATCCTTCACAACTCAGATCTATAGGCAGCCATGGCTAATCCATCTGAATCATCATGAAAAGAGAAACTTCCTTCTGGTCCCTTTTATAGATGTCTGGCCTAGGTGGCTGGAATCTGACTCTTCCAATGAAGAATATCATGCCCAGAAGGATAAAACTTGGTAAAACCTCATAATGATGTTTATGTCTTGTGGATGTTGCCACTTTTGGCATTAGGTTTCCTCATGATTTCCCCCCATTCAATGTTATCTCTCCAGCTTCCACAAGTTGTGCTCCACTCTTTCCATCATGTTCTCAAGCAACATACATCAAGTCCTCTTACCTTACCACACTCTCAATTCTTTGATGTTACGTACACTGCTTCCTCTCATTACCTATTGTTTTTGGCACTCCTTCTCACCATCACTACCACCATTACCTGTGAGGATCTTCTTCTTATTATGGAAATATGAACATGATGACCAAGCT
This sequence comes from Halichoerus grypus, assembly GCF_964656455.1. Lineage (NCBI taxonomy): Eukaryota > Metazoa > Chordata > Mammalia > Carnivora > Phocidae > Halichoerus > Halichoerus grypus. The sequence continues at coordinate 12,456,901 of NC_135716.1, read as the reverse complement.
GGTCAAATGTCATGAGCCCTGCCAGATAGTGTCTTTTGTCCCTCAGCATCATGGTCATCGTTCCTATCCATCCTCTCTACTCCTGAGACTAGCAGCCTATCAACGACATCTGCCAGACACCCTTGCCAACTGGCTTCTTGGTATTTATGCCACGAGGAGGCACTAATGGGAGTCCAGAAAGTGGGAAGGAGTTTGAAAAGCATGTTTTTCCCATCTTTTGGTGGCTCGTCCAGCAGTGGCAGCAAACTGTGCTGGCTAGTGTGTGTGTGGTCCTGGGCTCCTTCTCAGGCAGCTGGATTCCAATAGCATCCACATCAGTAGTGCACCAATGGGGGGCTCTAGTAACACTGTTTATCTTCTCTTTTCCTACTTCAGCATTGAAGGTAGTCTTACTAGTTCCCTGTAGTTATTAACCTGTGACCCTCTTATTTTTTGTCCTGCCAATCCTTTCGGCACCTTTGTAAATAGTTAACTGTTTCAAATTCCTTATTTTGAAGTACCCAGAGAGGATTCTATTTTTCTAGTGCAGAGTGTGAAGAACAAGCCGGAAGATTATTACTTATGAGTTGTCTTCAAGGGGCTCTGAGAAGCCGAAATCATTGTTCTGAATCGTACCCTGGAAGCAAACCCCATCAGGTTCTCTCTTGAGCTTTACCATCATTTAAACTCTAAGCCCTTGATCATTCTCTAGAACAGGGGCAGCAAATATTTATTTGTAAAGAGTCAGATAAACGTTGTGCATCATACAGTCTGTGTTGTAAGTACTCTGCTATCACAGCATGAAAGCAGCCATAGACAATACATAAACAGGTGGGCATGATTGTGTTCCAATGAAACTTTACTTACAAAGATAGGCGGCAAGCCAGATTTGGCCCACCAGTGGTAGTTTGTTGACTTCTGCTCTAGAAAGTTGAAAAGATAAGAGAAAGGGTGGAACTGATTATCACTGAGAGGAGATGATCATTTCAATCATCCTTTGTTACTCATTTATTCACTTTTAGTTTATTTTTCCGTTATTTATTGATGCTGCTCTAGGTAACTGGGATAAAACAAAGATTAATATATACACATTTCAAAAAGGAATATTTAATTTGATAGATTAAAGCACAAGAAAATCTAATTTTCAGTAAGTCTGGAAATGTTCCTCAAACTCTAAGTGCCAAGACTTTTCCTGTTAACTTTTTGCCAGTCGTAGGCACACTGCCACCTGCCTTTGTGTGATCCTGTCATGACTGTAACTTCTACTTAAGAAGAAGTTCCTCTTTCATGAAATGAAAGGATATTCATTACACAGATGAGTATTAGTTTTCCAATCCAAGTGCAAGGCTTTAATCAGCCCTGAGAAACACTTAAAACACACAGAGCCTCTAAATTGCATTATCCTCTGGAAAAATATCTCCACTCCCCCATACAGAAAACAATTCCCTTGTTCTTATCATGGAAGAAACAAAAGATACCAACAGAATGCTTTCATGTATCCCCTAAATAATGCCTATAATTAAATGTACCATGTGCGTGATCGAATAAAATTTCATTTGCTTTCCAGCTTCTTCTGAATAACACCACAATTTAAAAGATCAAAGCAATAGGCCATTTTGAATCTTTGAGATTTTTTTTTCTTCAAACACTAGCATTAATCTATCAAGAACAAAAATATCTTCCTCTATTCTGAAAAATAACAATAGTAACCAGAGTCTCTCCAAATTCACATCAAATCTAATGTTCAATTCAAAATCTTTAGAATCCGTTTTCCTCCTATCACAACATGGAGTTATTTCCAGAATTTAAGTTATTTTATCTTTTCCCACATTTGTTTTTACTTTTCATTGGAAATAATTTCAAATCTGAAAAATAATGTTGTAAGATTAATGCAGAGAATAGTTGTATCTCCATTTACCCAGAGACCCCCTTGAAGTTTCACTAATAGTCCCAATAATCTTCTTTACGGCAAAAGGATCAAATCCAATATCACATGCTGCTACAAAGTTGCCATGTTTCTCTAATCTCCTTTAACCTGGATCTGTTCCTCAGTCTTACTTCAACTTTCATGACCTTGACACTTCTGCATATTGCAGACCAACTTTTTAATAAATACCTCTCCACTATGGTTGGTCCAATGTTTACCTGTGATTGGACCCAGGTTATGCATTTGGGGCCAGAATATCACAGCAGTAATTCTGTCTTCTCACTGCCCCCCTCCCGTGGCATATCAGACCAATTTTTCCTATTACTGGTGGTATGAAACTTGATCACTTGGCATTGGCCAGTTTTCTCTTCTCTACAGTTACTTTTCTCACCTTTGCAATTACAAGGAAATTCTTTGAGACAATGCAAAAATCCCGTTTCACATCCCATTTCTATCCTTTAGTTTTAGCATCCACTAATGTCTCTTACCCAAGTCAATTCTTCTATGATGATTGCCCAATGATTAACTCCATCATCACATCTATATTTTGACACAGAGCCTTCTTACCTCTCCATTTACTTATTCACTTATAATACATGAAGACAAGTGGATTCCTGTTTTATTGAATGAGATATAATACTTTAGTATCATCATTTATGTTGATGTGCAAATTGTCCAAGATTTGGCCAGCCCCTTCAAAAAAGTTAGGTAACTTAAGGTCACCCAGTTGGTAGGTGCTGGGACCAGGAATAAAAACTAGGTTTCTCACCACATTGATTTTAAAAACATATTTAGGCTTTTTATAACAACAAAACAAACATTTCATGCCCTTGTGACTATTCAGAATAAAGCATTCTGCATTATCTGCTCTTTAATTTATAGAATAGTTAGGATTTTGTAAGGTGAACAAAGGCTATTGTTTCAAAACACATTATTATTTGTAGGAACTGAATGTTTGTGTGCCACCCACTCCCAATTCATAGGTGGAAGCCCTAACCCTCAATGTGATGGCGTTTGGAGTTGGGGACTTTGGAAGGTACTTATGACGTCATGAAGGCAGAACTCCCATGATGGGACTGGTGTCATTATGAGCAAAAAAAGAGGGACCAGCACTTACTTGCTCACTCTCCCTCTCCCATGTGAGGATACACCGAAAAGATGACTGTCTGTACATCAGGAAGGCATTCTCACCAGGAACCAGATCTATCAGCATCTTGTTCTTGGACTTCTGGCCTCCAGAACTATGAAAAAATATACATCTGTGGCTTGAGCCACTTCTGTCTAGGGTATTTTGTCATAGCAGCACAAGCTGACTAAGACTATTTTAACAAAATTAACAGTGGCATAATAAAAACAGATTTAAAAAATTAAATTTAGATAATGAAAGAGAACCAGTATTGGCTTATAAAAATCATGAAGAAATGCCATATGCATATTTCTAAAGCGATGACAACAGCTCATGATGTAGCTCTTAGAAGTTTACCAAAATGTTTTCCTGCATGTGGTCTTACTTTAGAAGGATAGAAATTGACAACATTTGTATATTTTCTTTACAGTTTAGGAATTCTAGGTTTTTATGAAGAAGGTCTCCGTTTCCAATCATATGTCTCCTGTATATGTTGGGAAGGAGTAGTCAGACTATAATGATTAGAAATAGGAGGGAGACAATATATTGGTGACTTCTTCAGCATTATCCTTTTCTGTTACCATTTACAAATGAAATCCAACCTGCACTCACTAAAAGTTAAATTGCTATTTTGGGCAACTGGATCAGAGTGAACTATCCCATGGGAAGCTGGGAGACACTGGACCTCATTACAGGAGATTACAAGAGGACTCTGTGTTTGCTGCTGGCTCTGGTTTCCAGCTCACTAGGTTGGCAGAGTCTTCATGTCCCACATATCTGTATGCTCAGCTCCTGTTGGTGGTCAAAAGTGTCAGATTTCTTCTTCGGTGACAGCATGGGCAATTGAAGACTTTGGTCTGTGGTTACCACTCTGAGGTCTTACTAAAAGGCAAAAATGGATAAAGCACAATCTGGAATCACACAAGCCTTGGTTCAAATCCAGGCTCTGTCACTTCCTATCCTGATGTCTTGGGTGAGTTATGTCATCAATCTGTGTCTTATTTTTCTCACTGCCATTTGAAAATGTGGACAACGGGACGCCTGGGTGGTTCAGTAGATTAAGCGTCTGCCTTCGGCCCAGGTCATGATCCCAGAATCCTGGGATCGAGTCCCGCATCGGGCTCCTTGCTCAGCGGGGAACCTGCTTCTCCCTCTGCCTGCCACTCCCTCTGCTTGTGCCCTCTCTCTCTCTCTCTCTGACAAATAAATAAAATCTTTATTTAAAAAAAGAAAGAAAATGTGGACAATACAGGAAGTAGTTATATTGTACACGGAATGTGAAATGATTCATACATACACGACGCTAGATAACCAAGATAGAGTTTCCTCCAGACCTCCAAGTATGTGAAATTTCTGGGAAGCCAAGCTGTGCATTATGGCACACTAAAATATCAAGGATTAAGATTATATAAGTAGTAAAATGGTTTAAGAATCCAGAGAAAGAAGGGATACCTGGGTGACTCAGTCAGTTAAGTGTCTGACCTCGGTTCCGGTCATGATCTCAGGGTCCTGGGATTGAGCCCTGTGTCTGGCTCTATGCTCAGCAGGGAGCCTGTTTTGTCCCTTTCCCTCTCCCTCTGCTGCTCACGCTCCCTCTTTCTCTCTCTCTCTCTCTCAAATAAATAAATAAATAAATAAATAAATACAATCTTGGAAAAAAAAAAAAAAAACAGAATCCAGAGAAAGAAGGCCTGGGTTGACAAGAGAATGTTTCCCAAAGGTGAGAGTAGCTCCCATAAGCCTTCTGGCTGGGTGGGGCTTGGGTGACTGCTTAATAAAGGGTGGGAAAAGCAGTGGAACATTCCAGGTGTTTTCAGATTCATTTAAATGGCAATTAAACAACCATTTGACTGTCTACTAAGTGACAAGAATTATGTTGACACTTTAAATATGAAATTAAATAAGACAAGCTTTGTTAGTTTCCTAGGCTGCCATAACAAAGTACCAGAAACCAGGTGGCTTAAAAAGAAATTTATTCTCTCACAGCTCTGGAGGCTGGAAGCCTGAAATCAAGATGTCCACAAGGCTTTTTCTCTCTGGAGGTGTTAGGGGAGAACACTTCCTTGCCTCTTCCTAGCTTCTGGTGGTTGTTGGCAATCTTTGGTATTCCTTGGCTTACGACTGCATCTCTCCAATCTCTGCCTCCTTTATCACATGACCATTGTCACTTCTCCCTGTGTGTCTCCTCCTCTTGTAAGGACACTAGCTGTATTGGATTTACGTACTGGATTTATACCTGCTTTACTTCAACATGACCTCACCTTAACTCATCTTAATTGCATTTGTGAAAACCCTACTTCCAAATAAGGTCACCTTCACAGGTACCAGTGTTAGGACTTCAACATATCTTTTGGGGGGACACGATTCAATGCATAGTAAGCAGACTCTGCTTTAGGAGTTCATAGTGGGAGACAAAGACATGGAAAAAAAGATGTAATTCCAATATCATTTGAAATATGCTATGTTAGAGATTTGTTCAGGGTGGTATGAAATGATATAAGAAGAGTGTTTGATAAGACTGCAGTTGGAGGGGATTGTCAGAGAGACTTTCCATTATCAGGGAGTACTGAATTCTGAGAAGGAGTGGAGTCTCAGATGAAGAAGTGGAGAAAGTGAAAGGAACGGTAGCAATAAAGTTAAGGAGGCATAGAATACTTTGTGTGTGGAAAAACTATAAGCAAAAGTTCAATATTGATAGACTAGTGGGGGGTCAGAGAAAGGAGAGAAGATAAAACTGGGGATCTAGGTTGAGCTAGAACATAGAGGGCCTTGGCTTAATGTTAGGAAGTTTAGGCTTTCATTTGGTGTTCCATCACTCCTTTACTGAGCACCAACTAGAATAGTGCATACCACAGTGTGGTTCGGTCATTGTTGAGGTTAATGGCGTATAATTGCTCTAATGTCAATAACTGCAGCAGACAAGCTCATAAATTCACAGTACCGTGCGTGAACAATATAAGTGAAAAACAAAATATTACCAAACTGCAAATGTATTGGAGTCATGGCTTCTAAATTGAACTCCTAACTCATGCAAACATGTCAAGGTATTCTGGAAAATTCACGGTGGAGATTCTGATTCTTGGGTACTCCTTGACATGGGAGACCAGGGGGGGAAGAAAAAGGATTTGTAGCATCATAAATCTTCATGTCATTCACACTTGTAAATATTTTAAGTTACAAGCTGTAACAGGTCAGCAATTTTTATTAGCAGTAATTATACTGTTTAAAATGAGACCGATATGACAGTCTCTGTCATTTCAACAAATGAATTCCCAGAAGTGTTTCCGGAACTATACATAAGAATATGTAGACTTTATTTCTTCCTCTGGCGCAGGACTCTTTCCTCACAGGGACAAGGAAGCATTCCAGAGATGGTCCAATTACTAGCATTTCATACAAGTCTTCCTCTAAACAAAACTCATTGTCCCTTTGCTACCAACAGCTGGCTTCCTGAAGCATATCAATTGCAAATAGAGGAGGGCCCTAAGGACTATGAGGCCCATGAGTAGTTACTGAGCAAACCAGTCTATTTGAAGTGCATTCCTTTCTTCTGAGCTTGCTGTTAGGAAAGGGTAACTCTGCTTTCCTATAGTAGACCCTCTGGCCCCTATGAAGGCTTGAGTAGGGGCCTGTGAAGGGCCTGGAGCAAAGAAAAGACTAGTGGGTACTTGAAGTGCTGAAGTCCATGTCCCCAAACACTACTTAGACAGGGCCTTATTTTTGGCCTCATGCCCTTCTCCAGTTTCATTTCCACTGAAGAGTAGCCTGAACTCTGTGACCTTTTCCATCAACGCTTGCGGCTAAAATTAAAATCGCCGAGTCCTGGTGAAGAGTGAGCCCAAGGCCTTTCCAAATACCCACTCAGCCATCCTGATGAGCATCCCCTACCAAGAAGGGAAGGAGAGAGGAATTCCCTTATATAGGTTGTGCATCTGGAAGGGAAACAAAGGAAGTTTGTACAAACTCCAGTAGAAGATGCAGGATCCAAAAATGAGTAAGCTCTGTACTCAAGGAGCTTAAACTCCAGTGAGAAGTCCAAGACTCACATAATGGTTCCCATTATGAAGCATTCTAATTACAAAGTGATTTAAAGAAGTGATTAAAGATAGTAATAATAATAGTAGCTACTGTTCACATAACTCAGTTTCCCAACTTTTTTTATGTACATTGTCTTAGTTGATCTTCACAGCATCTCAATGCTTTGTAAAATAGCACAGCCCATTATTTTCCTATTTGAAAGTTGGGGAAACCGAAACCTAGATAGACAAAATGTACTGGTGTCTAGAAAGTGTCTAGAAGCAATATAAATCTCTTCATTTCTAAACACTATGATATCATCCCCCCAAAAAAATTCTCTTCTAGGATGGAGAAGGAAGAGTTGAATTCTGACTAGTAATATGCAGTGGTAATTTGGTACTGACTACAAGTAAATCCAGTGGCCTGGATTACAAAATAATATTTTTATGATTTGCCTTTATTCCTCCATCTACACTGTAGGCAGAATATTAAGTAACACAAGATACATTTTCCAAATGGTTGGGAAGTTAAATCTTTTTCTCCATATACATGTTTACTTATGATTCTTTCTAGTCATCTCTTTCTCAAATGCTTTTCCATTCCCTTTACTCATTGCTTATACAATTCAAGATAAGTTTGATATAAGATATTAGGGATCTCCTTTTATGCAGTCAAGAAGCTGAGCCAAAGAAAAGGAAACCCCTTGCTTGGGCAGATTCCAGAATGTTGAAGTAAACATGAAATTCCAAGATGGAAGTAGTCTTTTTAAGATGCTCTTACCCATAATCAAGTGCTATGACTAACTTCCTGGAAATACCTCCGAACTCTCTTGTAGAGAGAGCCAGAGACATTTTGTGTCATTGTTTAACAGGACTGAAAATGCCCTTTAGCTCAGCCCCAGGTAAAGAGTAAATCCATCATCAACAATATAGGCCAAGAAATCCCATCAGTTCCTCAGTAAGAGGATGTTTGATTTATCAGTTAAATCTACCTCTCCATAATAAGTATGTATTACATAATTAGAGATCGTTAATTATTTGTTGAAGAAATGAATGTCAAGGAGTAAGTACTTTGTTTAATGCTATTTAAACTGCCCACAAACATGAGCAATGAGTCATAGAGTAAGTGGAAATGCCATCTGTGATGCTTCTAATATCTGACTTGCATTAGGAAACAAGTGTGACGTAGAGGACAGAGGGCAAAATGGGTAATGGAAGGCACAAGTTCAAGCCTGACTCGACCACTGACCTTAACAAAATATCTTATCTTGCCTGGGCCTTGGTTTCCAGTACCAGTGTGGAAGCAGAGAGGAAGGAAATGATTTTCTGGAGTACTCCTATTATATGGCAAGCGTTGGATCATACTTTATCTCATTTAATCTCCTCTGCAAACCATCATGAAGGAATTATTGACCCCATATATACTCATAAGGAAACTAGGACTGGAATGGATTCAGTAACTTCTCCAAGTTATTACTAGTGAAGGTAGAGATGACTTTGAACTCTGGTCTTTCTGACTAATGGCTCTTTCTATGGCAGTATGCTCTTAAATTTAAGAATGAAATATTCTCTTAAAAGAATGAAAATTTTTCCAGTCTTAGAATGAGGTGGGAACCAGAAATAAAAAGGACAAAATTGTGTCCATGCCCTTGAGTTCTTTTTGCTAAAAGGACAGTTTTCAGGAGAAGGTAGAGGGAGAAGGATGTTACATTTGTAAAATGAATGCCCAACCCTCTCTACTCTTAAACCAGAAAGTGTATTTTTCAATAAAGTCTGTTTTTCCTCATTATAAAAATAATAGGTGTTTATTATAGGATCCTTAGGGGAAAATAAGCAAAAAGAACAGAATAAGACACTCCCATATTATCCACATTTTGATATTTATCATTCTGTTTGTGGAGTTAGTAAATTTTTCTAGCCCTCAATATGTATCTTTTCACTATGAGATCTCATTTATTTGGACTGCAGTGATTCAAAATTGCTGATAAACTAGAGACAGGCTAGACTGCACATAGCATATAACAGGAATGGAATAAATATTTGTTGAATGAATGAATGAATGCATGCCCATTCATTCAAACCAATGGGCATAGTAGGTTGAATGCCCATTGGTTCAAAGCCTATCCTAAACCACAGAATACATAAAAATAAGATTAAGAATAAGGTTCCTGACTACAAAGAACTTGAATTTTAAAAACTTTAGTAGGAAACAGAATATAAAACAAGCTACAAAAAAAGATTTAAACACACCGTAGTGAGGTAAAAAAGTAATTATACACTCTTAGAAATGTTTACACTGCTCAATACCATGAATATGAAAGACGTAGGCATTTGGATGTGAGTTCAGTGAATCTATTACAATTGACCCTTCGATTCTACTACAGAGATGACTGAGATGACTTGGTGTTTATCTGGTTAAAGACGGTCTTCTGAGAATGAGAAACAAGTGCAGACGTTCTACAGTCTCTATGAGTCTCTCTGTATTAACACTCTCAGGCAATTTTGGTCTCCTTGTTCTGGTGCTCCCTCTCCTCGGCCGTTAAATGAAATATTTGAAGGGCACCGGATGGTTCAAGAACATTAGCTTTGAAGCTGGAAGCCTCCTCTTTCTCCAATTCTAGCTTCGCTGCTCACTGCATCATGAGGCAAGACACATAAGTAAAATTTAGGTAGGCTAGACTGGACCATTGCTTCTCAAATTTCAGACATTTAAGTATCATATTCATAATTTTGCCAAACTTGTGTGTCACTCAGGCACCAATTCTGCAGTCTCTCTGTGTGTGATTATCATGGCAGTGGCTAGCTTGCTCTTCAAAGCTAATATCTGTACAATCACTGGTTAATGCTTCAGTCATATTTTTCTATTAGATGTTAAGATATACTGTATCCACAGTCATTAAATTGGAATGTGTATATGCGATTACTAAAATCACTTTGCTTGTTACCAGGTATTTACATGATCACACTTTTGGATATGGAGGGAAAGATAAGAACCACTTCAGGATCAAAAATCTATGCCTAGATGATCATTAGTGATGATTACTTAAAGCCTTCTAAGATTTTAACATTTCTTTATGCTTAATCAGGTTGTTATTATTACTTTTAGTATCGTAGAAGAAAAAATGAGAAACCAGATATATTTATATATGTATGTATATAATCTCTCTATCCACAGTCTAGCAGCTCTCTATCTACCAGTCCAGATCTTGATCTTTACGTCTCTTGCCGCTTGCTCTTTTCTTAGAATACAAAGCAGATTGTGCCACTCACCTCCTTGAAAACCTTCATCATGCCTCAGAACCTGCCAAGCTCCATGTGGCCATCTTAGCAGTCTTTGAGGTCTTTCAAAGTTTGGCCTTTTGAACATAGACCTATTTTCCACCCTCATATTTATTAAACTCCTTAAGAGAAAGTTTGACTCAGAGTTCCCTGACTATATCTTACCCTGCCAGCCATTTGCCTTTGTTTGTGACATTCTCTGTCTACTTCACCATGTGAAATCCCACTCATCCTTAAAGGAGTGCCCATGTTGGGGCTGGTGGGTGAATCTTTGTTGTGTATGGTATATCCACCCTTGCTCATTGTTACTTTTTTCTCATGTAATTTTTATTTAGACAGTAACTTGAGATTCAAAGGTTAATATTTAATATACAAGGGATAGTCGGGATGTTGCAAAAGCAGTTTGTCTCTTGGTTCTATCACTCTGTAGGTGTGTAGCCTTGAACATGTCTTGTACCCTCTCAAAAATACATCTTCCTAATTTGTAAAATAAGGAAAAGTATCAAATTAGGTTTCAATTCTTCCACAGGTCTTCCATGACCCCTGTATACTGGAATACTTGGCTGTCTATGTGGTCTCATAGTAATGGAAGCCGCTCTAGTGACATTACCTGTTTTCTTGTTTGTTGCCCTCATTAGATTGTAAGTTTCTTGAAGGCAAAGAAATATATCATGTTTGTTGTTGCTCCTCTAGTGCCTAGCAGTGTATAGTACTCCCTAAAAATATGCGTAGGCTAAATGAATGAGTTAATTGGATTGTCTATTTCAAAGAACTGGGATGATTAGGGACACTTGGCTGGCTCAGCCAGTAGAGTATGTGACTCTTGATCTCAGGGTCGTGAGTTCAAGCCCCATGTTGGGCGTGGAGCCTACTTAAAAAAATTTTTTAAATAAGAAAAAACAACAAACAAAGAATTGGGATGATTAGACAACAGATGATATAGGTACAGACTACTATTAAAGGCATCTAATAGATGTTAGTTAAGAAAGAAGTTTTGAAATATGAAATGTGGTAAATGTGAGACGGGGTGATGGAAAGAAATGGAAACCAAAGATAAAAGCCTTCCCCAAAAGTTAACATTGAATTATTCATTTTTTATGAAATTATAATAACCTCAAGTTCCAATGACTCATGGGGAGAATCATATAGTATAATAAATTGCATCTGAAGAAGGAAAGCAGTCTTCAAGTATTCTTCAGCATGAAGAAAAATGGTATATTTAATTAGCATATCTAGAACTACTCATTTAGTGCCAAACCATGAGTAAAAAAGGATAACAGAGCATAATCTGACTGATGTAGTATCTTCTTACTAGGGAAAAAAAAATGGCATATTGGTTTCTACTTTGCTCTCTATTCTCTATACATAAACATACACACAGACACACATACATTCCTCTATCCATTGTCATTTACTGAGCATGACTGACAGTAGAATTAAGAAAATAATATGCTGCGTGTGCATGTGCACATGCGTGTACATACTGCTCAACACAAATTTACCCTTCTTGGGCTCACTGTAATCCCTCTCCTATCTCAATGGTTCTGGAGGGAATCCACATTTTTCTGAAAATTGGACCACGTAACTTAAGTTTAGGCTAATTAGTATATACTTCTTTCTTCTGGCCTCATAGATTGAAAGCACAACCCAATTAAAATCGATCATAAGAGGTGATATTTTTTCCTGAGGATCCTGGATGTGAGCCTAGAAGTTATTGGAATTTATTTTATATGTATGAAGAAAGAGCCATCAGAAAAATACATGTGATAGAGGGCAAGTGGAGGTGGGAACTGGAGAGAAAAAATCTGGAATCTAATTTTGATTACACTGTAAGGAAATTTATAACCAGCGCTACCTGAAGCCATTTATATGTCTGGACTTTTCAGTTAAATATGTGTTTGGGGTTTTTTTTTGTTTTTTTTTTTAAGGGAATTTGAGTCACTTTGCAAGTGCTTCCAACCAAAAGGTACAAAGACAACTACAACACTAGTCTTTATTATGAAGTGCTTATAGGTTAGAAGGGAAATCAGATTTGTAATTTTTTTTTAAAGATTTTATTTATTTATTTATTTGACAGAGAGAGAGACAGTGAGAGAGGGAACACAGCAGGGGGAGTGGGAGAGGGAGAAGCAAGCTTCCTGCTGAGCAGGGAGCCCGATGGAGGGCTCGATCCCAGGACCCTGGGATCATGACCTGAGCCGAAGGCAGACGCTTAACGACTGAGCCACCCAGGCGCCTCCAGGAAATCAGATTTGTAAACAGATACTTGCAACTGAGTATGGTAAGTGTCATTTTAGAGAAACGTATAGAATACATTTTTGGAAGGCAAGGCACATATATAGGCAAATCTCAGAGACGTTGTGAGGTTGGTTCCAGACCACCTCAATGTTGCTCCTCTAGTGCCTAGATCCCGATAAAGCAAGTCAAATGAATTTTTTGGTTATTCAGTGCATATAAAGTTATATTTACATTATACTAGTCTATTAAGTATGCAATAGCATTATGTCTAAAAAAAAAAAAACAATGTACATACCTTAATTTAAAAATACTTTATAAAGGTTAAAAAAGTCTAACCACCATCTGAGCTTTGAGTGATTTGTTATCACTGATCACAGATCTCCATAACAAATAGTGATGAAAAAGTTTGACATATTGAGAGAATTACAATATATGATACCAGGACACAAAATGAGCAAATGCTGTTGGAAAAATGGCACCAGTAGACTTGCTCATCACAGAGTTGCCACAAACCTCCAATTCGTAAAAAAAAAAAAAACTCAACATCTGCGCAGCACAAAAAAGTGAAGCATAATAAAACGAGGTATGCTTGTATACATGTGATTTAGGAGGAGTCATAGAGGATGACAAAGGAGAAAAGATGCTCAATCTCTCTTTTTTTAAAGATTTATTTATTTATTTTAGAGAGAGAGCAGCAAGCAGGGGGAGCAGAGGAAGAGGGAGAGAATCCGAAGCAGACTCCCCGCTGAGCACTGGACTGTTATGGGGCTCTATCTCATGACCCTGAGATCATGACCTGAGCAGAAACCAAGAGTCGGTCGCCCAACCAACTGAGCCACGCAGGCGCCCCTCTCAATCTGTCTTTTGAAGAATGAGTGGTTTGTTGAATCAGGTAAGAGGGGAGAAGTTATTTCAAATAGAAGGACGAGTATGATGGAGATGTGAAGGGGCCTTACATATGTCCTGTGGCCGGATGGTGAACTAGTTTTAAAGCGGAGATTGAAGGAATCGTTAGTGTCCGATCTTAAAAGCCTTTCGTGGCATGGTCAGGTGTCTGGACAGTCTGAGTGTGAGGGGGAACCACGGAAGAAATCTGAAAAGTGGAGTGACTTGAATGCCTCTGCCCTTCCTAAATTCACTTTGGGGAGGTTAGATTTGGAACCAGGGAAGAGAAATAGACACCTTTGCAGGAACCTAAAGAAGAAACAAGATTACAGGGAGGTTATAGGAGTGAAAGTAGGAGGAAATCTAAGTTCATGAATTTTAACTTTCTATTTGAATATCATTAATCTCTTTTGTACTCGCTGAATCTTCTTGGGATGTAGTAATGTTTATGACTAAGACTTTAGAGGCAGAATTCAGCTCTGTCACTTCCTAGCTGAATGGTCTTTGGCAATTCGACTCTCTGTAGCACTTTTCTTCATCTGAAAAAATGGGGATGATATTGATATCCACCTCATGGTGTTGCCATGATAAATAAATCAACACAGGTGAAGGGCTTAGAATAATACATAGCACATGGAAATTATTCAAAAAAATATGAGCCACTATTATTTTGCTCTGCATTCACTATCATATCCATTTACAACAGATCATCAATGGCCACCACTCTGATTTTTACAGACAGAAAAATTGAAGCTCAGAGAAGTCATGTGATTAGCCACATCTAGGAATGTACTAGGATGTGAATCAGTCATTTGTTTGCCTCTAAAACCAGTGTTTTAACCTTTGATATACTATCTTCTCTCTGTCTTGAGTAATGATTTCCCTGTGACTCCAAAAGAATTTCCTCTACTTCACTTAGAATAACTGCATCCTTCATAAAGCCACTCTCGGGTAGCCCATTTTTTTTCTCATTTTTTTGCCATGATTTTGTGGGACACACCACAAGGACATCATGGGGTCCTTGATAGCCTAGCTTCTGAATCAGATTTTCAGTTTACATTCAAGAAGGTGATTGCAAAGATATTTTACTGAGAAACAGAGGTGTTAAAAGTAGCCCGGGTGCTGGGGATTTATAAGATTGAGGGCAGTATCCTGGTAGAGCTGGTGGTTTCATTGTTGGTTTTGTTGCTGTTGATAAAGGTGACGCTTTGGTTATCCATCAGTTATTGATAATTGCCCCTTTCTCTATTTGACCGAATTGCAAAGTGAAAAACACAGTGCTGGGAGCACCCAAGTGAGGTGCTAAAACCAAATCAGAAGACCAAACCAGACTGGTGAGTCTGTGCCCTGTCCTGCCTGCTCTGGAATGTCCTACCTGAGGCCCAAGACACTGTCAGAGGACAGTGGGTCTGAAGGCGGTGAAGGCTCCGGGCTCCCAGAACTCTGTTCCCCTCAGGGTTTTAGTTCCTCCACCTCAATTCATAAAAGTTAAGGTTTACATCCTCCCGCATCACATTGAACTTTGGCCAAATTAGGTCCCTAATAAATATCCCTAAAGTAAGATCATAAAGAATAAGCAAAGATGATGGTTCAGGAGTTTCTGCTTGGGGTGATGAAAACATTTTAGAAAGAGTTACTGACGGTGGTGACTCACCAGTGTGAATGAAATCAGTGCCACCGAATGGTACCCTTGAAAAATGTTAAAATGGCAAAGTTTATACAATTTTTAAAAAGAATAAGTGAAGAGCAAGCAAACGAGGGAGTGAATGAATGCAAGGATAAGTGGGATGAGGAACAGATGAACAAACACGTAAATGAACAAGTGAACACATGACTGAATTTCCCATGTGTTTTCAAAGATTAAGTAGTTTCCATAGAATGCCAAGTGCAAGTCTCGGTCTCACACAGCATGGGACTCTGGCATGCTAAAAGGAAAAGAATAAACGACATTGTTTTATTTAGAGGAACAGCTGTTGATCATGAGCTGTAAATTTTTTCCTAATGTAATGGCCACTGAGCGGAAGCCCTAATACGTCACAGGATTAAGTGGTGCCAAAAATGGCTGTAAGCCTCTCGGGGCCTCATGTGGCCAGCCTGCCACACAGCGCCGCTCAAATGTTCACTGGCATAGCCAATCTGCTCTCAAATTGGAAACTGTGGTAGGCTGGACTATATGGATTTAAAAAAAAAAAAAGGAGAGAGAGAGAAACCTGCTGAAGTAACATTTCCTCTTAAGAAAAAGGCTTTCTCCAATAAAGACACAAAAGGCAAGGCTATAAACTGAAGAGATTAAAATAAATGACAACTGGTTCTCATAATAATCATAAAAAAAATATCAGGTAATTTAGATTTGTGCTGTGTCATCCCTTCACTCTCTGGAGCTTAGGTGGGACAATAAGGTCTCGGTGAGAAGGTTTGGTATTTTGTCAGAAATACCCAGGTCACCAGCAACATCTGAGAGGTAGTCAGGTTTCCATGTCGGAGGGTTGAGAGGAAAGGGTTAATGTATCTCCTTGGCATCATAGGGACATTGTGCCCTGAGTAGGGCTCTAATCTGCTTCCATTTTCATTAGAGACCTTTCCTTAAGTATGAAGCCTGGGAGGGGCAGCATGATCGGGGGAAAGAACAGGGAATTTGGAGCTAGGAGTTCTACTGGAGGCTAGGGCAGCATTGGGCTGTCAGATTTGTTAGATTTCTAAACCTGTTTTCTCTTTTGCAATATGATTGGGAAATCCTTACCTTTTAGAGAGTATGTACAGTGAACACTGACCATAGTGCGTAGTAGACATAATAAATATCCTATGGTGTTAATTGAAAAACAACAGTGGTCAAAAATTTGCAAAACTGAGTTTTAGTGACAATTGTTTCATTGACTTTCCATGTGACGCTGAGAAATTCACTTCACCAGTGTAGGTCTGTCTCTTTGGGTGAATGGATGAGACCAGATAAGTTTTGGAGTCCTCCTTAGTGCTGACATTGTATGTATGTATGTATGTATGTATGTATGTATTTTGAGAGTGCACACGCATGAGTGGAGGGGGGGAAGGGAAGGAGAACAGAGGGGGAGGGAGAGAGAGAATCTCAAGCAGACTCCCCACTGAGCACAGAGCCCAACATAGGGCTCAATCTCACGACCCTAAGATCATGACCTGAGAAGAAATCAAGAGTCGGACACTTAACTGACTGAGCCACCCAGACACCCCACATTTTAAAAATCTATTTTTAGTCAAGGTCAAGGATTCAGAGTGGCCTTTCAGTTCCCTGGATTTGGTAGTTGACTGAGGTGTTATTGCACCAGCAAGGAAAAGGACCTTAACACTTTTACAGGTGACCAGAATCTCCTCAATGTATACCAAAAGCATATTCCAAGGGGAAAGTACATTTCTTCTGTGTATTCTGTTCTTAAATCTAATCCCCAAATAATTTAAGGTTGACTGGAATGATGTCCTGGTGACCCTGGCCATCAGACCCTGGGGTGGGAATCTATAGTAATCAAAAAGAGAAGCCAGGATAGCCCACAGACACTGAATGGGTAAAGAAAATAGTAAGGCAACCACCTCAACATCCACACAACCCCACAAATACCTGAGTCATCTTGATTCTATCTCTTTTACTCCAATCCACTAAATTCAATCACTCCACAAATTCCATTGGATTTAATTTCTAGATGTCATAAGAATCCATCAGTTCTCTCAAATTCCCATTACTGAAATCCAAGTCTTGGACTACTTCAGCAAGTTCTAACTGGACTTGCAGCCTCTGGTCTTCACCCTCGACGAGCCATTCTCCAACCTGTTACACTCCAGGAAAACCTTCGATGGTTTCCACTAGAGCTTAAGGCACAATTCAAAGTCATTTACTGAGGACACTCATAAGATACACACTTTCTGGCCTCTGTTTACCTCCTGTGTCACATCTCCAACAGCTCACTTCATCCCATAATTAGCTCTACCAACCCCATGCTCCCTTCTGGTCCTCCAACCTGCCGTAATCTGACTTATTCCCCGCTCTTCACAAACCTGCTCTCCCCAGCATGGAATACTTTTCCTCCTTCTCTGCTCTCCTCCTCAACTTCCAACTTCTGCCACAATAATTCCCTCTGCTTTTCCTGATCTCAGCTTAGGCGTTGCGATTTGCAAGAACCCATTTCTTTCCCCCACTCAGCCCCTTCTCCACCTTCGAATTAGATTACAGGATCCTAATGCTTTCGTCTCACCTCTGTAATCTATCCTCATTTTATTGTACTTTGTGGCCATTACTGTTCAGTTGCCTGTCTCTATTTGCTAAATTGTGAACCCAGTGAAAGCAGGGATTCTGATGGTTTTATTCATTGTAAGGTCTCTTGGCGCAAAGCATAATAAGTGAAGCATATATGCATACTTGCATGCATAACTGAATAATCCACAAGACTGAATCTTGTATATAGTTCTTACTATTTCTTTGACCTTGGGCAAATCACTGAAAATCTTGGAACCTCGCTATTCTCAACAGAACAACAAATACAAATTCTATGGATTCTTGGCTCCTTGATTGAAAGGATTCTGTGAGATCAGGCATGGGGACCATGAAAACAATGACATGTGATATAAACAAGCTGGGACTGATTATTGTTATTTACTATTTATTTCCTCTTCTGAGGCATCACAGCTTTAGTACCAAGAGAAATAGGAGGATAGGGCCCCGAAATTCTTTGCAATCTAGTTCTGGGGAAATAGCTTGCTTGCTGACTGCTAAAAAAACAATTTCCCTGAATTTGACTTTGATTTCTGTCAGTCCTATTAGATTGTACCTTCTGAGAAGAGCCATTTGTTTTTGAAAACAAGTTGTACTCTGTGTTCTGCTGTTAGTTAACTCGCCAGCACCATTTGCTCGGCTGTTATGCCCAATTTGAATCAGAAGGAAAAGGATTCTTTCTGTCTGCACATCCTGAAGAAAATACAGACTCCAAGAAAAGTCAAGGAGGTGGAGGAGATCTGTGGCCAGTTGATTGGGTGATTTTGGTCTCAGGTCCCATTTTGACAAGTCAGTATTAGGATGAGAGTGGCCTGTAGCCAAGGGTGAGTCAAGTTCTCAGACTCTGGACTCTGTGCTGCCTAGATTTTCATGCCATCCTAGGGAAACATGCTGAAGAGGTGACGGCTTTGTTTGGCTATTAGAAGAATCCTTTAGATTCCAAGGAAAAAGCAACATGCCCGGTATCACAACTGTTAAATTTGTTGGGACTAGAAGATGTGTCAAATTTGGCACATCTGTCCCTGGGTATCTATGCATCGATCAGAAATTTACCTCTATAATCTTTGAGGAGTGTGTGTGTGTGTGTGTGAGAGAGAGAGAAAGAGAGAGAAAGAAACAGAGAGTGTGTGTGTGAGAGAGAGACACACAGAGAGAGAGAGAGAGAGAGTGTGTGTGTGTGTGTGTGTGAGAGAGAGAGAGAGAGAAAGAAACAGAGAGTGTGTGTGTGAGAGAGAGACACAGAGAGAGAGAGAGAGTGTGTGTGTGTGTGTGTGTGTGTGAATTTGTTCTGGGTGTGTGTACTAAGTCTGTGTGTCCGTGCAGTGGATGATGCCGAATGGAAGGAGTGGACAATGAGTTAGAATACATGCGTGGAGTTACAAACTAACAAGGCAGAGTGATTCCAAGTATTCCTAAACCAGACTCTGGTTGAAGCACTATTCTTTAGTTGCCAAAAAAGGATTTATTTCTTGGAAACTAGCAATGCAATAAAGCCGACCCTCAATTTCCTATAATAACAACAAGCTTCAAGTTTGGCATCCATATCACCAGGGACAAATTGTGCCAAGCAAGCAAAGGAGTCAGAACCAGCACCCACAAAGGCTGTTCTCAATTCAGCAAAAGATGTTCTTCTAAAGTGACTGAGCTCTTAGCTCCCGGCTTCCATCCTGCCCACCCACTGAGCTGCTCTGCATCCTCCTACTGGCTCCTTCCTTCTCACTCTCTGCTGGGGCCAAGAAGAAGGCAACTGGTTCTCATAGAGACTCCTAGGGAAGTCAGCTCCTCTGCCAGGTTAATTTTCATGTTTACTGAGGACATGCCTTGAGCTGAAACTTGAGCCATGCCTTTCTAGTATGGATCAGGGTGATCTGATTATGCCCACACTAGTAATGGTTGAGGTAAAGGCAGACAGGGGAGGGGAAAATCTCAGTGGGTGCCTGTCTCCTTTGGCAGAGTCTTCTGAAGATGCCTGGAGGTGACTTAACCTTCTTCCAACACAGAAGTGTTTCATTTTCAGTTGAAAAACTGCTTTTTTCCCCCCAAAGAAACTAAAGTTCACCGACACTTTTCAGTTTCCCTCAGGTGTCATAAATATTACCTTAAAAAGAGTTATATTAATAATAGCTACACTTATTGACCACTGTTGTCCTAATCTGTGCTTGATACCTGGTGGAAATTACCTTTAATTCTCCCAGAACTTTCTATGATGCCTCAAGGTCCCCATTTACATAATCTCATTCTCATGCCAATTTTGGGAGAGGGCAATTTCAGAGCAAGCAACAGAGACACCCTTGGGAAACCCTGGGCAATGAGAACTTATTTTGAGGCTCCATGAGGAGGCACTGAAGCGAAGCTATCCTAATGATTAAAGAACCACGTCTTACGTGGAAATTAGAATAATAATAATTAACTATATTATTAGTAATATAATATTATAAATTTAAATATATAAACTGACAACTATTTAAAATTTATAAATATAAAATAATTGTACTATCAATAGTATATATTAATTAATAATATTAATTATTAATCACCATTGATCTGGTAACCCCAAATCAACTCTAAGTTCTGCTGTTCTTGTGGCTCAGTTGCTCCTCATTCTTCTCCTGCCTTACAGTCATTCCCAAGAGGATCTAATTGGACTCTTTGTCACCATCCAAGAAAAAGTATCCCTGTTTAGTAGAATTTTCCTTCTAGTTGTCTGCGTGGGACATTTGCCAGTTAGTTCTTGACTCAAACCCCATCCTCAAATCCAGGCTGTGGTGATCAGGTTACTTAGTTCCTATAGAACAAATCACTTTACTATAGAACAAATCATGGTGACTTACAGTTGATAAGAACCTCCTTCCGCAGGTTGGTTTGTTTATTTGTTCATTTGTTTGTTTTCTGGAAAGGTCCTTGGAGGTTTATTACACAGCCTGACAAAGACCATTTATAAACGAAGAAACATAGGCTCATGAATTGTAATGACTCATCCAAGGTCACAAATCTGATCAGTTGCATTACTCATGTTTGAACGTAGATCCATTGTTTTCCTAGCACTGCGTTTACCATCCTGCTTTGTTGTCTGTTTGATTTTGCAATGGTTGTTCACTGAAACAGTCATATCTCTATGTTTCTGATTTTTGATTGCTAAAGATTGCTAGCAGTCTTTCCCAATCACAAGCTTACATGACACAGAAAGGCTGATAGAGAGAAAATGAAAAAAGTAAAACAAAATAATGGTGGGTTAGAGAGTGTCTTAAGGGAAGAAATTTGTATACTGTTTGAAAAAAACTGTCCCCCGGAGCTTAGAAGTGACCTGTCTGCCTGATAATAAAAGAGAAGAGAGACATCCAGAAACACATCCAAAAGAAGGTAGGAAAGGACTGTTACTGTAAAGTTGAAAGAGAGATGGGCTTATGGCTGAAAGGACAAAACTTCTATTGTAGAGATCTTCTTGTCCAACACTACCAGGATCATAGTTGGCTGGATAATCAAAAAGTTAGTAAAAAGGAGGAAATCATAAAACATAATGCATAGATATCTTAAATATCCTATTTAAAGACAAGCTGACAAATCTATTTATTGGTTAATAATTTGATTGAGACCCAGGCTTTCTCATTCAGGTTGCCTCTATTAATTGGAATGTTATGTTGCCCTTATATAAATATTATGTACCATCTATTATTTTGGTTTATTTAAAGTGAGGGTCAAACCTTGAAGGCTCTTGAAACAAGTTGGATACAGACATTTTCTAGATCTTTCATCATGGCTTCTTGGTCTTTTAAAATCATTTCGCACACATCTTTTTTTTTTTTTTAATTTTATTATGTTATGTTAGTCACCATACAATACATCATTAGTTTTTGATGTAGTGATCCACGATCCATTGTTTTCATATAACACCCAGTGCTCCATGCAGTACGTGCCCTCCTTAATACCCATCACTGGGCTAACCAATCCCCCCTCCCCTCTCCCCTCTAAAACCCTGTTTGTTTCTCAGGTCCATAGTCTCTCATGGTTCATCTCTCCCTCCAATTCCCCCGCCCATTTTTCCCTTCCTTCTCCTAATGTCCTCCATGTTATTCCTTATGTTCCACAAATAAGTGAAACCATATGATAATTGACTTTCTCTGCTTGACTTATTTCACTTAGCATAATCTCCTCCAGTCCCATCCATGTTGATGTAAAAGTTGGGTATTCATCTTTTCTGATGGCTGAGTAATATTCCATTGTCTATATGGACCACATCTTCTTTATCCATTCATCTGTTGAAGGGCATCTCGGCTCTTCCCACAGTTTGGCTATTGCGGACATTGCTGCTATGAACATTGGGGTGCATATGGCCCTTCTTTTCACTACATCTGTGTCTTTGGGGTAAATATCCAGTAGTGCAATTGCTGGGTCACAAGGTAGCTCTATTTTTAACT
This sequence comes from Halichoerus grypus, assembly GCF_964656455.1. Taxonomy (NCBI): domain Eukaryota; kingdom Metazoa; phylum Chordata; class Mammalia; order Carnivora; family Phocidae; genus Halichoerus; species Halichoerus grypus. The sequence continues at coordinate 12,434,802 of NC_135716.1, read as the reverse complement.
TTTTGAGGAACCTCCACACTGTTTTCCAAAGTGGCTGTACCAACTTGCATTCCCACCAACAGTGTGAGAGGGTTCCCCTTTCTCCACAACCTCTCCAACATTTGTTGTTTCTTTCCCTGTCCATTTTGGCCATTCTAACTGGTATAAGGTGGTATCTCAGTGTGGTTTTGATTTGGATTTCCCTGATGGCTAATGATGATGAACATTTTTTCATGTGTCTGTTAGCCATTTGTATGTCTTCTTCAGAGAAGTGTCTCTTCATCTCTTCTGCCCACTTTTTGACTTGATTATTTGTTTTTTGGGTGTTGAGTTTGAGAAGTTCTAGATTTTGGATACCAGCCCTTTATCTGTAGTGTCATTTGCAAATATCTTCTCCCATTCTGTGGGTTGCCTCTTTGTTTTGTTGACTGTTTCCTTTGCTGTGCAGAAGCTTTTTATCTTGATGAAGTCCCAAAAGTTCATTTTTGCTTTTGTTTCACTAGCTTTTGGAGATGTATCTTGAAAGAAGTTGCTGTGGCCGATGCCAAAGAGGTTACTGCCTATGTTCTCCTCTAGGATTTTGATGGATTCCTGTCTCACATTGAGGTCTTTCATCCACTTTGAGTTTATCTTTGTGAATGGCGTTAGAGAATGGTCGAGTTTCATTCTTCTGCATGTGGCTGTCCAATTTTCCCAGCACCATTTATTGAAGAGACTGTCTTTTTTCCATTGCCATTTCGCACACATCTAATTTCAATTACATAATTCAGTTGTTTTTTTAAAACCAATTGGAACTTATTGAGTCTTTCCAAAGCATTCCACTTAGTTTTCTTAGCATCTTAGTATAAGTAATTCTCTTTCCATATTCATATTTTATCCATTTATGTAATATTTAACTGAAATGCATAATCACAATAAGTAAAATGGCACACACAGATTTTGAAACAGACACAACTGACTCTTAGTAAATATATAACACTGGGGGAGGGGAGTAAAAGTAAAAATGTGCAACAGAGAGCAGAAGCCTATTACTATGAATGTTGAGATGCCAATGGCATCAGTCCATAATTGATAGAGAGAATGGAGAGCATCATTTAATTTGCCAACTCAGTTGTGTGGAGTTTGGATAAAAGACTTTATAATATGGTTGACTTTGATGTATTCTACAAGAGTAAACCCTATGTTTTTCACAGGAAGAAAATCAGGAAAGTATGTTGTGTGGCTGAGGGATGCCAACTAGGAACAATCCTATATACCACTCCTTCTTAAACTAGCTATTAAACATTTACAAGGTCAAGAATTTGGTGGCATAAAGAAGAAAGCCAAAGTACCATCTTTATATAACAATGAATCATGGATCACTACATCAAAAACTAATGATGTACTGTATGGTGACTAACATAACAGAATAAAATTAAATTAAATTAGAAAAAATTAACAAATTATTGATTTGGTGTTTTAAATAAAATTAATTTATATGAATCTATAAAAACATCTACCCTTTATTTCAGATACTCCCTAGGAGTCTTTGAGGATGTTGCAGGGTACATAATATACTGTGTTCCTTAAGGGTCTTTTGATTGTAACTGGGAAAACTAAACCAACAAAGTAAAAAACTAGAGCTAGGTGGGCGCCTGGGTGGCTCAGTTGGTTAAGCGACTGCCTTCGGCTCAGGTCATGATCCTGGAGTCCCTGGATCGAGTCCCGCATCGGGCTCCCTGCTCGGCAGGGAGTCTGCTTCTCCCTCTGACCCTCCCCCCTCTCATGTACTCACTCTCTCTCATTCTCTCTCTCTCAAATAAAAATAAATAAAATCTTAAAAAAAAAAAAAAAAAACTAGAGCTAGGTAAAGACACACACACACACACACACACACACACACACACACACACACACTTCTTTTAAAGGAAAATAGGCTATTTCAAAAATTAAGACTTGAACTACCAGAACTCTATGTGAAAGCCAGAATTCTAAGATGGCCCCCAAGATTCCTGCCCCAGTATAATTGCTCTGTATAATTTCCTCTCATTGAGTATGGGCCAGACTTATAAATATGATAGATAGCCACTCTATAATTACATTATATTGTATAAAACTCTGTCATAGCAGAATGGAGAAAATTCTCGGCTGACTTCAAAGTGAGCTGTCGTGTTATGAGAGGGCCATGTAGCTAGGACCTGAGCAAGGCTGATAGGAGCTGAGGGTAACCCCTGACCAGCAGCGAGCAAGGAAAGTGGGATTTCAGTCTACAACCATAAGGAGCTGATTCTGCCAACAACCTGCATGATCTTGAGAGAGGACCCTGAGCTTCAGATTGCATCTCCCACTCATGCTGCGATTGATTTTAGCTGTGTGAGACCTTGAGCAGAGCACCCAGGCAACCTGTGCCTAGACTCCTGACTCACAGAAACTAGGGATAATGAATCTGTGTTTTTTTAAGTCATTAAGCTTCTGGTGATTTGTTATGTGGCTCTAGAAAACAAATACTCATGGGTAAGGCAGAATTCAGAGAATTCAGAGTACTTCAATAATGGTTGTTTGAGAATATTCACTCTGAATATTGTCATCAATATCTCTTAGTTCAAGAAACGCTCAATCTGCTCCTGGTTTAAATTTTCAAGAGAAAAATCTGATTTATGTAGCTAGGGTCAGGTGATAACACATGGGCCAATCAGCTGTGGCTAGGAGGGGAGATTCCCATAGATCAGGCACCATTACTGGATGAACCACCTCTGTGCATTGGGGGTGGCTTCTAGAGAAGAGGGAACATGAGTTAGGAAGATCCTCAAGAAATGCGGCTCCTGGGTGGTTCAGTCCTTAAGCGTTGGCTCAGGTCATGATCCCAGGGTCCTGGGATCGAGCCCCTAATCAGGCTCCCTGCTCAGCAGGAAGCCTGCTTCTCCCTCTCCCACTCCCCCTGCTTGTGTTCCTGCTCTCGCTGTCTCTCTCTGTCAAATAAATAAATAAATAATCTTTAAAAAAAAAAAAAAGATCCTCAAGAAATGTTTGCTACATAGAAACCCTATAGTCAAAGTACATTCTGAATATTAAAGACACTTATGAGCATTATAACTGGAAGGCACCGGAAAAATCACTGATCCCAATGGTTTCCACCATCAGTTACTACCAATGAACAGTTTTATTTATCTCACAATACACAATACTCCTATTTAAAAACAAAAAACAAAAAAACTGTCCTGACCAACCTCCATTTACTAAAGACTAATGTATTACTTTTCCTTTTACATTATTCAAACATGCATGATGATGTCAACATTTTTTAAGGCAATAAACAACAATCAAATTATTTTATTGATGTCCTATAAAATATTGAAGCATAACTCATGGAGCTTCCACCTTATTAACTACTAGCACATTCTAAGCCAAAAAAGAACAGGTTCAGAACCATTAATCCAGCCCAGCACTCTCACCTCATAGTTGTGGAAATTGTAAGAAATTTGGCTTTTTCCTTAATCCAAAAATAAAATCCAGACCTCCAAATCCACCCTCTCCTTTAATCAAAAATCAAAGCAATTAAAAAATCCATTTCCTTCAATATCAACAGGAAGAATGGAGGAAAAATCTTCGGGTGGAGAACCAGCCAGGTATCAAACATCCAATCATACAGCATTGGCTGAATATCTGCTTGTGTAAGTTCAGTTCTTGATGTCAGGAAATTAGCATGGTTGCCACTTGAGGGTAATTCCCAGCCCACAGTTCTATCACTGAGTAAGGGAGCTACAAATGTCAATGAGGTCAACTTAATAGGTTCATGCACCGCTTACTAGTTAAAACTGTTCTTCCACTAACCCACAAAGGTATTTCATTAGTCACAGGGAGAACCAAGAAGTTTGGGAAGGTCCAAAGAAAACCCACTGCTACCACTTGGAAACATGCAGTACTGGTAACATCAACTTTCCACACTAAGTACTAAACATAAAAATATGATTCTGATTGTTCATTAATGGCACAGGCATTTGGTTAGGTGCAAGCATGTGATTGGGAATCATGATTTCTGAATAAATGCCAATCTTGAGTTTCCAGGATCTAATTACAATTTCCAAAGTTTTAATAATAGATACTTTGAAGGTTTGTTAAACTTCGAATGTCCTTAAAACTTTTTTGATGAGTTAACTGTAAATGAATAAAAAACATGTGCATTAAGTTTCCTTGGAATACATGTGGGTTTAAAAATTAAGGGAAAAAGGACTTGGCAAACATTGACTTTGAAACCTGCCAAAGCCAAGGCATTTGAAAAAAATAGCTCAAGACATTTGGAGAATCCCAAAGTCTGGTAGGGTTTGTCCCTCCTTTAAAGAACAAACGAGACTGAAAATAACTTTTTTTTAAAGTTTCAGCATGGACATTCTTGCTAAAATATCGAAAGTGTATAAATATCTTGCTATTTTTACATGCATACTCACAATCACACACACACACACACAAATACATACACAGGTATACATACAAATATATTTTGACGTGGCCTAAGTCCAAATTTCAGTGAATATCAGCCTTACTTGGCACCTCTTAACATTCACAATACAAATGAATGAAAAACTTACACAAATACTCAAACACCTATCACAGCACATTTTATTTGATGGAGCTGTTCGATACTGACAAATCTTATTAAGTTACAACTTCTATAAAACCCTTCAATGATTTCTCATTACCCACTCCAAACACATCAAAGCCCTTAGTTTTCTATGCTTTCTGTACCTTTCCCCGGGCAAGTCTACTATTCAAAGCTTTATTTACCAATTCTTCCCTGTATATACTCATTCTCCTGCAATGCTATAGTAACTCCCATCACCTAGCTTGCAAACATCCATCATTTCCACCTTTCCTTTTTGGTCCTCTCTGTCTAGAATGCCACTTCATCTCTCCCTGCAAATGTCCTGAGCATTCAAAGTACAAACTAGAATAATGCTTCCTCATGACCTCTCTCATAACCCGTGTAGACAGACCTGGCAAATCTCACCAGATCAGGCACTTTAAAAAAATTCTTCCAAGTATCTGTGTTGCTCACAATCACAGTTCAAATCTCTTGGCATTACAGGGGTGAGACAGGTGTAGAAGAAATCTTGACAATCATTCCTCCACTCTTACTGGTTCTGGCTGATTTGAGAAATGGATCTGAGGATCCAGGTAGAAATCAAATATAGCATTAATTTCACCACTGCTAAGTCTGGACTGGTGAAAATGGCACAGTTTCTTCTACTTCCAAAACTGATTTTTTTAAGAATCCAACAATAGGTAGCCAAGCTGAAATAGAGGAAGAAATTTAGAAATAGTATCAAGATACCCATCCCAGGTACATATTGAGACAAATGCACAGGATTGAATCAAACCTTTCCTGTCCAATTTTGATGCAATACCCTCTCATCCTGATTAGTGGATTATAGTGGATGAGAGTAGAAATAATGCCTGGCTGGGTTTTATCCAGCACTGGTAGGGAGTGACACAAAAGAATCAACAACTCACTACTCTTTCCCCAGCCAATTCAGGTCTACCAGGCTGGGGATCCTGCCTGCCTTCTAGCTCCCCTTACAGATGCTCTGACGTAGCCATATGCTTGTAGGACTTTGAATATCTCCTGCTTGTCCATGTGATATATTTATTTTTAACAAATATGTCCTTTGAAAATGTTGTTCTCTGTAGGAGGGCTCTTCTTGTCCATCTGGTACAGCTATTCATACCTGGAAAACCCAGCTCAGAAATTTCCTTTTGTAGATATTCACTGAGCCTCCTTTGGCTCATTTTTCTATCTACTCCCTTGGGTAGTTTGACCATCATCGTTGATATTACGTAATGTACTGGCCTGTAGTTGCTACCTACAGTTCTTCCTGACAAGAGTGAACTTCTTGAGAACAGGGACTATATCTTACTTTATTCATTTCTATCACCTGGATTTGCTATATACAATCAATAATCAATATAGTCAATAATAAAGAATTTTTATTTAAATATGAGTAGGTCTACTTGATATATTGGCTTCTCTGATCAAGGCTGTACTGAGAATTAAGTGGGGCCAACTCAGCATGGGTATAATTTTATGCATATTTGAGGGTGGAATGAGGGGGCTGGACAGAGCAGGAAACAGGGAAGACAGATACAACATATAGTTCCTTCCAGCAATGGTACAAATGATCATTCTTGTGGTCTTAGACTGTTTTGTTCACTCCTTCAAGCCTTTGACTTTAAAATAAGTTGTAGTCCATGTTGTGTTTTTATTCCTTCAGAGCCGGCAGCTTTCTAGGTGCTCATTATGTCATGGAGGCAGAAGTACAAGAGGCTGAGTCTAATCACAGGAAAGCATTTAAAGCATCCGTCCATGGCATAAGTGCTAACACTTCACTGGCCAAAGCAGGTTCCTTGGCCAAGCCCAACATCAATGGAATGGGGAAATATATTCTACCAACTTTGATGGTAACTGCTACAAAGTCATGTGGCAGAAAACTTGGATGCATTATTTCATCACAGGAAGGGTGTAAAGACTGGGAGAAATTTTACAGTCTCCCACATTGCCATCACTCTGACAGTGGAGTGTTCAGTAAATAATCACCCCTCTCTTCTCTTCTATTTATAGAGTAATATCCTGCTCTCTTTGAAAAAAAAATCTAAAATCAACTGTACCTTCCACATTAAGTTAGTGGCTAGCTTGGGGCTGTCCAGGTCGGGGATGGTCCCATGAAATTACAGAGGACACAGTGTGAATTGCCGTGGATAAATATATATCAGTCCTGAGGCGATGGCAGAATCCAGGAATCATGCTCAGAAGGGATGATTGAGTTAAATGTTAAATAAATAAGTACCAAATTTAATCATGGATCAAAGAGGCATATAGACAGGAAGTAGTAATCAAGATGGGGAACCAAAGTCCCAAAACAGGGGAACTGGGAGTGATTTGGGGCCAATAATAAGCAGCCAGGAAAAAATGTCTTGAGTACTTCAAATAATCAGAAACCACTGATCTAGACAAAATTGAACATATGTACAAAAATAAGACTTGCTATCTACTGGACATCTACTATATCTCTGGCTCTTCAGTAGGCACTTTATATACATTTTGTCTTCTCCAATAAAATTTGATTCTTCTATCAATATAAACCTTGTAAAAATGATACATATTTAACTATTAATACATTCTTAATATTCCACAGGAAGTTATTTTAAAACATAGTTCCAAATGATTAACCAAATTATACATTCACTTTCCATTTTTTCCTAACTACTTTATATGCAAGTTCATTCACAAGTGGTCTATTATTATTTTTAACATATCCTGAACACAAGTTCATCATGAAAAAGAGAAGGAAGAAGCAAAATAGAGCACTTACTATGTTACATGCATCATTTCATTTATTTCTTCCTCATGACAGCAAAGTGGATGATCCCCATCCTTCCTTCATTGACTGGGAAATTCAGGCTAAGAGAAGCCAAGTAATGTCCCAACGTGTGGACTCGTAAGACTATATAACTTTTACTATACTAAACTACCAACTTCGCTGATAAGAAAGTATTCTACCAATTGAATGCACAAAGAATTCTAGTCTATGTCAATTTGATTCTCATATACTGAGAGGCCAGATCTCGCTCGGTAAGCATACCCCTCTTCTCTGTAAGCAACATTCCAATGACTCTACATATCAGCTTAATTTCACAGAGAAGTAGAGGACACTACAATGGCCAGCCAAAGATATTTTCCTTACTATTGACCTCCAACGTGCATCTTGGGTTTTGTGTATCATTGATCAATATTTGTTAATAGTTAGCATTTATATAATCTCTCCTATAATCTCAGATTTTTCCTTAGCAGTAGATGTTTCATGAACAAGAAGTTATTACCCAATTCATTCCTATTTTTGCTACTTTCTGGCCAGTTTAACGGCTTTGCTAGAATTCAAGAAATTAAGCCTTATTTTTATTTGTTTTTTTTTTTTTTTATTTTTTGAGAGAGAGAGAGTGCATGTGAGCAGGGGTGAGGGAGGTTCAGAGGGAGAGGGGCAGAGGGAAAGGGAGAGAGAGAATCTTAATCAGGCTCATGACCTTGAGATCATCCTGAGCCGAAATCAAGAGTTGATGCTTAACATACTGAGCCACCCAGGCGCCCCTGAAGTGTTATTTTTAATTCTGATAATAAGTTTTAGAATTATATCTCTATTTATGTTTAATAAATTACCTGAAAATTGAATTCATCCTGGGGCAGAGGGAGTTTTATTTTGTTTTCCCATTGGAAAGCTAACTAGTAGGTTAGTGAGGTGAGACACTTCGAATGGATTGTTTCTGCTGGTACAAAATGGCACTGTGGAGAACAAAAACAACTTCCAAGAAACTGATTTCTGAAGTCCTTAGATTTTAGGGGAATTGGGTTTATAATTAATTTTTTCCATTCCTAAGAGATTTCTAGAAAATTCTCTTTCTCAGTAGTGAATCCATTTTCTCCCCTTAGAGGTATGTTGTAATTTGAAGCTTCCAGAGGCAGTTGACTTTAGGGGAAAGGTTTTGTATGGCTTTGGGGCCAGACACATCTGTGTGAAAGTTCCTGTTCTGTCATCTGATATATTTGGATAACACACTTAACCCATCTGAGCATGAATTTTCTAATTTATAAACGAGGATAAGAAGACCAAACTCCTAAGTTTGCTGTGAGGATTAAATGAGATAAAACATAAAGTTACACTTTGCAGTGTAATTGGCAGGGAGCTTTTCAAGGTGGTAGGGTTGAGAGGTGATAGCAATCAATGGATGTTGGAAGTGTTGATGTGATTTTGTATCTCCTATCTTGATGGAATCCCCACCTCAGAGGCTACTTTCCAGATAAAAGGAAGTGATCCATCCCTTTACTTCTGGCTGATGTTCCTGTGTGTCACAAGGGTTAATCAGAGTTCTTCCTTCCCTCCATGAGCCTCTCTATTCGAAGGTACCAAAGGGATAGAGATGGGATTTTTGCCCTAAGTGCCAGTGGCATAACCTTAGTGTGTTATGATATATTGTTACTTCAGCCCTAGAACAGATCTAATAACGAATTCCAGACAGGATTGAAATGTTATTAGGATTAGATACTTGTATCCTTAATAAATTAATAGGTATAAATAATATGGCACCAGTGGATACTATGGAGCACTGCTCAGATTCCCTTTCAGGCCTGGGGAGACACATATGCCCCCAACTGCCGGATGTGGTGACTGCTGACAGATCAGTCCCGCGCTGGGGGGAAGCTGCTTTCCTCCAGGTTAAGCTCACATTCAGTGGCGATTTGGGGTGTGGCTACAGAGGCCTGGCCACCCCCTTTCCTCAAGGAGGAAACACAACTGCATGAGGCGAATCCGTTAACACGTAGTATTTATGTTACTTTTGTTCACGTTCTTGTGCTTTGCACATGAGAATACATTGATACATTGATAACCCATAAAATCTTGGAAAAAATTGTTAATTGAGCACAGACCAGTCTGAGGGTTCAAGAGGCTGGGCTGAAAGATGCAGAAATTGCCCAAATAAGAAGATGGATGGCACCTGGGGGGAAACCCAGGCCACTCTGTCAAGTATTTAATTTCAATTACTCAATTCAGGTATTTAAATTCTCTAGGTCTAGGGCACCTGTGTGGCTCAGTCGTTTAAGTGGCTGACTCTTGATTTTGGCTCAGGTCATGATCTCAGGGTCCTAGGATCGAGCCACAACTCAGGCTCTGCGCTCAGTGGAGAGTCTGCTTCAGGATTCTCTCTTTCCCTCTGCCCCTCCCCCAGCACGCTCTCTCTCTCTCTCTCTTTCTCTCTAAAATAATTAAATAAATCTTTAAAAAAATTCTCCAGGTCAAGTGTAATTCCCTTACCTGCCATCTTTCCAACTCTTTCACTTGGATAACCCCCACTTCTCTTAAAAAGTGCCCTCATGAGTCACTTCTTACAGGGAGTCTTCCATGATTCTCAGACTGCATTCATTTCTCCTCCTCTAAGGCATTGATGAAATGTAGGCCTAAGCTTTTGATACATTTACCTCATTTTACTATAATTTTAATCTTACTAGAAGTGAGTTCGTATGGTTAGAGATCTTTATCCCCCAAATCTAGCAATTGTACTTAAGTATAATATATGTTGAATCAATATTAGTTAAACTGAACTGAAATATGAAAAGGTCAATTTTTATTATCATTCCAACCTTGAACTGGCTGAAATGAAAAAAGGATCACCTCTGACTTTACCAGATAGCAACCAAATTTTTTTTTAAATCTCTGGGAGGTTGTGTTGCCATTCTAAGAGTATAATTCATATAGATGAGACCCATACTTAAGGCTTTAGAGAGAAAATAAGGCTATTCTCTCTAGGAAATTTACAAGGAAATAATCTAATCACTTGAGTGGCTATCACCCTCCCAATTCTACAGCAAATCACAGATACATGAGATCCTTCTGAAAATTGTTTTATGAAACTATGAGCCGATACAAGCTCAAAACTCTCTTTACTTCCATATTACATAAAGAAAAATCACTACTTGTTCTATTAGAACGTTCACTTACTCAATTTTTAAAAAATATTTACATTGTTTTTCTCCTAAACATTCTCAGGTCTTCGGCACATTATTCATTTCAATTATGCTGAATTTTTTCAATCTGGCCTTGGTTATACAACTCAGGTCTTTCATCACCAGTCCCTCTCCGTGAGAGTGGGTAGTTTTAAATAATCTTATTATAGAAAAGAATAGATTGAGTGGTTTGAATTACAATTTCCCAACAGATTTCTAGTTCAAATAAAACTGTCTTTGGTTTTAATGTGGTTCTTTTTGTGCAATGGCAGGAAATAAAAAGGGACACATTTTTAAAGCTAAATATGGTAGGTACAAACCCCACAACATTTTGGAGAGACACTAGGGCAAACCTATTTATTCTTCAGATCAAAAGACTAAAGTTAAAGCAGTGAACTAATTAGTCCAAGATCGCATACCTAGTGAACAGTAGAAATATGATTTGATCTTAAGATGTTATTATTTTACTTTAAAGAAGCAACTGTAATTAACGAGACTTAAGACAATTTTTCCCAAGGTCAGAAAATCTTGATTCAAATTCTGGCTTTGCCGGGATTGGGTATTATGGGAACTTTGGCTAACTCAGTTTCTCATCTACTAAATGTGCTTTTCATACCCATTTCAAAGAGTGGAGTAAATTCTCAATATTTGCTGGATCTGCTATTGGGCCTTGTAAGAGTGGCTTTGCCAAAATAAAAATTTTAAATTTCTTTTAAGACATCTTACATTCAAAGACAACAAGAGAGATGTATAATGTTTAAGTCACCAGATAAAGTTTCAGGCTTCTCTCTACTAGTCAACTGAGGCAAACCAGTGAACCTCAAAACTCATTGGCTGTTGGTTGCAATATGATCCAAATTGTCCTCATGAGGAAACAAATCTTGAGGTTTTCCCAAGTTCAACGTCAATATATAGCTACATACATTCTGTCAAGCTGTGAAATCATTTGCTCATCAGCCAGAACAACTCCGAACAATGGGAATTGTTATTTGCAAGATGTTCTTAAAACTCAGAGTCAAGCTGTTTTTTGTATCTGTCTAGGAGGTTCATAGAAATGCTACTTTCTTAAAGTAAGTCCAAAAATCTGTTGATGATTTTTATTGATTTAGTGCATGGTCTTGTGGCTTGAGGCAGATCGTCAAACACTGACTCCATCCTTGGATACTTTTCACAATCCCATTGCTCTTGAGCCAACAATTGCCTGATTGGTTGCTGGCTACAGCAATGGGGGAAATATACTCACTTATTATATCAGGCAGAAAGAACCTGCTTCTGTTTTCTGGTATTCTATTTGAGAATTTAAGGCCAATTGTGCTCTTCTACTGGAGCAGCAGTCCACTATTTCATGTTACGACACTCTAAATATAGCACAACCTGGAATCCTCTGGGAGGATTAGGGAAGGGGGTTTGTTTTGAGAAACAGAGAGAGAGAGAGAGAGAGAAAACTCTCCCTTCTTGTTCAATTAAATTTCAAAGGTCTATAGTTTACTAAGACTTGGTCATTAATTTTTTTAGATATAGGATATGTACATTAATGTGCACAAATTTGAAGAATGCACCTTGATGGTTTTTGGATGTCTACACCTTTGTAATCACTTCTTAGCTCAAGCAAGACTTCCAGGACCCAAGGGCTCTCCTCCTACCTAGTCAAACACTCCCCCTCTCCATGCATATACCCAGGTAACCATCTTTTGTTTTCTATTAACACAGATTATTTTGCCTGTCCCTGAAACATATATAAGTAGAGTCATACAGAATGTATTTGGGGCACCTGACTTATTTTGCTCCATATTATGTTTGAGAAAGTACCCATGTTATTATTGTACATCACAGTGGTTTATCCATTTATATGAATGTGTAGTACCAATATAGTGTACAGGTATGCTATAATTTATTTATCCTTTCACCTATTTACTTAGATTGTTTCCATTTAAGGCTTATTACAAAAGAAAGCTGCTATAAACATTTTTGTTCATGTCTTTGGTTGACCTCTGCATGCCTGCGTCTTGGGGAAGTGCCTAAGGATGGAATTGCTGAGTCTTGGAGTAAGCTCATACTGAATGTTAAGAGATGCTGATAAACGAGTGTTGGAAGATAGTTGGACCGATGTATATTCCACCATAATGTGTCATTATGTAGGATTATAACCCGTGTGTTCTTCCACCATAAATATATGAGGCACACCTGAAATTATCAGCCTTTTAAATTAATCCGTTAACTCTCATTTCAGTTCTATTTACGTTGTAAGAGGAAATCTAGCAACTCATTTAACAGTGTTAATGCAATTGCTTCAATTTAAATCCTGTGTTACTTGCCATCTATGTGACTTTGGCTAAATTAGTCAACCTCTTTGTAGCTCAGTTTTCTCAATGGCAAAATGAGGCTAATAGGTATACTTTCTATCCAGGGTGGTTGTAAGGACTAAGTGAGTATTGTATAGCTCTTAGAACAGCACCTAGCAAGCACCCTAAGTGTTAAGTCTTTTGGTATGTGCTTGTTTTCAAGTAATATATTCACGTCTCAAAATTCAAAACACACTGAATATTTGTTAACTTTTTTTAAAAATCAAAATAGTTGGGGTGCCTGGGTGGCTCAGATGATTAAGCGTCTGCCTTCAGCTCAGATCATGATCTCAGGGTCCTGAGATCGAGCCCCACATCAGCAGGGAGCCTGCTTCTCCCTCTCCCTCTGCCTGCTGCTCCCCCTGCTTATACTCTCTCTCTGTCAAATAAAAAATTAAAAAAAATATTTAAAAAAATCAAAATAGTTATTGCAGGGCTATGATCGATGAGGTACTGCGTCACATGATGTACCTGGAGGACGGTGGAGGGAGGAGGAAAACATAAAGCTGTAGAGGCTTCAGGAACCAGCAGGAGGAGCCTTGTTAGGCTAAGGAGTTCAGACTTCCCTGAGAAGGTCCCTGGGACACATTAATGCAAGCCAGCTTGTGTCATTATCATACTTGTGTGATGGGATAGAGACGGGAGGGGAGAGGGGGCAGGACATTAGCTGCCTTCTGCAGAGGATTGTCATAGGTACTAAGCACTGTGCTAAACATTTTGCAAATGTTTTCTCATTGAACCCCAAACCCGATAGAATCCCATCATCCTCATTTTACATTATGAGTAGATTGAAGCTCAGGAAGATAAGTAACTTCCCCAAGGTCACAGAGTTAATAAGTGGTTGAGCTGGGGTTTCAGTACAGGGTGTCTGACCCCTGGATTGAGGTCCTGACCACGTCCAAGCGTCAACCTATGTGTGCTACAAATAAGATCTCCAGTTCCCTTTGCAACACTCTAGGGGAAGTACAATCCTCATTTCACAGAGGAGACCACTAAGGCTCCGACCATAAAATACCCTCCCCAGGGTCACGCGCTGGGAAGTGGCAGAGCTGATGTTCAAAATTGTGTCTACCATGTCTTTCCCTCTGGGATCTCACTCTCTGGTAGGCGAGCTCATAGCCAACAAACATGAGAAATATTTTTGCTACCTTAGTCTAAATCAGAGGCTAGCACACTTCTTCTATAAAGGGCCAGATAATGAATATTTGAGGTTTCTTAGGCCTTATGGTCTTTGTACAGCGACTCGACTCTACTGCTGTAGCTTGAAGTACGTACAGAAATGGGGATGCATGGCTATGTTCCAGTAAATCTCTATTTACAAAAATAGGCATGGGCTAGATTTGACCTGTGGGTGGTAGTTACTGACTCCTGGTATGAAACAGCTAAAGAACAAAATCACCCTTCTCTGACTAGTGATAACTGGTAAAAAAAAAAAAAAAAAAAAAAAAATTCAATTCATATGTCACCAATTACCTAATATAACTTATTTTACCATCCTATTGTACTTGGAATATTCAGGGTTTTTACCTTCTTTTTTTGTTTTGATTTTTCCTAAATAGATATTGCTGCTCCAAAACCTTTGCTTTCACAGTGTTTTGGATTTTTTTCTCCTTTAGGATTATGTCTTTGGGATAAATTCCCAGGAGTGGGATTACTGGTTAAAGGATATGGATGTTTTTTAAAGGTAGCTATAAAATTATACTTTCACTTGAAGTGTATTGAATGAATCTCCCTGCTCCTTCCCGCACCACCTTACATATTGGTATTTATTATTATTTAGCCTCAAACATTTTCCCCCAATGTTTTGAGTGCAGAACCAATGAAATACTAACATCAATGAGCAAACTGTGACCAGATGAATGAATGGAAGGTATATGCGAGAGAAGAAAATGTTTGGGGACAAGTGGCAGAAATTTGGCACCAATATTACAAACCTCTCCACCTGCCCTTCCTCTGTCTTAAGCACACAGAATGTTTTGCTTCCTAGGATTTATCTGATTCTCCTTGAAAGTGTTGAAATGAACTCATGTCCGCACCCAAGGCTTCCAGTGTCTGAAGAATTGTGGAGCCTGTCTTTGGATGAACAAACTTAAACCCAAAAGAAACTATTTCAGTTTCCTGAATGAAGATTTTCTTGACATTTTAGGGTAGGAAGTGGGAAGGAAGGAAAGTTTTTTCCAAGAAAGAAATATTTCATAACAGGTTTTAAGTAATGACAAAATAAATAAATAAATGTTATGAACTGTCAAAGAAAAATCTATCAGAATGACTGATGATGAGCTTGTGCCTTCCATCACAGAACTATCTTCCATATGTGGGCCTCTTCTTTTCGCTCTTACCCTCTTCAGCAAGGCTCTCCTCGTATGAGGCTATCTATCAGAGGAACTTCCTAGGTGTTCTCTTTGCCTTCAGGTGTTCCAAATCTAATGAATCCCAAATCCAATGACTCCCAAATCCACCCAGACTTTTCTTGCTAAAATCCCACCTGAGGAGGGTGCTCCTCTGGCTGAGAAGTCTTCCCTTCCCATAGCACCTAGGAGATAACCGGGGCCTCTACGATCCAGTCCCCACCCGAATTTTCTGCCACATCTCCCACCCCTCCTCACCCCCCTTGACAACTTCACGGAAATGCTTGGGCACACTTTAACACGTGCTGCTGTTCCACAGACCAGCATGTGTACGCAGTGTGTCACTCAAAAACACTTTGCCCAGGAGCTGCATGGAGTCCTGGGTGACTTGTGTTTTTGTTGTTATTATTGTTATTTTAAAGATTGATTGATTGATTGATTTGAGAGAGAGAGAGGGAGCACAAGCAGGGGGAGGGGCAGAGGGAGAGGGAGAGAGAGAGAGAAGCAGACTTCCCACTGAGTGTGGAGCCCAATGTGGCACTCAATTCCATGAAGCCGAAATCATGACCTGAACCGAAACCAAGAGTTGGATGCTCAACCAACTAAGCCACCCAGGCACCCCCTTGGGTGACTTGTTAAAAACACAAGCTCCCAGACAAACTCCAAATCACTAGAATCAGAATCCCAAGGTTAGGAATCACAATTTTTTTTTTTTTTTTTGGTAACAAGTTCTCCAGTTGCTCATTTGGTTTGGGAACCAGTGCATATACTGATCCATGTTTTGGAACACCAGTATCGGTAAATTGCGCCTCATTCTTTAAGATCCTACTTAGATTTTGCTTCTCCTACTATCCCAAGCACAGAATCAATGCTTCCTTATCCTTTCCTCTTAGAGCACTCTCCCATACATTTATTGTCCCAATTACTGAGCATTGCCTTTTCTTCCTCTATGAGAAAAATGCTCTCTATATGAATAACAAGCGTTCAAGAAGAATAACATAGAAGGTGGGATGAAATCTGCTGGGCAGTTACCATGTAACCATCTCTGATCCAGACATTATGGAGAAATACCACAAAGCTTAAGGGTGAGGCAGCCCCTACCCTTACAGAACTTGCAAGTTCCTTAGAAAAGCAATTCTCCATTCTCCTTCTGGGGGTGCCTTGCTGGCCCTTTGGCCACTCAGCCATGTCGCATAACTCTCCCTCTGAAGCATACATTTCTCAAGGGCAGGGTCTGCATCTTCTTCATCTCTGTATCCACATCACATATAGAGTGCCTGATTCTCTTGACTTTTGCGTGGTTTATTATCTCTGGGATCTGAGATGTTGAAATCAGTATAACATAGTGCTTAAGACCATGAACTTCAGAGTTAGGGCTTAGGTCTGAATTCCAGCCATGGCACACATGATCTTGAGCTAATTACTTAATTTACTATGCCTCAGTTTCCTCTTCAGCAAATGGGAATAATAATACTTACCAAGTTCTTCTCAGAATTAAATAGGTATTGGCATACTTCTTATCATATGGTAAGTAATGACTTCATGGAATCGAGTGCCACATTGGGCTCCACACTCTTATTAACATTGTGGGTAGTATTTTCTTCCTAAGTGACTCCCCAAGTCTTCCTTGAAGTAGTCATCTGACTCCTGAATACTGATGTGTTGCCTGGAATTCCAGTGCCCACACACTGCCGCTCTATCCACCCACAGGCATCTGTCCCATTCTGAAACGTAGGAGTCCAGCAAGGTCCCAACACCATCCCTTCCCCCCCTCATCTGCCCTAGGCAGCCCCTTGAGTACCATTCAGTCTTGCTGAGGTAGGATAACAGTGCTCTGTATACAGCACTGTAAAAACAGAAGATATTACTATTATTTCTCTCCTTGACTGGGCTTTAAATTCTTTGTTGGCAGATTTCCTTCTGTCACACACCCACAACCTATTCCTCTTGACTTGAGGAACCTCCCGAACAACAGACAATAAAGTGGGTTGAGAAGAAGTGCAAATGAAATCTCCTGCCCTGAACTGTAGATTTTCTGGTATGGCATGGATCACGCTGAGAAAACAAGAACTAACTTGGGATGAAGACTTAAACACTGCCCCTTGGTTTACTGAGGAAACTCTACCCTATTTCTCTCCAGTGACCTGAAGCTGCCTCTAAATTAACTATCTTTCTCAGAATAACATGATTCACTCTCTGCGCAATTTAAGGTTTGCAACTTTTTCTCACTGTTGTTTGAGAAGTATTTTAAAATTTATGGGAGGCAAATTGTTTAACCTTGCCATGAAAAAATTGTCCCATCTAAAACAAATGGAAGTAAAATACAAACTTTAAAAAAAAACCAAAACGGTCAAAATGCAATATTCATAATCAGCACTAGCCAGAACCTCAGTTGCAAGATTAAAAAAAAATTGACCCATAGAGCTTCTAACAAATGCCCTACCTCGTTGAACATGCACAGGAGTTAAGAATATTTCTCATATGGGAGTTGATTCATTCCTCACTGTTAGTGTTATGTTTGCACCTGTTTTAGTCTGTTCAAGCTGCGGCAGCAAATTGTAGACTGGGAGCTTAAACACCAGAAATGATTTCTCACATTCTGGAAACAGGAAGTCTGAGATCAGGGTGCCAGTGTGGTTGGGCTCTGGTGAAGACTCCCTCCCAGGTGGCAGACGGCCATCTTGTATCCTCACATAGTGGGAAGAAGGAAGAAATCTCTCTGGGGTTCCTTTTATAAGGAGACCAATCCAATTCATGAGGACTTCACACTCATGACCTCATCACTTCCCAAAGTCTCCACAACTTAATACTGTCACTCTGGAGATGAGAATTTCTACATATGAATCTTGAGGAGACACAAACGTGCAACCCATTGCAATCTACTTGCATCTTGTGAACTCCATAAGGTGAGAGAACGTGTCTCATTTACATTGTCATCCTCTAGGGATTAATTAGCATGGTTATCTTCTACTTCAAGTACTATCAATAAATATTTGTTTAATGGGAGACCATGATCAAAGGCAAACTAGCTTTGGTTTTGTATCCTTAACATGGGCACAGTGATTATTATTCATATGCTTTGGGGAGAATTAAATGAGTAATTGTATATGGAAGGGACTCTCTCCCTCCCTCTGTTCCTCCTTCTGTCCCTCTGTTCCTTCCTTTCTCCCTTTCCTTTTTCCTTCCTCCCTACCTCTCTCCTTCCCTCCTTCCTTCCCTCCCTCCCTCCCTCCCTCCCTTCCTCCCTCCCTCCCTTTCCTCCTTCCTTCCTTCTATCTTCTTTTCTTCCTACCTTCACTTCTTTATTTCCCTCCTGCCTTCTCTCTTCTTTTCTTCCTACCTTCACTTCTTTCCTCTCTTCTTCTCTTATTTCTCATCCCTCTGAAAAACATTGGCCAAGGACCCAGGTGGAAGGGATAGAAGCGCCATGGCACCTGGTGAAGTGGTAAGTCAGGTTTGGAGAAAGGTGAACTGCAGCTGTGGTTTGCTGTGGTGCAGCCAGCATGGGAGGCCAGTGGCAAAGACAGCACTGATGGTTCATTCAGGGTAAGCATAAAATGAGTTAGAAAGAGGCCCTTGAGGGACGCCTGGGTGGCTCAGTCAGTTAAGCATCTGACTCTTGATTTCTGCTCAGGTCATGTTCTCAGGGTTGTGAGATCAAGTCCCATGTTGGGCTCCCCGCTCAGCACAGAGTCCAGTTGAGATTCTCTCCCTCTCCCTTTGACCCTCTCCACCACGCTTTCTCTCTCTCTCAAATAAATAAATAAATCTTAAAAAAAAAAAAAGGAGGAGGAGGAGGAGAAGAAGAAGAAGAAGAAGAAGAAGAAGAAGAAGAAGAAGAAGAAGAAGAAGAAGAAGAAGAAGAAAGAGGCCCTTGAAAAAAATTGAGGTGTGGAAAGTAACAGATTATTCCTATTTAATTTTTCCATGTTGGACATCATCTCTTCCTCAGCTTCTAACTGGTAGCCCTAGTTTTCCAAAGCTGCCCATGTTGACTGAAGGACAAGAGAGCACAACACAGATCAAGTGGTCCTGCGGGTCAAGCACCCCTCCCCCCATGCCATCACCTTCCTCTCCACCCGCTGAAGAATTTCAAAGTACTTTTTTAATAACTAAAAATTTCAAATTTCTTTCTTTTTTTTAAGATTATTTATTTATTTGAGAGAGAAAAAAAAAACACATGAGCAGGGGGAGGGGTAGAAGGAGAGGGAGAAGCAGAAACAGAGGTCAGAGAGCAGGGAGCCTGATGCTGGGCTCATGAAGGCAGACTCTTAACCGACTGAGCCACCCAGGTGCCTCTCAAATTTCTTTCATTCTAATCCTTGGTTTGCCACTTACAGCCTTCCTTTGAGTGTTTGGTCATCCATTAATAAATTATACATATGTATAATATACATATGTATATATATATGTTTATATAAAACAAAATATGTTCATTTACATATATGCTTTCCTCAAATTACTAAATTATACATTTTTATTAGTGTTCTTTTCTTGTTTTTAACATTCATTTTTCAATTGTGGTAAAAATATATGTAACAGAATTTCCCCTTTTAATCTTGTTTTTTTCATTTTATTTTATTTTGTTTTTCATCAGGACAAGTACACTCCTTAATCCCATCCCCCTATTTCCCCCATCTTCCCGCCCATCTCCCCTCAGGTGACCCTCAGTTTGTTCTCTATAGTTAAGAATCTGTTTCTTGTTTTGTCTCTCTCTCTCTCTCTTTTTTTTTCTCTTGGCTCATTTGTTGTGTTTCTTAAATTCCACATATGAGTGAGATCATATGGTACTTGTCTTTCTCTGGCTGGCTTATTTTGCTTAGCATTATACTCTCTAGCTCTATCCATGTTGTTGCAAATGGCAAGATTTTATTTTTTTATGGCTGAACAATATACCATTATGTATGTATACCACATCTTCTTTATCCATTCATCTATCGATGGACACTCAGGCTGCTTCCATAGTTTGGCTATTTTAGATAATGCTGCTATAAATATAGGGGTGCATATGTCCCTTTGAAAATTAGTGTTTTTGTATTTTTTGGGTAAATACCCAGTAATAAGATTCCTAGATTTCCCCTTTTAATTATCTTAAAGTGTGCAATTCAGTGCCATTAATTATACCCACAATGCTTTTTTGATAGGGATTCTGTAAAAATACTTTCTTCAGAAGCACCCCACATGGCAAAGTAAAAATTTCAGCCCTTTTTAGCATGAGCAGAATTTAGACAATAGCCTCATCCTACCCACTGCCCTGTCATAACAGAGCGCTATGGCACCAAGAGACACAGCTCACCATCTTCTACGCAAACTGAAAGCAAGTTCTGCTCCAGGGATGAACATTATGTATGTTCCTGTTATGTTTTTTTAAGAGAGAAAGAGGAAAATCCAAAGAAGAAGGAGGACCCAGGGAATGTCAAAAGACCTAGAAAGATAAATTGTTACAGAATATGTGCTTACATTGGAAATTAAAAGAAGACCCAAAATACTAAAGGGGTCTCTGAGCAGCATTCAGATGATCAAGTATTTGGTAAATTTATACCATAGAAAGGGAATTAAGAACATAGGCTCTGACCCAAAACTGGCTTCAAAACTCAGTTATGCCAATGAATTCCTGTGTGGAATTGGGAAATCACTTTTCCTGTGCAGGACCTCGTAACCTTCTACGTAAAACAAGATGATAACAGAACTAATCTTAGAGGGCAGTTGTGAAGCTTAAATGAATTTGTGCGTGTAAAATATTTAGGAAATTGCTCAGCACTCAGTGCTATGTAAGTGTCAGCTGTAATATTAACGTTATTGTTAATATCTTCCAGAATTGTTCTAAAGTTAAGAAAATATATTTTATGGAAAAAAAAGGTGTATTCATCTCCCCAACCCTGACACATGTTTGCACAGAGCCAAATGTTCTGATCATTTCCTATATGCCATACATTTTAGATTTCATTCTCTACCTCATTTAGTCTGTAGAACAACCTAGTAAAAGAGGTCTTCACCACTGTAGAGTTGAAAAAATTGAGTCTTAGCGAAGTAGAAGACCTTGCCCAACTACAACCAGCTCTATATGGCAGAACTAAAATATCAGCCCAGGTCTTTTGGGTGAACTTAGAGCCCATGCTCTCTCTGGCACATCATGCCCTAAGCAAGACTCTTGTGGTTCCAGCTGTCTAGGTGTTTCTATGTATAAACGGAAGGTGTCAATGATCTAGAAATAGGCCATCCATCAGTGGGCACCATCTGTAGGCTATGTCCCAGTGAGCAATTCTTGGTTCCAGTTGAGAAATTCCAATCCTGCAAACTCATTAACTCCTCCCTTCCAGTTCCCCCTACACCCCGAGAACTGCTTCCATAGAGCTCCATCTAGTGCTCTAGGGCAGGGCAAGTCGGCAGGGGTGGGGATGAAGAACAGAGGTCAGACTTCTCTTGGGAGATTCTTCTTCAGAAAGCCTTCCAGGTGATACTCAATGCCAGATAGCAGTGTTGGAGGACAGGGGCAGTCTGGGAGGAGGGTGGGTATGACTCTGCTTCTCCTGATGAACCTAAATTTTCTCCCCAAACCTAAAAGGAATAATCTTTTTTAGATTCACAAATTATATATCTTATTACCCAAATGGGCTAAATTTTTCTCACCATTTATTTATTTGTTATTTTTATCTTTATTGTTTCCATTTTTCTGCCTCTGCCTGTGCTGCTCCCTCGTCTTTATAATACCCTTCATACCTTTAAGTCTGACTAATATTCATCCTTTAGATTCCCTGAACCTGAAGATTATGCTGAGGAACAAAGTCAATTGGTAGATTCTCTGATCTTAGGCAGTGAATCCCTTCTAACATGGCTGCCTGCCTTCGCCTTCTGACCCCTTCTTCAATACTCCAACAAGGCAAATTCTACAACTTCATTTACTATAGACAACCAAGCTTCAAACAGCCATCCTAGTAGAGTATTACAACTGAGTGCAAGTATCCTTGCCAGAAAGAAAACCGGAGGGAAAATGTCCCTCATCCAGCCTTACATTCTCCATGTCTTGTTTCAGTAGCCTCAAAATCCATTCCCAAACATGTTTCCTTGGTTACTGTGGATACATGTCACTGAGTCCTGAAGAGCCACTGATGAAGAATCCCTTTCCTCCTGAATCAGAAACAGTAATCCCTCCAGGTAGGCAAGCTAAGACTTCACCCAAATTATTGGTCTACTAGAAGCAGTGAGGGGAATGGAGGCAGATCTTAAGGATGACAAGCACCACTTGCAGAGTCATGTGCCTTAAGTATGGCCTTTGCATCATGTGCGGGCCAGGGAGGCTGCTATTCTCCAGCACTGGGGACAGAGACATCTGTGTCATCCTGAGGGTTCAGGAGAATCTAGACATTCAAAGTTCTCAAGTATATCCATCCCGATGTCCCCATCCCAGTTCTCGGGGACCCATTCTTTCCATATTAGAGCACAGAATTTAGTGTAGAATACTTGCTATAGCTTTGAAATCAGCCTTCTTTGTAATTCTGCTACTCTCACAGTCAGATCCTGATTTTCAGTATAATCTGTCCTTGGGTGACACGTGAAAGTCCACTTAAGTAATGCCATACATACCTGTTGGATTTTGTTTTCCATGCTCTGAGTTAACATCTATAAGAAGTTAAATAGTTGCCCCCCAATAGCATGTCTACCTGAAACCTTAGAATGTAAGCTTCTTTGGAATAGGGTCTTTACTGATGTAATTAAGGGAAGGATCTCGAAATGAGATCATGCTGGATTTCAAGTGAGCCCTAAATCTAGTGACAGGTATCCTTACAAGAACAGGGAAGGCACACAGAGACACAGGGCAGAAAGCCATGTGAAGACAGAGGCACAGATTAGAGCTATGCTCCCAGAAGCAAAGGAACAACAGGAGCCACAGAAACTAGAGGAGACAAGAAAAGATTCTGCCCTCTAGAGTTTCTGGAGATACTGTGGCCTGCCAACACCTTTGATTTTAGACTTCTGGCCTCCAAGACTCTGACAGAATAAATTCTTCCTGTTTCCAGCCACCCGGTTTATGGCGCTTTGTATGGCAGCCTTTGGACACCAATACAGTAGCAGTCTGATCTTAATCTGACATTATTTTCCTTTTATGCTTTAGTGGCAATAAATAATGAGCAATTAATTCCAACTTCTTTATCATTACCATTGCCCGCATATATGTCAACTATTAGAGATATTGCATAAGGCAATGCATCCTCTCCTACCTTTAGCTGAATTTACCACAGGTGATATTTGTTATCATGATGCTACAGCATGCTAGGGATTATCATCATCCCACTTGCTATAAACACTCAGGTCCCTGATGCCATCTGGCCAGCAAGTGGCACATGATGGGATCCCATCCTGAGAATCTGATTCCTAGGACCACTTCTGATAGCAACTGTCTTAATTTAGACTCCGCATATGCAGACCCTAGAGTTATATTCAAATATTAGTTTATTTGGAACATGATTGCAGGAAATCCTGGTATGGGAGAAGTAAGAAAAAAGAAGAAGGAGAGAAGAAGTAGAAGAAAGAAGGAGAAGAAGAAGGAGGAGGAGAGCGGGAGAAGGGCGAGGAGAAGGAGGAGGTGGAGGATGAAGGAGAAAATTCGACAAAGTATATAGCAAGTAACTTCCCACTGTGAACTTAATCCTGCTAGGTAATTCAGAGAGTTTCACAATACTCTAAGTGGGAAAGGATGGATGGATGGAGAGAGAGAGATCATCTAGTGATGAATGTAAATTACAAAGGCATGTAATGCTATAATTTTAACTTTAGAGGGGATCCTCACCCAGTTGTGGGCTCAGGAGGAAAGGAGGGTGCATATGAATGATCCTACGTGAGAGTTAAGCTGGGGACAGGAGCAGACCTGTGAGGTTTCTCACCATATAATTTCAGAAAGTTGAATTAGAAAGCGTCTTTAGAAGTGCATATACTAATTGTTCTGAATGTAGGGAATTGCTGTGCACAAGGTGACCTCCCTTTTTCAATGTCAACTCACAGCCTGTGACTGGTTAATTCAGGGGTCCAAAGTCCCAGCCCTCAGGCCACAGTTCAGGACTTTGCTGGAGAGCTGTCTACACTTTGGAGCATCCTATGGGGTCAACTGAGGCCCCCAGTGTAATTGCATCATGTTTCAACATCTTCCTCTGCCCAATCACGCTTCTCTTATCCTCTCACACATGTTATTCCTGAGCTCGCTTCCTGGGAAACCACCAGCCAGCAAATACCACCTTGGTATTTTTTTCCCCATGAAACACTGACTTAACTGTGTTCCAGGAATGGTCTGAGAAAGCAGACGCTAAAATAGAATACTAGTTGGGAGAGCCAGGTGGCTCAGTGAGTTGATTAGGTGGTTGACTCTTGGTTTTGACTCAGGTCATGATTTCGGGGTTCTGAGGTCCAGCCCCTTGTTGGGCTCCAGGCTCAGTGCGGAGTCTGCTTGAGATTCTCCCTCTCCCTCTGCCCTCACCCTGCTCACATTCCCCCCTTCCCTCTCTCTCTCTCTAAAATAAAATAGATAAATAAAATCTTAAAAAAAAAAAAAAAAAGAAAGAAGTTCTATTGTTAAAACCTCTCTCTGGTGTGAAACAGGGATGAAATGCCTGAGGCAAGAAACACACAGATATTTCTGAGGCACTTCTTCAGTGGCTTAAGGTATTTGGGGAGATAGTAATTTTAAGAACAACGGAATCAGACAACTATACAATTGTATATGGGGTTGATGTTTTGATCTGTTTTCCAATTATTTGGAAAATACAAGTTAGGGTTTGTTTTGCAGAAACCTTCTATCATATGAACTTGTTAAATTCACTTTTTCTCATAGCTGTTTTGGAGCTATGGAGTTTCCAACAAAAACTGTATCTCATCTGCAAATAGAAACAGTCTAACTTTTCCTTTTCCCATCTTTCTACATTTTCTTTTCCTTGCCTTTCTATAACGGCTAGAACTTCTAGTACAATGTTTAAATTCTAGCGGTAAGAGTAGCTATTCTGGCTTGTTCCCAATCTTAGGAAGAAAATATTAAATATTTCATAATGCTTCATTATGATAGTAAATGTAGACTTTTTAGCACGGCCTTTTTAGATGGAGGAAGTTTCTATCTATTCTTAGACAGCACAAAGCTTATATCATTAATGGGTTGTTAGATTTTGTCAAATGTTATTTAGACATCTATTGAAATGATCATATTTTTCTGCTTTATTCTGTTATGATGGTGAATTGTATTGATTGGTTTTTAAAATGTTCCATCGAGTTTGCATTCTTAGGATAAGCCTTACCGATCATGATGTATTACCCTTTTTATAGATTTCTGAAATCAATTTGCTAATATTTGTTATGTATTTTTACATTTGTGATTATGAGGGATTCTATTAGTCTAATTTTTTTAAATAATGTTTTTGTCAGCTTTTAGTATTACAGTTTTGCAGGTTTACAATACAAGTTAGGAGATGTCCCCTCCTCTTCTATTTTCTGAAAGGGTTTGTGTAAGATTCCTACTGTTTCTTTCTGAAGTGTTTAAAACAATTGATGAAGGAAGCCATCTGGGCCCAGAGTTTGTGTGTTTCTTTAACAGATAAAAAGTTACTCAGATTTTCTGTCTCATTTTTTGTCAGTTTTTGTAAATCAAATTTTCCAGGGTATTTGTCATTTATCTTAGTTGTCAAATTTATTGGCATAAATTTTTTTTTTTCAAAGATTCTATTAATTTATTTGACAGAGAGAGACACAGCGAGAAAGGGAACACAAGCAGGGGGAGTGGGAGAGGGAGAAGCAGGCTTCCCGCCGTGCAGGGAGCCCAATGCGGGCTCGAGCCCAGGATCCTGGGATCCTGGGATCATGACCTGAGCCGAAGGCAGAAGCTTAACGACTGAGTCACCCAGGCGCCCTGGCATAAAATTATTAATAATAATCTCTTATTTTTTGATATGCGTAAAATATATAGTGATAATACTTCTTTCATTCCCATAATTTCTCTTTCTCTTTTTTTTCTCGATCAGTTTAGCTAAATTTTTTTATCAATTTTGATGGTATTTTCAAAGCACGAAATCTTGGCTTTTTCTCTATTATTTGGTTCTTTTCTATTTTATTGATTTCTGCTCTTATCTTTATTACTTATTTCCTTTTTCTTATTGACTTTATTAGGCTCTTTTTTCCCCCCAATTTCTTAGGATGGAATCTTACTTAGCTGATTGCTTTAGACTATTTATTTTTCTAGTGAAAACATTTAAATCTATAAATTTCTCACCATTCATTGCTTTATTTTCATCACATATACTTTAGTGTATTATACTTGCTTTATGTTGTGTTAAAAATATTTTCTAATTTCCCCTGTGCTTTCTTCTTTGATGGATTATTTAGAATTATTTTTTTAATTTCCAAATATTTGGGTTTTCCTAGATATCTCATTTTTGTTGATTTCAAATTATATTATGCTTACTCAAAGTACATGCCTACATTCCTTTTATGTTTCTTGAGACTTATTTTATGGCCACGCATATGTTTATTCTTGGTGAACGTAACTTGTGCACTCATGTGCGGCATCATGTTTTTGAGGTTTTAATTAGGTCATGGTGGTTGATAGTACTGTTCAGATCACCTACTTATTTACTTATTTTTTTTTCTAGTTGTTCTATCAGTTGCTGAGAGTGGGCTATTAAAACCTTATTTGATTGTAGAATTGTTTATTTCCCCCTATAATTTCATCAATATTTACTTGAGGTATTTTGAGGCTCTGTTATTTGGGGTATAGATGTTTGTGACTATTATGTCCTTCTGTGGAATTGATCCTTTTATCATTATTAAATGATTCTTTTTATCCCCGTTATAACTTTGTCTTGATTTTATAGCCTTCTCAAGCTTACTTTGTAATAATTATAAATTGTTGTGAAACAATTACTCCAAAATCTATTAGCTTAAAACAACCAACATTATCATCTCACAGTTCCCGTGGCTCAAGAATTAACCAAGAACCTTAGCTGGCTGATTCTGCTTCAAGGTCTCATGAAACCGTAGCAAAGCTGTTGGCCAAGGTCGCAGCCAACTCCAGGCCCCACTTGGGCTGAGAGTCTACTTCGATTCTCACTCGTGTGGCTGTCAGTAGGTCTCAGCATTCCATGGCCTTTTGAGCTGAGGGCTTCCGTCCCTAACCATACGGGCTTTCTATGGGTTTGCTGCGGTGTCCTCAAGATACGGCAGGTAGCTGCCTGGCTTCCCCCAGAGCAGTTGATGACATAGACAGATGATAGGTAGATAGAAATTGAAAGTTTGAGGGAAAAAACCCACAGATTTTTTATAAACTAATCTAGGAAGTATCATCCTATGCTGTCTGCCATAGTGTATTTATCAGAAGCCAGTCAGAAATTGTGGCCCCTTCTCAATGAGAGTTTACAAAGGGCGAGAATACCAAGAGACAGAAGTCTTTGGCAACCATCCTAAGGCCTACCCACCACATTGCTTTTGTGGTATATCCTTTTTATGTCTACTTGCTTGTAACCTGTGTCTTTTTTTTTAAAGATTTTATTTATTTATTTGACAGAGAGAGAGACACAGCAAGAGAGGGAACACAAGCAGGGGGAGTGGGAGAGGGAGAAGCAGGCTTCCCGCGGAGCAGGGAGCCCGATGCGGGGCTCGATCCCAGGACCCTGGGATCATGACCTGAGCCGAAGGCAGACGCTTAATGACTGAGCCACCCAGGCGCCCCGTAACCTGTGTCTTTTTATTTAAAGTGATTCTCTTGTAGACAGTATATGGTGGAGTCTTGAAAAATCTTGCATTTTCACTGGCGCGTTTAAGTAGCAACATTTAATGTAGTTGTTGATATTGTTGAATTAAGTCTACCAGTTTCCTGTTTTCTGTTTGGCCATCTTTTTTGTTGTTGCTGTTGTTGTTCCTCTTTCCTGCCTACTTTTCAATTATTTGAATTTTTTTTAGAATTGAACTTAATGTGTCCATTGGATTTGTACCTCTTATGTTATTTTTTTAGTGATTGCTCTAGGGATTGGCAAATATATCCTTAATATTACACATTGGAACTAGTGTTAATATGGTACCACTTGACAAAATGTAGAAAGCTTGCAATCATATGGTCTATTCACCACTCCCATTCTGTTCTATGTGTAGTTGCCATTATTATTATATACGCATATATACATATAGTTCATATACATATAATCCCAACAAGAGGATATTATCAATTTGCTTTACATAGTCATAAGTAAATTAAGTAATGTAAAAGGGAAATAGTTTTCCATTTTTACCCAAATGTTTACTTCTTCCAATGCCCTTAATTCCTTTTTGAAGAACCAAATTTCCATCTGGTTTTTATTTCTTAAGCTGAAGAACTTCCTTTAGTATTTCTAACTGTACAGGTTTGCTGGGGACAAATTGCCTTGGTTTTCCTTTATCTGAAATTGTACTGTCTTCTGGTCTCCATGGTTTCTGATGAGTCGTCTGTGTTCATTCAAATCACAGTTTTCCTACATGGAATGTTTCATTTTTCTCTGGCTGTTTTTAAGGTTTCCGCTTTATGTGTGATTTTCAATATTTTGACTGTCATACGTGGTCATGATGTACCTCGGTGTGACTAGCCCATAGTGATCAAGTGGAAAGTCTAAGAAACTGATTGAAATCCTAAACTGAAAGCAGACGTAAGCTACTGGGGGGGACAAATAGTAAGTCGTCTTCCACGTTGACCTAGCTCAAACATCTTGTTGGGAAAATCGATCACCTAATCCACTGGGTAAATGGGATCTATTTACCAGGGTAAAAAGTGTGATTTCCAATGTGTTTGTGGCTTATAATTTCTAAGTAAAGTTACTCTCAGTATGAAATATATAAAAGAGGAAGGTAATGAAAGGAGACTTGGACTTTGGATCTCACCCAAGCACTCATTAATGTGGGCCACGTCACTCCCTCACTGGGCTGCCAATTTCTATGTATAAATCTGGGGTCTTCTAATAGAAAACTACTAAGTGCTCTTTCTTCCTATGTTTCTAAGACCTTTTAAATCTGCAAGGGACTCAACAGTGGAAAACGACCGGTTATACTTTGCCAACATCTCTTATAAACCCACATTGCTGCATTGTGCTCCTTAGCTGATGAAGGAAAGTGGAGATTTTCATCTTTAAACCAAATATAAAATTAAGTCATCTCTTCATTGAACTCCTTGACCATGTTACTCTTGAAATTAAAGGGTCTATCATATTCAGCCTCCCCAGATGGATTTGTGGGTTTGTTGTTTTTTTTTTTTCCCCCTTAGCGGAGTACAATCTGTCCCTATGTCTTATTTTTTTTTAAATGATTAAAGATGTGCTTTTTGTGTAAACAAACTCTTGTAGCCTTAGTAACAGAAAACACAGTGACCCAGGCAGTGATGAGCTTGGGCCAGGCCATCTTTTTAATCTGAATGAATCTATACTTTTGCTTTTTTGGTTGGGTTGAATTTCTGGGTTAATCATCTTTGGTAAAGATACAGATTGGTAGAACTACAGATTGTTATTATTAGTTTACACTTATTTAAAAATCAGATGAATTAAAAGCTTAAAGTTGCCTCAGATGTCGATTCCCCTAATTTACTAGATTTACTAATAATACTAGGATGAGTGCACCAAGGGAAGGAGATGGAAGAAGAAGTAGTTAATAACTACTTGCTAAGTAGTTATATAATGGCTTGCTGAGGGCCAGGCCTTCTGTATGTGCTACCCGCCACTTTTAATCAGACAACTGTGTAGGATAGTTATATTTATTTGCACTTTGGAGATAAAATTAAGGCTCAGAGGTATTAAATTACTTACTCAAGTTCACATAGTATGGTTTATAAACTGCTGTGTATCACTTATAGCTATGGAAGTAAGACTTAAATCCAAATCTCTGTGACTCCAAAGAATCTGTTTTTCCTACTCGGTCACACTGCTTCCTGTTATACCACCCTCTGGGTTTTATGCAAATAGGCTACAACATGAGTTTTATGATTCCAAGACAAGGGCTTTTTCTATAAATCGTCCTGCTCCTGCTTTGGACTCTCCTTTCCTAAACTTAGAGTAAATTTCTCTAAAGTTTAAAGATGATGGGGAAAAAAGACATTAATGGTCAATCTTTAATAATAATACTCATTTATGTAGTTAATACTTATTGAGAGACTAGCAGATATCCAGGATAATACTAGATGAGAGATGATTCATTTATTTCTCAAATGGATCTTTAACTTTGGATCATGATTATTCTTTTATACAAGATGCAAAGCTGAGAAAAGTTAAATAATTTGCCAAAGGACACACAGCTATTGAATGTCAGAGTCAGAATTGCAACCCAGAGGTCTGTCAAATTTAAGGGTTTGGTGTATGCACGTGTGTGGTGTGTGTGTGCGTGTGTGTGTGATAATTTACTCAAAGAAAATGCACAGAACCTATGTTTACAATTAGATAAGATTTTGACAAATGTATACAACCCTGAAAACCGCCATGCCAATGAAGATAGAGAACACTTCTATTATCCCAGGACATTCCATCCTACCCATTTGCTATCCAACCCATATCTCAGCCTCAAGACGCAAGTGCCATGATATATTCCAGCAGATTCTTGCCTATTCTAGAATTTCATATAAATGCAATCAGACTCTATGTACACTTTCAAGTGTGACTACTAAAGATAATGTGTTCAACAGAATGTCTGAGAGATTCTTTCATGTTGTGGGTATCAGTAGCTCTGATCTTTTTTTATTGCCGATTACTATTCGATTATATGAACATACCTCAATTTGTTTATACATTCTCCTGCTGATAGAAATGTTTGGCGATTAAAAATAAAGCTGCTGGGAACATTCTTGTAAAAGTTTTCTTTTGCTATATGCTTTCATTTCTTTTGGAAGTACATATAGTAGTGGAATTGGTCAGGTATATGCTAGGAGTATTTAATTTTGTAAGGAGCTACAAGTTTCTAAAGTGGTTTTATGGCTTCCCACTTCCATCGGCAATGTGAGAGAGTCTCATTTGCTCCACAAACTTACCAACATTTTTTCATTTTAGTCATTTTAATGGGTGGGAAGTAGTATCTCAGTGTGGTTTTAATTTAATTTTCATTTCCCCAAAGACCAGTGATGTTGAGCAGATTTTCTTATGCCTCTTGGCTACCTGTATGTCTTCTTTTGTGAAGTGTCTGTTCAACTATTTTGTCCATTTTTTATTGGATTATTTGTATTTTTATTTTTGATATGAAGAAGTGCTTTATATATTATGGATACAAGTTCTTTGTCAGATATATGTATGGTGAATATTTTCTCCAAATCTGCCGTTTTTCTTAAAGTAGTCCTTTCATTTTGATGAAATCCAACTTTTCTTTTTTCCCCACATTTATGACAAGTGCTTTTTGTGCTCTGTCTCAGAGATCTTTGCCTGTGCCATGTTTGCTGGGATATCCCATTGTTTCTTTCCAGAAGCTCTATAATTTTAGCTTTACACTTAGGAAAATGATCCATCTTGAATTAATTATTTTGTGTAGTGGGTAGAGTTGTTCTGGCACTATATTTTGAGATGGAATGCCTTCCCCTATTAAATCATAGTTATAATTTCTTCAGAAATGAATTAACTGCTTCCATGTTTATTTACATCATGACTTTCTATCCTGTTCCATTGACCTATTTGTTCAGCCACGTACCAGCACAATGTCTTAACTACTGCAGCTTTAAAATAAATCCTGAAATCAAATAGTATAAATCTCCCAACCATTTGCTTTTTTAAGACTGTTTTAGCTATTCTAGGATTTTTGAATTTCCATATCAATTTAAGATAACACTTAATTTTTCCCAAAAAGTCATGCTCCAGTTTAATTGGAATCATTGACTATATATATCTAATTGGGAAGCAATGATGTTTTAATGATATTGAGTTTTCCAATCCACAAACATGGCATAGCTCTCAACTTCTGTACTACTTACTGAATTTATTTACTAATTCAATTTGTCTCAAAGATTTACAGTTTTCAGTGTAAAGCCTTGTACGCGTTGTGTTTAAATTTCTTTTTTGTTTTTGATGCTAAAGTCAATATGATTTTAAAACTTTTAATTCTCAGTAGGTTATTGCTAGAATATAAAAATACAATTGATTTTTGAACATTCACCTTTTATCCTGAAGCCTTATTGAAGTCACTTTTTAATGATCATAGTTTATTTTGGTTTAGTACATTTCTTCGTACATTTCTTAGGTTTAGACATTTCAAAATCATGTTGTATGCAAAACAAAACAAAACAAAACAGAAAAAGTTTTCTACTTCTGTCCAAAATGTATACATTTTACATCATTTTCTTGCCTTATTGCAGTGCTAAGACCTCGAGTTCACAAGTGGGAACATTAGACATCCTTGCTTTGTTCCTGATCTTTGAGGAATTTTTAAAATATTTTACCAGTAAGTATTAAGTTAGCTAGGTTATTTTCTAATATTTTCATTATCAGGCAGGAGGAATTCCATCGAATCTTGGTTTTCTGAAGTTCTGAGTTTTTTTCAAGTGGTTTATGCACACTTCCTAGGATAATTATACACATTGTCGCTTTTATGTTTATAATGTAGTGAATTGCATTGATTGATATGTTATTATTACACCAAACTTGCATGCCTGATATTAAATTCCACTTGATCATGATGCATTATTCATTTTATATATTGCTAGATATGATTTGCTAATGTTTTATTAGGATTAAGATTTTTTTGCATTTTATTTATAGGGGATTTTTTTGTGTGCATCGTGTCACTGTAAGGTTTGGGGATTATGGTGATTCTGGCCTCATACAATGAGTTGGAAAGTATTTCTTTATTTTCTGAAAGAGTTTGTGTTTCTCTTACTATTATTTATCTATTCGATGTCTGACAGAATTCATCATTGATTGAATATACTGGGAACACTGAATTTTTATTTGTGAGAAACCTTTAAATTATGAATTGAGTTTCTTTACAATATAGAGCAATATATATTTTCTATTCCTTCTTGTGCCAATTTCAGTAATTTGTGTCTTTCAAATAATTTGTCTATTTCATCTAAATTGTCAAAAATGTTGACACAAAATTGTGTATGTTTTATCATTATACTTTTAGTATCTGTAGAATCTGTGAATATTACTTTTCTTTCATTCCTGGTAATATTAATTGGGGGAGGGGCAGACAGAGAGGGAGAGAATCTTAAGCAGGCTCCAAGCTCGGTGTGGAGCACATCACAGAGCTCGATCTCATGACCTGAGCTAAAATCAAGAGTCAGATGCTTGACCGACTGAGCCACTCAGGCACCCCAACTGGAGATATATTTTAGTCAGACTTGGCTAGGAATAATCAATTGTAGGAATCTTTTCAAAGTACACTATCTCGTCTTTGTTAGTTTCCTTTGTTTTTCTGTTTTCTATTTCACTGATTTCTGGGTTTGTCTTTATTATTCCTTTTCTTCTACTTATGTTAGACCTTAATTTGCTCTTTTTTTTCTCCTAGCTTAACATAATAGGTTTGATCATTGATCTCAATCCTTTTTAAAATTTTTCCAATATAAACACAATAGCAATAAATTTCCATCTATTCAGTGTTTTAGATTTATGACACAAATTTTGCTGTGTTTGTTTCCACTATAATTTAGTTAAAATCTTTTTAAATTTTCCTTTGATTTCTTTTGGACATATAAATTATTTGGAAGTATTTTTTCATTTTCAAATATTTGAAATTTTTCTACATATTTTCCATTTATTTTATTTTATTTATTTTCCACAAATTTTATTTTAATGTTATTGATGGTGTTATTCACATCTTTTAGGTATTGTTTATTTATCCTTTCAGTTCTCTATTCTCTGTATATTTTGAATTGCTATCAATAGGTAGATACACATTTAGGATCATTATATCTTCTTTTTTTTAAGATTTTATTTATTTATTTATTTATTTATTTATTTATTTATTTATTTTGAGAAAGAGAGAGAGAGAGCAGGCAGAGAGGGAGAGAGAATCTCAAGCAGATTCCCCACTGAGCACAGAGAAGGACACGGGGCTCAATCTCACAACCCTGAGGTCATGACCTGAGCTGAAATCAAAAGTCAGATGCTTAACAGACTGAGCCACCCAGGCGCCCCAAGGAATGTTATGTCTTCTTGATGAATTTACCATTTGAGAAATAAGAAAAATCCCTATTTACTTGTTAATATGTCTACCCTTGAAATCAATTTTATCTAATATTAATATAGTCATACTACCTTTCCCATGGTTAATGTTCACATGGCATATCTTTTTTGATTGTTTACTTGCATGCTGATATTTAAAGTGTGTCTCTTACACAGCAAATCCTTGGGCCTTGCTTTTTTTAAAAAAAACCATTTTGACGGTGTCCTCCTTATAACTGCCATGTTTAGGCCACACATAATGTAATTACTTGTGTAATTGGGTTTAAATCAGACTTCTTGCTATTTTTTGTTGGTGTGTTTCATTTCATTTGGATCCTTTGCTTTTCCTTTCCTGCATTTTTTCTGATGAAAAAATGTTTTGTTTTGTTTTGTTTTTTTCTTCTTCCTTAACTTTGCTCCCCTTTGTGATTTTTTTCTGCTTTTAAGATTTGTTATCTTTGTTTTTATAATAGTTTAAATTATCATATGTCTATGGTTTTTATTTTTTCTTCTTTTAGGGTTCACTGAAATCACAGATCTGTAGGCTGATATTTTTCATCATTTTTTGGGGAAAATCAGGCATTATTTCTTCAATTATATTTTCTTCTCTTCCTCTCTCTACTCTCCCTCTGTGAATCTATCTATGTCAAGCCACTTGATGTTGTTCTAAAGGTCACTGAGTTCATGTTCTTCAGACTTTTTCCTCTGTGGGCTTCGATTCTTAAAAGTTTTTATTTTTTGTTTTCAAGCTCATCAAACTTCTTTCTGCTTCTAATTTCATCTAATGATTATATCTTTAAATTTCAGAGCACATTTTTTAATCCTAGAAATTCCATTTGGTTTCATTTATATAGTTTCCATTTCTATCTTGAAATTCCCCTTTGTGATTGATTATATCCATATTTTTTTCTTACAGTCTTTTCTATATTTATAACCTTACCTTCAAGAACTCTTCTGCTAATCCTAATATTAATGTTTTCCATGTGGGGCTCTTCTAGACTCCATCTTGTATCACTAGCTCTCATGATCATCAAAAGCTCATCTATCTTCTTCATATCCCTGCAAACTATCCTAGATACTTAATTTAATAGACAAAGGCTTTAAAACAACCACTCTTCAGCTGCTAATGACTTTTTCTCTTGAAAATTGATTATGTTTTCCTCTTTCTTCCCATATATCATAATTGTTTAACTGAATTAAGCACATTGTATATAAAAGACATTAGAGAGTGAGGTATAATTTTTGTTGTTTTGTTTTGTTGTTTTCTGAGCTAAAAAGCTCTTCCCTCTGCTTTGCAGTTGGTTGAGGAGTTAATCATTCAATTTATTCTTAGGGTCCAGTTGAGCTGGTCTGGGCTACAACTTCAACTAGATTGAATTCATTTCTAGTTAGCCCAACTATAAACGCCATAATCCGGGGCTTCGAAGAAACTAAGTTCCTGTTCTTGTCATATTTGTGGTGGGAAAACATTGGCCCACTTTTTCAGATCAATTTGGTTCCCTTTTCATTTCAATTTCAACAGGTTTCCAGAACCTAAGCACCGCGAACTATGAGAGAGGGTGAATTTTCTTTGCTTCCTAGTCCTTCCACCTCTGCTACTTTCTTGGGGAAATTTCAGGAGAGTGGGTGAGGAGAACTCAGCTGAATGATCTATTTTT
The DNA here is from genome assembly GCF_964656455.1 of Halichoerus grypus. Lineage (NCBI taxonomy): Eukaryota > Metazoa > Chordata > Mammalia > Carnivora > Phocidae > Halichoerus > Halichoerus grypus. The sequence continues at coordinate 12,398,829 of NC_135716.1, read as the reverse complement.
ATCTGCAAGGCTCTTCCACACACCAGTCCATCCCAGGGATCTCATCGTCCTCAAAAGCTTGTGTGTTTCTCCTTGACACTGCAAACTAGCATGGTCTAGGTGTAGACCGCTCATCCACACACCTGCACATAGATAAGGCAATTGTGCCCACGTAGGGAAAGTCCAGGCTCTCCACCCTCTGGAATTCAGTTCAACAAAGCTTCTTTGCCTCCAGCGCTTTTTTGATAGATTCACAGAAATGTATGATTTTTTACTTTATCTAGTTTTTCATCAATAATTCATATCTTTCTACAGGTCTGATTTTAAAGTAATTTTTATTTGAAATATAGCTTCCTTATAGGCAACCACTTATATCGTAAGTGTACAGCTCAATTAATCTTCGCAAACTGAAGATGCCTGTGTGACCACTGAAATTATTACCAGTTCTCAAGAAGCCCCATCTGTGTACCCTCCTGTCACCATCACCTTCTCACTGTCTTCATTTCTCTTACCATTGGTTAGTTTTATGTTTCTGTGTTGTAGGTTTTCTCTCTGAATGAAGTCATTTCAGTATATACAGTATGTCTTTTTATATTTAACAGTGTGTGAGACTCATTCACATTCTTGCATATAGCATTAGTTTGTACATTGTACAATATTCTATTCCACAATTCATTTACCTAAATTATACAAGTTATACATTTTTTATAGCTGCTTTATCACATATCTATTCAACAACTTATTTATCTATTATACTGTTGATGGATATTTAACTTTTGATGATTATAATTATAGACATTGCTTTTATTAATATTTTCATACGTATATTTTGCTAAATACATGTACATATTTCTTGGCATATTGGAAATATCGGAAATACTGAGTTATAAGTTTGGGTACATTCAACACTAGTACAGGGGCGCCTGGGTGGCTCAGTTGGTTAAGCATCTATCTGACTCTTGATTTTGGCTCAGGTGATGATCTTGAGGTGGTGAGATCGAGCCCCACCTCGGGCTCCATGCTGAGCATAGAGCTGCTTAGGATTCTCTCTCTCCCTCTCCCACCCCACTCACATGTGCTCGCTCTAAAAAAAATAAATAAATAAATAAAAATTAGTACATACTGCCAGAGAGTTTTCCTCAAAACATTTTACTTTGAAATAACTCAGATTATTTCAATGTAAAGGTAATTCCTATTGAGACAAATTAAAACAAATCAGAAGTTCAGAGAGAAAAAAGATGCAACCAAAATCAAACAAATGTTCTGAGAACAATGGGCCAAATTCCTGCTGGCGACATCCTTCTGGATCTGAATAGTGGCTGCCTCCATGAAACAGGATATGTGTGACCTAGGTCACTACAACCCTGCCTCATTTGATTTTGCTATTCTTGCTCTAAAGCCTATGCTTTTCTGACTATAACACTTTTCTTCCTTTAACTTCATAGAACACATTAAGATTCTCTAGAACGATATTCCCTTTTCCACTGATTGTGCATTCCAAGTGCATCCTGTTTCTTAGGTTCCCCAAAACAAAAGAATGGGCACACACAGCCAAGATGAGCCATTCCTGCATGTGGTTTTGCCCATAAACTTGCCCGCTCTCCTCCCCCAGTCTCCTTGTCTGTCCATATTCAAAAGACAATGCTCATTGCTCATTTACTTTCACTTTTTTTCCTCCTGTTCTTGGGGCTCCGCTCTGAATTCTATTCATACCTTGCTAGAGATGTTCCTAAGCAGCAAACACCAAGACCTTAAATTATACCTTTCTGTGAAGTCTTACCACCCAGAAGACCACTTCACAAGGGAACAAAGGAAGAGAAAGAGAGGAGGAAAGTATTTTATTATCCCATCAATTCTGCCCTCTGGTTAGTTTCTCATCCCTTTTGTGCCATAAATTAATTTGAAGATTGTTGGCTTTCATACAATGGGAGATAGTTTACCCAGTCCAGGATTAGACAAAGCCATCACAGCCATATCCCAGGTACCAGGCTCACCTTCTGCGAGTCAGAGGGGCAGGTGGCTAGTGTTCTATGTTCTGGCTGGGAAGACTGCTCTCTATCTTGACACCTGGCGGTTAGGAAAAAATCCAAACTTCATGAAAGAAACAAGTATAATATGTTAATTACTATATAATGTAAAAAGACTCACAACAAATACAGTCGAGGTGTGAAAAATGGCCAAAGTGACAGGGAAAGGGAAAGCAGTCAATGATGCTTTCGGCCATCCAACTTGAAAGGTTTTATGGAGGAGGTTACTTTTAACCTAGCCCTTTCAGTAAGTAGTAAGGCAGAAAAGAGGGAAAAGCATTTCTGACAGAGGGAACAGCATGAACAAAGACACAGAACACAGAGTATATGATGTACATGGTAAATGATATACTGCTGAAATATTCTCTCCAAATTCTTTGCCTTCAAAGCGATGCCCTTCACTGCAAAGCTGCCCTAGATGCAACCGTAATTCATGTTGCCTTCCTGCCTCAGGGCCTTTGCAGCCTCCCCCAAACATGTTCAGAATGTTAAATGTATGGTCCAATCTTTGCTTTCCCACCTCAGGGAGAAGCCAGGAGTCGGGAGTTTCCTCCAGATGATGTGGCACTGTCCACACAGAGGAAGGAATATGGTGAGAGCATGTCACAAACTTCCCTAACAGCTTCGACACAGTGGTTTCATGATCACCTGGGTGCAGGAGCCTCGTAACTACTTGCTGGATCTCTCATAAAGAGAATTGTTCTATGCTTTGTTGTCAAATCAGTGTCTCTCCGGGAGGAAGGAGGGTGTGGACTATTGACCCATTGAAATCAGGTCAGTTTCTGGAACAGGCCTGGGACTTAGTCAAGTCTGACAGAGACATACATGAGATGGCAGATCAGCCGGTCAGAAGTGGGGTTGGGCGTAAAGACCAAGCTTTTAGCATTTTAATGAATATTGAACGCATTTTAAAGAAGCACCACAAATAATTCCCAGAGAGAGTTTGCTTCAAACCTAACTGAGGAAATTGAGCTCCCCTACTGGTCTTCAAGGACTGAGACCCACAGACTCTGCTTTCTTCTAGGGTGGAGAGTTCCATATAGCATCTGGAAAAAACCTTGACTATCTTAGCAGAATCAAACTCAAGACCTTATGGACTCCTTAGCTTCCAATTAACTGAGGCTCTTAGAGTCCCAAACTCTTTACCACAGCTGGATTGGGGTTCTATCAAGAATACAGTTGCCAGATTAGGCAAATAAAATTATAGGACACCCAGTGAGATAGATGACAAGTAATTTTTAGTGTACATATGTCTCATATTTTAGATATGCTTATAATATAGAAATTATTTGTTTTTTATTTTTTTATTTTTATTATTTTTTAAAGATTTTTTTATTTATTCATTTGAGACAGATACAGAGAGAGAGCATGAGCAGGGGGGAGAGGCACAGGGAGAGGGAGAAGCAGACTCCCCGCTGAGCTGGGAGCCCGATGTGGGACTCGATCCCAGGACCTAGAGATCATGACCTGAGCCAAAGGCAGACGCTTAACCATCTGAGCCACCCAGGCGCCCCAAAATTATTTGTTTCTTATATGAAATTCGGTTTAACTGTGCGTCCTTTGTTTTATTTGGCAATTCTAGTCAAGAGGACCCTCATATATTTGAGAGGCTATTACCTGGACTTGTTTTTAGAGCTCTTGAGAACATGCCTAGGAACAGAAGGCATACCTTGAAAGGTATCTTAATTCAAGAGCTTTGGGAATTCCAGTGCTGAGGAAAAAAAATACAGAGATACTGTGTTATTGAGCTTTCCATTGGGCTCTCTGCTAAAGCCCCATCCAACAGAAAAAGCATTACAGCCATTCCACATGAACATTGTAAAGAATGTAAAAGAATATGCAATTGATACAACTTCATTTAAGACATGAACAGATTGGGGGCACCTGGGTGGCTCAGTTGGTTAAGCGACTGCCTTCGGCTCAGGTCATGATCCTGCAGTCCCGGGATCGAGTCCCGCATCGGGCTCCCTGCTTAGCAGGGAGCCTGCTTCTCCCTCTGACCCTCCCCCCCTCATGCTCTTTCTCTATCTCATTCTCTCTCAAATAAATAAATAAAATCTTTAAAAAATTAAAAAATAATAAAAAGACGTGAACAGATTGGGGCACTTGGGTGGCCCAGTTGGTTAAGTGTCCGACTCTCTTGGTTTCAGCTCAGGTCACAATTTCAGGGCCGTGATCTCAGGATCGTGAGATTGAGCCCAGGGTCAGGCTTCATGCTCAGCATGAGTCTGCATAGAATTCTCTCTCCCTCTTCCTCTGCCCCTCCCACTCGTGCTCTCTCTCTCTCTCTCTAAAATAAATAAATAAATCCTTAAAAAAAAAAGATATAGATTGCTCCCTGGACACAAAATACAATAAGAGTAAATACACACATGCATACACATGTGTGCACACACATGAGATTAGGGAAACAGCCACTGTTAAAACTAATAATAAAAGAAAAGCAAAAAAAAAAAGGCAAAATAATATTTCACCAGAGATGCGCTATAAGTTTTTTTCTGTCATGTAGTAGCCAGTGGAAAGACAAGAGTATGATCCTCATTGTCTTTCACTAAGAAACAGCTGTTGCTCTGGAAAGGGAGACTCATTTTTGGTCCTCAGCCCCAAGGGAAGTTTCTCCCTTGGGCTTTCAGAGAGAAGGGGCCACAAAATTTACTGAGCAATAGCCTCAACATCAGTACTACCAAAAATTTATTTTCTCATTGATTCATTCATTCATCTAAAAATTTGCTTCAGTGCATACGAGGTGCTGGTCATTACTCGAATCACTGGGGATATGACCGTGAACGAAATAAGTACCTCATTTTATGATTTCTCTCCCTAAGAATGGCACGTTTGGAAAGATTTTGTTTTCCAACTGCATTGATTATTTATCAATCTGGATGGTTTTATAGCAGTGAAATCAGCAAATTCCAGAGACCTGATAAAACGTGGCAAAGCTCATTGTTGGCAGGGTCCCAGTGGGGATGCACTGCACTAGAATTTTTGAATCCATGCTTTAGCTTTCCCGCTCTCCAGGGAAAAGCTAGGCTTTTTGGCCAAACTCAAATCAGCCCCCTTTCAATGCTCGCTTCGGCAGCACATGTACAAATCTGCCCTTTTCATTTCTCAACTCTGTAACCATCTTGTTTTGGGAGAGACTTATGGGGTGTCCAGATGAATCCATGTGCTGGACACAGGGCTAGTAGGGTCACATATTTCATGTCACTTCAACCTCACAATCATTCTGTGAGATAAGGAAAATGAGACCCAGAGAGTATGAGTAACTTGCCCGAGGCTCTGTAGCTAATAAATGGAAGAATTGCTTCTGCTTCCCATTATCCTGTCTTCAAACCACAGCAATCACCATCCAACCTAAAACCACTCGATCATGACCGACTGATGCAAGTCCAGCCCAAGACTGGACCCTGATACCTGCAAGGCTAGCAGTTGAACACAGGTCAAGGCACCTTTCACTTCCAAAGAAAGAATAACTCTTTTCTCTGCTGGCCTTGACTTAGCATAGTTTGACCTGCCTTGTGATTACTGTTGGTTCCCTAGATGTGCTGAGCCAGAAGGCCATGACTCAGAGCAGGTCAAGGCAATTCCTACACTGAGCGGGAAGTTGTTCTAGATGACCTCTTTGGTCCTTTTCAACACAGAGATGATTTGATTATTCTGTGAATAAGCCGAAATCAAGAGTCCAACATTTAACCAACTGAGCCACCCAGGCACCCTGGCTTTTTTTTTTTTTTTTTCCTTAAAGAAAAACAAGTACGTATAGCATTTAAGTATCAAAAACAAAAAACACACTAAAGATCTTGGTGTTTGGCTATCCTATGGAGTTAAGTTCATTTCCCTAACCTTCAAATCACTCATCAGCATATGGAAAGGGTTAAAATAGATGAATACCAAATTGCTTTCCATTCTGTATTCTAGAATTGCATGATTTCATTCTGCCTCTCCCCTTCTTCCACTCTCTCCACCTCCTTGCCTCCCCCTACTTGCCTGCCCTCTACCATGAAACATGTTGTCAAGATGACATCGTTGATTAAAATCAGCCCAAATAAAGACATTAATAGCCACATGTGACTAGTTAAATTTACATAAATAAATTTAATAAAGAAAGAGTTTTGCTCTAAACCTCCAGAAACCCTTCTTGTATTTTACTGATTAGTTCATCACTCTCTCCAGAGCAATTTATGGATATGAACATGCCCCAGAATTTTAAACATTTATGCAGCTGCAAAAAAGATGGTCTGCCTTTATCGATATTAATGAGAGGTCACAAATTATACTTTGAGCTTTCCCCAAAGCAATCCAAATGGTACAAATTGACACATTTATCTGTATCTATGGATGGGAGACAAGAACTGGACTCAGAAACAATAGACCAGTCTTGTTTGTGCTTCTGAATAGTTGTATTACCTTGGGTATATAATTTAATCTCTACTGACTCTCAGTTATCGTCATTTGCAAATCAGATAGAACATTCCCTTTGTCCTATGTCTGCAGTGAACATTAAGAGAGATGTTTGGATAAAATAAGATAAAAACAGAGAAGGAGGCAAACCATAAGAGACTCTATAGTTAAGAGAACACACTGAGGGTTCCTGGAGGGGAGAAGTGTGGGGGGATGGGCTAGACGGGTGATGGGCATTAAAGAGGGCACTTACTGGGATGAGCATTGGGTGTTATATGTAGGTGATAAATCACTAAATTCTATTCCTGAAACCAATACTACACTATATGTTAACTAACTTGAGTTTAAATAAAAAAATAACATTTAAAAAATTTAAAAAAGAATGAGAGATAGAGAGAGATGCTTGGGAGAGAACTTATCCAGTGCTGGCTCAGTATAAGCGTCAGCAGGTGTGTGTGACCACAGTCAAGGTCGTGACTCTTATTTTCAGGAAGCTCCCAACCTCCCATTTCTGTCTTCCGCATGGTTTGCTCTGTCCGCATGTGATTCTCTGTAACACACCACACTCACAAACACACCGTACCACAAACACTGTACAAAGAAACTTGGACCTCAGTGTTGGATTGGAGACGCCGGTAACTGTGTGCTCATTTAAAGAGCATCCATTCCCATAATTCAATTGGCTAGCCTTTAATTGGTGCAGCCCTTTCTTTACCACTCTATTACCCTCCCTTCGTAGCTGTTGAGTGGCCGCCTTATCTCTTTCCTTGGCCTCTTTATCAAATTTCCCTGCCCTGTGGACTCCCTCTTCAAGGCCTGGCCGTAGATATTCACCAGCTCCAAAAGCAGGCTGGCAAATGAATGCTTGCTAAGGGGATTCTCAGAGTTGTAGTTGATTATAATCTATTTTATTATACCTAGAAGCAGCTGTGTTTCTACTGGGGCTCTCCGTTCCCCATATAAACACATTATATCCTCCTCGATGAGCAGCATTAAAAGTAGTATGGGGAATTAAAATTCATGTAGCTCTTACAGATATTATTACTGTTTACCTTTTAGGGTGAGCCTAACCCACTTCACAAACCCCCACCTTGGTATAACTGGCTTCTACCCCTTTTTCACCCCTATTAAACACTGTGCTATTCCAACCCTAGGTCCATCTGAATGTGGAGGGTGGAAATGTTGTTCATTTGTGTATCCCCGACATCTAGGAAAATCCTAACACATAGGATGCTGTTGAGGGCAGAGGCAGGAGGAGGGAAAAAGAGAAAAAAAAATAGAAAATCATTCATAAATGCTCGAGTAAAAAAATGACTCACTCAAAATCAGAACTGGTAAGTGAAGGGGCCAAAACAGATCCAGGTCATTCAGTTCCAAACTCCTTCATGTGAGCCTGAGTTCTGACCTATTTTCCTCTAGGTTTGGCAAATCTTTATAGCAGGGTTTAAACCCGAAAAGGATCTTTTACTAGATAGAGTCTATTCAACTCAACAGACAAACATTGAACATGCCCTTGATCCAGACACTGTGCTTCACTCGGAACGCACAGGTACGACAGATGTTGGCCCCACCCTCTGGGAGGTGAGCAGTGTTGAAGGCCATGCAAACCCACACACATTATTAATATAATGCAGAATGCAAAAGAGATATTGTGTGTGCATCTGATACAGAGGTAGCACAATAGATGTTTAAACTATCATGGGCTCACGCATGGAGGGGATGTTTAAGTTGTGGGATAAAAGGTTGTTAAAGTCTCTTTAAGAGGGGTCAAGGGAAGGGGGGTGGCGGGAAGGAGAAGGAGGGATGCTTGATGGGGCAGGAACAGCATGACAGGCATGGAAAAGTGGAAGCGTAGTTGGAAGGGGAAGACAACATCCTTAGAGCACAAACACGTATGAGAAAGTGGCTGAAATGATACAGAAGGAAGGAGGAGCACTCTGGAGATGGACTGGGTACCATGTGTCTGTGCCAAGACAAACCTGTTTCCCTGCTCAGCTCTGGTAAAGGAAATCTGAGACAGAGAGTGAGTTCCTTGGAAAAGGAAACTCACTGTATTATCCATTCAGTTTTCCACATTGTAACACAGATCACACATACAATCACAAGGTTCCCATTAGGCTTTCTGCAACTTGAGGAGGTATGTCTTTTTCTGTTTCGTTCCTGAGCACCTGGACAGAGAACCACTCACAAATAATGACGACGATCTGTTACAATTTAACAATGCACTTTACACAAGGAATGCATTTGAAAGCATATTTTAAAATGCTTTTGAGACTTGGTTTACATCTATATAAGTACATACATACTTATGTGACTTATACACACATCTGTATGTGACTTACAAAGTGTTAGCATTACATATTATATATTACATTTATGCATATATATTACTAATATTATTATAGTAATACTGATATATGTAAAACTATTATTATATTAATACCTATCTTGCAGCGTGGCCATGAATTTTAAGCATACATAAATGTTCTCTTACTGCAAGGTGACATTTATCTAACAATAATAGTTTTTACAGGGCACATAATATATCTCTAGCCAAAAATCACTTAATGTCTAAGCAGTTACGGTGACCAGCACTTAATGGGCCTCTACAAACATGCCAGACACTGTACTAGGTGGTAGACATTTTCACATTTTATAAATACATGTTTGAAAAGGTTTATCGGCAGCAGCGTTATTACCGTCATCGTCCCCTGCAAATAAGGATACTGAAGACTACAGGAGTTGAAGGACTTGCCTAAAATTATATATCTGGTAAGAGGGAAGAACTAGGATTCAAACCAAGGAAGGCTGGCCCGAAGTTTTTGCCCTTAACCACGATGTGACCAGCAAAAACAGAGCTGGTGAATTTCATCCGCCACCTTCCGATGGTCCTCAGCAGGCAGGCAGCCTGTAACGTGCGGGAGCTACCAGCCCAGGTAGCTTTGCTTCCAGCTCAGAGCAAATCTTCAGAAGGTCAATGAAAAGTGTATTTCTTTGAAAGTCTCCAGTGTCTATGGATCCAGTGGGCTGTTTTCCTTTGTGTCGGGCACACTCGAGGATACGTCATAACACCCTCCCTGCAGCCCTCCAGGGCCACTTGAATAGACAAAGTGCAATGCTCCTGTAGGGTCCAAAGAGCCAGGCAGGCAGAGCTCGGAGAACAATGTGACTCCCCAGCTATCTTCCCACTCCTGTCTCCTTGCCTCACGCTGCCCTAGAAGAGACTGTTTATCCTTGGCCAGTTTCCATGGCAACCGCTTCTCCCATAGTACTATCTTTTTCTTAGTGGAATTGCTGAAAGAATAAAAATATATGAAAAATAATTAGGAGTTTTTATTGCATGCTTTCTCCAGAGTGTGGCAGGGAGGGCAAGGGGTAGAAGGTGAAGGCTGTAGGACTGTCGTGGGGAATCAGGAAGCTGTGGGCAAGGTGATTAATATAAAAAGAGTAATCTCATAGAAAAAGTGGAGTGCAATTTCCTGGCTCCACTGTGAGAATACATGCATTCTCAGTTTTACTCATGGATGCTTATGAGAAGTAAGTGAAAGAGGTTATACTCCTAGTATCCTAGTCCTGGACAAGGTTCTGCTCAGATTAATGAAATTAAAGTGTCCAAAGGAATTAGCTGCTGATAGCTGTTGAACTGACGAAAAGCTACTGCATCCTTGTTCAGTGTCGGTCGATAAGACACTGCTTCCCTTGGAGGTCTAAACTTTTAGGCGGTAAAACCTTCTTTGGAGAGCCTTTGGGAATAAGATGTGGCAAGAACGATCACTGGATTGGGAATCAGGACACTTGCTTTCTCTCCCCAGCTCAATCATTTAACCAGCTATGTGATCTAGAGCAATCTCGTCATCTATAAAACAAGAGGTTTGGATGTGACGGCTCCAGTAAACTCCAAAAGTCTTGGAGCCTACAGATTTGTGAGTTCTGGAGAGCTATGTCAGTTGGCAAGGAAAGAAAAAGTAATCAGGAAAAGTAATCTAATAAGGAGAAAAATGCCTACTAATAGCTGACCAGGTTTTTGTCTTGGGCAATGTACTCTGTGCTTTCCTTGCATTATCTCACGAAATCCTCATGATGATATTTTGAGGGAGCAGTTCTTATTCCCATTTTGCAGATGAAGAAGCTGAGGATTCAAGAGATGGAGCACAGTGTTGGTATATAGCAGAGCTAGCTCCCAAACCCACACCTGTTTGACTCTAATTGTAGACAAAGGATGCATCCTAGCCTGGCAATGAGAGAGAAAATTGTAACGGGCCTCCTCCAACCCCCCACCGCCATCCACTGAACACACATGCATAATTTCCTACATTTCGTTTATCCCCAAACCTCATACACTGAAGAAAAACAAAAATGCTCCACCGAAGAGAACAAGAGACCAGGCGGAGCGTCTTTCTGCATCATTTTTGTGTGCAGTTAGGAAGCCCCTGGGTAGATGCACCTGTGAGAGCAGAACCTGGATCAGTGGAACCAAGTTCAAGTGCAGATCTGTATTTCCCCCACTTCTCTACCCCTTCCACCAGCTTTCATCACCTGAAGACAAAGATAGTATATCCAATGTCCTCTGAGAGACGGTGAGATTTCTTGAGGATTGAGTTCCCATGACCTTAGCATCTAGAACAGAGCTTGGCACATCAATAATATTTGAATAAAGGATTAATGTTCCCTATGTATCATTTTTAATTTCTAAGCTGCTGATCTTAATCAGTTGGTTCTGGCCTCCAGTTTATCGCACTAATATTTCTCTCTGGTATAAAAACCAGTCTGACCACCTTCACAGTACTGCTATCTATGCCTAGGGTTTATATACATTCCATTCGCCCTGAAGAGCCGCAATCTGTTGTATTGGTATAATTGTGTCCCTAGTTTCAGAAGTATCCAGGTTTGAACAGTAAATTATATGGCTCCTTCTAGGTACCTTGCCATTACAGACGAGCTTTATAATCACATTTGAAACACAAAGGGTCAGGGAAAATGTAAGAAAATATTCCCTAAGAGTTTGAGTTGCTAAACTTTGAGAAGATTGCATAGCAAGGATGGGACAGCTTCTTCTCTGAAGATCTTCAGAACAGGACGTGAGCTGTAATCATCAATATTATTAAAGCACTGATTTCTTAGATTGGGACAGCAATAGGTAGGAATGGATAGGAAACTCCTCAAAGTCACTTCCTGAACAGTGGCTCTAAATGATAGGGAAGCCGATAGGCGACAAAGTGTAGCCTGGTAGATGTTAACAAACGGCACAGAAAACCAGACCAACTTAGCTCTTAGACACCTGTTGTTTAACATGAATACTTTTCAGGTGCCTCGTTAGCGCAGTAGGTAGCGCGTCAGTCTCATAACGTGAATACTTTTCAAATTGAAAGGCAAAGAACAGATGAGTTTAATAGGGAATTGAAGTCTACACTAGGTGAGAAGACAATGAGGAAGCAAACCCTGTCTACATTCATTCAAGTTTCCAGATGCAGACAAATTATATTCCAAGGTACCAAAAGATCTTGCTGATGTAAGTACAGAGGAATTACAAGTTATCTTGTAGAATCATGTAGAAGGAATAGGTGTCAGAAAAATGGAAATGGACAAGTGTTTCCCCTAATGCTGAAAAGGGTTAAAAAACAGGTTACAGGATTAACAGCTGAGGTCCTTTATCAGTCCCAGAAAAGATTGTGGGACTGATTATACAAAATACATGCGGTTTTAACACATTGAACCAAGTGGGGATCCCAAAAAGCCTGCATAAATTCACTAGGAAAAACTTAAGCTTTTATTTTCTAGTTTGATGAAGTCATTGGGCTATTTACATAGAGGAAAGACAGAACTGGGGCACCTGGGTGGCTCAGTCAGTTAAGCGTCTGCCTTTGGCTCAGGTCATGATCCCAGGGTCCTGGGATTGAGCCCCACGTCGGGCTCCTTGCTCAGGGGGGAGCCTGCTTCTCTCTCTGCCTGCCGCTCCCCCTGCTCATGCTCTCCCTTTCTCTGACAGATAAATAAATAAAATCGTAAAAAATAAAAATTAAAAAAAAGAGAAGAACCTGTACTGCTTTGATATTAGCAATATATGTGGCAAGGTCTCTCCTTATGGTCTTATGTACATGCCAGAAAAGTGTACAATTATATAAGTGGATCATAGATGTTCCGTTATCCTCAGAAAGATCAGGAAGACCAGGAATTCTGGGTTCAAATCTTGGCTTTGACTTTCATATCTGTGCGACCTGGAGAAATACATTAACCTCTCTGAGCCTCATGTATAAAGTGAGTGACCAGTATTTCACAAGCTATTTTGATAATTCGATGTGATTTTATATTGAGGATTCATTCAGAAGTCAGGTAAGTGGAGATCAAATTTGCCTGTTTACTGTGGCTAAAACTAAGTTGGAGACTGTGGCTTGAGCTATTACCAGAATCAATGTTCCTAATGTAATTCCTGAGGGGGGGTGCCTGGGTGGCTTAGTCGGTGGAGCGTCCGACTCTTGATCTCAGCTTACATCTTGATCTCAGGGTGGTGAGTTCAAGTCCTGCATTGGTGGGCCCATGCCGGGTGCATAGCCTACTAAAAAATAATAATAGTAATTCCTGAGGAATAGACATCTCTACGGAACGCTGGCCCCCTCATAACAGGCTAGAGTAGAGCATGGGGAAATCAAGAATATATGAGTCTCACCAGCAAGCTACTCTGCAAAATAAGGGAGGAAAGAAGGCTCTATAATACACACTTAATACTTTACTAATTTCACAAACCCTCTAGATGACTCCTCCTCCTGGGGAGAGAAAAGAGTGCAGGAGTAGAGGGAAGGACCAAGGCTCCTTCCAAGAGGACAGTGCAGAGTCTATATTATGGACCTAAGCAGAGACTCTGGAAGGAGAAGAAAATATTTGCTCCTACACTAAAAGGCAAGAAATAGGGAGCTAGGTATAGGATGTTACAGTATTCTAGGCTGGACATGGACCTTTACTGGTAGATGTAGTCTATGGGAAAAAGAAAAGAGGTTGTCTGGCTCAATATTCTACTAGAATAAGTAAATTCATAAAATCTGGCTCATCTACTCCCTCGTATTGCAAAGATACAGGGCAGCCAAGGTTTAAGACAAGTCACTTCATGCATAGTGTTGTTACTGATGAAGCTAGAGAGTCTGGATAGTGAAAAAAACTTTGTAATGAATATATGCATTTTCAGGTTTTTTCTGATTGTCTCACCCATGGTGGTTATCAATATTGACTATTGACTGCCAGCATGCAAGTGCCCCACAACTTAAAATTTTCACTTACTTTAATAGTTGTACTATAGAACACTGTGTTAAAAGGCATCATTCTTTAGAAAGCAGAGCATTTGCGAGAGCTTCTTTATGCCAGAATAGCTAAGTATTGTAACTTCAGATACTCCCTAACATATTATTATTTTAATATCATTGTCATTACGCCGCTGCCTTAAATGAGATTTTGCCGCAGCTGGCTTTTTTCATGTGTTGTTTTTGGGTTATAATAGAATATAGTAGCTTCCAGAGACGACAAAAAAAAAAAAATCAATATACACTGCTAAAAATACCTTGGTGTTATCCCAGCTTGCAGTTCTGCCAGCCTTAAAAGGGAAAGAAAGATCAGTGGAGATAGGTTTTCAGGCCTTGGCATTTAGGATTCTATTTGATGATTTCCAAATCAATGCACCAGAAATGTCTCCGACATCTTACTTGTCAGGACGGCTCTCCTGCCCTGTTTTTCAGTATCACAAAAGCCATGCTAAAAAACTGTACTGATTGATTCTACTGGGCATTTCTCCACATCCCTCCCACTTCATATTCTTGCTCACAAGGCTGAGTGAGGTGAAGTCCCATGGAATGGGTGTGTATGATATGTGTTGGGGACTGGGGAGGCACGTATGCACTTAGTGTTCCCAGAAGCTCGATTTCAAAAATTAGGGGAGTCTGGGAGTAATGCCAAAAGGAGAAAAAAAAAAAAACCCTCCCTTTCTCGGTCTCCATCCAGGCCATGAAGAACTTTGTGCCTTGGGACTGGTCCAAGCTGCTCTCTGGCTTACGACATTTTCTCAAACCGGAGAATGTATTTTCTGGTAAATACCCCTTCACGACTGCTGATGGGAGAAACTGGAAGCTGACAGGAGTTGATATCAAATTTAATATGATTTAGTTTAAAAAGCATTTACTAAAGTCCTTCCAGTGTCCAGCACTTTATCAGACCCTGTGGGGAACATAAAAATTCAATAAGATCCTCACTCCCTTACAATCAGCCTAACATGCAAATAGTTAGCAACAGAGTGTGAGCCTTGGGTGAGTTTGTGGCATAAATTCAAAGGAGAATCTGTCACGGGGACCATCTGGATTGGCTTTTTGAGAAGGTAGCAGGTGCACTGGGACTCTAAGGATGGGTAGGGTTCGAATTTAGTGAAGACCATCATGTGAGGCAAGGCATGGGTTCTTGGAGAACTTGGGCAGCCTAGGGGCTGGACCTGCTGCTTGGGGTTATTTAGGGCAGTTGCTTAAATGCCATTTTGAGCCAGAGTTGAATATTAGTTTAACAAATGAGCTCTGAAATCAGCTTAGGTTGGATCTTCAAACCTTGGTTCTCTCCTACAATTTTGGGTAATTTGCATAACCATTTTCAACCTCAAGTTCCTGAAACAGGTAAATAATACATACTACATGAGGTAGTATTGAAGATAAAATGATTCAATTCATTCATTCCACCAATACTCTTGATGCCATTTCTGTACCATGTACCTAGACTTCAAAAGTTCTAGGCACTGAGGAATAAGTATACACAGAAAAAAATGATTCTGTAAATCGTCCACTGTAGGGCAAACAATCAGTAAATGATAGTTTTTCAATTCAATGCTTTAAGCTTTGTGGGAGAGGAACTAAAGTGGTAGGAATTGTCTTAAGGCATATAGACCTGCCCCGGGTGAATAGAAGTGGGGTGGTCAGAGAGCTCAAAGGCAGAGAGACCAGCTAAGAAGCTATTGCCACAACCACACGATGGGAGTCAACTAGGGTGGGGGCAGTGGACAGGAACATCGCTGAGGGGCGGGGCTCAAGATGGCACCTTCTCCCCTAGAATTTTATGCTAACGTATCCAGGAATAGTTCAGAGCTCACGATTTCACCCATCACAAAAGAGCCATCACTAGACTTTCCACTGAGTATATATTAAGGCATCCTGACCTTTATTTACTTCTGAGAACAGCAGTTTTCCCAGGATCCCAGTTGGGAAAGAGGCTTATAAATAAACCATTTTGCTTGTTCACTGAACTAGACTGTCATTCGCAGTGATGTGCTGACTCAGGTGATGCTGAGTGAGTTGGAATGTTAACATGAAGGTCTTTGAGGGGAAAAGAAACAGCACGGCTCTTCCCCTGAAGTCAGAGGAAGTAAAACTGAGAAGGCTGTGGTTTTGGCTCATTAAATGATCTCCAGTGTATTCATCAAATGCCTCGTCAAGGGTTTTATTCTCAACAAAGGGATTCTCTTTTCTCTAATTGTATATACCTTAGAGCCTAGGAAATTGCCTGTTCTAAAGGTAAATAAAACACCAGATCTCCTCCCTCCCTGCAAATACAGGACTTGTTGATTTTTAATCATAAGCTCACTTGGAGGAAGAAAGCAACAATAATAGCAATATACTAGTGTCTCGGGGTTGTTACCATATGCTGGAGCACTTGCCATTTGCTATGTGCATTTTACGCATCTGAATTAATCAATTCAATTAACAATGAATGGAGGACCTACTATGTGCCCTCTGTGATGTGCCCCAGAAACTTAACCAGGAATAAGAGAAGAAAGACCAACACCATCTTAAAGTAGAAACTCACAAGGAATTGCTAAACCAGACTTTCTCAGCAGAATATTGATAAGACCTTGACCAGAGCCCACTCTCTGCCTACGTATCCCCCCCCTTTCCTAACTTCCTGGAAATCCTCCAGGAAAATGACAGACCCTTGATCTCCTTCCTCTGTTTTCCCAGTCAAGACCTCCCTCCCTTTTCTAGCTTCATCATCTTTTGCTCCTTTTGGTCGGTCTTTGTTGGTTCATTCTCATCAGTATCAACCAATCTCTTTCCCTCTTACCTCCCATGAGTCCACTTTGCCAGGGATCTCAGTCATGTAGCTTGCAGAAACAACAGAATGAGCACTGGCCTGGGTTCAGATCTTGGTTCTGAACTTTAGTATCTGTGCGACCTTGAGAAATATCCTGAACTTCTCTGAGCCTCATCTGTAAAATGAGTGAACAGTGGTTCCCAAGCTAGTGTGATAATTCAATATGATGATAAATAGGTATAAAGATATCCACATATACACAATATAGATATAGAGGGATGTATATATTTATATTGAAATCTGCATATATGCATATGGAAATGTTAATATATACATATAAATTGATGACATACAAATCACGGTCTGCAATTATCTTAATTATGTATTAATTTGCCTATTTATCATTCTGGTTTTTGCCACAAAATGGCAAGCTCTGGGGCACCTGGGTGGCCCAGTCCATTAAACAACTACCTTTGGCTCTGGTCATGATCCTGGGGTCCTGGGATCGAGCCCCGAGTCGGGCTCCCTGCTCATCAGGGAGCCTGCTTCTCCCTCTCCTCCCTTCTTGTGTTCTCTCTCGCTATCTCTGTCACTGTCTCTCTCTCTCAAATAAATAAATAAAATCTTTAAAAACATTTTTTTTTTAATCTTAAAAAAATAGCAAGCTCCATCAGGAAAGAAAAATGTTCCACCTTGCTCTTGTCAATACCTAGAACAGTGTCTGGAACATAGCAGGTATTTAATAAATATTTTTGTAAGAGTGAATGGATGCATTGTTGATGCTCAATAAATATTTCTTTCTTTCTGAGCTTCGAGCAAATCGGGGATTCTTTTTTTTTGCTTCTGGTCCCCAGCTGAGACCTATTGGAAGAAAAGTGCATAATCGTGCTAATTGACTTCATAACAAATTTATGATTTCCAATCTTCGCCAGACTCTGTTTCTTGATAATCCTTTAACATGTGTTGGCTCAATTTCCGTTCTTTTTTTCCAAAGCAGCTGTTGGTAAGCATCAGCTTCTCCCTTACCTTCTGCAGCTCTCCATCCAGTTCACTCTCTCTTCGATCCATCTGCAGAGAAAAGAGCCCAAGGACTTCATTTAGCCCTTTCTGTCCCTCCCGCCTCGTGATGGCTAATTTTATGAGTCAGATTGACTGGGCATAGGGATATCTGGAGAGTGGGTAAGACATTATTTCTGGGTGTGTTGGGAGATGTTTCTGGAAGAGATTGGCATTTGAAGCAGAGGACTGGGTAAAGTCACACCAGTGTGGATGGGCAGCATCCAATTGGTTGAGGGCCTGAATAAACAAAGAGGCAGAGAAAGGGTGAATTTGTTCTCTGCTGGATCTGAGACATGCACCTTCTCCTGCCCTCAGACATTAGCTCCCCTGGTTCTCAGGCCTTTGGACTAGGCCTGAGTGACACCACCAGCTTTCCTGGGTTTCCAGCTTGAGGACAGCAGATCGTGGGACTTCTCAGCCTCTGCAATCATGTGAGTCAATTCCTATAGTAAATGTCCTCATATCTGTATCATCTATATCTATATCCTGTTGGTTCTGTTTCTCTGGAGACCCCTGACCAATACATGACTCCTTCCAGAACTTCCTCCAACTCTCTCCCACCTCCTGTTTCTCTCTCCCCTGCTCAGTCTATGTGAAAGTGCCCTCCCTACTAATCTCTGGTGGAATTCCCCACGGGGATTAACTCCTATCAGCTTCACATGTGTGAAGGGAAACACAAAGGCAAACTAAAAAAGACAGAATGAATGGTAGCTTTTTAAGGATGAATATGAAATTTGTAGGTGACAATGCCCAAGGCCTAAGGATATAAAGAATGTTCTTACCTAACAAGGCTCTCCTTCTCCGTAACCCATAACCGGCAGGATCTGGCAATACTCTCTTAGATTTGCATAGCCCATTAACATGATGTTGCATTGAACCACATGTCAATCCTTTAAAAACTGAGGAACAGGTATTAGTACCCCCAGGTTGTAAGTGAGGAAACAGAGACTGGGAGAATGGAATTGACTTGCCCAAAGACACAACCTCTATAACTTGGATGGTTGCAAGTTTCTTACTAGAAATCCCAGGCTTTCTCCACGGGGCCCCTCTGACCTCTGTTGGTCTCAGCCTATGTCCCAGATCCACAGACACCTAGTTTATGCTCCAGTTTTTACCCTAGCCCTGTCTTCTATGACGGGGTGCCTAAAAGGCTATGCTTCTAGACGCATCTTGTGTAATAGTTAAGCATACCATCTCAGGGGGAGCCAGGCTGTCTGCTTTCAAAACCTGTCTGTATCACGAGCTGAGCAAAGTTTAGCGATTTCCTTCATCTAGTTGTCCTCACCTATAAGATGGAGATAATATCTAAATATCATACACTTCTCTGAAGATAAAAGGAATTAATGCATGCAAAACACTTACAACTGTGCCTGAAATAGAAAGGACCCATACACATGAACTATTCTTACATAAACAGAGACTGTCCTTTTCTTTTCCTTCCTCTGTGTAACATTATGGCTCGCTCCAAACAGCGCATGGTCAGATACACATTTATTAAGAGCCTACAATAAGTGCCACATTATTTTCTCATGGCTCTATCTTGACGTGCTTTGCCTGAGTTTTGAAGTAGTGATGCAATTTTTCCATGGTCGTCAAGGGTAACACAGCAGGAATTATTTATAGGCATGGCCCCCAGAATCCAATGTCTGAATCCCCAGAACTTGTAAAGTATTTGTGGAACTGCGTTACATTATATGGCAGAGTTGACCTTAAAGAGAGGTTATCCAGGTGGTTCTAATCTAATCACACGAGCCTTTAACAGAAGAGAACTTTCCGCAGGTGGTTGCAGAAGAGAAAGTCAGAAGGATTTCAAGTGTGAGGAAGAACTGACGTGCTTTTGTCTGACGATGGAAGGGGCCACATGAGAAAGAGTGTGCGCAGCTTCTAAGAGCAAACAGCAGTCCCTGACTGACAGCCATCAAGGAGACAGGGACCTCCATCCTACACCTGCAAGGAATCAAACTCTGCCCACACCTGAGTGAGCCTGAGAGAAGGTTCTCCCCCAACGTTTCCAGGTAAGAGTCCAGCTGGTCCATAACTTCGTTTCAGCCTGTGATGCCCCGAGTAGAGACCCACTTAGCCTGCCCAGAAATACAAAATCTTCACTCTGGAGTTGACACTTCCACTGAGTGACGAGTGGGGCCAGGAGGAAGGACTAGAAAGAAATGTCTGAGAGACCACAAAATCAAGACCTCCATGTAAGCACCTTGGTGATAAAACTACTGCTATTTGTAGAAATATTTTTAATTTCCACTGCGGATAAATGAGTTTACAGGGGAGAGTGGTGGAGCATCACCTCCGTGGTCAGATATGCCTTGCTCCCACTGACCAGCTGTGTAACCTTGGATAAAACTTGGCCTTGAGAAGCCGCATTCTCCATATCTGTGAAATGGGGAGAGTGACAGCACCAGATTTAGTGGTCCTTTAGTGGTGAGGGTTAAATGAGAGAATGTTTCTGAAGCACTTCCTTCAACACCTGGCACTTATTAAGTGCTAAATAAATGGTTATAATTATAATTATTCATGTATTCATTCAAAAAGTATGTATTAATCATCTGCTCTATGCCAAGCATTGCTAGGCAATGTGAGAACACAAATGTGAATAAGGAAGTGTCTCCACCCTCAAAAAGCTCTCTGTGTAATGTGTCCATATGTATCCCTTTTATTTATTCATATATGTAAATTTTCCTGTGTGTGCCTGTGTGTGTGTGTGTGTGTGTGTGTGTGTGTGTGTGTGGTGTGGTGTGTTGGGGCTGCGGGGGGTGCGAATGCTGTACTGTCCCAAACTACCAAAGAACAGAGTACTGCATTCAAACCTAAGGGGAGCGTGGGGGGTGCAGACCCAGCCCGTCTTCCTCCTTTTCCTCAGAGGTGGGCGGCCATAGAACTGATAAATCACTTCAGAGGGGTAGAGCGGGCGGTCCCAGCGCGACCCTCCCTCACCCACCCCATGCCCGAACATGAGAGGGATGTGGTGCCTCATTCAGGCTGACAGGCAGGCCTCAGAGAAAGGGTTCCCCATGCCAGATAATTTTGCCCAGTCCTACCCTCCGACCGGGGAAGCAGAAAGCCATCCATCAGCTTGGCTGTCTGGGAGTCCCAAGAGCTCCTCAAAACAGACCTATTAGCTGAGAGGATAAATATTTACTCTGGGCTCATCTGAATAACCCAGAAAAAGGACTCTGTTTTTTATCAGTAATAAAAAACACTCCCACCTAAGCTTGGATTTAGAGCTTTTTGTCTTTAAATCTTCGCTGCCTTGAAAGGCTCAAAGTCCTGTGAGAGACCAGATTAGGGTTTCCCCTTGGCCTCCGAGCTGGCCGGGGGAGGGGGCATGCATAGGGGCATAAAGGGAAATGTGTCCTTTCACTAAGCAAAGTATGTGTGGCCTCCGCCTGGCTCCTGCTACACAGGTAACCGAAATATTTGCCCTTGGGAGAGAAGGTGCAGAATGTGCTCTTAAAATGCTCCAACCGGTGAAATAAGAGATTTTAGATAAACAGCTTTCGAGGGACCCCATTTCCTGAGCTATGCTTTGATCACATGACAACAGCGCCAGTGAAAACACTTTTGTTAACCTTTCAAGGGAGACGTTTGAGAAAGAGCACTGGCCTGGGTCATGGAGGGGAGAGTATGGATTCGGTGGAGGGAGGGGAGGGAAGGGGGCTGGGATGGAAGACTCTGGAGAAACATGAGGGGCTGTTCACAGCAAACCTGGGACACGTCTTTCCCATCCCCCAGCCCCACTTTCCTTACATGGACACGCTGCCCCCATCTCCTTTCTGGAAGCTAGCCTGACCTGGCAGAACGAGCTCAGACCGCGGAAGCAAAGTAACTGTCCTCAAGCACAGGATGCAATAGGCACCAGAATATGCTAAATGAATGGAAGTTTCCACTATTCTTTCCACCACAAGGATGTTCTTTGTTCTCTCTGAGCTTCCGTTTCTCTATTTGCGTTATAGGGATAACAACGCTTACCTCCAGGGTGGTGTAAAGGTGAAAAAGCAGATACTTGCGTATGTGTGTACCCAGCACAGAGATAGCTACACTCTGGGGGCCCAATACGGGTTAGCAGAAATCGTATTAAAGGGCTTGGGAAGTTGGCAAATGGGTCAGAACTAGTTTAATTGAAAACTGTCCGTCCGACGGCTTGCACAGGTATTCCGGCGGAGGTTTGCAGGAAAAGCTGAGCGAAGCAAGACGGGGCGGAGACAAACCTCCTCCTCTCAGCATGGTTGTGTCGCAGAGCCACTGGCCTTCCCACATCGCAGTCTTACAGGATTTGTAGCTTCACGGGACTTGGGCACTGGCGGCCCATGCACTCCAGGGCAGGTTCCCATCCTGTAGAGCTGATGAGGGGAGTGCCAATGCAGCGCTCAGTGGGAAAACCCTTCTCTGTCCTCACTCTATCGATGCCAACACGTATTTTCTCTAGCCACAGTGGAGACAGCTGTCCTCGTTCCCCAACACACTTATGTCAATATAGTAGTAAGTACTGAATTAAGTGTTAGCAAATTAATGAATACATGAAAGGATGAATGCAGAAATGTGAAGATCAACCTCTGTAATATTCCGTTAGGTTTATAATGTGCTTTCTCATTGTTCTTCATGTGAATAGGTCACTTAGCTTCCAGGTTACTGTAGGGTCACCCTGGCTGCCTGGCCATCATGTGGGGGCTTTGAGGCACCATGGAGTTCTCTTGCCGGCCTGGTCACCCCCGCAGAGGAGTTTGAGGAAGAGAGGAAAGGCCTGGTTCTCTCTGTCCATGCTGCTATTGCATAACGATGCTGATCTAGCCCCTCTCTCCATGCCTGGTGCACTCTGAAGCCGTGTTCCTCCTGAGCCCCAAGGAACTGGGATGCTTTTGCTACTTGTGACCCCACTGAGGGTCAACTGTCCCACCTCTTTTCTTCCCACATAATGAAAACTTTTCCCAGAGAGAGAAATAAATCTGGCCCAGATTCCAGGACAGACCATATCCTGTCCCTCAGCCTTGGGGTGTTTGTCTTGGTGGCCTTTGAGTTTTGAGCCTACCCCCTGGTCTGAATGAAGAGTATATTATTTTAATATATTTATAGCTTTCATCTATTAATATATAAAATATACTTAATACCCATTCTTTCCTTATTTCTAAAGATTTATTGAGTATATAGTTTGTTCAGGCATTTTTTTTAGAAACACAATGGGTGATGTTCCCAATGCTATGGAACTTCTACCCGAGAAGGGGACGCAGGTAATAAATAAACATGCAGCTAAGTTCAGATAAGTTAGCTGCTAAAAGAAAAACTGTAAAGTCTGAAGAGCTTCCCTTAGGACTATTTTTATTCTATCACTCATTCATCCAACACTTAAGTGCTTACCAGGCACATTCTCTTTTGTGTGCTAAAGATAGAGCAAGTGAACAAGATATCATCTTGGGGCAGACATCCAGCTAGGGAGTCAGAAGTTAAATATCAAATTATACAATTAATTGTTTTAAAGAAGTACAGTGTGGTAAGAGAGTATAAAGCAAGGCACTTTAATGTAGTCTCAGGCTGTCAGGAAATGCTTCCTGGCGGATGGAGGAGTGGTCACCAGTGAATTCTACTTTGCTCTAGGAGCACCCTTGTGAGGCCCCCTTCCGCACAGACGCTGGGCTTGGGCACGTGATTAACTTTGGTCAGTGACATAGAAGCAAATCTGAGGCGCACGGCAGTGTGGAAAGCACCCACGCCCTGGAGCTTACCCCCTCTCGATGCTGGGAATTCTTCTGCTGCCACAGGAAGCAGCCCAGGCTGATCTGCAGGAGATACATGCGCCTGTCGCCCGCCCCAGCACCCAGGCACAGGGGTAGGAGTGAGAACATCTAAGACTCTGCAGTCACAGTTGTGCCAGTGACCGCAGCTGCTCAAGTCACCCAGGTGACACCAGCAGAAGACCCACCCAAACTACCAATCCAAAGAATCAGGAGCAAACTGAATGGTTGCTGTTTTTGTTTCCCCCCCCCCCCGCTTTTTTTTAATTATGTTAATCACCATATAGTATATCATTAGTTTTTGATGTAGTGATCCATCATTCATTGTTTGCGTATAACACCCAGTGCTCCATGCAGTATGTGCCCTCTTTAATATCCATCACCAGGCTAACCCATCCTCCCACCCTCCTCCCCTCTAGAACCCTGTTTGTTTTTCAGAGTCCATCGTCTCTCATGGTTCTTCTCCCCCTCTGATTTCCCCCCCTTCATTCTTCCCCTCCTGCTATCTTCTTCTTCTTTTTTTTTTTAACATATAATGTATTATTTGTTTCAGAGGTACAAGTCTGTGATTCAACAGTCTTGCACAATTCACAGCGCTCACCATAGCACATACCCTCCCCAATGTCTATCACCCAGCCAACCCATCCCTCCCACCCCACCCCCCACTCCAGCAACCCTCAGTTTGTTTCCTGAGATTAAGAATTCCTCAAATCAATGAGGTCATATGATACATGTCTTTCTCTGATTGACTTATTTCGCTCAGCATAACACCCTCCAGTTCCATCTACGTCGTTGCAAATGGCAAAATCTCATTCCTTTTGATGGCTGCATAATATTCCATCGTATATATATACCACATCTTCTTTATCCATTCATCTGTTGATGGACATCTTGGCTCTTTCCACAGTTTGGCTATTGTGGACATTTGCTGCTATAAACATTGGGGTGCACGTACCCCTTCGGATCCCTACATTTGTATCTCTGGGGTAAATACCCAGTAGCGCAATTGCTGGGTGATATGGTAGCTCTATTTTCAACTTTTTGAGGAACCTCCATACTGTTTTCCAGAGTGGCTGCACCAGCTTGCATTCCCACCAACAGTGTAGGAGGGTTCCCCTTTCTCCGCATCCTTGCCAACATCTGTCGTTTCCCGACTTCTGAATGGTTGCTGTTTTAAGTCCGTCAGGTGTTAGGGTGGGTTGTTCTGCAGCAAAGGCTAACTGATTTAGAAATAGATACCTAGACGTGGGCAGTTTTCATGCAGAAAGCTAGCGTGTGGTTTAGGGTCGTTCAGACTGGGGCAACAGGTGAGAAAGCAGTTATCAAAGTCTTATAAAATGCTGAAAAATGTTTGTAGGGTCTGGAGGAGTGCTGAGGAAACAGCATTTGGAAGTTAGGAAACGGTTGATGCATAACAAACTGTCATCAGAGTTAAGAGAAAACTCTTCCTAATGAATTTGCAGATCCGGCTACAGAAATTACCGGGAAGGAGGAGGAAGTGTTGACTGGCTTCTTTTAGTAGCGGATGGTAAGGGCCAGGAAGGGGGAGAGGAGGTAAAGAACTACTCTCTTTGTAACCGGAATTTTGAGGGACTGGAATGTAACCAAGCCTTTCCGAGTTGGAAAATAAAACTATTTCACACCTTTAAAAAAATGTATTTATTTGAGAGAGAGAGTGAGCAGGGGCAGGGGCCATGGGAGAAAGAGATGAACAGACTCTCCGCTGAGTGGGGAGCCCAATGCAGGGCTCCATCCCAGGACCCTGAGATCATGACCTGAGATCATGACCTGAGCTAAAATCAAGAGTGGGATGCTTAACTGAGTCACCCAGGTGCCCCTCACACCTTTTCTTTCTTTTTTTTTTTAAAGTAAGAAATGGCCTCTGAGTAAACATCAAATCAAGGATGTGTCTATACAATTTCTGCCTTAATATCTCTAAAAGACTGAAAGTGATACTTAATAGAGCTTCTCAGCTAGACAAAGCTGCTTTTCAAAATCGTTATTTCATCTTCCTACTGAAGCCTAATCTCAAAACAGCCCTGAAAATCTCGTGTGAGTAGACTAGTGTGAGTCTCAAGAAGGACTTATGAATGTGGATTTTGACTAAGAAAGTGAATGTAATGTGATACATAACCAACCCAAAAAGGCTTTAAGAGAGCTATACAATCTAAGATTAAAGGAAATGGGGAGCTTCTTCTCAACCCTCATTTTTCTTTGAGTAAGAAGCAGCTTGAGAAACCCTCTCAAGTATGAATTTTTTTTTTTTTTTTTGAAGGTAAGAGGCGCTCTCTCAGAGGTTAGAGAGCAGAATATTGAGGGTGGAACAAAGAGCAGAGGAGTCTAAGGAACCGACCCCAGTGAGCACAACCAGAGCAGGGGCCTGATGACTTGTACCTGGTTGTATGCTATGATTTCTCTAAACCAGTGCCGATTCTTTTGCTTCCATCCCTTCCCTTTTTTTGAATGGAAGCATCTATTACAGTTTTTTTTTTTTTTCTTCCTCTCTCACCACCATAGGATAGGTATTTGGGGGTAAAACAACTTGTCCTTTTAGTTCTTATGTCTCTGTATCAATGAGAATCACAGTTAAGGAGCTGCACTCAATGCAGATTTCAAGATGAGAACTTTGAGACTAATGCCATGATTGAATGATCTGTTGGGACTCTTCTGAGGAGGTTAATATGTTTTGCAGGTTAGAAGGGCATGAATCATTGGGACCAGAGGGAAAACTGTGGTAAGCCCCTCGTTCATTATGACTCTTGGTATGTATATGCCCTTGGGTGGTATCCTTCCCAAACTGACTCTGGGCTTGGCCATTTGCCTTGTTTTCACCAGTGGAACATGGGAACATAAGATGCAGGCAGTCACCTTATGCATTGAGATTTGCTCTATCTTGCTGCTGGGGACTTCTACCCATGTGAAGAAACCCAAGCTAGCCTGATGGAGACCTGTGGTCCCGCTGAAAGCTACACATGCCAGATCAGTGAGTCTTGAACGATCCATCCCCAGTTGATCATCTAGGGAACTAAAAGTGCATCGGTGATCCTAGGGGCCAAGTGAAAGAACTGCCCAGCCCACGTGGCTGACCCATAGTTTCCTGAGAATGAAATCATTGTTTTAAGCCACTAGGTTTGGGGGCAGTTTTTTTCTGAGCAGAAGTGTGTACAGCTTCTCTGAAGCAAAGATATTTAAACTGAAATATGAAGGTTCAGCAGAGATTCGTGAGGCAACGGGGAGGATGAGCAATCTTCCAGGTGGAGGGAATCGCGGAGATGAAGGAGAGCCTATATGGTGAGTTTGAGTGGCTGAAAGCATGTCCCAGTGGCCAGAAAAGAAGAGTGACAATAGTATGAAACAAGGGTGCTGGTGAGTCTGAGCTTGACTCTCCACTGTGGTTTGAACTTCAGTCTTTCCCACATTTTTGCATGCTTGGGCCCAGACCGAAGAGGCACTAAGCTACCTGGAAAGCTCTTTTCATGATGATGGCAGAGGTGCAAGACAGAACCCTCACTACACAAGCACATTTCTGTTTACATTTCATTGGTGAATATCCCATTGGCCAAGGCAAGTCACAGGGATGAGCCTAAAATCAAGAGCAGGAAGTACATTCTGATCACCTAAATTTATGGGGACCTACATATGGCCAAAGCAAGTCACACTATTCATAGCAGTACTATTTAGTAGGCAAAAAGTGGAAATAATCCAAATGCCTGGATAATCACTAACTGGTGAATAGATTTTAAAAATGCATATCCAGGGGTATCTGGCTGGCTCAGGCGGTAGAGCATGCCACCCTTGATCTCAGAGGGTCATGAGTTTGAGCCCCACATTGGATGTAGAGATTTAAAAATGCATATCCATACAATAGGATACTTTTTTGACAATAAAAAGGAACAAAGTACTGATACGTGTTATAATATGGATGAACCTCACAGACATTATGCTAAGTGAAAGAATCCAGACACAAAAAACTGCATATTGAATTTCTAGAAAAGGCAGATCTGTAGAGACAAAGTGTATCAGTGGTTGCTTGGGACTAAGGGTGAGAGTAGAGATTTACTGCAAAGGGACACGAGGTTGATGAAAATGTTCTAAAACTGGATGTGGTTGATGACTGTAGATCTACAGATCTACAAATTAATACATTAATTTGCTAAAAATCATTGAACCATTCACTTATAATAAATGAATCTTGTAGTTTGTAAATCATATCCCAATTCTGGCACTAAAATGTGTAACTAATGGAATGAATGATACCTTAGCATTATGCTTATAACAATGTAACATTTCCAAAGGCATAATTAAATGACTTTATACAATGTGGAAATAGTTGCAAAACTCTGACTACTGTCTCTTTAAGCAATGGCAGAGGTTAAATTTTTTTGTTCAAATGTATTTTACCGAATTTTAGAATTTTCATTAGTTATTCAGCTTTGGCTGTAAATAATAAACATTTTCGTATTTTGTCCTTGGAACTACTGCATTTTAAGTTAGTGCATGTGGTATTTAAAAAAAATTGGCACCCATTAAAGCAGCTGCAATTAAGCATGCTCTATTTATTGGCTTTTCATATAATACGTACAACAGAAACATGCTCTTATAAACAGGTCAAGAACTATAAAATTTCACTAATTGCTGGAATTTGTTCTTCTGTTTGGAATAAAAATGGATGTAACAATCAGAATAGCTATTCAAGGGGTAATAGAAACAGGAAGGAGGGACCTCTGTTATTAGCTAATCTAGCAATTATCCCCAAATCGGAGCTTGTATTCATCATGAATATCAACTGAGTTTGTTGAGGAGGGGCAGCTGGAGAGGTGCAAAGAGCTGCCTAACTCTAATGCAAAGTTCCTTTGGTTAGGAGAATGCACTAACATTAATCCACGAGCTGTAGGATGAACTGAATTCTCTAAGTGGAAAATGCCTACTTCTATCAGAGGCCAACGGCAATTTCACTACACTTCCTCTTGAAACACATGGAGAATGTGCCCACGATGACATCATCCCATTTACGAATCCTCGAAATTATTGTTTACAACTTAGGCATCTGTCCTGAAAGTGGGTGACTCTGCCTGAGATCCTGGTGGAGAGTAAGCTTAGGAAAGTGTTTCTCTCTACATTCTCTTTCTAGTAAGAGGCCAGAGAGGGAGTTACAAAATGAAAAAGGAACACAGCAAGAATTGTACATCACAGCTTACAAAACGTTGTCACAGGTATTGTCTCTGAGTTAATATTCATTCCACAGTATTCATCAAGAACTTTTATAATCCCCATGTGTTTGACCAGGTGCTCTACTCCTCTCACTGAAACTAGAGCCTTTGGAAGGATTCTGGTGCAAGTCCTTATGGAGTTCATGTAAGCATTTGGTTCTCAGTTCTGTAAGGTCTGGATCATCACAATCATTCAAGGGGGGTCGGGAACTTTAGGTGCTTATTGTTTAATGACTTTCCTGGTGTTGCAAATGTGTGGGGAGGTAGGCCTAATCAAATACTGATAGTGTTTGTTTGTTTGTTTGTTTCCAAAACCTTCAAAGTCCTCATCTAGGAGGAGATTTAACAACATACATATCTTGAATGTGAATGAGGAATTCCTCTCTGGACCCCTCTTCAGTCACCATCTACTACCCCATTTCTCTTCTTCCTTTCCCAGCAAAATTTATTCAAAGAGTTTATATATTTAGTCTCCAGTTCTTCAATTTTTTTTTTCTTGGACCCACTTGATTTATGCTCACTTCCCAGTCACTCTACTAAGACTTCTTGCTGTGGTCAACAATGACCTGCCCGTTGCATGATTTAAATGGCCTCCTTGTTCGTTCCGACCTTTCCATACATGCCCTGTCGAATTCTAAATCAGGTCATAATCCACCTGATGCAGAGTAAAAACAAACAATCTACTCCTTTCTCTCTGATCTCATTTCCCATCACTCTTTCTGGCCTCATCCCCTGAGATCTCGTTGGCATCGTATTCCTTCTAAAATATGTCCAGAATCTTCCTCCTCTCTTTACAGGGCATTTCATGTTGCTGTTTTCTCTTCCTGAAATTTTCTTCTCCCTGTGATCCATGTTGATGACTCCACACTTTCTTGTTTAAATGTCAGAATCTCAGGGAAGATTTTCTTAATTCTCCTGTTTAATTCGGCAGCCCCTCTACCCACCAGCCACTCACTATTCATCCTATCACATACACACATTATTTAATTAAGAAATCAAAGCTCTAGGAGGGTAAAGGACATTCTTACTGTTCTCATGGTTCGTGTAGTTCATGGTAAAAGTGAGTTTCAAGGCTCCAAACTTCTATTCATTGTAGAAGAAACATTGGATTAAGAAAGGAGGGCCATGTTTGAGACCCTACTTTTTCATTGGGTCTTTGGCATCTTAGGAAAGCCATGTCACTTTGTTCAGTCTACATGTCCTCATTTGTAAATGAGGGCAAAGCATGGCTATTGGTATCGTAAACATCCTCCTGTTCCTTGCAAAATTTTTAAGGTCGCAAATCTCTAAAGAGCTAAAGATAGTCCCATAACTGTCTAGTCCCTTCATGTAAGAAGTTGTGTTATCTTCATTTCCAACTCAGAACTTCTGGTAAGTCAATGTAGCTGATGATCACAGGGAGTAAACTACTTATCTCCACAGTTGGGTTTGACTAATTTCCCTTTTCTGGAGAAAACTGGAGAACGAAGCCCCTGGAGTTGTCTCTAGCTCTGTGGTGAACTGCTAATTTGAAACCACAGGGTGCTCTTTGAGAAATTGCAGACTCACATCTGATAACCATTTTATGGGAATGTGCCTGGGCCTTTTAGCTGTGGTTCCCCACAAAATGCCATGATGAGTGACATGCTTCCAGCAGATGAAAGCTCCATGGGGGTCAGTTCCAGAGACCTCTGACTACATCACTTGGCATTTGCTGATTTCTGCCTATTTTCTGTATAAGTGAATGTCTCTGGGCTACACTCTCATTTGAATGTTGGTATTCCAGTGAAATTCACATGTGGTCAAATGGAAATGGTATCTCCAGAATGAGGTAAAGTACACCAAGAGAATTAGATTCTAGTGTTTAAGAAAAGTTACAGACAAGCTTTCCAACCACGGCCTTTCTTCATCTTTCTTTCTTTTTTTTTTTTCTTTCATTCTAAAGGAAGAATATGATCTTTGCAAGATGTCCGCACTTCCATTAGCACTGGCTTCTGAATTTCTGCTCAGTTAAGGCAGGGAGGGAACTAAAGTCAGAATAAAAAGGGACAAAAAAAATGAAATAATAGTTGTCAAACCCCAGGAACATAGTACACACTTAAAAAATACAGTATTCTCTTTGACAGGCAGGATAGGATGGTGAAGAGCCTATTCGGGAGCTGGACTACCTGGTTCAAATCATAGCTCTGTCACTTAGAAGCCCCAGGACTTGGGGCAAATCAATTCACTTCTGTGCTTCAGCTTTTGCATCTCTAAAATGGGGATCCTGATAGTACTGTAAAAGGTTCTTGTTAAGAGTACAAAGGCATCTGAGATTAGAAAGTATTTGTGATTTCCCCAGGAGCACACGGCCTTCCATGATCCTCACTCCTAAAGCACCTGAAATTCTCACACAAGAGCCAAGAGATACATGTATTCTCCATTTACTGAAGGCTTGCTCTGAGCCAAGTGATATGCTAGATGCTGAAGAAAGAGGATTAAAGAAGTACACCCTTTTGTCCTTCAGTGGGCTAAGGACACACATATACAAATAACCAACTATTGAAAGTCTAGTGCTTTTACAGAGGAAGCTTAGTAGCAGAAGATAAATTCTTTTTGCTTTTTTGGTGGAAATAATATCTGGGCTCTAGCTGAAAGAAGGAGTATGGATTGGGCAATTCAGAAGACAGTATGGAAGAAAAAGCACTAACAAGACAGAGATGGGAAAATACATGGTGTCTGTGGGAGCATATTTGTGAAAACACTGTCCTCTTTAGTAGGCCATGTGAATGTTGATCTCACCTATTATATTTAAAACCTCCTACTGGCAGAGGCCGTTTCATCTCTGTATTTCCCCAGCAAATGTCTTACATATAAGTACAAGCAATGTTTGGTGAATTGGTTTGAATTGAAAATATGATTTAGATAATGAGTGCTATAGGATTTCAGAGGAAGGAGTGATTCATTCCATACTGGAAGTTTCATGGTGAAACCTTACTGGACTAGTGAAGGATCAAGACGGTTTTTTGTTTTGTTTTGTTTTGTTTGTAAGTTGAATTTTGGTGAAAAGGAATCAAATTAGAGTAAAGAGCATGAGAAAATGCATTTCTAATCCCCCTTTGGGACTCTGGAGGCACATAATTAGAGAGGTGTATATACTAATTCTATATTATTCACCTTTTCTTTGGCCAACCATCTTTCCCTTCTCCTTGAAGATATCCAAGAGGGGCTCGCAATTAACTGTCCTATTCCCAATCTACAGAGATGGACACACAGGGTTCAGGTTGGCCAGTCAGGATGTGACATCTATCTGCCCTCACTAACTTGTCCTGAAAAGGGCAGGTGACTAGTCAGAATCCCTCTAAGATGATCTTATCAGTTCTAGGAGAGAGAGTCTTTATTCTGGATCACGAACCATGTCAAACGATTTCCCACCAAATGGAAATAGTCTATACGATAGGAAGCCAATACATAAAGAATGAGAAGTCCTGCAAACATCATGTAGGACCCCATCTCCAAAGTTTTACAGTTTCCCAGTTACATTAGAGAATAATATCTTCTCCCCCACCTCTTTTCTTGTCAGCTTGGATTTTGTTCTTCGCACTTCCAAAAAAGAACTTCCTCCCTAATACAAGATGAGTGGCAGGGATTGAGATACCATCATTTGGGAACTACCTCCTAAGAATCAGTGGTTCAAATAACACATGGAAGTAAACTTTTTCAGGTCTGACCTTCAAAGCAATTAAGCAAAGAAGCCGGGATTGTACTCAGCATGACTAACAAATGAGAATGAGGTAGAATCTAATGTTGCTTCCATTTTATGAAAGATATTCTCAGATGGCCTCACAGCAGGACTTGAAAGTCCTACACACAAGCAATAACCTGTGAACACTGAATGTAGAGTCATAGTCTTTAGTGACCACCATCTGGTCTCATTAATTTTTCATTCATTTATAACCCAGCCCTTAATTTATTATTAGGTCAATCATTCAGCAAATGAACATATGACCAGTCTGAAGAGTATGGGAGAGACTGGGTACATTCTAAAGAATAGCAGAGCTAAAGGGTCCCTAGTACATCGGAAATTATCCCCTTCAATTCCTTGAAGTCTGCTGAAGCACACCTCTAGCTGATGTGTCTACTAAGGACCGGTAAGACAATCGCTGTGTAATTCTTCCATGCTGTTAGTGATTCTGTGATGCCCGTCATCTCGTCAAAGGACTTCCACTGATTTCTAACTTCTTTCTGATCTTTTCCCTCCATTTCCTCCATAACATCGAGCCCATCTAACATCTCTATCTTTTACATATCTTTTTGTCAGCTATCATAGCTTAAAAAAAAGCATTCCACAGAATACAATGTAAGTGGAGAAAAGAAAGCTCACAGCAGAGTGAACAACATGTGTTGCACATTGCAGAAGAATCTTCAATGCGTGTTAGCATCATTGGTGGAGACCTTTTGCCGCATGGCTCCCCACCGCTCATTGCCCCAACTAACTCTCACTGAGAGCACAAATAAATAAAATATATATTAGGAGCATCATGTCATGTGCTGAGATACTTATGCATAAATAAAAATATAGACACAAATAGATTTTAACTATTCAGTGCTGTGTGGAGAGGGATACAAGGGATATATGTGCTTCTGTTGTAGGTGAAGGAAGTCCATGAAGAAAAGCCTGGAGGTTGGCTGCCTCCTGCACTAACCATCGTGCCACTGAGCCAGTGCAATCCCACTTCTGGGTATCTCTCCAAAGGCAATGGAATCAGTGTCTCCGAGAGCTATCTGCATTCCCATGTTCATTGCAGCATTATTTACAATAGGCAAAATAGGGAAGCAACCTAAGTGTCTGTTGACAGATGAATGACTAAAGAAAATGTGATGTATAAAAATGAATATACATATTATTCAGCCTTTAAAAAGAAAGAAATTCTGCCATTTGGAACAACATGGATGAACCTGGAGGACATTATGCTAAGTGAAATAAGCCAGACACAGAAACACAAATACTGCATGATCTCATTTATATGTAGAACCTAAAAAGGTCAAATTCATAAAAGCAGAGAGTAGAATGGTGGTTGCCAGAACCTGGGGTCGGGGGGGTGAGATGTTGTTCAAAGAGTACAAAGTTTCATTTATGCAGGATGGATAAGTTCTGGAGATCTAATGTGCAACCTTGTGACTGTAGTTAATAATCCTGTACTATGTTCTGTGTACTTGAAATTTGCTAAGAGTAGATCTTAAGTGTTCTCACCACACATACATACAAAATGGTAACTATGTGAGGTAATGGATATGTTAATTAGCTTGATTGTGCTAATTACTTCACATTGTACAGGTATATCAGAATATCACATTGTATGCTTTATTTTGTTTTCATATCATTTTTATTTTTTAATTTTAGTCAAAGTATAGTTGACATACAATATTCTATTAGTTTCAGATGTACAACACAGTGATTCAACAATACAACACTCAGCAGTATACGTGGTCAACATCTGTCACCATGCAAAGTTCTTACAATATTACTGACTATATTCCCTGTGCTGTAATTTTCATCCCCATGGCTTACTTGCTTACTTGTTTTCCAACTGGAAGTTTGTACCTCTTATTTCCCTTCACCTGGTTTGCCCATCCCCCCACCTCCTTCCCCAGCAAATTGGCAACTGCCAATTTGTTCTCTGTTTGTGAGTCTATTTGGTTTTTTATTTGTTCATTTGTTTTTTAGGTTCCACATATAAGTGAAATCCTGTCTTTCTCTGACTTATTTCACTTAGCATAATACACTCTAAGGGCCATTCATGTTGCTCATGGCAAGATATCATTCCTTTTTATGGTGGAATAATATTCCATTGCATATATATACCACATCTTTTAAAAATATATACAATTTTTATTTCTCATTTGTCCTTCAGTAAAGCTGGGGAAGGGGAAGAGTACCTAGTGGCAGACAACAGTAAATTTTTATGGAAAACAGAAGCTAAGTTAAGATAGAGCAAAAGGTATATCCAGGAAAGGAAAGAAAAATATATTGGGAAAGACAGTTTAGAGGGAGAAAATTTGGGGTTTACGTTGCCACCTGTTATGTTGGAAGGATCAGAGAAAATAATGGAAATTAGCCCTACTTGGCTAAATTAACTTCACTTCAAAAATTCACTGTGCATATCCACAGCAACTGCAGCTATTTCTAAAATTTTCTCCAGTGATGTGTGGTGCACCATGCAGGAGAAAAGTTCAAGGCAGAGATTGCAACTTCAGCCTGCCCGATCTTCACACGAAAAGCATCAAAATTTATTCTTCCAAAGTCAGTTTCTTCTACTTAACAATACGTGGAGGTCACCTCAATGACAGGGTAGGTTTTAAAGTCACTTAAAGAGACTGGTGAAGAACTGAACTTATTTTATAGAATTATTTTGTAAGTGTTTAACAAACAAGGAAACAATCTAACATTTTAAAACTCCATGTGAGGGGGCTCCTGGGTGGCTCAGTTGTTAAGTGTCTGCCTTCGGCTCAGGTCATGATCCCAGCGTCCTGGGATCGAGCCCCACATCGGGCTCTCTGCTCCGCGGGAAGCCTGCTTCTTCTTCTCCCACTCCCTCTGCTTGTGTTCCTGCTCTCTCTCTCTCTCTGTGTCAAATAAATAAATAAAATCTTTAAAAAAATAAAATAAAATAAAACTCCATGTCAGTTTCCAAAAATATATCTGTCTGAATATAAGGAGAAAGTCCCCCCCTCAAGTATACGTATATATCCCTTGTAAAGATAAGTCATCTTATGGGATTTTTTTCTCAAGTGCTTTATTTTGCACAAGATATTGCTAATTAGAAAAGATCATTAGGCTGACTCCACCTAATATAATCAGTAGGGGAAAAAAAGCAAGTAATAGTCCAGGTGAATAGTTCATTTTACAATTTTAAGTGTTGAATGATGTAAGTATTGTTAACCTTTTTTTTTTTATTGTTATGTTAACCTTAAAAATAAAACTGCCAAGTATTTTACCAGCAAAAATGGGTTTATTCGGGAATAGTGGAGAATTATAATCTGGGACAAACAAGCTATAGCAAAAACCATAGGCAAGTCCAACAAAGGAGAGGAACGTTTTATGGGGAAGGGAAAGGAAGTTGGGAGGGATTGTTTTGAACAAAAATCCATATAAGAGAAGCAGGGGTTCAGGGTGATGAAAATTTCTCGTTGGCTGAGTTGCAGATATAGTCGATTTCTTATAGGAGATATAATATGTATCCTTCCCTGTTGCGGCCTGTAGTTGACGATTCCTTCCTGTTGAGCTTCTTCCTAGGAGTCTGTAATTGACAATTCTTCCAATAATTGACATTGAGTGGTAGGGCTCCCTCTACCACTCTCCCCTTCTAGATCCAAAGTGCACTTTAGCGAGGTTTCTCTTTCTTAATTTTCACAGCACACTTTCTAAAGATCACTTACAAGGAAGTACAGAAAATGGTTACCTTGTAAAGATTTAGATATAGATTAGATATATTATCTATAGAATAAATGAACAATTACCTGGATGTTATATGATTGGGTATTTTTACCTTAGTATAAAATATCTAATAACAGCATGCTTTGCAAATTCAAAAAGTTTTATGCTACATCTACATTAGTATGCTACATACTAATTTAGAGAAGATGGTATGCTCTGTAAGAGTGTTAATGACTCAAACATCCCTAGAGACAATGAAGATACTGATGTCAAAGACATTTGTAAAGAGTTTGTATACATTTTTAAATGAATATTCAGGAAAAAAAATAGTTACCCCAAATTAATGTATATTTATGTAATATATGGTATAAATATTTATGTGTAATTATTAAATTTTATAGACATCAGACTCTTTTAAATATATCCCTACAATTTATGTGGTCCTATGTTTTACAGAACAGGTAATCCATGCCCACTCCTATCTCCCTTTTTCAGCCACTAGTATTTCTCAACTCCCTCTCCTTTATTTTTAAATTTTAAATTCTGTTTATATCACATGAAAATCTATATTTAGAGCTTCTCATGAACAACTGGAAGAACTGGAAATTCTGGTTGGGATTCTGGTATGGTAGTGACAGGCTAGGACTGAGGAGCTGTCTCCTCTTCTAAAAAGCTCATGTGCTCCTCACAGTCCCCACCTGGCCAGTGCGACTTTACGGTCCTGGTCCCAGCAGGATTGTGAGCATCGTGTCCATGCTCCGTTATCTTCAAGCATCCCTCCCTCATAACTGGCTTCTCCCTGCTCCCAAGCCCTACCCGGGTCATCACACCCCCAGCACTGTACCTGCCTGTATTGGTTTTCTTCAATGTTCAACATCACTGATGCCCCAAGAGTTAAAATTTACAAGACACATTCACGTTCATGGTTTTTATTTTATATTCATGTAGTGAGGTTGGCTTGGCACATATGGAAAGTCTTCCCTATATATAGTTATTTATATATTTATATATAAATATAACATATGTAATATTATATGTAATATATAAAATACATAGTATATATATATATATATATATATGTGTGTGTGTGTGTGTGTGTGTGTGTGTGTTTTAAGTATATGAAGACACCGAGGCCCATGCCACAGCACTAGTAAATACTAAAATTCAGTGAAAAACT
Source organism: Halichoerus grypus (assembly GCF_964656455.1). Taxonomy (NCBI): domain Eukaryota; kingdom Metazoa; phylum Chordata; class Mammalia; order Carnivora; family Phocidae; genus Halichoerus; species Halichoerus grypus. The sequence continues at coordinate 12,361,798 of NC_135716.1, read as the reverse complement.
CAGGTCTTTCATTACTTGCACCAGGTTTCACACTTTTGGTTCTTCTATGGTCCCAGCCATCAAGAAGCAGGCCACTCACTTCGACAGTCTCTCACCTCACTGCCTCTCCCCAGATTTCCACCCATTTTGGGCTTCCTTATTCTTTTTCAGTAACATGAGGTCGTCTGGAATGAAAAGAATGCAAGTCCTTCTAGTGGTTTAAACATTTGTGCTCTCCCCCCCTCCAAAATCAACAAAAGCCGCTGAGTCTATAAATTTAAAAAGTTGAATTTAGACCAGTAATTATAGTTATGGAGTTGAGGAATTTCCAATGTTTTTTTTCTTTTCTTAGGTTTATCATCTCGGAGTTGGAATCTGAATTCCTGTTCCTCTTTTTCCAGTAATTCCATGTGAGAAGTACCAATTTGTTTACATAGCATGCCTAATGACCATTAGCAGGCAAGTAGGGAGACTCAACTGACATGATTTGAGTCGGTCTTTTGAAATACAGCAATACCACATGGCACATATTCCCAGAGAAATCAACTGCCTTTTTAAGCAAGGTGGGTTTTGAAAACAAGAATTATCCCCCGTACCCACCCAGAGAAAAATTTAAGAATTCAGACAAGACCAACTCAAATATGAATAATGCAGGAATTTGCCATTTGTGTGGAATAGGAATGACTCACCTTTTAAAACATTATTATTTATGAATTTGACTTTAGCTGTTCTGTGATTAAATCTTTTTTTTTTTTTTTCTTTTCTGGTCAAATATTTGTGACATGAAAAATGAAATGGAATTTATCCCTGGTGTGATACTTCCAGAAGTGTATTAAGTAGAAAGCTCTGACCTCCCTGAGCAAAAGGGCATCCTACCTAGGAATTTAGAGTGGAGATCACACTTTCCTCCCTACTCCACCTGTTCTTGAGCTCTGCTCTGAAGGGTTGTTGTTGGAGGGGATTGGGCAGGTGCACAGTTTAATAGGACATGCTTCTCCTCTTTCATCATTGAGAAAAATAAGCAAGTACAGTGTCCAAATGATCTATATCAAAAAAATCATTCAGGGCTTTGTATTTTAATAAGATGTATGGTGCTTTCTCAAAGGGTAAGGACGGGCTATAGGTGATTTCTTCATAGAGTGACTGAAGTATCTAGATGAGCCTAAGTATGGATGTGTTTGATGGTACCTGCTATTCTCATCTCTTCATCACCTCCATGTGGTTCTCCCTCTCATGCTGGCATCTTCTCTCGAGGCTTGCTAAGTTGCCAGGAAATCAGGTCAAGCTTTGGCATCAGATCGAGTCACTCCGATATCGCTCCTACATGTTATGCATGGCGAGTTATCTCAGGGTGTTGAAAGCAACCCTAATAGACCAGAATGGCATTTCACAAAGGATATATTATTCAGGGTTCACCAGAGAAATAGAACCAATAGGATATATAGAGATTGATCTATCTATCTATCTATCTATCTAGCAGATATATCACAAGGAATTGGCTCATGTGGTTATAAAAGCAAGCATGTCCCAAGACCTGTAGGGTGGATCAGCAACCTGGAGATTCAGGAGAGTCAATAGGTTCATTCCAGTCCCAGTCCAAAAACCTAAGAACCGGGAGAGCTGATGGTGTAGTTCCCATCTAAAGACCAGCAGACTTATGATACAGAAAGCACTATTCCAGCTCAAGTCTGAAGGCAGGAAGAAAACATATGTCCCAATATGTAAGAAATCAGGCAGGAAAGGATTCTTTCTTGCTGGGGAAAGGGTAGCCTTTTTCTTCTATGCAGGCCTTCAACTGATTAGATGAGGCTCACCCACCTTATGGAGGGCAATCTGCTTCACTCAGTCTACCAATTGAAATGTTAATCTCATCCAAAAACACCCTCAAACAGCAATAATATTTGATTCAATATCAGAGTACCCCGTGGCCCAGTCAAGCTGACACATAAAGTTAACCATCACACATGGCAATCCATCAAGGATATGCTCCCCAGAGCTCTCTCGGAACGTTTTTAGGAATTCAGTTCCCTACCAGCTGTTAGACTGAGGGCCTCTGTTCCTTGCATGTGGTTACCCAGAGGTTGCCCTCAGTTCCCTGCCATATGGGCCTCTCCAACATAACAGCTTGTTTCATCAAAGGCAATAAGAGATAAAGAATCAGCTAACAAAATGGAAGTAACTATCTTTTATAATCAAATCACAGAACTGACTTCCTATCACCTTTGCCATATTCCATTGGTTAGAAGCAAGTCATGGGATTCAATCCATAGTTGAAAAATTACATAAAGGTAACAGCAGGAGGTGGGCATCGCTGGGGGCCATTATTGAAGTATGCGTGTCACACAACCAAAATGCATAATGAATGTTTGAGGAAGGAATAGAAACATTGGAACAGCAAAGAAGTGACCTGCCTCAGTGTGATAAAACCTAGATTTGAAGGTCATTTAAAAAAAAAAAACCTATGAGTTTGGGCAAATTAATATCATTCAGCCAATTTTTTTCTTGTATTAAAATGGGTGTATGTTTTTATGTTGTTTCTTGCCCAATATTATTCCCTTTTTCTTCTGATAATAGACTTGGTTTTCTTTTGCTCTCCCATGATTAAGGTAGGCTGACTAAAGTAAAGCTAATATAATCCCCCCATTCCTCTAGGGATGGGCACAGGAATCATAGTAACTGGTTGAGGATGGAATATAAGATCCATTCTGGTCTGTCAGAATCGGGTCTAGGACTTTTTCTGGAAGTATTAGGAAAGTTAAAACCTTTTTTCCATGAGCTGGAAGCTGAGAGAATGTGGGCTTAAGGCCCCCCGTGGCCATCTGGTTACTGAGTAGGAAAAGCCTGAATGAGAATTGAGTTAACGTGAGAATTTGATACTGAGATCCAGAGAAAGAGATGGATTCCCAAAGATATGAAACCCTGGATTCAGCCTTGCCTGAAGCTAGATAAAGATATTAAATACCTAGATCCAGGCTCGCCTGAAGCCAGTTACAGATACTGAACACTTGGATAGGGCCTTGCCTGAAGCTAGAAACCCTGATTCTTTAGTTAAATGAACCAACACATTTCTGCTTATGTCTATTTGGCTTTTGTTTCTGGCCACTGCCTGATCCATCCAGCACCTAGAGCAGTATGCTGCTCCCAAAAATAGTTGGCTCCCAACAGATATACACTAATGTATGAAAGTGATTTTTGGAAGATTAACATTGAAATCCAATGGGTAGGCAGTTGGAACATATCCACCCCCACCACCCCCACTGAGTCTTTCTGAACCCTAAAATTCTGTGGTTGGCCGCTTCCCAAAACACCTCTTTGAGGCTTCTCCTTTGAACTCATGTCCAGAATATTCGGGGATGGCTTAGGCAGCTCTCGTCTGTTCATTCCTCACTATCCCCAGACTCACTGCTGTGTAGGTGGGCCAAACTCATAAAACTCTATCTCTCAGCACCCTCAGGCACAGGAAGTTGGCCCAAAGAAGTTCCAAAAGGAGAAAAAAATTCACCCAACATATAAGACCCAGAGCAGGAAGCAAAACTAATGAAAAAATGTCCCCAGCTTTCACAGGAAATTATTTTCACTCCACCTCTATAAAAAGTAACAGATTTGACCCCTTGCCTCTCCCCACCTCTTTCTCAGCTAACCTCCCTTATAGAGGTGATGGGAGAGCCGGGGCCAGACTGCTGCAATGAGAGACGGGCCCCTTTCCGTGAAAATATTCATCAGAAACCAGCTTGTCATAGCCAGAGGCCCCTGAGAGTAGTTAAGGCTAGCAGGTTGTTAAATTGGACAGTTCTGAGTGAAGAAATTCGTAGCAGTTCGTAGTGATCACAGAAGCAAAGCATTCTCTTTCAGATGAGGGACTAGAGACTCAAAAGTGTGTTCAGGCTGCTTTCCTCACTGTTTTAGAACTATGTACCCAGGGAAGTTCCGGTATTTTATGTAAATATCTTGATTCAATTTTGAGACTATGTTAGAGGGGAAAGGTGAAGGGCTGAAGTGCAACCAATGGTCTGAGACCAACGAGACCCAAGCCGAGCCCCCTGAAGAACGCATGCATTCTGCAGTTTTCTTCACAGCCCATGGCAGCTAGAATCTGGCTGGCCAGCCCAGAAAATAGGCTGTTGTCCACCTGCGGGGGGGGAGGGTAGGGAGGAGTACTGTGAAAGAATAGCCTGGATTCTTCTCTGCTATGCAAAGAAAGCACATGCTCAGGTATGCATGTATTTACACATCTAGAGAGACAGTGACACACACTCATGCAAATAATTACAATAAAACACGCACTTAGACAAATAATCACAACAACAGGTGGCGAGTGTTAATGGAGAAAACCAGAATGCACATAAGTTGTTGAGCGATCCACCTATGGCAGCCAGAAAACCTTCACAAAGGTGGTGACAAGTTAAAGGAAGAAAGAGAATTGGGCCAATATCCGAAGCTAGTGGAAGACTTTCGAGGGAAAGAATAGAGTGAACACAGAACACTGATACAATAGAACAGAAAATATGGCTGGACAGTGCCAGAATATACCAAGGCTGAGTCCAAATCATCAAGGGTTTGAAACATCAAGCTTTTATCTTGTCTGCAGGCTGTGGGAGCCATTTACAAATGTTAATGGAGGGAGAGAGGTAATGTGTTCGGATCCGCATCTTATTTTCCAGATCTTCCGACAGGGGAATCTGAGTAACAAAGGTTAGATGACTTTCTCTGGGTCATAGGGAGAATAATAGAAGCCAAGTTTTTGCTGGTTGGAAATGAAATGCCAAATATCTACGTCCTGCTTGCTGCTTTATTATTAGAGACAATATTTGTCATGTGGAAAAAGAGTTAATTATAATCAGACTGGAAATTCATGTACCTGAAAATCTTTAGAAGGGAAAAATGTAGGGGAAGGAACAAGATAGAATAGCAGATACAAAACAATTCTTATCAGTCTGAATCTGTTTTACATTTCATTCCAGACTCTGCAAATTAACACCAACACAATGAATCTTTGTAAATTAATGAGAGTAACAGCGGGAAAGAATCAATCAGCCACTCTTGTTCCAAAACCCTCCTAGGTAATAACCTGAAATGAACCTTGGAGTCATGACCCCAGACTAATAGCCTGCTTCATACTCTTTGAACAAAACAATTAAATAATCACATTCCTCATGGTCCAACTTCCTGAGTATATTAATTAGATTAAAACGCAACTTGTCAGGATCCCTTGAGAGGGAGGGGTTTGCTGAATGCTTTTCCTCTTGCCCTCCAACTTCCAGTGGCATGTCCTGCTTTCCCATAGAGGGAGCCTGTGCCTGCCTACACCTGACGGTATTCCTTCTAGAACTGGTGCCCTCACCCCTTCTCTCACCTGGACTACACCCCTGAGGGCATCCTTCCTCCTCTCTGGACAAACACCTGCCTTTCCGTTCTAATTGGGTTACAAAACCTCTTAAAATATCAAAGCCAGTTGACAACTCTACTTGGCTCAATTTGAACATTCCATCCCTCTGTGCAATCCATCCATCCAATCTTTATGAGAAATGGGCTCAAATTCTGGTTCTGCTACTTTTTATCTCCGCAATCCTAAACAAATTATGTCATCTCTCTGTGGCTCAGTTCCTTCATCTGTAAAATGAGAATGATAACAGGCCCTACCTTACGTGACATCCTAAAGGCCCGGGGGGGGGGGGGTGGAGGGGCGATCACCACAGCCAGGCTGGGGAACTTCTTGCCAAGGTTTCTGCACCTGCTGCCTCATGTCTCAAAGGGCTCCTCTGCTTTATCCCAAAGCTTCATCCCCTCACTTCCGGCAGATTTCTGCCAAGTGATCAGCCTCTTGCGATGGTCCCACCTACAACAGCAAGATCCACAGCACCCTATCGGTCTCTGTTCTCCTTCCTTCTGCTATTTTTCTTCGTAACACTTATCACTAGCTGGCGTTATATTATGTATTTGCCCTTCTATTTGTTTATACCACTTGTTCTCAAAGTGTGGTCCATGGAACCTGAGATCTTGTTAGCAATGCCAATTCTTGGGCCCCATCTTGACCTAGGAAATCAGAATGTCTGGGTGTGGGGTCTAGCTGTCTATGTCTGCAGGTGATTTGTATGTTCACTAGAGTTTGAGAACCATGGGTTTATAGTTTGTCTCTGCCAGGGAGTGACAGCTCCTTGAAGGAGGCCTGTTTTCCATTTTCTGTTTACTGCTATGTCCCCAGCACTTAAATCCACATGTGACACCCGGTAGGTGTTCAGTCAGTAGGCGTTGAATGAATGACTACATCTCACTTGGAGACTGAGCCAAAATCAGTACCCAGCCAGCTCTCTCTCATCTAGCTCCATTTTCTCTCACGACCTGGCTGCAAGATATTATTTTAATGTAAAAAAGTTTAATCATTTGTATTCAAGTTAAGAGACAGTGGCTTTGGGGCACCTGGGTGGCTCAGTCATTAAGCATCTGCGTCGGCTCAGGTCATGACATGATCCCAGGGTCCTGGGATCGAGCCCCGCATTGGGCTCCCTGCTCAGCAGGAAGCCTGCTTCTCCCTCTCCCACTCCCCCTGCTTGTGTTCCCTCTCTTGCTGTGTCTCTCTCTGTCAAATAAATAAAATATTTTAAAAAAAGGCAGTGGCTTTTTTTTTTGGTGCATATATATATACATATGTATACATATACATATACATATACATATATATAATATGTATTTTTACTATAGAAGATACTTAGAAAATGCTAGTATTTATATAGGAAGAAAAAACATGCATACAGCATCATCATCTGAGCATTCATTTATGTCGAGGCTGGTTTCTCAGGAGACCTAGAAAGGAGTTGGATAAAAATCCAGTTGTAGCAGATTTTTGCATCAAGTGAAGAAACAAGAATCCTCATACTGGCGAGAAGATGTCCGTATCCACCACAAATAGCTCAAACATACCAATGGGAAAGGAGGAGGGAGGGAGGCAGAGGTTGAAGACGGAGACAGAGGGGATGGAGGCAGACTCTGGCACGATAGATCTATGGCCTTATTCTTCCCCTGGAAGCAGCCAGGGCCAGCTGAGCACCAGAGCAGCAAGCCCCTTAGTGTACCGCCCTTGCCATCCATCAGTGGAGCGCAGATGAAACGCATGGATGCCCATTAAGAAGCCAGAGAGAAGAGAAGCAGCTTTCACTGCAGAGAAGGCTAAAGGCAGAGGACCAGAGCACTCTGTGTGGTGGCCCAGCACTCCGACAACATCAAATCCATTCCTGAAGAAAGGATTGGAGAAACCACTTCTGTGGTTCAATGTTCGGGTGTGTGTGGAGGCGGGGGGCCAGGGTGCAATGAGGCTACAGGTCAGTTTACCAAAGGACAGAGAAGCACATTAGCAAAGGCTAAAAGCATCACAAAATATAAAGCAGTTTGATCTAAACCACATGAAATATTTCCCTTCTTCCCAGTGTTTAATCTGAGCTCCTTGCACAAATAGCAACAGCAAGCAAAGGGCTGTTTTCTTAGGCTTTACTGTTAGTACTTTAAACTAGGCATAAAATTCCATTTTCTTAAGTCACTATTACATTATTTTAAATAATGGTGTGTGGAAAATTCTTGGTGTTGGGTCTTTCTAGCGAGGATAGCCTAGGTTCTGCTGCGGTAAGGAATCTACTCCCTTAGGATGACTTATTTAAACAAGGTTTACTTTTTGCTCAAGCTACTTATGCAGTGAAGTCTGGCAGGGGGAGGGGGGGAAGGGTGAGGCTGGGCCCCACATAGGGACTGCAAGGCCCCAGGCGGGTTCTCCAACATCCCAACAAGACTAATGGTTCAAAAAATGCTGCATGTATTCAGTGTTGCCAAATCCTTCAAGCCTTCCCATTGCTTGCAACACATGGCCAGACTCAAGCTAGTGTTGAGACTCTGGCCTCAAACATCCTTTCCAGATCGATTTGGCTTATCCTCTCGACTGAACCCACTATTATAACCCAAACACTCAACACCCCTTCAAATACCTGCCTAGCAACCTCTCCCTACCTTTGAAGGATGACTTTGGTTAATGCTATATTGAATACAATAAGAGTACACCAGTAGAGCAAGCTTGACAAAAAGTTGATAGAATACTTTTTCCAATTATTGAATAGTTTTTAAAAGAGGATGACTTTGATTTTGTGCCTCTAGTTTATAAGGGAGACAGAAGACCAGTATCATCAAAGACAAGGAGGCTGGCTCTAAGTAAAGTTTGTATCTCAAAAGAAACTGGGTTGATGGCCAGTAAGCCACTATGCTTCATGATACCCTGCCTCCCTTTTCTCTAAAGGATAATGTCCCCATAGCAACCACACTCCAGACAACAGCCCTTCTCTCTTTGACTTGGGAAGGTGGAGAGAAGGGAAATGAAATAAAGTAGCAATTACTCAGCCACTGAGCACGAGGCCCTTTGCTATCTACCTTTCATACAGCATTCACTCCATTCATTCTTGAAATGTAAGAAGTGTTCTTTTGCTGTATAGAACACAGGATTAAAGCCCTGTACATTTTAGCAATACGAACAAAACCAAACAGCTAATTGATTCTCAGACTCGGGTTTGTCCACTTTTCCAGGTAACGCCAACTCTTATCACACCGCTGTCACTCCAAGCGTGGATCTCACGGGCGCCGTCTGGAAGCTGGTTAGAAATGCAGAGGGTCAAGGTCTTCTTCAGACCTGAGTCAGAATCCGCATTTCAACCAACTCCCTATGTGCCATGACCTTCGCTGCCTATGAGGATCACTTGGAGAGTTTCAAAATAATCCCCATTCCACCCCAAACCAATGGAGTCAGAATCTCCACCAGTGGGCCTAGGACATCCCTGTATCTTTAAAGCTGCCCCCTATCCAATGATCTTAATGTGCAGTCAGTTATTAAGAACAACTTGTGTGCCATATGGCCTCATTATGGAAAAATCTACTAACCCTTCTTCTAAGAACTAGAACCCTCTTACTACAGGGGGCTTGGGACGCCCAAATAGAGCTTACTGATCTGTGTTCTGCTCTGGAAAGAAAGCCTAGCATGCCACAGAACTACAAGCACTGTTTGTTTCTGTGAATATCACTCTGAGGGATGTCAGTTTTCCAAATTCAGCTAAAATATATATATATATATGTATTAAAGTCAAATACTTCTTGGCTTTTCACTCATATCACAGAGCTATCTGAAGAGGGGACTGGTGAAATCGTGTTTTCTAAACATTTAACTCCCAAATTATCAAAATACTAGTAAATGCCAAAAAGGTCTTTAAAGCCCCATTCCTTTTTAGCAGAAATGACACTTGTTGGAGGGAAGATGGTAATAATAGTTTGCAAACTAAAATAATTGAAGCTTGCAAATTAAACACTTAAAACCATAATGGCTTTCAATCTCAGGATAATGAGATGGAGACAATGTTTATTCTTTTAGCATCTGATAAGAGGAATCTCCTAGGGAAAGACCAGTTGGTATAGTGAAAATACATAGAAAAATGCCCCCTTGATGTAGGTGAGTTCCTAAAGGATGTAGTTAGGACTGATATTATAGCTTCGGATATAGGGAATGCTTCTGCTTATAGGAGGCAAAGATAGCAAGATGAAAGAGTGAGAGAATTCTGTGATACTGCGTGCTTGGTGATGTGGCCCCTCCCGATGAATCAATGAATTCCAGGCCAATGCTCGCTGTGATTGGGTTTATTTAGAAAGTGATAAAGAGGCTTATTTCTACTTTTAGGCTTACATAGGACCAATTCAGAGGCAGGAGCTGAAAATAGAATTGTTAGCTCTTGGGCATTTGCTAAAATCTCAGAGAAGACTTCGGACATCACTGAGCTATGGAATTTAGAAGATTTGTGGAAATTAGTCCTAGAAAAACCGGAGACAGCCTGGTACATCAGGCAAACATGTTGTTTTCTCCCTTGGATTACCATGGCAACATTTGGAAATTTTGTTGTTAGTTAGTAGATCTCATCTCCACCAAATAAAAAGCTTCAACTCCCCAAATAATGATGCAGATTTTGAAATAGTCAAAAGTTCACAAGGCATTCTGTGTTATGGGCTTTTATGTAAAATAGGGACATATTCAATGGGTCCCCTTCCTCAGGGACCACTTTCTATTGTGTTTTGTTTGTTAAGCCCACATGAGCTTGTCAGTTTCCCTTATTTGCTTTGTTTAATGAGCCTTGCTAGTATCTGGTCTCCACCCAGGGATAGACCTGCCAGGTCCTTGGCATCACATAAACCACTAATACCATTTGAGAATGAAAAAAGTCTCCCACTCAAAGCACACAGAAGCACAAAGAAACAGACGTAATTGAGAGCCAAGTTCCGGTATTTCAAGAGGGTTGAACATCAAGCCAGGCAAATTGCCCAAAGGTACAGCAATAGAAAAAGATCAACAATAAAAGGTCAAAAACCACACAAATGAAAAAGTCTTAAGCTGTGTGATGGGTTCAATTGTATCCCCTCAAAGATATATATACACATCTTGATCCTTTGGACCTCGGAATGTGACCGTATTTGGAAATTGGGTCTTTGCAGACATAATTACATTAAGATGAGGTCATCCTTCATTAGCATGGGCCCTACATCCAGTGACTTTTGTCCCTTATAGAAGAGGAGGAGACACACAGAGAGACACACAGAAGACAGCTTCGTGAAGACCTTGGCAGAGACTGGAGCAAGCCACAAGTCAAGAAACACCTGGATCCACTAGAAGTTGGGCAAGGCAGAGACAGATTCTTCCCAGACACTTCCAAGGAAACGTGGCCCTGCCAAAACCTTGATTGCAGACTTCTGGCCTCTGGAAATGTAAAAGAGTAAATATCTGTTGTTGTAAGACACCCAGTTTGGGGGCCAGCCGTTGTTATAGCCACCCTAGGAAACTGATTCAGGCTGGGGGTGAAATTTGGGGACCCTGCGGGCAAAAACACCTCCAGGTAGGCAGGTTATATCCATTCAGTTGTATTTCTTTGACTGCCCAGTTCAGGGATCCCATAATACTCATTATACTGCATTGTAAATTTTCAGTTTTATATTCCAACCCCGGACACTATACTCTCGGATAACAGAGATCAGGGTTATCTTGCTCAGATCTCATCCCCAGCAGCAAGCCCAGTGCCTGCCACATAGTAGGTTTTCAATAAATTTATCCAATGTAATCAGTGGGTTGACCTGGGTCACAGGTAGAGGGGAGGGCAGAAGGCTGGCCCAAAGATCTTTCTGATGCTGAGTTTCCCTGCTATTGAAGCAGAAATTTACTGATTAAAATACCCACCTTCTAACACCAGCTCTGTCTCTCTCACTTCTGTTCTGCCTGCATTTGGATGTAGCGATCTGCCTGTGGAAGCAGAGAACGATCTGCAGCCCGTGTGTGTGTGTGTGTGTGTGTGTGTGTGTGTGTGCGCGTGTGCGCATGTACTTGGGTAAGGCTGACCTCTCGAAGGACCCCTGCACTGCTGGGTCCGGAGGGTTACCACATTTGCATTGATATCCTCCAGGATCTGTAACCTGGATGCTGCCAGGCATTGGGATTCTTCATCTTGACTATTTGCAGGTCTCTCCCTTTCCAAAGCCAGTGGGTCTGAGGGTTGAGAGGGTCTCTCCCAGGGGCTCTGTCGACCTGTGCTGCAATTTTGCAAGTCTGGCAAGAACTGGCTTTCATTGCAAGCACGTCTCAAGGATGGAGACTTTTAGAGGGGAAAGCAAATTTGCAAAGGAGAAAAGACTCCGAGAACTCCAGATAACAAATGGGGTTTAAAACAAGTTTTATCTGTGGGCGCCTGGGTGGCTCAGTCGTTAAGTGTCTGCCTTCGGCTCAGGTCATGATCCCAGGGTCCTGGGATCGAGTCCCATATCGGGCTCCCTGCTCAGCAGGAAGCCTGCTTCTCCCTCTCCCACTCCCCCTGCTTGTGTTCCTGCTCTCGCTGTCTCTCTCTCTGTCAAATAAATAAAATCTTAAAAAAATAAATAAATAAATAAATAAATAAAACAAGTTTTATCTGCCTCCTTTTCAACACTCTGCCCCAGTCCAACACCATTAATTCTGTGCCTGGTTAGTGGAATTGAGCACCAATAAACACAGTTCATAATAAATAAAATACAAGGGATTTTTGTTTGTTTCTTTATAATATCCTCTTCATGGTTGCCACAGAAAACTGAAGGTTAATAAATCAATAGTTTCCCCAAATCGGGCAAGGTTGTATCAGAAATAAATAAGGGGTACATGTGCTCACCACACAGAACTTGTGAGCTGATAATGGCCAAGTGTTGCCCTTGTACAGATGTGATAAATCATAGCGGCTTCTTCAGCCTGGCTGTGGACCTTGATTCTTCCAACCAGTGCTGGTACTACCCGAGCAGAAGAGACCCCTCAAAACTCCGCAGGGTGCCTTGGTGTAGAAGAGGAATAACATATGGTTATAGCAACTTAGTCTTTATTAAGCAATCACAAATGATTTTCACATTGTAAAAAAATATCAAGTCATAATTCTATGTAGAGACCAATAGAATGTCATATAGAGATGTCTCTCATATCCTTAGGAACCACATCTCTCTCCTTCTAGATTTATAAATATACAACAAAGCCAGAACATGGTGATACCTACAGGTATGTATATCGTGCGCAAATGTCTGTGTGTGGGTGGGTGTGTATAATGCTTTCCTTATAGCGGACCAACACCATCTTTGCTTCAAAGCAATATTCCCTCTAATAAAATAAACACATGCTCAAAATTAACATTGATTCACTCAGGATTATACTGAATATCCAATGAGTTAATGCACGTAAATACACAGAAGAGTGCCTGGTGCATAGAAAGAGTTCAGTGAAGGTCATTTCTTATTATGCTTGTTGGTATCATTATTTGTTCAACTAACCACAAGCATTCACTGAGCAGCTATTGTATTTCAAACACAAGGGGGATGCCTGGGTGGCTCAGTCGGTGAAGCATCTGCCTTTGGCTCGGGTCATGATCCCAGGGTCCTGGGATGGAGCCCCACATCGGCCTCCTTGCTCCGCGGGAAGCCTGCTTCTCCCACTCCCACTCCCCCTGCTTGTGTTCTCTCTGACAAATAAATAAAGTCTTAAAAAAAAAACCCACAAGGAATAAGAAAGAAGCCACCTCCTCTCTCAGAGTTTAAAATCTAGAGGAAAGACAAGCACTAATCGTTATCACTCTGTCTAATCCATGTAATCCAGAAGATGTGCAGTCTCACCATGAGAAGAGATTTGTACTGATATTCAATATAATCACACTCCGGGCCTCTTTCTGAAATACAGGTGCCCCAACAAGGGCAGATTTATGTTGACTTTTCATAGGGAGAGGCATGTAAGCCAAGAATTTGTACTGGCTTCCTGCCATTCTTGTCGGACATGTCTCTATTTTTGATCCTTGCCAGCATCTACGACTCCTTTAACAGCCTTCTGCAATTCAACAGAGCTTTTGTCAATTTCTCTCCATTCACACATCTAATAGCATCATAAGGAACTTCATCATCGATGTTGAAAATTCATCACACTAGCTTATTTGAGCTTTCCTTCTCCTCCCTGACTCCAGCAGGCATCACATCCATGCCATTTCTGGAACATTTCTATCACAGTCAACTGGAGCCCCTCCACTTCTGAAACAAGTTTTCTCATATTTAAAATCTTAAACGTCATCCTTTTGGTCTCTGACCATGACTCCCCCCTCCCACACCCCTCCTCTGAGATTTCTTCTGGCCACATTTTTTTTTTTTTTAAGATTTTATTTATTTATTTGACAGAGAGAGACACAGCGAGAGAGGGAACACAAGTTGGGAGAGTGGGGGAGGGAGAAGCAGGCTTCCCGCTGAGCAGAGAGCCCGATGCGGGGCTCGATCCCCGGACCCTGGGATCATGACCTGAGTCAAAGGCAGACGCTTAACTGACTGAGCCACCCAGGCGCCCCTCTTCTGGCCACATTTCCACCAAGCCTGCTCTTTGGCTTCATGTGGTCCTCTGCCTCTGAAAGTTTCCCTTTGGTCCAGAAAAATTCCTATCCCTTTCTTAGTTTCCCGTCAGCCCATGTTGAACCTAGAATGTTATATATGCATCTAAATGCATCTCCAGTGAATCCTTAATGTCCTTGTGCTACCTTTTCATTTGAACGCCAGACATCATGCCTACTGGAGAAGGTGCCACAGGCCTGTGAACTGGCCCCATCACAACTGTATACTCTTAGATGAGATCAGCCAGTCACACAGTGCCACCTGGGGATTCCTTTGTGTATTTCTGGTCAGGTTCTCCCCCATTCCTCCTGCATCTCTGCATCCCCGCAAAATCCGTATGTTGAAACCCTAACCTTCAATGTGGTGGTATTTGGAGATGGGGCCTTTGGGAGCGAATTAGGTTTAGATGAGGTCATGAGGGTAGGGCCCCCATGATAGAATTAGTGTCCTTATAAGAAGAGGAGGAGACCTGAGCTCATTCTCCCTGTGCAGTGTGGGGACACAGCAAGAAGATGGTTGTCTGAAGGCCAGGAAGCAGACACTCTCCAAACCCGAAACTTCCAGCAGCTTGATCTCAGATTTCCTAGGCTCTAGAACTGTGAGAAAGAAATGTTTTTTGTTTAAGCCACCCAGTTTATGATATTTTGTTATAGCAGCTCAAACTGACAGATATTCCCCCACCAATCTTCTCAAATTTTCTCCAGCCTCTTTAAGACCTCTGCTACAACCTCCTTATCTTCCTCCTCCCCCTCCTCTTCCTCCTCCTTCTTCTTCAATAGGTTTTTGCTTCCTTCTTTTAAGATCAGAATTTCATCCATGTCATCTGATTCATTTCATTCTTCATATTCAAAGATAAGGGTTCATAATAGTGTTTCATGTTACATGTTGATTATTGCAGAATATGTTCTCCAGACCATACCTTTCTCCCTTTCGTATATCTCCACCAGTATATCCCAAACTGTGCATCCAACATTTAATCTGGTGTCACCTCATAACCTTTCTTCCTCTGCTTTCTATTATGCCATGTGACCAACCTTGGAAGCCATTAGATTCTGGATGCTAAAGAACCAGATTGACTAGTAGAAATTCTTGTCTGATATATTCAGACTCTTATAAAGGGATATAACCACTTAAGAAGTAAATGCAAACCTTTTGGTTCAAAACTTCCCATTCTATTAAGCAATGAAGGGATGATAAACACATCATATACCAGCATTTGAGTTGTGATGAAAGAAACCATTGTCCATCAGCCAACACTTGGATCAAGGATACTGCATTCTGCTGTATTAAGGCAGAGTTCTGCCAACAGTTGACCATGTGGCTTTGCACAGGTTATTTCTACTTCTCAAACCTCTGTTCAGTCATGTAGAAGTTAAGGGAGTTGAACTGGATGATCTCTGAAGTTTTCTTTCAACCTAAAAATTCTTTTTTCATTGTTATTTCCACCATTTTAAATATTTGGTAGAGTGTTTACTATGTGTTCTACACCGTAGAAAGTCCTGTGGGAAAGTGGAGAACATATAAAATGACACTGGGGGGTTTTAATCCCTGCACTTGGGGTAGAAACCCAGTTAACTGGAGCGCAGTGAGGAAATGTTCATTCTAGTTGTAACTCTTCCACTAACTTGTTGAATGTCTGCGGGTGAGGTATTCATTCCTCTTTCTAGAGCCTGCCTCCATTTTCCCTTCTGCAAAGCAAGGATACTGAACCGTTGATCTGTAAGGCCCCTTTGAGTTCTGGGAGGCCATTGTCTAGTTACAGGGAAAAGATGAAGACATCAGTTAATTCGAGAATAAAACACAGTGGTACAAAATTATCCCTCACAAGCCCTGAGCTGCTTCTGGTGAGGATACAGATGTGGAGTAATTTATGCAGCCACCTCTTTGAGAATGCTTGCTTAAACTCCGTGGGAGCTGAGCCAGCTCTTCAGTGTCTTCACTCAATGGCTTGTCAGTTCCTCTTTTAATAGTAACATTGCACCCTCAATGAAGTGCTAAGGCATTTTTTCCTGGCAAGATGAAAAGAGATGGTCATGGAACTGGCACAGCTCTGGGCTGCAGACATCCTTCCAAATCTCTTTTCTTTGAGGAGCCAAATGATTCATTCAGGAAATGTATGAGTGCCCAGTGCAGAGGAAATTAGGAAGATTATCTCCCCTGACCTCCCTCAATTTCCCCCATTCTCTTGATGTTTGCTTTTGGGTAGCTCTCAAAAGGTTTATTATCCAACCCCTCAAATTTTCTTTCAGGAGTGGAGGATATAAAATCAAAGTCCAATTAATGCAATGAATAGAAGCACCTCTTCACTCCTGAAAACTTAATAGTATTGGGGAATATATGGAAAATATACTGTTCAAAGGTATGGCTGTCTACAGAAGAGGGGCTCCACCTTCTGCCCTTAAAAATCTCATCCCTATCCTGACATATGTCTGGTAGCTTCCTGTTGCATTGAGTTTCCGGGCCAAAAAAGCTCAGCTTCAAAAGCTTACATGAGCTCACTTCCCTCGAATTTCCTCTTGTTCCTGCCTCCTCACCCCTCAGCCACCAAATCCATGCATTCCTTCAACAGACTTTGTTGACTGTCTAAGAGACAACAGGCGGTAATAGCAATAGCATTAAATGAGGGGACTGGTGTTCATGGTCTGCGCCCAGACTTGTTAACTGTGGGATCCTGGTAGAGCTTTTCTTGGCCTGTGTTTAAATCTCCCCCTCTGTAATGTTTTATTGCCCTGCCCAGAATCAGTCAACCCTGTACAAACTGGTACGACTGGTATTGAGTCTAATTGACCAGAAACTTGATGAAGATCCGGACCCTGGTTCGTTTATCTCTGTATTCCTAACGTCTGGCAAATGCCTTATTCACAGAAGCTATTCACTATAAATTAGCAGAATGAACAATTTAATGGTTAAACCTGAGCGCTCCCATCCTGCTACAACTAAAGCTGCTGAGAGCTTAGGAGAGACAGGGAGTGGGGCGCAGACGGAAGGAATTCCTCCAGTGAAGCAACACACACACACACACACACACACACACACACACACACACACACTAGAGGCTCATACAGGTTCTCCACAGATTGGAAACTGGCCTTTGCCCATTTCACCTATTTCCTATAGATACCTTTTTTTTCCTTTATAGTAATCGATCCTTATGAATAATTCCTTTTCCATCAGTTTACATAAGGATAAAGAAGGTTGAAGATAGACTTACAGTTGCAAATACCTGGGATTCATACCCCCTCGGGAGGAGTCTATGGGGAACAAAATGCAAATGATCATGGGAATTATGAAAAGA
Organism: Halichoerus grypus; assembly: GCF_964656455.1. Lineage (NCBI taxonomy): Eukaryota > Metazoa > Chordata > Mammalia > Carnivora > Phocidae > Halichoerus > Halichoerus grypus. The sequence continues at coordinate 12,344,592 of NC_135716.1, read as the reverse complement.
AATCTAGCAAAAGGGATGCTATCCAAGCCAGCTGGGCCACTTCCCCTTGGGCTTAAACAACCTTAAACACAGAATGCTGCCAATTTGAGTCCAAAAAATGAGGTTCCATCCCAGATATCACGTAACTGTAATAACCAACCACAAGCTACCTCGACATTATGAAAAAAAAAAAAAACAAACCCAAATTCTTCTTCTGACACATGTAACTTAAGCATTGCCTTTAAAATCAGACAAGTCTGGGTCAAAATTGAGCCCTGCTACTTTCTTAAATAGTGTCTTCTGGAAAATCCCTTAACTTTCCTGAGCTTGAGTTTCCTCAAACTGTAAGCAGAAGACAATACAATAATGATATATTTTACTGACAGTATGGTAGGGGGAAGTCAAGGTAGAGGATAGATAGGGTATTTATTAAACTCTACACTCTTACACATGTTGATGATCGTGACATTGAACCTTGGTCTTGCTTCTGGGGCCCTACACTCCAACTGGGGAGACCAGGTGAGGTCTCATGAAAAGGCAAGTCGAAATGCAAGGCAACATTGCAGGAGATGGCATGAGGCTGTGGCAGATTAAGTACTAAATGAATGGACAGAATCTATTAAGCTGTGTTTTCAGAACTCAGTGCTGTGTCTGGCTCTCAGGGAGCCATCGTTGCTTTAAGTAGCTGCCTAGGGGTCCATAAAATGTTTAAGAGCTCTGTCCAGTCCCACACAGAGAGCTTTAAAAGTTTAAATGGACTCTATCCCAACCTCAGGTTTCAGTTGAACATCTATGCAAGGATTCAGTTTAGTATCTTTAAGAGATTAAGGAGTCTCCAGGGGCCTTCCCACCAGTCCCAGAATCTTAATAAAGAAAAACACACTGGCTCCATTTCAAAATTAAAGAGACAGATGCTCCAGAGTGATCTTACACTGACATCCAGAGCAGGTTGGATGTCCAGGCATGGCGCCAACACGTCTCTTATTTGCGAAATGAGTGCTTGGACATCGTCCTAACTTCCTGCCAAAGGATCACACAGCTTGATCCCTCGCAGACAAGAAGCCATAAGCACATAATTGACATTGTTGAGTGAGACTGACAAAGACGTATCTGTAACAGTGACATATTCATAAAAATTATTTATTGAGAGCTACTGTAGGCCGCAGACTGTGCTAATCCCTCTTGATACAATATTACTGACAAGAATGAGAAAGAGGCTTTGCGTACTAGATATTTTATTTCTCATTTTTTTAGAGGAGGTAACGGACTCAGACATTACATGACTTGCCCGTGATTGCTTGATTAGTATGTGTCAGTACCCAGACTCTGGCCCAAGTATTTACAATAATATTTATTATTATAATAATAAAACTCTAAGTAATCATGATATCAATGGCAAGAAAAACAATCAAGTGCCCAGCCACTGGGCTCGAAATTATGATTTAATCTTTATAACAATTCTGTCCCTTAGGTCCCGCCATCCTCGCTCTACAATTGAGGAAAATGGGCCTTGAGGCTTTTTAAGTATCTTGCCATCACATACGTAACTAGTGAGGGCTTGTCTCACTCCCAAGCGTGTGCCCTTTACACTATTCTGCATTGCATTCAAAGAGAAAAGATAATTTACAGTCTCCTGAGGGAAGAACTTTGCCATTTCAATCAAGAGCAGGCTCCTTGTAAGGCATGTGGGATTTGTCTGATGATGGTTGGGAGAAGTGGACTGTGAGGGCATGTCTGGGGAAGGGGCATGCAGTGGGAGAGGTCCTGCATTCAGAGGCCCTGCCATTTGGTTTGATGTTGAGGGTATTTGTCCGGATGGTTCTGCAGATACAGAGCAATGCTGTGTTTCACTTCTGCAGCTCCAGAGCTCATAGCTCGAGTGAGGTAGATGACCATCAGATGTGAAGAGGAAACCATGGGCGTCGGAGTTCAGTTCAGACCAGCGCTCACAAACCAGGGGCTTATTGCCAGACCCAGCTAACAGACAGATGGGTTTTATTTTATCAAGACAGTGTGTGAACAGAAATGGAACTGATTAGCAACTTTAAAAATCAATAGATTTCACAAGAAAATCCAGATTCCAAGCTTCCTTTGGGAAAACAAACAAACAAACTCAAAAGATCTGGTGTCTCTGGAGCCACACATTTGCATGGTGGTGGTCAGGCCCCTTGAGAAGGATGGACACTCTTGTTTGTTACAGTGTTTTCCCTGCCCACATCACTCATTTAGGTTATTTAGGTATTTGAGCTTGCCACTCCTGTTCCAGAGCCAGCTTACCCTTAACTAGCTAGGGCAACAGAGGTAAATCTCTCAATCTTTCTAAAAATAGAGAATTTTATGAGGCCGGTAGTTTGCAAACTAGTTTTGAGCCACAGATGGCTTTCTGTTAACAAAACTTGCCCTTGAAACTCAAGTGTAATACAGGCAAACGGGTATTTACAATCAGTAAAGAGGGCCCAAGGGTTGTTATTATCCTCACCCCCACTCCTTGAAATATTCTTTAAAGGTACTGTGTGGAGCACCCACAAAAGCTCTAGACTGATTTGGAAGGCTGGGTCAACATTGCAAGTGTGAGGACCGGGGGGTTATTTCTCCCTGGGATCTTCATACTGATCATTCTTGAATAATCCATGATTATTCATTGGCTTTTCGTCTCCATTCTTTCTTCTGTGTTCCTTCTTAATTTCTTTTTGTTGTGTTTTGTTGTGTTTTGTTTTTTTTTTTTTTTTTGAAAGGCCTTAATTTGGTGAGCCCATCAGCCAATAACATTTTTCAATTTTTAAAAACCAAGCTATAATTTACATGCCAAAAAAATCACCGTTTCTTTTATAGTTTGTGAGTTTTAGCAAATGTATCCATACCACCGCTAACAAGATACAGAAAAGTTCCATCAACTGAAAACAATTTCCCCGAGCCTGCTTGTAATCAGTTCCCAGTTCCTGGCAATCACTGCTCTGTTTTCTTTTTTTTTTTTTTTTTTAAGATTTTATTTATTTATTTATTTGACAGAGAGAGACACAGCGAGAGAGGGAACATAAGCAGAGGGAGTGGGAGAGGGAGAAGCAGGCTTCCAGCTGAGCAGGGAGCCCGATGCGGGGCTTGATCCCAGGACCCTGGGATCATGACCTGAGCCGAAGGCAGACGCTTAACCGACTGAGCCACCCAGGCGCCCCACGGATCTGTTTTCTGTCACTATAGTGTTGCTTTTGCAAAAATGTCACATAAATGAAATTATAAAGTATGTGGCCTTTTTGAATATAACTTTTTTTCATTTAGAATAAAGCATTTTGAGATTTACCAGGTTGTCATCAGTATCAGTAATTCTTTATTTTCTATGGTTGAATAGTATTTCATTTCATGGTTATGCCACTATTTTTTCATCCGTGTTTCGGCTGATGGTCATTTGGATTGTTTTTAGGTTTGAGGGATCAGAAATAAAGCCATTATAAGCATCAGCATGCAGGTCTTTGTGCAAACATAAGTTTTCACATCACTTGGGTATTTACCTTGGAGTAGGATTACCAAGTCACGTGTGATATATGTGTCACTTTATGAAAAACTGTCAAATTAGTTTCAAAAGTAGATGTTCCATTGTGCTTTCATATCAGCAGGCTGTGAGTTTCTGTTGCTCTGCATCTTCTTGTCCTTGGGGTTGTCATGTTGTCTTTTTTTTCACTTGCTGGTTTGTTTTGCCATTCCAATAGGTGCGGTATACTATGTCACTGTGGCTTTGTTGTGCACTTCCCTAGTTACTAACAAGGTTGAACACTTTTTATGTACTTATTTGCCATCTGTGTATCTTCTGAAATAGAGTATCTATTCAAATCTTTTGCCCACCTTTGTTTGGGTAGTTGCTTTTGTTACTGTGGGTTCAAAGGGTTCTGGATATATTCAAGTCCTTTGTTAGTTATGAGATACACACACACACACAAAACACCAGTCTGTGGATTCCCGTTCTATCCTCTTACAGTTTCCTTAGGAGAGCAGAAGTTCTAAATTTTGATGAAGTCCAATTTATCATTTTTTTCTTTTATGGACTGTGCTTTTGGTGTCCTACTGAAGAAATATTTGCCTAATCTTAGTTCACAAAGATTTTTTTCTAAGTTTTCTCCTGGAAATTTCACAGTCAGGTCTATGATTCATTTCAAATTAATTTTTGTATAGGGTGTGAGTAACCAATAGAGGTTTCTTTTGGCGCATGGAATATAAATGTTTCAGCTCAAAAGACTGTTCTTTCTTCATTGAATTGCTTTTGCACTTTTGTAAAAAAATCATTCGATCATATATGTGTGGGTCTACTCCTAGACTCAATAATATTTTGAAATGAAGTATCTCCTACTTAAACATAAGACATTATATAAATATAGAGTCCAGATTTCACTGTACGGCAGAGATAATAAACCCCCCAAAGAGGGGAGGATTTGTGGAATCTAAAACTTTCCATGAGGAACCTGTAGACTTTATAGACAAAATTAGAAAGAGCCTTACCTACGTATTAGAAGATCTAAATCAGAGCACCAGTTCTGCTACTAACTTCAAGAACTTCTGCAAATTACTTAAATAGTTCTGTGCCACAGTACTGACAAAGATTATGTACACAGTTTAGCACGGTAAGTATACAAAAAGCAAACAGTGCAACAATTTTTAAAATATGCTGTTGGATCAGGAATCCAACAAGGTGAGTGGAATCCTGAGACCTCATCCTCCTTCATGATCTGATGCTGACTTGCCGGGCGGTTAAGCTGTAAGCTACAACCTTCTGAACCTCAATCTCCTTATGTACAAAATGGGGTAATTATGCCCTATCTGTCAACCTCAAAAGGTACTCACGAAGATGAAATAAAATCTCCTTGTGAACGTATGTTTAAAACACACCTTGAAGGAATAGAAAAGGTCTTTGCCTGACTGTGTGAAAAACAGGATGGTGAAAGGGTGTTTAAAATAACATCTGGGTAACAATTTGTCTCCTGTTTTGAAAAGTTTTAACTAAGTTCTTTCTAACCAACTTACGAAGGCAAGTCCTAGGCAGCAGATGGACTGTTGAGTTTAGAAAAATGGAGACTTAGGTACCTGCCAGCGCAGTGGACTGAGATCGTGGTCTGTCTACAGAAAGGCCGAGGATTAACGATAGTGGGCACCCGAGAAGGTTCTGTTAAAACATCAATGGAGGCATATTACAAATTTTAAGAGTTTATTTGAGCAAACATCCATGTGATTCAAGCAGCATCAAACTGGAAGTGGTCAGGAGCAGTGAGCCAACAGGAGCCAAGGGAAAGGCTTTTCTAGAGGAGACGCAGAAGTGAAGGAGGGGAATTATTTGACTGGCCATAGCTTAAATGGGTGCTTTATTTGGGAAAGGCGAGTTGGCTGTTTGTGATTGGTTGCCCTTAGGTTTTAATTTCTTAACCTGGAATCATTTAGAGGCGTAGGTTTGGGTTTGCTTATGTAGGCTGCTTGGGTGTTAGACACACTTCGTTCTAATGGCCTCTTGTGTCATTACTCTAACAGTATGAGGACATTATCCAGAAGGCAAAGGTCCACATGGACTCATGGAAAAAAGTTCAAGGTAAACAAGAGATTGGAAAACAGGTGTCAGAACACATGTAGCATGAGAAGCCATGGTGAGCAGAGAAAAACAGGATTAATATTTACTGTATTGAGTGTTTGCTACATTCCAGGTGCTGTTGTAAGCACTTGATCAGTGTTGACTGATTCAATCCTCATAACAATTCTATAAGAAAAGTACTAGTATTGCTTACTCTACCCTCATTGTTGATGAGCATCCAGAGCAGAGAGGTGACGTAGCATACTGGGATTTGTCATTTACCCTTCCAGTGGTCCCCACTCCCTGTCCTGCTCTGTGCCCCTCCACCAATATGCTTCCTTAGGCTTCCTTGCCCTTAGGCTTCCAGATGGGCTCAAGGCAATAAAAAGCCTCAGCTGGAGACCTGAGGGGGAATAATTTCTTCCCTAGCTTCCCTCTCTGTAGGGGCATGGGTTAACTTACTGCATCCCTCAGCCTAGGGCCATGATTCCCTTCTCATTGGATAGTTCTCTTTGCCTCCAGGTGAATGCCTCCTCCCTTGTCCCTTCAGGTGGTAAAGTAGTAACCCTGAGGTGTCACACAATAACTTGTGACCTTCTTCCTCCCAGCTCATATTTTGTAAAAGGTCTATCATTAAGTTATGAGTTATCCAATTTGTGTATATCTTCTCTTCCTTGACCAGACCCCAACAGATAAAGCTAACTGGTCCAAGGTGATCCTGCTAAGAGAGCAAGGATTCAAACCTCAGAACCTGATATAAGAAGCCATCCTGCCTCTGAGAGAAAAAATCAAATTCAAACCGTCTCTCACTTGGTGCCTGAGGGCAAGATGATACTGTTTTTTCATCCCTGAAGCAGGCAAATATTAATGCTGACTATGATGAAGGTACTGTGTTAAGTGCTGAGCAGAGAAAACTCAGCAAAATTCTTCTTTCAAAGGCCTCGTGGACTACTTATGTAGATAGATAATTTCAATATGAGATCATAGGAGAGGAATATATAATGCTTTCTGGAACAAAGCAAAAGAACGTGGTGGCTAGAGAAAGCTTGGAGGGCATGTGACACTGTATAAACTGATTTATGATTCCCTGAGCTGTTTGGACAAGGGTTTCTGAATGCAAAATTTTGCTCAGAGAAAGGTGATTATTTTATTTTAATGTAATAAGATCTTTCTTAGGTCATGACAAATATAAGTTATTTTTTTGAAGCTATGAAATAAATACAAGCAAAAATAAGATAATCAAAATCCACCCAAATCATACTGACCAACCTAAACATTTTATGAATATTTGAATATCCTTCATATATAAATGATTATACAGGGTATAATGTTTTGTACCCTGCCTTTTTCATTTTAAAATGTTTGTTGATTCCTTTGACTTTGAGTTATTGTCATGTTACTATAGAGCTATTATAATCCGCCTGCAAAATTCCTTTTTTTTTTTTTAGTTCATTATTTAACATATGATTTAATTTGACAGGAGCCCAACTTTCTCTGGAACATATCCTCAGAGTTAGAGAAGTTCTGCCAGTATTTCAGGAAAATTTCCATGAAACAGTGTCTACCTAAGACAAATGTTTCCAGTCACAATGAATTATAGGGCCACACAAATATCAAGCAGCCTCCAATTCTGTTTTGTGATCTAATAAGACAGGGCAAATCATTCGTCTACACAATATTTGTTCATGGATAGCCCATTCCTTGGAAGCCTATAATATTCCCATATAGGAAATGGGGAAGGTTCATTGGTTCAACCATTGGCTTGTCATCTATTCATTCCTTCACTTATTCCTTCATTCATTCACCTCATTTATTATGATGTGCTCTCCACAATTTAGGTTCTGGAATGGCTTTTGGTTGTTCTGGCCCTATTGAGCCTAAGCTTGAGTTTGCTTGTGATATGTTTTTCCAGTGCTTGGACAAGTAGACTTGATTCTGGAAAAGTCTATGTCATCTGGCATCAAACACTGGAAGCATTTCAGACTGCACACCATCTCACCCATGTTGTGTCCCCCACTCTCCATTTCTCTTCTGCTCCTAACACTCATCTGTCACAAATCTGTCAACAACAACAGTAAAAGGAGATAATTCTTTATGTCTTTCTTTGGTAGCAAGGCTACTTTTTAAATAACTTTAAAGAAATTTTTGAATGTCTGCTTGAAAAAGCAAGAATGTTGCAGTGTTTCATAGGCTAGAGCTAACTCCAATGTCAAGAAATACATAAGACACTAAAATAGTTCCCTTATTTCCTTGCTATGGTGGGCAGAATAAGGGATCCCCAAAGATATTCATGTCCTAATCCTCAGGACCTATAAATATGTTAAATTACATGGCAAGGGGAGAGTTAAAGTGACTAATCCTTTGATCTTGGGTTGGGGAGATTATTCTGGATTATCTGTCTGGGTCCTGTATAATTACAAGAGTCTTTATAAGGGAAAGAGTCAGGAGTGTAATTGATGTAATGTGAGAAAATTGTGGCTTTTGCTGGCTTCAAAGATGGAAGGAAGCCACAAGCCAAGGAATGTGGGTAGAATTTTGAAGCAAGAAAATAGACTCTTCCCTAGGGTCTCCTGAAGGCAAAGTGGCCTTACATCTTCATCTTAGCTCAGTGAGACCCGTTTTGGACTTCTGATGTCTAGAAGTATAAGATAATTAATGTGTGTTGTTTTAAGCCACAAAGCATGTGGTATTTTGTTACAACAGCAATGGGAAATGATACAGTTGTTTACTGAGAATTTGGTTTTAACCATGAATTATTATTACTTTTATCAATATTTTTCTGTATCTGTCAAGGTATTCATTTATTTTTACTCCTTTATTCATGAAGGTGATGGGTTACCTGGACAGTGAGCTGGTAACTTAACCTTGCATTATTTGGATTTCCATTATTGTGTTCATCCATTTTACAGAAGACTGGATTCGATTTCATAATATTTTGTTTGGGAGTTTTGCATCTACGTCCATGGTCTTTGCTTCCTTTAGCACCCAGTTGAAACTTCTCTGTACATAATCTATTATTGGCAGATATTGTGAGTGTCAATAAAGTGTAAAGGTAAGGAGTTGGGGTTTTGCCAAGACTTGGATCCTATCCTATCCATACCTATTGCCTGAGTTGGGGCTAGGCGTCTAGCCCATCTCTATACCTCAATATCCCCCACCTAAATAAGGTAGTAACGAGGGTAATCCTAACTCTAAGGATTATATGTATTATATGAGATAGTCCAAGCATTCAGCATAGTTTCTGGAACTTAGGAAAGTTAAATATCTATTATCATGAATATGAATATTATCAGTCACGAGGAAGAAATTCAAACTAATTTTCAACTGTTAGAGAAATTTGTCCCAGCAATTCATGACTGATACTCTATTCCCCTAATCTCTATTTGAAACTTTCTCTTAGAATTTAGGATAAAAGGCTGGCTATTGACACGTCGTATACATGCTTCAGTTAGAAACCTGATGTGGAGAGGAAACTGAGAAAGCACATTTTTTTCCATAAAATCTTGTCAAAACCCTTTTTTTGGTGGAGCCTTCTATCTTTGGGGGAAGGAGTGGCTTCTTTCAGGTTTCCTGAACCCCTCCTCTTGAGGGTAAGCCAGTCACCTGGTGAGTCACCCCCATGGAATACACCTTCACTATTTGATGCAAGAGATCTGAAATTATAAGATTGACTGCTAGAGTATTGCTATCAACTTCTCTCCCAGCCTAGTTTCACTTTTGTGCCTTCGTCTTGATTTTGAAATCTGTGTTGGAGAGAAATAAACATAGCGTGGCCATACAATTTCTCGTTTAGCACAGCAATCCCACTGGTGATACGGGAAGAGAATGGACATAACAATAAGGGTTAGATCCAGCTTCATAACATAGAAAAAACAATTTAACAGTGGCTTAAATCAAATAGATCTATTTCACTCCACAGAAAAGTCCAAAATTAGCCATTCCAGGTCTTAACATATCAACTCTGTGATATCAGGAGCTGGGCTTCTTCTATCTTCCATCCTTAGCATGTGGTACAAACTCGTGATTCAAGGTGGCTGCCTGAGCTTGTTACCCATGTCCACCTTGCAAGCAGCAAAATGGAAAATGGAAAAGAACTCACTCCTCCTTTTAAGAAGAATCACCCAAAGTGACAAAAATATTTCACTTGCATTTCAATGGAGAGATCTGAATTACATCGTCATCATTGACTCAAAGAGAGACAGGGAAACGGAGTCCTTTAGTGAGATGGCTCTATGATCAGCTGTAAGTGAAGGTTATGAAGGTCCCTAATAGCAGCAGCTCTATACTTATTAACACCCAGATCTTCCAGACTTGCCCCTTATTCCAGTGCATGGCTCTAGGCTCAAAATTAGGAAGGATGGATATTACCTGTTCCCATTTTCTTCTTTCTTTCTTTTTTTTTTTATTAAAAACTACTACATGCAATTATTTCCAAAATAGGGATAAACAACAGTTCCAGGATGCTAAAATGGCACACAAAGCAAAGCAAATTGTTCTCTTTCCTGCTCGGATCCCCAGACCCCAACTCCAGAGCATCTCCTTTTTCAATATTTTGTGTATTCATCTAGAAATTTTTTAACCCATGGAAGTGTACTCCACACCCTTTCTGACCTTTGTGTTTTTGTTTAAATAACTTGAGTAGGATGTGTTCTTTAAGGGTTAGTTAGAACTCAGCTATGGAACTCTCTTGCTCTTGTACATCTTCTTCCCTTTGATCTTTAAACATCTTTCTATTTCTTGATCATTGTCTGTTCAAATTTTCTACTTGTTGAATACAGTTGGGGTAATTTCCCCTAGATTTATAAATGTGCTATGGAGTCTCATGAAGCATATGCTTAAATTACTTTAATCTCTTCATCCTTAATATTGCATAACTTTGATCTCCTTGTCATTTATCAAGTTAGCAAGTTAAATAGAACAATTTGTCTATTTTTGTAATTATCTTTAAAGAACTGGCTTTTTTATCCTATTCATATTCTTTTTTTTTACCTTGTTTTTGTTAAAACCCATCTTGGAGATCATTCTGTATTGATATATGCAAATCTAGCTCATTCCTTTTAATAGATAAATGTTATTTCATTTCAGAGCTGTGGTATAATCTTTTCAACTCGTCTCTTATTAGTAACTATAGAACAAGCCGGAGAGAGAGTTGTTTACCAAATCTGTTTATTTTCCCTCGGAGCAGATGATTAAGCTACATTTTCTAGATTCCCATGTAAATGGGTATGGCCATGTGACTGATCTCCAACTGCTGGAATGTAGACAGAATTGATGGGAACCTCTTCCTCACCTGGTGAATAACATAAGGAACTACATTTTCCCCTCTTTTGGAGCCACACATGGAATAAGACCACAGCCCTGAATTACTCTTTGGAAGAGTGCCCCCTGCGAATTGAGAACACCTACTTTGACTTTATATGAGTGAGAAATGAATTTCCATTACAATAAGTTACTGTGATCTATAGGTTGATTTAGTTTATCTGATTAAGACAGCATCCCTACAACTCATTTACAAACAGAATGACACTATATATCCTTTTACACATAACTTTGAACTCACATAAACTAAACCTGTACATTCAATTTGCTGGATCAAAATGTATTCCATTTCACACATTTTAAATTGCCTTCCTAAGAGCCTGAATCAATTTATGCTTTTACAAACAGAATATCCAACAATTCTAAGCAATATTGTGCACTGTCAAAGTATTTGATCTCTGTCAATCCAATTTTGAAAAGTGGTAGCTAACAGTTGTGGGGTGAGGCTAAGCGTCTTTCCATGCTCATGACTTTCAGAAGTTATTTACATTTCTTCTGGTATGTGAACTGTCCATTTATGTCATTTTTCAGTTTTGCCCTTGAGTTTTTGGTCATTTTCTCAGTGATTTGTAAGAGAATTTATACATCAAGATTTTAAAACACCTTAATGTTTATGCATCATGAAATTCACCCCTTTCTCTTCATGTGCTGCAAATAGCTGTCTCCAGTATTTTGTTCACCATTCAACTTGGATTATAGCATTAACACAAAGAAAGCCTTTCAGATTAGGATCTAGTCAAATTCATATTTTTTTCTTTCAAGGACTTTGAGTCACATTTTCTTGTAAAAGCCTTACCCTATTTTCTAATGATGTCCTTGTGATTGTTATATTTAAATTCAAAAGCTTAGTGCATCAAAAATCATTTTTAGATAAATGTGAGCTAGGAGGTATAGATTAATCCTTTTTTTTTGATGAAATGGCTAATTAGTTGTTCAACCACCCCTTATTAAATATTCTTTCCTCCATTGATTTGAAATGCTTTCTTTATCATCTGTTACATTTCTACACATACATAGTCTATTGATAAATTCCGTATTTCATGTGACTGAAGAACTGTCTCTCTATTCGTGGACCAGAACAAATAATTTAAATTTGTTACAGCATTGTACACACCCAAATACTTGTCAGGCTTCTATTCTCTCCATTCTCATTGTGCCGCCTTTTGCTACCCATTCTCATTTTTCCACCTACTTCTTTTTTTTTTTTAATTTTTTTATTGTTATGTTAATCCCCATACATTACATCATTAGTTTTGGATATAGTGTTCCATGATTTTCCACCTACTTCTAAGGAAAACATCAGTTAATATTTCTATTGTGCTCATATCAAACTTAAAGATTATTCAATTTATATATTAATAGAGAACTGAGAGCTTTATCTCATGGAGTCTTTCTTTTAAGTTTTTTATTTTAATTCCAGTATAGTTAACATATAGTGTTTTTTAGTTTCAGGTGTACAATATAGTGATTCCATAATTCTATACATTCCTCGGTGCTCATCACAGTAAGTGTACTCTTCATCTCCATCACCTATTTTTCCCATCCCCCCATCTCCCACCCTTCTGGTAACCACCAGTTTTCTATAGTTCAGAGTCTGTTTCTTGGTTTGTCCCTTTTTTTTCTTTGTTTGTTTGTTTCTTAAATTCCTCATATAAGTGAAATCAGATGGTATTTGTCTTTCTTTGATTTATTTTGCTTAGCATTATACATTCTAGTTCTATCCATGTTGTTGTAAATGGCAAGATTTCATTCTTTTTTATGGCTGGGTAATATTCCATTACATATACATACATATATATGTATATGTATATAATGTATATATATGGATACTTGGGCTGCTTCCATAGTTTGGCTATTGTAGATAGGGGCTCCTATTTCCTTTCAAATTAGTGTTTTTGTATTTTGGGGGTAAATACCCAGTAGTGCAATTACTGGATCATAGGGTAGCTCTATTTTCAACTCTTTGAGGAACCTCCATACTGTTTTTCAGAGTGGCTACACCAGGTTGCATTCCCACCAACAGTGCAGATGTAGTCCCAATAGTTTATTTTTGCTTTTATTTGCCTTGCCTCACTGAGTCTTTTTCTAAGAATAACTTCAGTGTAAATTATTTATAATACATCAATTCTCTTAAAATTATTTCTATTTTTTTAAGATTTATTTCTTTATTTTTAGAGAGCATACGAGCATGTGGGGGGTGGAGGGGTAGAGGGAAAGGGAGAGAGAGACTCTCAAGCAGACTCCCTGCCACAGAGTAGAGTCCTATGTAGAGCTCAATCCCACGATCCTGAGATCATGACCAGAGCTGAAATCAAGAGTTGGATGCTCAACTGACTCAGCCACCCAGTGCCCCAAATTATTTCTATTTTTTTTAAGTAGAACTTCATATTTCTTTTCTAAGTGTACAATCATTTTACATTCAGATAATAATGATTTTATTTTCTTTCCAAGTTTGAAATTATTTCTTCTTGACAAGTGTCATTGACTACTACTTTCTAAAACAAAGTTAAATAATGGTGAGCTAGAAGACACCTTTGCCTTTTAGCAAAGACAAATTTTATTTTTGCCTAACTTTAGCAGATAATATTCTTTTTCTGTTTGATTCAAATGGTACTATGTCTAGAAAATATTCTTCAGAGTTAGTGATTTGGAGGTACCCATTCCTTGGGCTCAGACTTAATGATGTTTTCTTTCTTTTTTAGTTGGCATACAATGTTATATTAGTTTCAGGTGTACAACATATTATTGATTTGACAATTCTATACATTATGCAACATTCACCATGATAACTATAGTCACCATCTGTCACCATACATCATTACAATATTATTGACTAGATTCCTTATGCTGTATTCCTTATCCCTATGACTCACTTTATAGCTAGAAGTTTGTACCTCTAAATCCAATGTGTTATTTTTACTTCTTTTATATCCTTTTGTCACTTTTGGTTCCTTTTGGTAGATTTGGGGGAGAGAAAATATGTAAACATGCATTTACTCTTCACATTTCCTGAAGTCCAAATCCTTTCGTAAATCTGTTTAAAGCATTTTATTATTCCTGACATCTTTTACAAGAAATAATTAGATGGATAGCTCCCAGATTGTGTTGGGATCCCAAACAGGAAGCACATTTGTGTTTAAAGCAGAAATCACCCCCGTAATTATATTTATGTCAGCCTGCAAGCAGAGAGTTTCTTAATTATTATTATTGATGACTTCTACAGAGGATATCCTGAGAAGCCTACATATGTTCTGAATCAATTGCATTGTCTCCAGTGAGTCCCAAAATACCATGACTGAACCCAAATCAGGGAGCCTAGGTAGAAGCTGGCTTCACGGCTAATTAATCTCCTTCGGGGAAAGTCAAGTCACTTACACAGTGACAAGACGGAGAGGTGGTTCCCCCGAGCAGCAGGAGCCCGGGGCACATGTTCTCCCCTTGTGAAAGCAGCAAAGAAAAGAGAGAACGGAGCCCCTGTGAACTTTCTGCCTCTCGGTGGGAAGGAAGCTGGAGGCATTTGGTTCCTCTTACTAGAAGATACCAAGATCTCTGGCCTATGACCTTTACTCACTTGAGAAGAGCAACACAAAGACCCGTCTGGAACACAGGGCCGTCTGCATCTTGAGGGTTCCTGTGATAGAAAGTTAATGTAGGGCCTGAAAACCAGGGAAGATGAGCTGTGGGGACTTGAAAGGGATCCACACAGTTAGTTTTCCTGTTGACTGTCTGGTTCAGGTGGTGCAAAAAAAGATAAACTGAGTCACACCAGAGAGTTGCTGTTCAGTATTCCCTAAGAGACTCTGCACTAGTCATAAGCGTAGAGATGGGAATAAGACAGGAGCAGGTGAACGTGAGCAGGACACGGAACAAGGCGGATCTGTATTCGAATCCAGAAAGGGGGACAGAAATGATAAGGGACAATTACAAACCCATAAGAAGCTCTAGTGTTGCAGTAATGAAAGCACAGTGTGAAAACACACAAGCCAGGTAACTCGCTTTGAATGGAGCAAATGTTTCACAGAAAGAGGCGGCACATGGGATGTCTTCAATGGCATGTAATGGTTCGACAGACACAGAAGAGTCAAACAGACCTAGCTGGGGGAGCAGGAACAAAGTACTAGAGGATAGCACTTCCTAGGATCTAACTGCGTGTGAGCAACTGTCTTAAGAATTTTAACATATATTAATTCATAGGAGCCACAACAGCCCAGCTGCAGAGTGATGAAATCCACTGCAAGGGGTCCGCGGTGCTTGCTGCGGGAAATGTGAGGTGGAGGGATGAATGCAGGAGAGGAGGCAGAGGGGTAGGTAGGACTCAGATCACAGAAGTCAGATTTGGAAGTCTCCAAACGTCGGGACTCCCACACAGGGCAGTATAACAAACAATACTGAAGAATCTGCACTGAGGGTCCATGAAGAACTTAAGAATGCAGATGCTGACTGATACATTTTCTTATTTGGGAAATGGGAAAGAGAATCATTTTTCCCCTGTCTACTTAAGATGATTTTGAGAATCAAAAATGAGCCTCTAAACAATAAAGCGTTTCATGAATTACCAGGTCCCATCAAAAGTGGATTCTTATCATTTATAGAGGAGGATAAAGGGCAAGAGAAATTCACTTTGCTGGGCATACAACAGCAAGGGAGAACTACATGCTGTCCAGATACCTGAGAAGTTGCTCTTATCCCAGAAAGTGTGGCTATAGCCTCAACTCCCTCTTTCCAGGGAAACGAAAGTGTTGGCCCCATTCAGGTTTCAGGATCTTTCTCTCTCAAGATAATGGGAGAAATTTCCATAGTTCACATTAACTTTTCCTTTTAAATGGAAATGCAGGGTAGGCGAGCAACAAATCCCTTTTAACGTGGAGGGTAAAATAGGCAATCACAGACAGGATTTCTAATAAGCATTTATAAGGCTTCCAGACATAACTCCGTAAATCAATTAACAAAATGGATTATCATGCCTCGTATTGGTTGGCAATGTGTAACTCGCAGAGTTCTTCTCCAGACATTATCCCCCTGGTCAATGGTCAAACCAATTTTTATTGAGGGTCTATGACGTGTGAAGTGTTATACATAAATTATCTACAATCCATGCAACAGCCCTGTCAACAAGGTCGCATCCCCAGAAGGGAGCAGAGCAGGGATTCAAAGACGTGTGTGCCCAACCACAAAATCTGTTTTCTTTCTACCAAACTGTTTCTACCACTGTTTTGCACACTTACAAAAAACATGATTCCAAAATGAGAATTTCTTTCTAGGTAAGATTTTGGATAAGGCCGTCCGATATCCTTGGTCTCGATTTTTCTTATGTCCACAATGAGGGGATTGGACATAATTATCTTTAACATGGCTTTTCCCTCCAGCAATCTATGAGCCCAGTGGTTCAAATTATTTACAGCAGTGCTGAAGACGTGCAGCGCTGCTCCCCGCACCTCTCCCCCAGCCAGCCAATCAACTGCATCAAGCCCAGCAGCCGGCGAGGTGACAGATGTCACGGCCAGGTCTTCCCGAAAGCCAGCATGTGAACCTCAGCTAAGATCTTCCATATGTCCTCCTCACCCATGGGAGATACAAGAAAAACAAACACAACCTAAGGAAAACTCCAGCACATTAACTCCGCACGTGATTGGGACATGCAGGGTTTTTTAGATTCCTTTCAAATGGGACTGAGTGGCTGACAGCCAGCAAGCTCAGCTCTCAAGCTGACAGAAGCTGGAGAAGACTAGGAAAATGCTGGAGCAAAGAGATTTGAAGATAAGCATTGGGAACAGACCTGAAGAAAAGTTGAGACACACACTGAAACTCCTTTGCACAAAGAGGTATGTCATATAGAAAGCCTCAGGTTGGCTGGTGTTTGCGCAACACCTCCCTCTCCTGAAAAGCTCAAAAGGCCCGCCGGTCACGGCAGACTTCAAATGCATCTTCAGTGAATTCTAATAAAGAAGGGATGAACTGACCTGGAATTCACTCCTCTCAGGGGCATTAGTGTCCAGAGGAAATGCTTTCAGCATGAACATTCTGGATGCACTAAAGGGTAGTAAGATCCAGGATCCCTGTGCTCAGGAAGAGAATCCCTTAGAGCAAAGACTTCTCAGAGGTGGTCTCTTTCCCTCCTCTCCTTTAGCCATTTGCCCCCAAGGAGCTCATCTTCCTAATTCTCCAAGGGGCGAACTAAGAGGGGAAAACATTCATTCCAGTATATATTGTGGGAGAACAGAGTCTTGATGCTTGATCGTCCCACCTCTCACAGAGTGTTGTTCTTCAACACACTGTAACTAAGGGTAGAAGTTAGAGCACGGGGTGCCATCTGAAGTTCTGAAAAGTTTTCAGAGTTTGAGATCTAAAAGTTTTAAAAGATTATGGAGGAGGGGAAACATTCATTCCCTACTCTGAGCACCTCCTCTGTCTGTCAGATAGCCTACAAGGCGTTTTCTTGAATCATTGCACAACTCTGTGAGGTGGGTACTGGGCTCACGCTTGATGGATGAAGGAACCAAGGCTAGTGAACTTGATGTGAGTAGCTCAAGTCTAAACTCCTCTTCATGGTATTAATAATTTAAATAATAATTTAATCACTCTATTCTCAAGAACTCATGCTTTGGCAAAACTGGAATCATTAGCAATTCCCTGAATTGGTCCTTGTATCTCATGCCCTCATGATCTTTGTCAATATTCTTACCTTTGGTTGGAAAAGCCCTTTCTGGAAGCCTGCACTGCCCCCGCTCCGTCGCTCTGGTGAATCCTGGCTGACTCCCCCAGGGAGAATTACACTCTTCCTCCCCTTGCCTTCTCCCCACGTCATGAAGTCATTCTACCAGGTACAAAACGACATTGTAATTTTCTGTTTTTGTGTCCATAACTCAGTAATTGTAATTATCTGTTTTTGTGTCCATAACTCAGTAAGAATTAAATTTGAGGGCACAAGTGTGTTTTTGTTTTGTTTTGTTTTGTTTTCTATCACCCCGGGGACATGAGCATGAAGGAAGCACTCATTCTAACTCTGTGACAGTGAGGAAGGCAGGTCAGGAGGAGGAAGAAGGTGATGAGGGAAAACAGGGAGAAACTAAATGCTGGATAATATGAACTCATGTTTTTTTTTTTTTTAACACTTCATGGTTCACTAAGGCATGTTCAATGTCATTAATTCCCTCAATCTTCAAAACCAACTTCATAAAATAAACTGGAGTGAATATCAACTCCATCTCACAGATGAGCAGCCTGAGGCTCAAGGAAAGCATATGTTTGCAAGAAATGTTTGCAAAGCATATGTTTGCAAGAAATGAAGCGAAAGAGCAGCTTCGTTCAAGAGGCAGGACTCCTGAGATTGAGTTAAAAAAAAAAAAAGAAGAAGAAGAAGATAGCAGGAAGGGAAGAATGAAGGGGGGGAAATCGGAGGGGGAGATCAACCATGAGAGACTATGGACTCTGAGAAACAAACTGAGGGTTCTAGAGGGGAGGGGTGGTGGGAGGATGGGTTAGCCTGGTGATGGGTATTAAAGAGGGCACGTACTACATGGAGCGCTGGGTGTTATATGCAAACAATGAATCATGGAACACTACATCAAAAACTAATGATCTAATGCATGGTAATTCATAATATAATAATAAAAAAAACCTATTAAAAAAAAAAGAGGCAGGACTCCAAGGTGAGTCTTCTAACGACACACTCTTCATTTTTTTTGGAAATTTTTAAAGATTTTTTTTAAAGTATAATCTACCCCCCAACATGGGGTTCGAACTCAGAACCCCCAAGATCAAGAGCCACATGTTCTACTGACTGAGCCAGCCAAGCACCCCTCGTATCTTTTTATATACACACAGAAGCAGCGCTGTTGAGTTTTGATTAGATGTAGTCTCTCCTCTCTGAAAAGTCCTCATGTGAAATGAGAGAGTATGAATGGCAGGAAAGGGAGGCCAAAAGTTCCAAATTTAAGGGCTGTACTGAAGAATAGCCTCATATTTGGAAAGTGATTTTCCTTATTTGAGCTTACTGTTAACCATCCTGGAACCCAGAGCCCTTTGTATCAGGTTTTTGGGGAGAAAATAATGTTGGCCACACACTGGTTCATTCCAGTCCCTGCAGCGAAGAGATAGCAACCAGATGATGCGTGCTCAGAGGGATCATTTTTTTCTCCACCAGGATAAGGAACACAGGAGGAGAGCCGGTAGGGGCCTTTGACACTGTATTATTTTCAAATAATGCAACAGATTAGCCACAACCTCTCTCACCTACAACAACAGAAATTTATCCTGGAAGCCAGAAGTCCAAAACCAAGGTGTCAGTGGGAATGTGCTCCCTCAAAAGTCTCAGGGAAGATGCCTTTCTTGCCTCTTCCAGCTTTGGGGAGCTCCAGGCAGTCCTCGCTGTATGGCTACATTACCCCAGTCTCTGTCTCTGTCTTCACATGGTCTTATCCCTCTTTCTTATTCCTGCCTCTCTCTCACTTGTCCCTTATAAAGACACTTGTCATTAGATTTAGGGCCCACACAGGTAACCCAGGGTAGACTCATCTCAAGATCTAACTGCAAAGACAATTTTTCCAAATAAGGTCACATTCACAGGTTCTGGGTGGACGTTATCTTCTAAGGGTCCTCCATTCGACCCACTACTGGTGTATTTTATTATTATAAATCACTTTTTCTGGGGCATCTGGGTGGCTCAGTCAGTTAAGCATCTGACTCTTGATCTCAGCTCAGGTCTTGATCTCAGGCTCAGGTCTTGATCTCAGGGTCATGAGCTCAAGTCCTGGACTGGGCTCCACACTGGGTGTGGAGCCTACTTAAATATAAATAAATAAAAATAAATCACTTTTTCTGTTTTCTGCCTTGTTATTGCTGGTATGTAGAAAATTTCATGATTATATGAATATTTCTTTATACCCAGCCTCCTTTCCAAGCTCTCTTTTTAGTTCTTACTGTTTTTTAAGTGATGCTTAAAATATCTAGAGAGACAATCCCATCATCTGCATAAATGATAATTGTGTTCCCTCCTTTCCAATTCACAACTGCATTTGACATTCATGCTTTTGAGACATGGTTCTCCAAAGCAAATTATCTTAAGAGCTGGTGTAGGAGTTACTGCTAACAGTTAGAGGAAATCAAATTTGCCGAGGCACAGGAACAAAGTGAGAATGTCAGGGTAATTCAGGTCACAGACTTAAAGAGCTGTGAGGTCTTCAACATTATTTAATTTCTTCCTTTAATTCTGCCAGTGCATAAACCAAGGCTCAGATACCTGAAGATACTTGCCCAAGGTCACTCAATAGAGAAAGAATTCACAGTACAAAAAATAAATCTTCTCCTTTCAATCTATCGTAGCCAAAATGACATTTTTTTAAACATTTTATTTTTAAGGAATCTCTACACCCCCTGTGGGACTTGAACCCAGAACCCCGAGATCAAGAGTCTCACACTCTACTGAGTCGGCCCCGGGCTTCCAAAATGATATTTTAAACTCGAAGGTGTAACCATGTCACTCACTTAAAAATCTACATTAGGGGTGCCTGGGTGGCTCAGTCGTTAAGCATCTGCCTTCAGGTCATGATCCGGGTCCTAGGATCGAGCACCACATCAGGCTCCCTGCTCGGCGGGAAGCCTGCTTCTCCCTCTCCCACTCCTCCTGCTTGTGTTCCCTCTCTTGTTGTGTCTCTCTGTCAAATAAATAAATAAAATCTTAAAAAAAAAACTCTACATTAACAGCCATTGTTTTTAAGGCAAAGTCTTACAGGACCTGCAAAGCTCCAAGCGATCTGGCTCCTGCCTGTCCCTGCAGTCTCGCCTTCCGTCTCTTTCATTGGATCTCACTCTGTTCTGGACACACTTCCCTGAATCTGTCCAGCTTGTCTCAGGGCTTTCCAGATCCTTTTCTTTCTGGCCTGAAGAAAGTTTCCTGTCCACACACCTACCCTTTGCCCTGGCTAGTCCTGTTCTCTGTGAACTCCCGTTGCCCAAGAGAAGGTTGGCATCACTTTCCACCCCGGATTGGATTAAAGCCCATGCTTTTCATTCTCATCAGAAGTCTGAAGTTCTTCCATATCATGTATGGAAACAGCAATTAATTAATGTTTTATGTAATTTATTTGCTTCATGTCTGTCTTCCCCACTAGACTGCAAACTGCATGAAAGCCAAAACCAAAACTTATTGACTGCTCATCATTATATCATACACCTTGCATAGCACCTGGCTCATAGTATTCATTTAATTGTAAAAATTCTTGAATGAACGGAACATTCATATTAACGCTGGCTCTATGACACTATATAGCTTTTACTTCTTCAGTCCTTTGGGATACTTCACTTGTTTCCTTTTTTGTTATTTCTATGTATTTCCTAAGCCTGTTCTTTCTAATTTCGAACCACTTAAGGCAGAATAGTTATCTTAGGAAAACACAATGTGCTTTTAAACAGTATCAAATAATAATTTTAAACACTTAAAAGCATCAGAAAGATTGTGGAAAAGATAGTGTGGGCACAGTCTACTAGATTCAGAATATATCTTAAGTGGCCCTTTTCCGATGACCTTTATTTATGCTATAATGGGAACAATAAGCTTAGTAGCTAGCATGTATGAGATGTCTACTTCATAAGAGGCATTTATTCTCAGCTCTCACGTCCTTCCCAGACCTATAGGATCTTGTCTTTCTTGAGCAGACCATAAATTGAGGAACCAAAAAATGTAATTCCTTCCATTTTCTTTTTTTAAAGTTCTGCAGGGCATGAGCCCTGGTCAAAGACTGACCTAAAGCTTAAAGGTTCCCAACATGAGAATATTGAGACCCCGCAACAATTATCTCAATTACATATTGTTCTTCTTTCCTATCTGTGCACGTAAAAACTACTAATAAAACACAAATTAATTTTTTCATGAAGACAATAGCATACAGTAACGTTTTCACTAAGAGCCTGCCAAATTATTTTCAAGAAGCATAGAAGATGGATATGTTCTCAGCATCTCACATAGCATTAAGTCTCAGGCACAAATTGCATGGCATGAAGGAAAACAAAACCCCATTCCAAACATCAGGGTTTTATCCTCCTGCCATGTGTGTAAAATGTACCCAAGATGAGTTCCTGAGGGTGAAATCATTCTTCCTTCTTCTTGTTTAATTTTTTAGAATTGTACAGTGATTACTGAGTAGCACCAGATTTCCAAACCTAAAAAGTTATGCTCAGCTCTTCTTCTTTGTGAATCTATTACATAGCCAAGTGATCATATGGGATATGTTAACAAGTATTAATAATTCCTCATTATGCTGTATTAGTCATGTTCCACATGGAAGGGGTTTCCCCTTTAATTCTAAGTGCACAGTATGAAAGAGGAAAAGATAAAATGGAATATCGTCTATCCAGGGGACCCAGGTGAGGAGGGAACTAAAATCTGTGTCATGTGGTCAAGAGTTAAAGGAAGGAACTACAGATTTGTTATCTAGATCTGACAGGTGGATACCTGGAATCTGCCTGCACGTAGCTACAAGATGGTCATGTTCAAGGGGTTAGGCTCTTTATTTTTGATGCCTGATTGGAGAGAAGGACTCAACAGATAAAAGCTGTAGAAACACAAACTTTAGTTTTCTTCGAGGAAAAGTATTCTCAAAGGCAATGTTGTTAAAGATTCAATGGGCATTAGGAGAAGGAAGGGAAAAATGGCGGGAGGGTATTGGAGGGAGAGATGAACCATGAGAGACTATGGACTCTGAGAAACAAACAGGGTTTTAGAGGGGCGGGGGGGGGATTGGTTAGCCCAGTGATGGGTATTAAGGAGGGCACATACTGCATGGAGCACTGGGTGTTATACGAAAACAATGGATCGTGGATCACCACATCAAAAACCAATGATGTATTGTATGGTGACTAACATAACATAATAAAATTTAAAAAAAATTTAAAAATTTAAAAATTTAAAAATTAAAAAAAAAAAAGAAATGGGAAAGACCAAAATAAAACTAAAAGCTCAATCAAAAAAAAAAAAAATTCAACGGCAGCTCAAGAGGGTGGGGGTTAGGAACCCTGCCCCCAGCACTGGCAGACTGATAGTGCGAGCAGCCCTACCCTGGAACTTTTTAGAAGGTTTCTAGGTGTCCTATGGAAGGATGACCTCTATCAGTGACTTTCAAACTATAGCCGTCAGGGCAAGAAAACCATGTAAGAAGGCAGTCATCTGGGTCTCCTATTTTTGTTTGCTTGAATCTCTCCCATTACTTAAGAATTTTCAGAGTAGTTTTGAGCAACTTTTTGTGGTCACTACTGAGGATTGTTGATTTTGTCTTGTGTTTGTTTTGATTTGTAGTATCATTCGCAACTTGGAAAATTGTGATGTATTGGATGTGTTTTAATGCATCGCAGTGATTATTCTTTTTGATTCCCAAATGTCTCATCAAAGGCCAGTGAGAGCTCCTACAAATGGTCTCCTGTGTCCATTTGATGTGACACCATTAGTCTTTGAGTACCTCTTTACTCTGGCCAAGGTGTTCCAGGCTCATCTAGAATGTTCCCTGCCTCAGACTGAAATCAGGCATTTTTCCAAGGAGCCCTGGTTTCATTTAGCCAAGAAGGGATTTAGTGGAGCAAAGCAGATGCATTTATATATGCTTTACATACAGGAGTTTGGGTAAGAATTCATTTGAAAATAAAACCAAACTTTGTTATGAAAATGGTTTAAAAAATAGCCATCTAGATAATTTTTTAAATCCCTTCTTCTTTGAGCGCCTCTAAATACAATTAAATCCTGAAATAGAAATTCAACCTTTTGCTGGACACAGAATTCTTTTGGACCTAGAAAACTGGTTACAGAATTCCATCCAGCAATGGTTTGCTATGTAATAGTTGGGAAAAACTACCTGTTGATAAACCAAGTTTTTTAAAACTATAAAAAATTTGTGAATTTGGGACCACACTGAAGGAACTAACTTTTTTTTTCTTTTTTTGGCTAACAGTTCTGGTTAAAAACGTTTTTTAAAAAACATTTCCATTGTAATATAGTTCATACAAGCATAGAATTATATAAAATAATAGAATAATATCTGCATAGCCAACATAAAAATTTTAAAATTTTGCCATATTTAATTTTTTAAGTACTAAAACATAGCAGATATACTTGGATCCCTAGGATCCTCCCTCCTTCATGCCTTCCCCAATTGAAGAGTTAATCATTACCCATAATTTTGTGTTTCTTATTCCTACAACTTTTTAAAAATACTGATCTTATATATCTGAAGTTATTTTGCACATTTTAAACAACATTTACCTTGCATCTCATTCTTCAATTCACTTCTGTTTTTGTGGGGTTTTTTAATTGAAGTTGTTTCTGAAACATAGCCTGCAAATACTGTAGTTCTTTTTTGTTTGTGTTAACTGTTGTATTATATTCCATTCTGTGAAAATACCACAGCTTATAATAGTGACATTAATGGTATCACACTGAAGACTATTTAGGTTGTTCTGAACTTGTGTTATTACAAATACCGCCGTAACACTCATTCTTTTTTTTATTATTATGTTATGTTAATCACCATACATTACATCATTAGTTTTTGATGTAGTGTTCCATGATTCATTGTTTGCATATAACACCCGGTGCTCCATGCAGAATGTGCCCTCTTTAATACCCATCACCAGGCTAACCCATCCTCCCACCCCGCTCCCCTCTAGAACCCTCGGTTTGTTTTTCAGAGTCCATCGTCTCTCATGGTTCATCTCACCCTCCAATTTCCCCCCCTTCATTCTTCCTCTCCTGCTATCTCCTTCTTCTTCTTTTTTTTTTTAACATATAATGTATTATTTGTTTCAGAGGTACAGATCTGTGATTCAACAGGCTTGCACAATTCACAGCGCTCACCATAGCACATACCTTCCCCAATGTCTATCACCCAGCCACCCCATCCCTCCCACCCCCCACCACTCCAGCAACCCTCAGTTTGTTTCCTGAGATTAAGAATTCCTCAGATCGGTGAGGTCATATGATACATGTCTTTCTCTGATGGACTTATTTCGCTCAGCATAACACTCTCCAGTTCTATCCATGTCGTTGCAAATGGCAAGATTTCATTTCTTTTGATGGCTGCATAATATTCCATTGTGTATATATACCACATCTTCTTTATCCATTCATCTGTTGATGGACATCTTGGCTCTTTCCACAGTTTGGCTATTGTGGACATTGCTGCTATAAACATTGGGGTGCACGTACCCCGTCGGATCTCTACATTTGTATCTTTGGGGTAATTACCCAGTAGCATAACATTCTTAAACATGGGTCCTTGTGAGGGAGCTGCTTTAAGTCATGTACGTGGGGGAGAAATTCCTAGGTCACATGACATACATCTTCAACTTTACTTGATTTTATAGAATTGTTTCTAAACCAGTTATACCATTTTTCACTCCCATCAAAGGTGGATGAATTCTACCCAGTGACAGCTTTACCAATATTTGCTATTTTAATACTTTTAAAATATTATTATTCTAATGGGTATAAAATATATCAATGAAAAGTCATGTGATTATTAGTGAAGTTGGGGACATTTTCATATGTTTCTTGTACACACAGATTAGTTCGTCTGTGAATATCTGGCTCACATTTTTTACACATTTTTCTATGTGTTCTTTTTTTTACCTGATTTATAGATGTCCATACTGCATACTAATCATCTGCTGGTTATGTTTCCCAGTTGGTTATATTGGCAAATAGGAATGCTATTTTATTTTTAGATGACTGTCACCTACCTAGAAAACTCCCTGACGTTTCTTATTATTTTTAACAATTATTTACACATTTTCTTATTTATTTTTGCTGACAGTTACATTGTCTTCAGTTTACACAGCTTTTGTCTTTTCCTTTCCAATTCATATACCTCTTATTGAACAGTCAAAACAGAAAGTTGAAAATACCCCACGTGTAACTGACCTATACCTTTTTTTTTATTGTTTTCTTGTTTCCTATTCACTACATTTTTGCCATTTTATTATATTGCTATATTTCTTAAATTTCCTTTAAATTTACTGTTTATCCAATTAAACAGATATAAATCCTTCATCATTTATATTTATTCCTTGTAGTTTATAAATAAATGCCTCTAAGCTATGCATTTATCATTAAGTACCACTTTAGATGCATGTTATATCATGTTATATTATACTTTTACTGACATTCCATTCTACCTTATTTGTATGGTGCTGTATGCTATCCTGAATCAAATTTTCCCATATGCACATATCTGTTTATAGAGTCTATTTTGATCTATTTGCCTATCTTGGGCATCTCACACTGATTTATATAGTATAACTTCACAATAAATTTTGATATCATTTAGAAAAATTCCCCCAAGCTTGTTCATTTTCAAAATTATGTTAATTACTCATGGCTCTTCTATATATATTCTGAAATCAGCCTACCAATTCCACAGAAAAATTGATCTTGAATCTTATTTACCAATCAATTCAGAGCAAATGACATGTTTATGGTATTTTTTTCCTATCCATAAATAGGATATATTTCTCAATTGACTTAATATTGTTTAGAAAATATTAAAGTGAAATTTCCCAATAAACATCCTATCTGTCTTTTGTTAGGGTCATTTTTTGGTTCTGGTATTTTGGGTGCTTTTATAAATATTATATACTACTTACATTTTTTTAAAGATTTTATTTATTTATTTATTTGAGAGATAGAAAATGAGCAGGAGGAAGAGGGAGAGAGAATCTGAAGCTGACTCCATGCTGAGTGCAGAGCCCGATCAAGGGCTCTACTTGATTTTCTACTAAGATCAAGACCTTAGTAGAAACCAAGAGTCGGAGGCTTAACCGAC
This sequence comes from Halichoerus grypus, assembly GCF_964656455.1. Taxonomy (NCBI): domain Eukaryota; kingdom Metazoa; phylum Chordata; class Mammalia; order Carnivora; family Phocidae; genus Halichoerus; species Halichoerus grypus. The sequence goes on along the minus strand of NC_135716.1, from coordinate 12,317,946 downwards.
TGAGCTACCCAGGCACCCCTACTTGTATTTTTGAGCTCTCTGGGCTGGTATTGAAAATTTTTTTTTTTTTTTTTTTTTTTAAGATTTTATTTATTTGACAGAGAGAGACACAGTGAGAGCAGGAACACAAGCAGGGGGAGTGGGAGAGGGAGAAGCAGGCTTCCCGCTGAGCAGGGAGCCCGATGTGGGACTCGATCCCGGGACCCCGGGATCATGACCTGAGCCGAAGGCAGACGCTTAACGACTGAGCCACCCAGGCGCCCTGGTATTGAAAATTATAATTGCATTTTACTTATTGATAATCAATGTCATTGCATTTTTAAAATTTTTTTTAAGATTTTATTTATTTATTTATTTGAGAGAGAGAGAACAGAGGAAGAGGGAGAGGGAGAAGCAGACTCCCTGCTGAGCAGAGAGTCTGATGCAAGACTTGATCCCAGGATCCTGAGATCATGACCTGAGCCAAAGGCAGATGCTTAACCGACTGAGTCACCCAGGTGCCCCCATTACCTTTTTTTTTTTTTTCTGCTCTCTTCTTTGGGGAATTACTCCTATGTTAGACCATTTTATATTGTCCCACAGATTTTGGATTCTCCCTCTTCTTTTTTAATTTACTTTTTTTTTCCTCTTTGCCTTGATGTTTTCATTGAACTATCTCCAAAAACTTCATGTAAGGAATATGCTTTGCAAGTATATATTTCTTTGCTATATTGACATTAGGCTTGGACATACACCTTACTTTGTCGATGCAATGTGGGTGGAAGTTTCAGTCACCATTTCTGAGCCTAGACCCTAAGAGGCCTATTCTGTTTCTGCTTGTCCACTGGGGCTATGAAAAGAACATACTCTGAGAACCATGGTATTGAATTCAACCCATGGTCTGGAGACAAGCCTATCTAGCCCAACCTAGATCAACTAAAACCCATCTGTCCTCCATTTATATGAGCTAGAAATAATGCTTGTTGCTGTAAGACACAAAAGGTTTGTTCTTCTGCTACTTAGAGTTGTGTGAAAATCACTAACTGATACAATGAATCATATCATTTGTTCAGTGTTACTGCTAAAGGTTTTCTAAAGTTCTTATATATATTTATACATTGACCTGCAGTATAACTGCTCAACATTTTTACCAAAACTGGGAGTTGTCCATCATCTTAATTTTATAGTAACTGAAAGAAATACCTTTTTATTAAACACACAAAATATGAGCAGGTTTATGTAAGTGATTTTTTAAAGTCAGGTTTTTTAAAATAATTTAATATGTTCTTATAAAATAGTAACAGCAACAAATAAACATTTTGAAAATCAGGCAGGATTTTCATCTGGATACCTGGAAAAAAATTAGGTCGAAGTATTCTTCATGGTAGAAGGGAGACAACTGCCCATGTTCATGGCTAGACAATTGAGGGACAACTTGGAAATTTCTAAAGTTGTTCCAAAAATAAATAAGTAAATAAATAATGGCAACAGGTTGGGATACACGTGCTTCAACCGGGTAAAGTGTGTGCATCGTACCACTTACGTTATTGTGATTGACCTGCACCTGGACAGTACGGCGTTCTTGTCTTTAGCCTTAAAGGAAAAGAAAGACTTTTGTTACACCTGTTTGAAATAACTGAAATAAGACTCCCTTTAAATACCTTGTTATAGTAATCATTCGCATGAGAAATTCATAACTGTAGTAAAAAGACCAAAAAAATTAAAAAATGGAACTTTATAGTCATCTTTTTTGATTTGGTTAATTGCATAAAATGAGGGATAAACACACACAAGCACCATCTGTTTGATAAAACTCCTAGGTTCAGGAATGCCAAACGTAAAATGTTCTAAAATACACTCTGATCACTAACCATATAAAATCAAATCATTGTGTCGGCTTGGTTCCCTCCAATTCTTCAAGAGCTAGAACCTTTGACCTAATAGAAAAGAGTCCCAGAAAGGCATTTAATTCTGATAACAAATGCCTGCCGCCTTCACCAGGGTCTGCCTTCAGAAGGGAAACACCACTCAGCTGATGATCTTGGGGTAAATTCAAGTGCCTAGTTATCAGGGTAAGTTCATACACGTGAATGAGCTTGACTTCAGATGCTCTTGGAAAGAATTCCAGCCCAGTCCCTCAAGTTTGGTTCTCTTTTACATAGCTGCATTCAGAGCTACACCAGGTGAGGCATGTTTTTTTTAAAGAGTAACACTTATACCTGGAATTTATATTCTTTCAAGTAACCCTTTGTTCTTATAGATAAAGGCCGTGCCCAGATTGTAAAGGTACATTTGTCAATGGTGAATACTATGGACAAATTTGTGTCTTTGCCAAAATTTTGGCAGCCCAAGCTGACGAATCCAGAGATGGTGTTGCTGTGTAGAGCACTGTGGCCCGGTAAAGGTGAACAGTTTCATTCTGGGGGGGCTTCCAGCCCATCTGCCTATCCTTGTATGTCTGAACAGAGCAGTAAATGCAGATGCATCGTACTGTTACATTCTTTAAACTTGGACTGGATACATACGGTCAGAGTTCAAGCTGAACTTCCCATGTTGGTATGATATTTGCAGATTAGTTGGTCTGGCTGATGTTTTAACAGATATTAAGAGATAATCTGAATGTGCAGTCTCTCTAATCAAGGAAGTTCCTTCTGGCGACTCTTCCACTTCATTAACAGTCATACTGCTCCAGTACTATTTGTTTGTGGTCTGGCAGGGCCTTTCCTAGTTACGCTGCTTCCTGGGACTACTCCTTGGCTGGCCCAGGTCCCCCACTGGTTCTAGGTCCCTTCTAGGCTATTCCTGGAGAGCACGAGGTATAGCAGGGTTTGGGGAGAAGGATCGTCTTGGCAAAGACAGAGGGCCTTGGAGCTGGAGTCAGAGAGCGGCACACCTCCTTCATGGAAGTTAGTGGGAACCCCACAACTAGTCCCTGCAGTGTATCTGAAATGGCAGTAGAGGGGGAGGGGATGATGAGCTGCAGGTTCTTCCTCCCCAGGTCCAGGTGGACTGATGGTAAAGTCCCCAGCAGGTGCAGTCACTTGCAATTCACCTGCTGCCAGCCCCCACCCAAGCACCTCTGATGTGGGGAGCCTCAGGGGCAGGGGATGCTGAAACTGTGTGCCATGCGCCCAGGCCCCACCTCCATACCCAGGCAGCTGCAGGTGCTTCAGGGGGAAGCCCAAGGTCCAGCAGCCACAGCTGTAGCCTATGCGATTGATTTGTAATTACATTTATTGACACACTGCCAGTTGGGCACTGTTTCTTGAGATCCACGATTTACCTCTGAATTCATGTTTTTCTAGCTGAAATATCCCCTAATTGTTATTTCCATGATCGTCTGTGGCCCAGAGGCTCTCTTGGTTTTTATCTGAAAACATGTTTTCTTTCTCCCTATTTATTAAGGGTAAGAAAAATCTTGATTGAAGTAATTTTGATATGTTATCTTGCCAAACTGTAAGGGGAAGTTAGCACCAACTTTAATGATTCCATTTCTTAGCTGAATTAACAAAGGGACAAAGAATAAGCCTTTACAAAGGTCCGTGTTTGAAACTGGTCCTTTCTTTCATCCCAGAATTCTAAACTAATCAGGGAAGGCTGCTATAAGGATAGATATATTAATTCAACAAATTCTTCATGTGAAATAACCATGCTTGATACCAAGGGTGAGGAAGAGTGAGACTATACTATGCCTAATGAGAATATATGAGGTAGGCATAGAAAAGCTGTAGAACAGGTAGAGACCATCTACGTAGGATATTTAATAAATCAGTAGTGGCTAGTGAACACCTAGTCTCCTACTTTACAGGGTAAGTTGGATAAGTAGCTTAACCTCATTGAGCTGCTGGTTTGTTTTTTTTTTCATTTTTTTAAATGATGGATGAATACATTGTTCACTTGATAAGATTGATATGATTAAATGGGATAAAATTCTTGGTTCAATCGGTACTTTGCCAATGGCAGTTTTCTGGAGCTGGATATTCAATAGTTAAATGCTAAATGGGAGGAAACTCAAGATGGGAATCTTGGCTTGAAATATAACAATATCAGTCACCAACTGTTAACAAGCGCTGCCAATTTTTCCTACCAATTTTCTAACCCTGGTAGTGTTACTCTTGCAAAGTTTTATCCCATCAGATAAACGCCAAATTTTGTTTGCTTCAGTTTGTATTTCTTTAATGACAAATGTGGTTGATCTTCCTTGTATGAGTATATTCAACCTGTTTGTTTTTCTGAGAAGCGCATCTTCTTTTGCCTATTTTTTTTTCTTTTTGCGGGTGTTGGTCTTTTAATTTTTTGTTACTTTTATTTGTTACTTTTAATTTATTTATTTGTTCGTATTGTGTCTTAAGGAAATCATCTTGAACATGTTCAATAAAGGTAGATGATGAAAAAACAGATAAATAAAGGTAGTTCAATAAAGGTGGGTGGATAAGTCCTACTAAAAATAGTTTTTATAGATAAAGATGCTAAAAGTTAAATAACTCACTGAACCTTCTCACTGGTTAGTTAGCCAGGATTTTAATCCAGTCCTAATTGACTAAAAAATCTGTGCTTAGAGAGATTAAGTTTGTTTTCCCACATGCCAAGAAACAGAAATCAGCAGTAGACTGTGTGTGCACGTGAGTCCCTGCTTGAGAGAGAGAGAGATCACTAAAGGAATCCTACTTGTGTAGGATTCATGTTAATCCTAGGAATTTCAGCGAGGTACTTAAACTTCATAAGCTTTACTTCATCTGTAAAAGGGGCCATGATAACTGCCTACCCAATTTTTCTCACGTGTATGATCTTCATACACATTAAATGTTGTAAAGATTGCGTTCTCATATGAAAATGAGACCATCTAGCCTAAGTGGTAGTCCCTAAGAAGTGATCGGGTCCATTCCCCTCTCTTTGCCTTGGTTTGGAGTGTGATTCTTTAATTACATGAGTTGGATGACTGAGTAGGTTTCTTTAGGCCTCCTCAACTGGCACACCAGCCTAATCCAGTCTCCACCTAAAATATGGGTGGAATTTGCAAAAGTTCCTAGATGAATGTTCCTCCCAGGGAGAATTTATGACAACTTTTCCAAAACTAAAGCCTCAAATCTTTATTATATTCTGTTAATGACTCAGTGGACTTTTGGCAGAAAAGACAAGTTTCCTTTGGTTCAAACACTTCTAAAGAGGGTTCTGATTAATCTATCCGATGGTCTAAAATCAAAATAACATATGCAATCTTTGGCTGAAAAACTCACCCGTGGTGTTATAACAATAATTCCTCTCCTTGTTTTCATATATAACCTTTTGGAAATATTCCTGTTGGAGCCAAAATTTCTATATTTTGGAAACTTGGCCTATGGATGGACGATGGCTGAAGTATGCCATTTATTTTCCTTTAGGGGGGTGATGGTGGGTACTAGAACAGTCAGAATGGTTGTTAGACTATTCCTTAAAGAAAGTTTTGTAGGACAACCCAATTTAAAGTGAAATAAAGCCTTCTTCTTTGCCTTCATGTTGTAATACATACTCATTTCAAGAGGTTTTTCCTGACCACCCAATTTAAAGTACTTCACACCCCCCAGCAATCCCTTTCTGTAAAGGGCCAGATAGTGAATATCTTGGGCTTTGCAGGCCACATGGTCTCTGTTGTAACTACTGAGCTCTGCCATTGTAGTGTGAAAGAAGCCATAGACAATATGAAAACAAGTGAGCATGGCTGTGTTCCAATAAAACTTTATAGACACTGAAATTTGAATTTCCTATAATTTTCATGTGTGACAAAATGTTCTACTTTTGATATTTTTCCAACAATTGAAAAAATGTAAAAACCACTCTTAGCTCACAGACCATTCCAAACCAGGTGGCGGGCTAGATTTGGCCAGTAGATTGTAGTTTGACCCTTTGTTCTACAACATTACTTAGGTTTTTTTTGTTTGTTTGTTTTTACATATCTTGTTATTTAAAAGAATCTACTTAAGTATTTATACTGTTTCTATATAATCTAGGCTCTGTTCCTGTGAAAGCAGGGATATTTGCTCTCCTGGTCATCCCTGAGCACCGCACTACAGACACTCAGTAAATATGTGTTGAATGTATAAATCTGCAGCTTTCTGGTAAACCAGTTCCTCTGAATGAAGTAATTAGTTTAGCATGTATAGCATATTGAATTCTCTAAGTGATTTTTTTCCCAAATTTTACATACACTATAGAATTTCATGGTAAAGGGACCATATAGAAAAGTGTTTTTAAGCTTTGGAGTTAATGATGACCAGGCTGCTGATTCAGTTAGTAGTTGTGATGTTGACTAAGTTACTAAACCTGTCTCAGTTTTCTCAATTACAAAAAGAGCATAGTTTTAGGACCTATTTTATAAGATTGATGGTGGTTTTCTGCTTGGTCTTTCATTTTCCTCCCCAAACCCAATCTTCATCCTGTTCTGTGCTTTGGCAGGACCACAACAGTGGTATATGCCCTGGCCTCTGGACTCCAGTTGGGTTTTGCCAGTAAAGGGGTGGGGCCTGGGGGACAATGAGGTAAGAATATTTGTACTCTGAGTTTACTCCCAGATTTCAGGACTGGCTGTGTCTGCTGGGAAAAAAATGTTTGCTCACAGTATTACAAATTTATGGATGTTCTGTGATGCACCTAATCAGTATCCCTATTAATGCAAGAACAATCCTGTTATTAGCTCCAGGGTACATGGTTGCTCTACACCCACAACCTTAAAAACAGTCTCTTTACTAACATCTCAAATCATCCTAAATTCCTTCTGGGACTCTGAACTGATCCCAGGAGTTTAAAGAGAAAATGCTTGAGAATCCATAGTAGCTCGAATTTAAACTATTACTTAGAAATCTGGTTGTCTTCTTTGAAGTCATATTAAAATAATAAATGATTCCTCTTGATTCTTATTTCTCTACAGAGTTACAATCTGGGTACCTACAGGATGTATTCCAGCTTGCAGAAATTTTCCCCCCACAGAGTACTTAAAATCAGGAAATTCTACAGCAAAATCTGAACCTTCAAATTCCCTTGAGAAGAATCCCCTTTTTGCAAACCCAGGCTGGCCCACTTCATGGCCATGATAAATGAGCTAAGTAGCAGGTACACCATTCTCATGGGCTTTGCACTTGGTAGGCAGCTTTGGTCCTTACCACTCCCTCTGCAATGCTTCTAGTTCGATGTTTTAGGTTAGCTACCTGGCTCCTGTGGACATTTTCTCGGAGAAATACAAGGCTAAGTCATTAACCACCTGGGAGGCTGAGGGAGAAGATGGTGTTGATTCGAGGAGCAAAATGGTGTATACGGTCATCCAGAAGAGTAACAATATCCAGAGGGGTGCAAAGGAATGTGACCTGTGACTGAGGGTCCTCTTGGAGCTTGGGTTGCACATGGAAAGTATAATCCATGAGCAGGGCTGTGTGCATTTCTCCAGCCCCCACAGCCTGAAGAGACACCAAGTTGGACTTACCACGCTGGAGTTTTGCCCACAGAGAACCATAAGGGCCAGAGAGTTGAGGCTCTTTTTGGTGGAAGGAACATAATGGTGGGTCATGGAATCCAAGCCAATCAAGGATGGAGTGAGGACAAGAAGGATGATGGACAGTGGGGGGAAAAAGGGAGCCTCATGGTTCAGAAGACTCACTACACACTGGAGCTAGACTGCATGGATTCAAAACTCATCTCGACTCTGTTAGCTGGGTAAAAAATATGTATATATATGTTATATATAAAGTATAGGTATAACATATTGTTATATATGTGTGTGTTTGGAACACTGCCTGGCTTGTGGTAAGTTCTATGGCAGTACTACAAGGATACTTTTCCTTCCCTACATTGAATTTGATTTTAAAAATAAAACTTTCATTGTTTCAATTAAGAAATATTTATTGAAGTTTTATAATAAAAATATAAAAGAACGTTAACAGTTTGTGGAGACCAGAGAGAGAAATCAGATGTGAAGCCAATCAGAGACTCACAAAACATCTTCAGGACAAATAGGAGGGATAAGCTCCATAAAAGAAAACACAGAGAAGGCTGTGTACGGGTGGGGTTCCTGAAAGACCTGGTCAGTTTCAGACACAGCTAGAAAAAAAAACAGGCAGCTACTATGTGAAGTCTATTAGTAGGTGCCGAGCCTGGGATTTCATGGATTTTTCTAACATTGCCTTTGAAGCAGAGACTGGAATTTCCCCAAAGGCTGATTCATAAAAAGAATTTCTGGTAGTATGCCAGTCCAAGCTGGGAGATATTTTTGAGGAGGTAGATTTTTTCTTTTCTTTTTTTCTTTCTTTTTTTTTTTTTTTTACTCATTTTTGTGAGGTGGGGGAAAGTAGGACATGTACATGGCAAATATGTCACGCGGTAAAAATGGCTATAGAGTTATCTAACCCTTTGCCCCCTTTCTAGAGCCATCTTAGAAATAAATCACTAAAACATAGTTTTAGTGACCATCAAAAAATATCCTGTTCAATTGTAACATGCATATTTACATATATCATTTTTTTTTTTTTTATCCTTTGAAACACACTACACTGCCGCTTTTGATTTTTCAGTACTGGAAACTGTTCAAGTCTTATAGAGTCGTTCCCCGTGATAGATGAGCTATAATGTACTTCATCAGTTCCTATGGGCACACGGTCACCTACTTTCTAAATGTTTGCTCTCGCAACCAATATGGCGACAAAAATCATGATATAGAATTGTACGTGTGGTGGTTGCTTGGAGGATGAGAGTGAAGTTGTTGAGAAGAAACTACATGTTTAGAATATTGATGGATACTGTTAAATTGCCCTTCAAAACGATTATACCAGTGAATTCTCCTACTAACCTTGTGGGAAGGAGAATGGCTGCTCGGGTTTCACCAGCGCTAAAAAACATTTCCTCCTGTTCATCTATAAAGTAAATATTCTATCGTTTTATTATATTTTTCTAATTCTGAGGGAAGTGAAACATTATGTTTAAAAAACCACTTGTATTTTTTTCCTGTAGAACATCATTTGTGCCCTTTGTCCGTATTTGTATTGAGCTAGTGTTTTAGGATAATTATAAGAAAATTTTAAGGACCTTATTCCTTGTGCCTTATCATCTATACTGCAAATATTTCCCAAGTTGTTTATGGACTTTTTGTTTCAAGTATTTCTTGACAAGTAGAAATTTTAAAACCTTATAAAGCTTTATCAGTCTTTCAAAAATTCTAAATTCTATCATAGAAAAAGCTTACTGCTCTAAGGCTATAAGAAAAAATTCGTTTTTATTTCAATTTTGGATTTTCATCCATATAGATCAACATTTTTGAATTAGGGACTCACCTTAATTTTTTTCCTCAGTAGGTTGTCCCAACACCTTTTTTTTTTTTTTTTTAATATTCTGCCTTTGCCACACTGATTTGGAAAGCTGTTCTATCGTAATCTAAATATCCATACACTTGAGTCTCATTCAGTATTCTTTTTTCCTTTGATATTTCTATTCATGCACCAGTACAAAACCTATGCCAGTTTCCTAATAATATTTAATCGTGTAGTCTGTTCCCTTATCTATCTTCTTCAGTGTTTCTTCCTGATCAGGATGTCTTGCTTCATACAGACAGTCCTGTTGGTAATCGTACTGGAATCACCTTCAATTTACAGATTAACATAGGTTAAATGAGCATCTTTACAATATTGCATTATCTTCACTAGAACTGGACGTTAATTCCCATTAGCTCAAATTGTATTTTATGTTTCTTGGGTCACTTTAAAGGTTTTCAAAGTTCTTTCTATGCTCCATTAGAGCATCTTAAAGTTTATTCATATAAATCATAGCACGTTTCTACTTACCTCTATTTCTGGGCGTTTATTTTTTGATGCTTTTGCTTAATGGATTTTTCTTCAAGTAACCTAAGTAGATCTTATTTGAACATAGTAAAGCCAGGTTTTACATACCAATTTTGAAATTTCCCTTTATTTATTCTCCCAGTTGATTCTTTTGGGTTTTCCAGGCTTATGAAATTATCCAGGTATTTTTAAATTGAAAAACTTTCCTTCTCTTTCAGAATTTTTATACCTATTTATCTTGCCTCAATTTGTTAGAAGGACTCTCCCACAGAATTTTAGGCAATAGGAGTAATAATCAGCATCCTTGTTTTATGTCTTAATTTAATGGGAACGTTTTGTGTTTTTACCACTGTGTTGTTAATTAAGCAATTTGGGCAGGAATCAGTAGGGATGGCTTGTTTGTATTCCTTCAGCAGCAGCTAGAACAGCTCAAGTGGGAGCTGCAGATTCTACTTTCAGCACGAGTTCACTCACATGGCTGGTGAGTTGGGTTTGGTTGCTGCCTGGGAGGTCTGCTGTGTCTGTTATCCATAGTCTTAGGTTTTTCTCTATGTGAGACTTGCCACAGTCTGTTTGGGATTCCTTACAATATAGTGGCTGTTTCCAAGAGAACAAGGCCAGGTGTATGGCATTTTAATGATCTAGGTTCATAAATCACATAACAATTCCACCATACTCTATTGGTCTAAGCTTGCATTGTTCAGTGCAATAGCAACTAGACATATGTTCCTATTTAAGTTTAAGTGGATTAAAATTAAATTCAATTCTGTAATCATCCTAGCTACGTTTTAAGTGCTCAATGTGGCTAATGGCTACTGTATTAGACAACCCCCATAGAATATTTCCATCTTTGCAGAATGTTCTGTTGAACAGCCCCCATCTAGGAAGTCACAAAAGTCCACTCAAGTTCAGGGACAAAGAAACTAGACTCCATCACTTGCTGGAGGAAGTGTCAAGGTTAGAGTGTAAGAAAAGCATGTGGAATGGGAGATACTGTTGCAGCCATTTTGGGGAAATAGAATCTGCCATGTCCATTAATTAAAATGATAAAAATAATGTAAGAAAAAACTAACAATTGATAATGGATACTACACTTTAACGTATGCAGATGCTATGACCCTGCAGTTTTACTCCTAAGTATATACAAATTAGGAATGTTACATGTGTACAGAAAAGAACAGAATAGGAATGATTGTAACTTCACTTTTTGTAATAGCCCTAAATTGGAAGCCATCCAAATGCCCATCAATAGATAAATGTTCAAACGAGGAGTTGAATCTTGGCTCTGATTGTTTCCCATGAAAGTTACAAAACCTCTCAAAACTTGAGTTTTATTAACTATAAAATGGAGGCAATTCTATCCATGGGATTGTTGTGGAAATTAAGATCCCATATGCAAAAGCGTCTAGAGTATGTTAGCACTCAGCAGGTGCTCCTTTGTACATCGTCGGTGACTACCATGGTTTCTTGGCATGCATGAAGTCTTCATAAACGTGGATGGAACTAATGAATTCATGTAATAATCTGATCTGCCCATCTGAATCTCTAAGCTGACAGTTCAGAAAAGTAGATTCTCAAGAGGTCATGTTGGAAAGGACCCTCCTTTGAGGACAATGACTGGCCTATCAATATTTGTGAATGAATAAATGGACAGATGGATGAATCTTGTCCTTTCCCTTGCCTGTACATAGAAACCTACTAACACAACTCAAATTAGTGAGATTTTATCCTATGTCTTAAAATCCCACCACTCTCCACAGGAACTCTTTTTAATGATGTTGACCCACCCTTGGCAAGATAATATTGGAATCTTGGAAAAGTTAACAGAAAGAATGGTTGTGGATCTGAAGAATAGAGGGCCCACCTCTGGTCGGGGAATCGCAGCTGGAAATCTCTTGAGAAAAGGACACCCACATGAAATTCCAGGGCCTCAGGTTTCTCCGAGGTCTCAGCGAGGGAGGGAGACCACAAGTATGACCTTCCTGTTGGTATTTGGGAACCTTCACTTCAGGTCCAAACCAGAAACAGGAAGCTCAGTGCTTGCTAAGCAAGAAAAGGAAATAGACTCAAACATTCCAGCTTGAAGCTGGCATTGGGATAGTTCTTCCTTTGTTAAGGGCATTTCTTTCATTCCTGCTAATGAGCCCAACCTGCTGGAAAGGAAACCTTCTCTCCTAGAGCATAGAACAGAAACGTTTTACGCACTGCCATCCAAACCTGTCTAGTCGAAACGTCTCTTCTCATCCTATATTAGTGTTGTTTTTGATCTAGTCTCAGGTTTAAAGAGATAAGTAAGACCTTGAAGATGGAGGATAAGATAAATACAAATTAAAGGTAGAGTTTAAAGTTGAAAGGATTTAGTTCTTTCATTGGGTCAGAAAAGGGCTAGTGGTTTTTTACTTTTTTAAATGTCTTTTCTATTTCCGCTAACCAGGTAAGTCTTCATGGAGGAAGCCACAACTGAATGGCACCTAAAGGACAGGAATGGACACTCCAAGCAAAGAGAATAATATTTAACAAAAACATGAATAGGTGAACAAATGAGATATTTTGTAGGGAAGGTAAACATTACCTTTTGACCTGTGGTACTGGTCATGTTGGAAGAAAAGTAGCAAGGTGAAAAACAATAGCATTTATTAAATGCCTACTATGGCCTAAAACCTGTGCTAAGTTCCTCACTTGGGTTATTCATGTTATGTAACCAGGGAGTTTAAGCTAATTGCAAAAGCTCAAACAGTTACAAAGTCATGAAGCTGGAATTCAAAATTTGTTCTGACCTTTTCCAAGAACAATGCATTTTGGACTGTGGAAGATCAAGCTTGCAGGCTACTTCCAGGTGGACAAAGGGGTAGGTCTTGAATGCAAAGCCAAGTACCTAGCTTTAAGTTTTGGAGCAAGTTTGAAGCATGATCGAAATATGATGCGGGCGGACTGTGCTGACGGTTGTCACTGGGGTGAGCACAAAGAACATGGGACAGCCCGGCTACGGAACGCATCACAGATACAGCCTCAGACCCAGGGAGAGTCTGTTCATTTGTTTGCAAAGTGTTCAGACATGGTGCAGGTGGGCTGGTCTCTAGTTTTCATTATTTGCTCCAGAAGACTGCAGTAGAGACCTGAACAAGGTCACCACCAGCATCAGAACCAGACCTGGGATGGACTCACACGTCACTTGGATTCTGATTATGCTCATGTCCCCTCCTGCTACTCTACCTTGGCGTCCAACCTCCTAACTTTAGTGTTCCAGTATAAATTTCAAACTCTTCCTACCATTTCCATATTCTATATAATGCATGTACACCATCATCTAGAAGGCTGAGTGGGCCAGCTCTTCACTGTCCTCTCCCACCCCTGGGTCCCCATAGCACTGTATCTGATTTTCACGAGTAGGATATCCTTAAAGGCAGAAATTGTGTGGTTTTTTTTTTTTTTTAGGTCTGAATAGATCACATCTATTTTAGGTTGCTTCCAACTTTCAGTATTCTAAACATGGAGATAAAAATTTTTGTTACCTCTACCTGTATGCATATTTAGCACTTTCTCTTTTCCTAGGAGTATAATTACCATTATCTAACATTTGTAATCCTTAAAACATTTTTCCTAAGTATCCTCAACGTCTCAATTTTTACCCTCCCCCAATAAATTAAAATAATCTCATGTGATACGCTCAAGAAGTGGGTTAGAAAAGCATTGCTTTAAGATTTGATGGAAGGGGACAGTTGTTTAGAAGACGAACAACTTACTGTGCCAATGATTGCACGTTGCCCCTCCATCCCCTGATGCCCCTGCTCTGTAGCTCTGGGACTATTTTTGAGGTGCCCTTGTCAGTTGGCTCCCAGGTAGACTTGGCCATTGGGTGGCACTGGTGGCAAAATGGAAAGTGGAAGAGGGAAGGAGCCAGGGAAGTCCAGGCAGAATCTCTGACAGTGACTCCATTTCCTCTCAAGTTGGTTCCACATCCATTCCAGATGGCCCCTGCCTTTCTCTGGTCGGATCTCCCACACGGTATCTCTGCCATAGTTAGCCCCTGCCTGACTATTCCTCTTCTGTACTCAGAGACCCCTCCTTCCCTTTGAGTTCCCTCCTTGTTGACAGGGGCTTCCGGCTGTTGCTATTCTTTAGATGTCCAACCATCTCTCCTTTTAACCACTCTCCCCATACCTTTGTATTAAATTGCCTCTTTCTCCCTAGCATGGGGTCTGTTTTCCCAAGGTTCTGCTGGCTGATAGACTTACCCAAATATGCTTGGCCAGAGGTGGTGGTACAAGGAGCAGAATCCAGACCTGCTGTTGGAAATCTGGTGTTCCTTCTCTAGATGCTGCAAAAAAGTGTTGGTGTGTAAAAGAGGGCATCAAGCGAATGGTGAAGACAACTGTGGAAGGCCAGGGGGGATGTAATTGTAATGGCCTGAGGCGGTCAGAAATGGTTGTGTGGAAAAGGTGTCCTTTAAACAATGTCTCAAGTGTGGATCTGACAGATGTGTAAGGTGCTAGATGGCCCCAACCCAATTTGGGCCTACATCCTCTTGTTACTATCCCTAGGAACCTTTGTGTCTTTCTTTTTCTTTTTTTTAAGTAGGCTCCATGCCCAGTGTGGAACCCAATTTGGGACTTGAACTCCTAACGCTGAGATCGAGAGTCAGACACTTAGCCAACTGAACCACCCAGGTGCCACCCCACCCCCAGGAAACTTTTCTTAATGTGCGAAAATATTTTGAAAGATTTTTGAATTTGAAATTGCAAAGTACCTATCATGAGATTTTTTTTGATGTTCTTTAATCCTGCTTTACTGTTAGTGATATCTTTATTTTCAGTTGCCCAAGGAGGGAACATAATCTTTGACTTTCCAGAATCCCTAGACCTCATAATCCAGTCTTGGGTTAAATAAAGGAAATGAACTATCCCAAAAGATCTATATATTTTCTGAACAATCGGTCTGACCTATTTCAATTATTTATAACTGTCTTAGAACTTCCCGAGTCAAAGGCCAATATGGTCTTTACAAGAAAAGCCTACCTGATCGTTCTGCTCCTGTGTTCGTGTAACAAGCCCCTCCTTCCCCAGCTGAGGCATCTCTACTCTCCCATTTTAGCCTTTCATTCTTTGACCTCCATGTCTACCCACAGGGTCTGGGGTAGGCATTTCTTTTGAAGTGGCGACTTCTACTTTATGCAAAATGAACATTCTATAATAGAACTCAGGTGACCTCTACAAGGTTCATCTCTCAAAAAAAAAAAAAAGTATAAATACGGTTTCTGTGTATCTTCCTCCTTGATCTACATTTAGACACTAATTGATTGATTCTAGCTTTCAAACGCTTTCTTTCTCTCAGAACAGTAAAAAGTAACTGGCCTAAAAATCTAATTGACTGAAATGATCTGTTTTACCACAGTTCACTACACTCACTCGGAGAGCTGTTCTGAGTGGCAATTTGAACGAGTGGTCCTTTGAAATTGGCGTTTTCGGAGTCTTCTCCTAAATTACAGTTTGGCCATAAATACAACAGGTTAAACTAAGGCAGCTGAGAAATTTTATGGGTGAAAAATTACAAGGATATGATCTTTCCACTCAGGCATGTAAAGATTTAATCTCCCAGATTAAAAACCCAGAACACAATGATTGTGTCAAGATAACAGCTGGGAGGAGGCTCTGGGACACGGTTCCCAGGGTGTCTTCCGGGTACCGGTCTGTGGCCGACAGAGGCAGGTGTTTCAACTGGGGGAGCACAGAGGAGCCCTTCCACCAGTATCAGGCCAGCTGGGAGCTTATCTGTGGCATCTTGCTTTCAAGGAACGGTTCCCCAGTGTCTGCTGAAGAGAAGCGTGAGGAGCCACCCAGGTGGGAACCGTATTATTGCCTATTGACAGGGGAGAAAGAAAAATCATGAAAGAGGAAGCACACTAGGAGCCTGGCCATGTGAAAGAGGGATCTAGTCTGTTACAAGACAGTAGCATTTTGTACTAAAATATGCATTGTTGTGATTTCTGTCCATTAGCTGGGCAGACCGTGCTCTCTCCTTTCCCAGGGGCCTCCAAGAGCGCATCATTCTCTGCGCATGCCCATTACCATGGCCCTCCTCCGCGTTACCCAGACTGTATCGGGGGCTTCTAACCGAGTCTCTCATCCCTGCTTCTTTCTAATGCAGCCCTTGTGTTGCAACCACCTTGGTTCCTCTAAAACAGAAATCTGTCCGTTCTACTCCTATCCATAAACTCTCTCCAGGGGCCACATATTACTCTCAAGATCCAGTCCAAGCTCATTAACCTATTGTTGAAACCTTCCAGCAAATGCCTTCTGCACGTGTCCCTGGCCTAAGCTCCCGATTCTCTGCCCCGTACACCTTGTAATCCAGTCATCTAAGGTACATGGACTGCCTTCTTTCTTTGCCTATGACCAGATCCACTTTGGAGAAGTCTCATGAAAGCCTCAAAAAGGAAACAAGTCCTTACACCCTTCGGACGTGGCAGCTCTAGGCTCCGTGGGCAAATGGACCCTGAAAGGCCCGCAGAGGATGTATCGCCTTTTATGACCCAGCTCGTAAGTCTCAGAGCATCACTTCTGTGGCACTCAATTAGCTGGAGTATGCACAAAGGCCTGCCCAGTTTTAAGGGGAGGGAACATCAATACCACCTCTTGATGGGGGTTAAGGGAGGGGGCCATGATTCTGGAAGAGCATCAGAGCCTGGAAGTATGTTAAAGTCGTTTTTGTAAAACAGCTTGCCACAGGGAGGGAGTATAGATTATTGTTCTAAGAAGAGAAGGATAGAAAGATAAGAGAACAAAGCAGGATCAAAGTAAATTTTGTTTGGCCTGGACGTGTGACTGCTCCACTGGCAGATGGAGTATTCTGGAAGGGGACCGAGGCAGTCTGCTGAAGAGTATGTGCTGCGAGCAAAGGTGCCCAAACCACGGCCTGGGAACCGAGTGCGGCTCCCTGCCTGTTTTTGAAAGCCCATGAACTAAGAAGAGATTTTAGACATTTAAATGAATAAATAATATTTATTATAAAATCATATTAAATTAAGTAAAATATTAAGTATTCATTTTTGTGTATTCATTATTAAAAATATTTTGTGACCTATGAAAACTCCTATTTCAAGCCTCCATAAATAAAATATGAACACAGGCACACTCATTTAGATATTGTCTGTGGGGACTCCCATGCTATTCTGGTGGACTGAGTAGCTCCAACAGAGAGGGTATGGCCCACAGAGCCTAAAATATTTCTTACTCTTTATAAAAGTTTTTGCCAACCTCCCATGTAGTGGGTCTCATAGACCCATTTGTGTCTTGATACACAAGATGGATGTTTCTTAACACGGGAGGGTCCCTTCCACATGTGGCATGAGAAAAAACAACAACAACAAACTCCAGATTTCCTGACTTCCTTGCTAGCTTTCTGTAGGGATATGAAAAGAGTGGCTAAATGTTTGCTTTTATTCCTGGTCAATGTTGACTTGCACTTTATCATTTATATAGCATTTTAGGCCTATGTTTTTGCATGTTGTGGCTACTTTCTCATTTGTCTCTCTGGTCTTAAATATCACTTCCTCAGAGGGGTCTTTCCTTATGTACCTATTTCAAGCAGGTCCATCCCTGCCTCCTTATTCCTGAACACTGACTGGTCCCATCAATCCCTGCACCTGCCCTTGTTACATTATTTGCCCACCTGTCTGGATCGGCCTGACACCAGAGTATGTGACTCCCATAGCAGCAGGGACCCGGCTCATCCCCGAAGTTTATACTTTATCCTTCTGGCATGCTTCCAGCTCCATGAATATGTTTGTGAATGAATGTATGTTTCCCCATTTTGGCTTTAGCTTCCAAAAGTAGAAGGGCACTTTGATTTCAGTATCAGCTGAAGCAACTAGCTCTCCATTTCCATTTCATAGAACACTGTGATTGGGGGATGGGGGTTAGTCTTCATACCCTGTAGTTGGGATTTGTGGAACAGAGAAAAAGGGGAACATTTCCAAACCTGGCAGGGGCAGAACTGGGGAATGGGGGGCGGGGGAGGGTACCAGCCGAGAGCCCGTGGCCCAGCCTCCAACCACGGCTGAGCTGCAGGACCCCTGGGAAGGGGCTGCATGCAAGGGGATGACCTTGCTGGGTCTGCTGGCTCAGGGTTGCTTCTGCCCGTGGGGGCCACTGCCTTCCAAGTTTCACGAGGGCAGGTGGCAAGAAGTCAGGGAGGGATGTGGTGTGGTTGGATGAGACTCGTGTCAGGGACTGATGAAGAAACAGAGGGAGTGAGGAGTCTGTCTTCTCTGACCTTGAAATCCTGGTGCCACATTCCCCCTTTCCTCCCCTACCCCGAAGTGCTGCCTATTCTGTGTCAACCAGTCTCTAGCTGCCCCTTCCTCACAGCCTGCCTCTTACCCATGGCTCACACTCACATCTTTCCTTAACAAAACCACGGCAAGAGTGTCCACTTCATCTCTCAGTGTGTGTCTCCTCCACTGGGATAAGCTTGTAAAGGCTAAATCTGATCATGATTAAAAACCCTCCAGTGGCTCCCTAATCCTCACCCAATAAGAACTCAACATCTTAAATATTGACACAAGCCCTTTGGATGTTGTCTATAAGCCACCCATTCAAACTTACTTCCATCACGCCTTCCCTCGAGCCAGTCCCATGGAATGCTCCATCACTGAGGCAAAACAGGGTCATTTTCTTCATCTTTGCCTAGAATGCTTCCTATTTTTCATGAAAGTTCTCCTACTTGAAGATTCATCTCAAATATGAACACCTCTGTGAAACCTTCCCCAGGGAGAGTTCTAGATTCTGTGCATCCCGTCTCCTATCCCTCTGCCCCTGCTTGGCTCTGTAGCTCTCCAGGCGTGTGTTCTGTTCCTCTCTCTACCCCCTCACCCTCCATCCCCATCCCTCGTTCTTTCTCTCAAGGGAACATGATGTAGGACATTAGTTTTCCTGTGTAAACCTCTCTCATTGTCCTCACACTCTGTTATGTTGTGTGATGTTTTGGCAGCAATAATCTCTTTTCTGAATCCTCAACTCCTGGAACACAATGGAATCTAATCAAGTTTTTGTCAAAAGGAAAGAAGAGAACCAGAGGAAGGGAATAAAGAGGAGTGAAAAGGAGGAAAAGCAGGAAATCAGCTTCCGTGTAAGTGAGTGAGTGTGGACCACATAGGGGTCCACGTAGTGACCATGGTAATGGCTTTCATGGCTGGAGGGCCTGTGCTCAGTGGTCGGTACCACTGAATCAGGAGAACTGATGCTGGAAATGATGGGGCCCAAAGAGGCCGTTTCAATGGATTGCACAGGTGATGGAGGAAGATTTTCATTAAAGCATCGTAGTCTAAAATCAGATGGCTTGGTTTCCGCCTTGATAGTTGTGAAACCTCAGGAAAACTGGGTGCTTGCCGAGTGCTCTACCACCTCACCTGCCAAAGGGGATGATACCTTAATTCTTAAAATTTAAAATATCCCCTTAAATACATTTATTTTACTTTTTATTTTCTTAAGATTTTATTTATATATTTGAGAGAGAGCGAGCACAAGCAGGGGGGAGGGGCAGAGGGAGAGGGAGAAGCAGAACCCCCGCTGAGCAGGGAGCCCGATGCGGGGCTCGATCCCAGGACCCTGGGATCATGACCTGAGCCGAAGGCAGACGCTTAACCGACTGAGCCACCCAGGCGCCCCCACCTTAAATGAAACAAAACATTTGTAAATTCTTTAGATCAGCATTTGGTGCATAGAAAATAATCAAAATTAAACCACGTAAACCCCACAAACAATGCTAAGATAACACCCTGGGTCATTAACTCAGAGGTCCATTACCATGACCCTTTATTCATAACTGAGGAAACTGGCCTAGATAATGATTAGCAGCACTGGGATGGGAACGAGCCCTTCTTCATCAAGTCCAGTGTCTCCTCACAGAAGTCTCAGCAGTGAAGAGGTATAGAAAAGTCCGTTTAAGAAAAGGAAAGATTTGGGGCGCCTGGGTGGCTCATTTGTTTGGGCGACTGCCTTCGGCCCGGGTCATGATCCTGGAGTCCCGGGATCGAGTTCCGCATCGGGTTCCCTGCTCGGCGGGGAGTCTGCTTCTCCCTCTGACCCTCACCCCTCTCATTCTCTCTGTCATTCTCTCTCTCTCAAAAATAAGTAAAATAAATAAAAAAAAAAAGGAAAGATTTGTAATTGTTATAGAAGCATGTGCCAAAAGCGGTTTCATTTGCTCCTAGCAACCCCCCAGAGAAGGCAACGTTATTCTAGATTGGCAGATGAGGAAATCAAAGAAGTGGCCACTTTATGAAGGCAGAGGGGCAAAAAACATTCAGTAGTAATTCCATTAAGCCCTTTCCTGACAGGCAGGCCCGTGAAGATACCCGGTGGCTGCTCTCGAATGCCCTACACCGGTAACAAAAGGGCCAGTAATGCACTGAGTCATGAGAACACAGCCTCCCAGTTAAGACAAACATTATTCTAAGTCACTGCTGTAATAATGAAAAGGGAGAGTGGATGGCGAAATACAAGTTGTTTCAAAAAAAGAATGTAAATTCATAGTTGGGCTAGTTGCAAAGTCCCGGTTTGTGTGTTACAAGCACTAGCCCTAGATGGTTGCTTTGAAATGCACAAGGGAGAGAACAAAGTGTAACTGCTTCCAGAGATGTTTTTTCCTATTTCTTTCTACTTTGTGTGTCTCAAAAAACCTTAAAAGGTCTTTAGGAAAACTCACCAGTTGACCTAGAGTCATCATTTTTTAAAGCTTGGTAGGTACATTCTGAATATTACTCAAAATTATACCGCCTCCACATTTATGAACACAAAGCATGAATCAAATGTTGCCACTCTCCTTCTTTAAGATAGTCACTGGTTTCTGGATTCCTCGGGCAAGTATTCTGAAACTTACGCATGTGGAGTATTGCCAAAATACAGATTTAGGATGGTTTATGGTTTATACTAGAGAAATATATGTAGAGTTGTTTTGGAGACAATTAGATCAAAATATGTTTACTTGATTAACAATTCCTGAGAGAGGGGAGGGGGGAAGGAAAGTCATTTCAGCAATTCTGGGATCTTTTTTTCTCAACCTCAGACAACACTTTTTTTTTTTTTTAAGTTTCTGTTTTTCCGGATACTTCAGTTAATAATTGGTTCGCATAAATCACTTTGCAAGATGTTAAGAGCTAAGGTTACTTTGAGGGAAGGCAGTGGGCGGCTATAAATAAGGCAGTTCTGAGGGTATGGAGAACTGCCACATGCTGGCAAGTGGTTTGAAGCCTGAAGTTTTTTCAGGTTCTTGGGCAGGCTGCGTGAGGTTCGGGTTCATGGGATCTGGGCAGAGCATCCATGTCCTACCCTCATGGTACTGACAGAAACTCTAGAGACAAGAGGTGGGATTACATGAGGAAAATCCTGTTGCAACCAGTGCCCCCAGGAATGAGGCCACGGGGGCCAACATTAGGGATCTGAGGGCTAGCCCTGGCTGCCAGGTTCTCTGGAGAGATGACAAATGGGAAGAACCAGAGGATATGCACAGAGAACGCAGGGAACGGAATTCCGTCCCGTGCAAGGAGACTGTGGCCACATGGTTAGAGGAAGCCTGTGAGTGGGGCCCTGGAGTCCGTCTTGACAGCTAACTATATGGTGCACCCTTGGGCCACAGGGCTGAAGAGCTCATGCCCAGAATGCATTTATTTTTTTCTCTGTTTCTGGCTCCCATTTTTCATGTCTTTTAGTCCGTCAAAAAGAGCCAAAGCAATCTCCACATTATTTTTCAAGTAGCCCTTTTCCCCTTCACTTGTCACTATGATAATCTACTCCTATGGATAATTATGAAGCATCCGTTGAATGCTGTTTATCCTATAGATCAATACTGAAACCTCTATTTTCAAATAGAAGATTTCTACCAGGAGGCAATCAGATTTCTATGAAAAACAGTGGTATTAAGAATGGGGGGGTTCAAACCCTGGCCCTGCCACCTTCAGGGTGAGGTGCTGGGTTTGATATCAGGCAAGCCATCTGAACATCGTAGCCTCAATTTCTTCTTCTCACAGAATGTTGAAGATCAGAACAGCTAGTGCATCTAACGTGTTGAGTACAATTCTGGATCAAAGAGGTTACTCCATCAAAATTAGTTTCCTGACATTCAAAATCCCTCTACTTGGCTCTTCACTGATGCTAAACAAGTATTAATGCCAGGTTAATTTTTGAAACTATTCACTGATTTGCTTCAGTTGAATTCTGTCCTAAAGTTCCAAGGAATTCATCACCATTAAACCTTGTAATCGACAGATGACGTGTCAGGATGTTGTGCACTGATGAAGTTTTTCTCCACAGGGCAGTGGAGAGGGTCAATGGCTCTGAGGGAATTCAATGAGGGAAGGTTTTCTGATCATCTCTGCAGTTCTAGAGCTTGAGAAACTGAAAAAAAGAGAACAGATTGAATTTATATGGATTTATTTCAAAATACACTTAGAGAAAAAGTGATTTCTTGAGCGACTTTTATTTACGGCTAGGCACGGGCCTCAGCCAGAGAAGGCATCAATTCTCACGTGAGAAGCTACAACACAAACACCTAAAATGCATAGCAATGGAGGAAGCACACACAGCAGTGGAAGAGATTAACTCCAGGAGCAATGTATTATGACTCTGGCCACCCAGGGAGTTCCCATTTATTAAGGGCTATTAATAAGTAGATGAGACTCTTGATATATTCTAAGCTTGAAAGTCGCAGGGGCCATCAGCAACTGCTTCATGAGTACACCGTGATGTCCTCTTCCCCCAGTGGATGTCCTCTTCCCCAATGGATGTGAAACTTTCCAGTTGGGAAGGAAGAACATCCAACATCATCTGCATCTTCTCCCCTGTGAAGTGACTTTGTTGTCAGCACAGTGACGGGATCTCACTAACATTCCAGGCAGCCCATTCCAACTGCAAACATCTCCAACCATTGGACCAGTTGTTCTTCAGATGCTTGGTGCCTATGGTCTCCACCTACTGGTCCTAGTTGGACTCCTACAATATCTACCTGGGATTGTGATAATCCTGCTTTGTTCTTTCTCAAGATTGTTTTGACTAATTTATGGTTCCATTAAAATTTTAGGATTATTCTAGTTCTATGAAGATGCTATTGGTAGTTTGATAGTGATTGGTTGAATCTGTAGATTGCTTTGGGGTAGTATGGACTTCTTAATGATATAAATTTTTCCAATCCATGAATATGGAGTAGCTTTCCATTTGTATTTTCTTCAATTTCTTTCATCAATGGTTTTTATAGTCTTCAGAGTACAGGTCTTTCACTTCCTTGGTTAAATTTATTCCTGGGTTTATTTATGGTGCAACTGTAAATGGAATTGTTTTCTTAATTTCTCTGTCTTCTACTTCAATATTAGTGTATAGAAACACAACAGTTTCTGTATATTCTCTATCTTGCAACTTTACTGAGTTTTATCCATTCTAATAGATTTTTTGTGGAGTCTTTAAAGTTTTCTAATGTGCAGTTAGTACAGTTTTATGTTTTACCAATTTGGATTCCTTTTATTTCTTTTTTGTGTCTGATTGCTGGAGCTAAGACTTCCAATACTATGTTGAAATAAAGTGGTGAGAGTAAGCATCCTTGTCTTGTTCCTGAACTTAGAGGAAACACTTTCCGTTTTTCACCATTGACTATGATGTTAGCTGTGGGTTTCTCATATGTGGCCTTTATTATGTTGATGTATGTTCCCTTTGAAACCTACTTTGTTGAGAGTTTTTATCAAGAATAAATATTGTAAAAAAAAAAAAAGAATGGATATTGTATTTTGTCAAATACTACTTCTGCATCCATTGAGATCATATGGTTTTTATCCTTTCTCTTGTTAATATAATGTATCACATTGATTTGAGGATATTAAATAATCCTTACATCCTGGAATAAATCCCACTTGATTGTGATGAAGGACTTTTTTAATGTATTTTTAAATTCAGTTTGCTAATATTTTGTATGTTCATCAGGGATATTGATGTGTAGTATTTTCTTTTTGGTAATGTCTCTCTGGTTTTGGTATTGGGGTAATACTGGTCTTGTAGAATAAATTTGGAAGCTTTCCTTCCTCTTCAATTTTTTTTTAGTAGTTTGAGAAGAATTAGGTATTAACTTTTCTTTAAGTGTTTGGTAGAATTCACATGTTGGTTCTTCTTTTCTAGTTCCCTTAGGTGTAAGGTTAGAATTTTTTGAGATTTTTCTTGTTTCTTAAAGTAGGCCTGTATTGCTATGAACTTTCCTCTTAGAACTGCTTTTGCTGTATCTCAAGATTTTGGACTATTCTGTTTTCATTTTCATTTGTCTTCGTGTATTTTTTTATTTTCTCTTTTACTTCCTCGTTGACCCATTTCTTTAGTAGCATGTTGTTTAGCCTCCATGTATTTGTGGCCTTTGCAGATTTTTTCTTGTAATTGATTCCTAGTTTAATACAGTTGTGGTCAGAAAAGATGCTTGATTGGATTTCAGTCTTCTCAAATTTACTGTGACATGTTTTGTGGCCTAATATGGGTCTAGCCTGGAGAATGTTCCATGTGTACTTGAAGAGAATATATAATCTGCTGGTTTGGGTGGAATGTTCTTTATATATCTATTAGGTCCATCTAGTTTAATGTGTCATTCAAAGCCACTGTTTCCGGGGCGCCTGGGTGGCTCAGTCGTTGAGTGTCTGCCTTCGGCTCAGGTCATGATCCCGGGGTCCTGGGATCAAGCCCCGCATCAGGCTCCCTGCTCAGCGGGTAGCCTGCTTCTCCCTTTCCCATTCCTCCTGCTTGTGTTCCCTTTCCCGCTGTCTCTGTCAAATAAATAAATAAAATCTTAAAAAAATATAAAAATAAAAAAAATAAAAACAAAGCCACTGTTTCCTTGATTTTCAGGCTGGATGATCTATCCACTGATGGACATGGGGTGTTAAAGTCCCCTACCATTATTGCTTTACTGTCAGTTTCTCCCTTTATATCTGTTAATATATGCTCTCTATATTTAGGTGCTCCTATGTTGGGTGCATAGATATTTACAGGTGGATTGATCCCTTTATTATTGGATTGATCCTTTTATTATTATGTAGTACCCTCCTTTGTCCTGTGTTAGTCTTTGTTTTAAAGTCCATTTTGTCTGGTAGACGTATTGCTACTTTTTTCCCCACATCCATTTGCAGATATGTGTTTTTCCATCCCTTTACTTTCAGTCTGTATGTGTCCTTAGATCTGAAGTGAGTCTGTTGCAGGCAGCATATAGGTGGGTCTTATTTTTTTAATCTATTCAGTCACCTTATGTCTTTTGATTGGAGCATCTAATCCATTTACATTTAAAGTAATTATTGACAAGTATATATGTATTGCCTCATTAATTATTTTCTGGTTGTTTTGGTAGTTCTTTTCCTTCTCTTATGTTCTTCCTTTGTGGCTTGGTGGCTTCTAGTATTATGCTTGGTTCTTATTACTTCTTGTGTATCTATGATAGGTTTTTGTTTTGTGGTTACCCCTAGGTTGATATAAAACATCTTACGTGTAAAGCAGTCTATATTGGTGGTCGCTTAATATAAAACATCTTATGTGTAAAGCAGTCTATATTGGTGGTCGCTTAATATAAAACAGCTTATGTGTATAGCAATCTATACTGATGGTTGCTTAAGTCCAATACATTGTGTAAGTACTAAAATTTTACCCCCTTGATGTTTTATGTATGAGTCATAGTTTACATCTTTTTATTTTGTGTGTCCTCTTGACTAATTTTTGTAGATATAACTGATTTTACTACTTAGGTGTTTTACCCTCCAAGTGATGAATCTACTACTACTAAATGCTGATTTTTACCTGTGAAATGTTTTCCTAATTTTCTTCTAGTTTTGCCTTTTCTTTACAAAGAATTCCCTTTAATATCTCTTATAAATCTGATTTAGTGGTGATGAACTCCTAACTTTTGTTTGTGTGGGAACCTCTTTATCCCTTCTTCAATTCTGAGTGATAACCTTGCTGGGTAAGTATTCTTAGTTGTAGGTTTTTTCCTTTCAGCACAGTGAATATATCATGCTGCCCACTCTGGCTTGCAAAGTTTCTGCTAAAAAATCAGCTGATAGCTTTTTCCCTTATATGTAACTGTTTTTTCTCTTGCTGCTTTTAAAATTGTTACTTTTGCCATTTTTATTATTATTTGTCCTAGTATGGACCTCCCTGGGTTAATCTTTTTAAGGGCTCTCTGTGTTTCCTGGAGGTGGATGTCTGTTTCCTTCCACAGACTGGGGAAGTTTTCAGGTATTATTTCTTCAAATAGGTTTTCTACCCCCTTCTCTCTCTCTTCTCCTTCTGGGATCCCTATAATACGATTGTTATTACACTTGATGATGTCACTGACCTAACCTGTTAGGTTCCCCTAACCTGTTCTCATTTCTGTTGTTCTTTTTCCTTTTTGGTGTTCAGCTTGGTTGCTTCCCATCACCCTGTCTTCCAGATTGCTGATCCATTCTTCTGCATGGTCTAATCTGCTGTTAATTCCCTCTAGTGTATTTTTTTTTATTTCAGTTATTGAATTCTTCATCTCTCTCTCTCTCTCTTTTTAGCCTCTTGAAGCTCTCTTGGAGTTCATCCACTCTTTTCTCAAGTCCAGTGGGTAACTTTATGACCACTGCTTTGAATATTTCATAAGATATAGTGCTTATCTTGGTGTCATTTAGCTTTTTTATTTTGTCTTCTCCTTCATTTAAGACCAATTCCTCTGTCTCCTCATTCTAACTCTGTGTTTGTTTCTCTATGTCAGGTCAGCTATGTCTCCTGGTCTTGAAGGTAGTGGCTTTGTGTAGAAGAGGTCCTGGGGTGCCCTATAGCACAATCCCTCCTGGTAACCAGAACCAGGCACTCCAGGGTGTCTGTATAGGCTGCCTGTGCCCTAGTGTTGTGGCTCAGCTGCATTTGCTTTGAGCCCAGCCAGCTTCTGTGACTTGTTTTACCTGCTATGGATGCACTGGGCAGGGTTGGCCCCCATACCGTGGAGAGGCCTGAGGCCACCACAGTCTCATTGGTGGGTGGGGCCGGTAGTCAGGCTCGCGGTCTGCAGTTAGCCTCTCTGCCATAACCGCAGGCACACTGATGGTCAGGGGTTGTTCCCTGAGCAGCCAGTTAAACTGTGGGTGCTGGGGTGTAGGGTGATTTCCCCCACTCCCCAGAGTAGGAGTCATTTTGGAGTGGTGCCAGTCCCTGCCAGGGCTGCCTGCAGAGCTGCTGGTGGAGCTGGAGCTGCCTTCAAGGGACATCTGATTCAGTGGGCAGGTTGGGTGGGGCAGGTCCACAGGGGGACACCAATGCAGGGCACGCAGTCCCAGCGAGGTAGATGGATAGCGTTAGCACTGGCTCCTGCAAGCATCCAGCGATCTAGGCCGGGGGCAGGGGCGGGGGGGGTGGAAGAAATTGCACCTGCCAGCACTTTTGTTCCCAGAAAAATCTCCTGAAGATCCTTGCCCCTCCAGCACATGTTCCGAGATTAGTAAATAAATCTCCTTCCTATATACCACAGGCACTTTTCAAACTGCTGTTTCAGTGCTTTATCTCAGGCTGAGTTATTTATTATGCTGGCTCTTTAAGGGTGGGGACTCAGTTTCCTATGGCCCTCAGGCTCTCCCAGAGTTAAGCCCTGCTGATTTAAAAACTCCTGACATGAAGCCCAACTGGTTTTCAAAGCCAGATGTGATGGGGAGTCATCTTCCATCTTCCCAGCGCAGGGCCCCAGTGCCAGGAGTGCCTGGTGTGGGGTCTAATCCTCTTCTCTATGCTTGTGGTGTCGCTCCTCTTTGTGGTCAGTCTCACCCGGGGGTTTGGTTCCCAACCATGTCTCTCCCCTCCTACCCTTTCCGATGTGGCCGCCTCTCTGCTATTAACCATGGAAGGACCATTCTGCCAGTCCTTAGGTTATTTTCAGAGTTAGTTGCCTCTTTGTAGCTGTTCTCTCAGTGAGTCCATGGGACGAGGTGAGCTCAGGATCCTCCTACTCCACCATCTTCCCTGACCTTGTGGGTTGATATTTTTTACTTCTGGTAATGAGCTAAAAGTATAACAACCACCACAATGAAGTGTTGGAACTTCTGATTTATTAATGAGGTTGGGTAACTTCTAAATTGGATAGTAGTTTTCAAATATTAGAGGAATATTTTCTCATTTTTTTGTGCTACTTACACCTGATACTGACACACTTTTTAATCTGTTTTATTAGTTTCCATCACTTTCATAAACCAAGGCTCGATTTGTAGCATTTGCTGACTTCCATTGTGTAAAAACTCCTGCCTGGTAGATCTCAAGCCACCAACATGACCTCACCGAACAGCAAGCAGGGAAATAAGGGCAGTAGCACAGCATTGTACAATATTTCTACCCTATAGACACACAATAATATAAATAGCCTCAAGAGCATAGATAAGTCAAATGAAGTAAAATAATTAGTAAATGAGTTTTAAATATTTTTTTAATGTTATGAATATTCATTTCAATGTTTAATGTAAATTCAGAGTTTATCTAGTTTGTCAGTGATGGCTATCTATGTATAAAACCAGCTCACAAAATTTCTGAGAACGAAACCATCAGCTCTCACAGTCAGCACACCAGCACACTCTCGCTTATATAGACCCTAGGACTCGAACCGCTAATTTTACAGATGAGGAACTGAGGCCCTGGGCAGAAATGAAAATGGTCCAAAATTCAGTAATTTAACTGCTTTGGGTTTAGGCAGTAGAACCATGGATTTGATTCTCGTTGTTGCTACTTACTGTCTGAGCATTCCTAATGAGGTTATTTGACTCCCTGAGCCTCAGTTCTGCCTTTTGTGTTTTATAGCAATAATAATTCCTAAATAATAAAGGTAGAATAAAATCTCTCTCAAGGCCTATGCCAAGCACAGTAGCTGATACTTGGAAACTGCTCCATAGATAATGGTTGTTATTAAAAGTTTCATGTGAGCAATAAAGGCAACTCTAATCTCAATTCCACATGACAACCTTCCAGATCTCTGTAGATATTCTAATATTCCACTAAATATAATCATTATTTCACTGTATGACACAAGCTCTTTCAAAAACTCAATACTCAACTTAGCACTTGGTGCTGGTAACACAATAGTAACACAACTGTTTGTGTGTTTGTTTGTTTTTGATTAGAGTAGTTCTCCTCTTTGACCACCTATACTTCAAAGTGTCCTGAATTAGGGTTTGTGTTTTGGGTTTGTTTTTGCTGAGCTATCCACAACCAGGAATTAGATTCAAGTCTGAGTGTTGCATTTCAAGAATGGCCTTGGCAAAGGAGAATGTGTCAAGGGGAGGCTTTTTCGATAAAGGATGTGGAAGCTGTTACAGTTAAAAGAGTTGAAGGTGGTGGGCTTATGTGTCCTGGAGAAGATGAGACTAGAGAAGAATATTAGATGGAAAATCATATAAAACCTAGTTTATTTGACCCAGCTTGTAATCGCAACTGAAATCATTCATGTTCTCCTGAGCTTCAGTGAACACAGAGTGGAAATATTGAATGAACACATACATGAATGATGCATAACTCACACACACAAAATTAAGCACTGTTTAAGTAAAATTGTAGGTTTACTAGAGTCTCTTGAGCCTGAATTCCCTCACTGGTGATAATGGGATGACGGTAGTCTCCACGATAGGTTGTTGTAAAGATCACAGTCATGTGACAGAAGCAGTGGCGCATGACAGGTACTGGACAGAGGGTCGTTATCCTTATTATTGTTCCTCCTCTTGCTACCTCAAAGAGCTGGGGGGAAATAGGGTAGGAGCTGAATTATATGTTCCAGGGGCTGTGTGCAGCAGAAAAAGTCACAGGTTTGGAGCTCTGGCTTTATGAAAACAGTTTTTGGAGGGACAGGAAAGAGTCATAGAAAAGCTTTGGGGACAGTGACATAAGATTCAATAGCCCAGTGTCTCACCTGTGATCCCTACACCTCTAACTCCAGGGTGATTTTCAATAAGACTATAAAAATACTATGGGATAGATGGCTTCTGATAGCTGGTGAGCAACAAAGTATATACCTAGGTCTATACATGGGTCTGAGCATATTTGGGAGCAGGGACAGGGAACCATATGGCAAAAATGGCTAGTTACCTCCTCATATCTATCCCTTGACCATGCATTCATTTAAAGGACTACTTTTGATCATCTCTAGTAGGTAGCTAAGACCATGTGATTACATTCTAGCCACAGAGATAAAGGCAGAATTATTTTCTAGAATTTCTGTCAAGGATCTTTTAAAAAGAGTCAATGTGGGGGCACCTTGCTGGCTGAGTCGGTAGAGCATGCCATTCTTGATCTTGGGGTTGTAAGTTGGAGTCCCACATTGGGC
The DNA here is from genome assembly GCF_964656455.1 of Halichoerus grypus. NCBI lineage: Eukaryota > Metazoa > Chordata > Mammalia > Carnivora > Phocidae > Halichoerus > Halichoerus grypus. The sequence continues at coordinate 12,287,845 of NC_135716.1, read as the reverse complement.
ATAGAGATTACTTAAAATCAATCAGTGAATGCATGTATGTCAATATGCTTTTTTTCTTCACATTTTAAAAATCTTCCTCCTGGCTTACAACTGGGATGTGATGGCTGGAGTTCCAGCAGCAGCTGTCTGGGAGTAGGAAGTGACTTTGGGAATGGAAGTGATGAGGTAGATCTGAATGCTAGAAGGAATCTAGGTTCCTGCTTATAGGATAGCCACCAACCTTCACTGGGACATTTGCCTTCAGATTCCCTTTTACATGAGAGAGAAATGCACTTTAGCCGTAACTTTCAGTCCCTATGACAATGTCAGACATGTTTAAGGTCAAGGAGAGGACTCTACATTTATCCTGATCATTGAATCCTAGAGCAGTAAGCCAAAACCACTAATATCTCTATGGGCAGAGAGACCCCCAGTGACATCTGGGTTCATTACTAAGGCCATGAATAATAAACTAAAGTTTCTCTTCAAGTGTCTATATTAAAAATAAGAGGAGAAAAAACTGCTGACTCATGCCTTTGGCCACTTGCAAATTATTAGGAATTTCCTGAATCAGAGATTTTTACCATCTGGCCCCCTCTTTGATTAACAAACATTTGTGTGCCATTTACTGTGTGTCAAATCCTGACATAGGTACTTTAAACATATTGATGCATAGAATTGGCAATAGCAACCCTTTAAGTTTGGTACAGCTATTGATACCTTTTTCAAGTCAAGACACTGAGGCAGAGATGGGTTAAATCAGTTGTCTGAAGTCAAAGCTCATATCTGGACAATCTGGCTCTAGTGTCTGTGTTCTTACCAGTCCTCTGTTGTCAACTAAGAGAAGGGCGTCTGGTCACAAAGTTGGCTGAGAAGCCCCTTGCCGACTTAGTTCCACCTCCTAATGGATTCCTGTCCCACTTTTCCCTTGGATTTTAAAAAGATCCTGGTGTGGCTGCTACATTTCTCAGACCACCTTGTGGAAACTAACTGGTTTGTTCAAGGTTCCTGTCATTCATTCAGGGGCACATTCAATATTAACTGCCCTAGACAAGAAAGAGCACTAGCAGGATCACTGGTCAACAAGATCACCGGAATGTGGCCTAGTCTCCTCCCCAGGGGCTTCTGGTGTCCTTACACACATGTAAACAGAGGTGAACATAAAGAGCCCCCATTAAGGAATGACCACAGTGTGCGAGGTACTTCTATGTAAAAGGCACTTTTACATCTTGGGCTGTAAATATTATTTATAGTTGAGCAGCCTCATTACCAGTAAGTCAGTAGCAGTTTTGAGATTGGAGCCTCAGTCCCAAATCCCATGTTACATCACTGCATACTGCTTCTCCAGCACCAACATCAAAAGCAAAACCATGTTATGCAAACAATCCCATCCCTGTTTCTTTATGACTTATGTTTTTGTATTTTCATAATAAAGAGAAATGGAATGTCAACCTTTTGAACCTACGACCTACAACTCAGGAAAATTAAAAGTAAAGTAAAAATCGTAGACACAGAGAACAGTTTGGTGGCTACCAGAGGCGCGGGGGTCAGGGAACAGCAGAAAGGGGTGAAGGCCGTCAAAAGGGACAAACTTATTAATAAGTCCTGGCAATGTAATATCCAGCATGGTGATGATGGTTAATAATACTGCATTGTATATTTGAAAGTTGCTAACAGAGTAGATCTTAAAAGTTTGCACCACAAGGTGGGGCGCCTAAGTGGCTCAGTCCGTTAAGTATCCAACTCTTGATTTTCAGCTCAGGTCATGATCTCAGGATTGAATCCCATGATTGAACCCCATGTGGGGCTCCATAAGATTCTCTCTCCCCCTCCACCTCCAGCCTCTGCTGGAACACTCATGCTCATGCGCACTCTCTCTGGGGGAAAAAAAAAGATTCTCACCACAAAAAAAATCTGTAACTATGTAAAAAAATGGATGTTAACTAAACGCTCTGGTAATCATTTTACAATCTATACATATATACCTATAATGACTTTACCAAGTTCAGCTGATCCTCAGATCCAGGGTTGGGAGCCCCATTTCAACACTCCCCTCACTGTATCATGCTGCCTTTATAAAAACAAAACAATCATTTCCCACAGTATCTATTTTTGTCATTTTCCTAAGCCATGGAGTCATAGGAATCAAATTCATTTGAAAACTATGGTAGAAAAGTGTAAATTTAACTTAGTCTATTTTTAATGCACTAAGAGATTACAAATTATCTTCTTAGAGTAAACTGGAAAGTATTCCAACCTTATTTAACACAAGAGGGAACACATAGGCTACTGCTCAACCCCGCATCTCCCTACTTTTCTAACACTGAGGGATGAGTTGGTACTGCCTAGTAGAGAGCCCCTCGCCCCGCCATCATCATCCAAATCCACTCAGAAGAGAAATATACCCTCAAGAATGGGGCCTGGTAAAAAGTGCTTAGAAATAGTCTGGCTGAAGCAGTGCCTTTCTGATTCCATTTATCAGTGATGGTGGCATCTTTTGAAGTGGCTTCCTTCAGCCTTGGCAGGAGCTCAGAACCACCAGTGAAGGAGGAACTGCCACCCACAGCCTCCATGAGGCTCCTCAAGGAGGGGACACCCCAGAGCTGGGGCTGGGCCTTGCTGAGAGCAGGCCGCACCAGGGAAGAAGAGGAAAACCTGCTGACTCATGTCTTTGGCCACTTCTAAATTATTAGGAATTTCCTGAACCAGGGATTATATGCATAACTTTTCCTTCTAGGATAAGAGAAGTCATGGGCCTTTTTCTAAGAAGGAAAAAAGAATTCACTACTATGAATGTTTTAGAGATGTTTTATTTACTAGCTGTATATATTCCATTAGCCCCTATAGAGCCACTTTCCACCCTTCCCTGTGCTGCCATGTTCCTTAGGAGGCTGACTTCCTATAAACTGTATTAATGGGCTCCCTTACCATCAAGCTGCCAGTTGGTTTTGGCTGGTTGGAGGCACTAGAAAGGAGTAAGGTTAAGTTACCTCTCTCTCTGCCAGGTCCCCTTGGGTTGATTGAGTACATTTTTAGTGGTCAAGTCCTACCAAGCAGTTCTCTTCACAAGTCACCTTCTCCTCTATCATTTGCTGAAGATTGTCAGAGTGGCACTGGGCAGGCACCTGATCTAAGCTAGGCCTTGGACTTTGAATCTTAAGTGATACACAGATGGAGAAAGAGTTAGAACTGATGATGCCTGTGTTGGAGCTTTGAACAACAAAACTCAGTGGCTCCTAATAGATTCCTGGAGCTACATTGGTCTTATTCTTTTTCAGGTCCTGGTTCTTCAAGTGTTTCCTTAAAGCTGGGATCCACACACACTCAACTGAAAAGGCAGCTATAACTGAAGAAGTAACTTGTTTGAGGTAACATAGCTAGTAAGTAGAAAATTTGGGATTCAAATTCAGATTTGTTCCCAATACACTACACTGCTTCGGAGTCCATTACCTGTACAAAGAGACTTGAACTCAATCTGCTGTTAAAAGCTGAGCAAGCTCATTGGAGATATCTGCCTGGAGCCTGGAAATAGGGGAAAATACAAAATAAAGAGCAATTTAGAAAATTGCTATGACCAGTAGAACTTTTTTTTTCGTACAGAAGAGAAACAGATCATCTATGTATAAAACCATGGTCATTTGCAAAAGACTTTTCATTCTCATTTCTAATTCTCATATTTTTCACTGTTTGTTCTGTTCTGAGAGTAACCAGAGAAGGAAGCAACTATTTATATCTTATTGCCAGTGGGATTTTGTAGTGTATGGTCTCTGCTATAGAATGAATATTTGTGTCCCCTCCAAAATCCATGTTGAAAACTTAATGACTAAGGTGATAGTATGAGGAGTCAGGGCCTTTGAGACCTGGTTAGGTCATGAGGGCAGAGTTCTCATGAATGATATTTGTGCCTTTTAAAAGAGACCCTGGAGAACTCCTTGCCCCTTCTTCCATGTGAGGACCCAGGGAGAGCGCACCTTCTGTGAACCAGAAGGCGGGTCCTCACCAGACACCAAATCTACTGACACCTGGATCTTGGCATTCCCAGCCTCCAGAACTTTGAGAAATTTCTATTCTTTATAAAGTTACACAGGTAATGGTATTTTATTACAGCAGCATGAACAGACTAAGACAACATTTTAATTTTTAAAATTATCCTGTGCAGAAATTAGTTTTGTCCCATTTGTCAGATAAGGAAATAAAAGGCAACGTAGGCCAGGTCTTAATTGTAAAAGGCAGAGCCAATAACTAGAATTTGGTTCATGTGTTCTTTTTTGCTGCACTAATATTCAACAAAAATGCTATTGGCATCCTTGAGACAGCCCAAAATTACAGGGCCCGGTTGAAAACCTCGAAAGAACATGAACCTGTTAATGTATATTTGTATTCCACTTTTTCCCTTGAATTCCTATACTCATTCTTTTTGTCCTAAACATGGTGGAAAACTCCTTTGCTGCATTTTTTAGAATTAATCTGTTTTTAATTGATATATATTTCACACGTAATATTACATTTTTCAGGTGGATAACCCAATGGCTCCATATTTTTATACATTGCAAAATGATCACCATAAGAAGTCTAGTTAATGTTTGTCACCTTACATAGTAAAAAATTTTTACAAAATTTCACAAAAATTTTTCTTGTGATGAGAACTTCTAAGATTTACTCTTAGCAACTTGCAAATATACAATACAGTAGTATTAGTTGTAGTCAACATGCTGTCCATTATATCTTCACTTTGTTGCTATTTTTAGGAAGGGACAGATGCTAGCAGAGGATTCAGTATGGGATCCTATATGAGGAAATCCCAGTATCTGATAATGCAGAGTCTTCTACTTTCTACCAGCCACCTTCTGAAATACCAGTCAGTGAGGAGTCACAGTGTAGGAGACCCAAAGAATGCATATTAGCAGCCCCATATAATGTAAAAGCTCAGTTATTAAATGTTTGTTGAATGCATAGTGATGCCTGGCACTCTCCTAGGCACAGTGAATACAGTGGTAAATAAAACTGGTAAGTTTTGGCTTTAGTTGAGGGAAGGTGAGGGAAGAAAAGACAAACTTAAGTGGAAAAAGTTTAAAAATGTACTCAGGTACACTGAGTTATAAAATAAATATGGTACTATGATTTAAAAAATTAACTGGTGGGGGGCACCTGGGTGGCTCAGATGGTTAAGTGTCTGCCTTCGGCTCAGGTCATGATCCCAGGATCCTGGGATCGAGCCCCGCATCGGGCTCCCTGCTCAGCGGAGAGCCTGCTTCTCCCTCTCCCTCTGCCTCTCTCCCTGCTCATGCTCTCTCTCTCTCTGTATCTCTGTGTCTCAAATGAATAAATAAAATCTTTAAAAAAAATAAAAATAATAAAATAAAAAAAAAATAAATAAATTAACTGGTGGATTTTTAACATGGTGCCAGGAAAATTGGATATCCTCACACAAAAGAATAGAGCTGGACCTACATTTACCTCACACCATACACAAAAATTAACTTATATGGATAATAGGCCTAAATTCAAATTATTAAAACTGTGAATACTTAGAAGGGAGGAAATCCTCATGACCTTGGGTTAGGCAATGGTTTCTTCTCCATAACACCAAAAGCACCAGCAATGGAACAGAAATAATTAGATTCCATCAAAAGTAAAAAAAAAAATTGTAGTTTCATTTTCTTGATGTCTACTTTGAAACACAACTCACAGAATGGGAAAAAAAATCTTGCAAATCATATTTATCTGCTAAAGCACTGTATCCAGAATATATAAAGAACTCTTACATTTAGGTCATTTTTTACTTAAATTTGCATTTTCTTTCCTGAGAGCCATTTTAAAAACAGGCAAAGACTCACAATAAATGTTAAAGGGAATTCTGTAAGTGGAATAAAAAGGCCATAACTGGAGGTAAGAAAATTATGAAAGAAAAAATTACACCAGTAAAGGCAATCATATAGTAAATGTAGTAGGTTAATCACTTACAGGCCTACCTCAAGAAACAAGAAAAATCTCAAACAATCTCACCATACTCCTAAAGGAACTAGAAAAAGAACAAAGCTCACAGTTAATGGAAGGAAATTAATAAAGATCAGAGTGGAAATAAATGAAATAGAGAATTAAAAAATAATAGAACAGATAAATGAAACCAAAAGCTAGGTCTTTGAAAAGGTAAGTCTAGATAAAGATTTATCAATTTTACCAAAAAGAGGACTCAAATCAGAAATGAAAGAGAAGTGACAACTGGCAATACAGAAATAAAAAATTATAAAAGAATAGTTTGAAAAATTATACCCAACAAATGGGACAACCTAGAAGAAATGGATTAATTCCTGGAAACATACAATCATCTGAAACTGAATCAGGAATAAATAGAAAATCTGAACAGACCAATTACTAGTAAGGAAATTGAAGCAGTAGCCAAAAAAACTCCCAACAAACAAAATGCCAGCACTGGATGAGTTCACAGGTGCATTTTATTTTTTAAAAAATATCTACTTGAGAGAAAGAGAGTGAGCACACAGAAGGTGGAGGGAGGGAGAGAGAATCTTAAGCAGACTCAGCACTGAATGCAGAGCCCAATGCAGGGCTTGATCTCAGGACCCTGAGTACCCAACCTAAGCCGAAACCAAGAGTCAGACACTTAACCAACTGAGCCACCCAGGCACCCCTCACCACTGCATTTTAGCAAATGTTTTAAAAAGAGTTAATACATACATATTTTCAAACTATTTCAAAAATAGAAAAGGAAGGAAAGCTTCCAAATTCACTCTACAACACCAGCATTATCCAGCTAGCAAAACCAGACAAAGACACTACATTAAAAAAAAGAAAAAAAAAAAGAAAAAAACTATAGGCCAATAACCTGATAAACATAGATGCAAAAATCCTCAATATATTAAAAGGATCATTCACCACAATCAAGTAGGAGTTATTCCAGGGATGCATGGGTGGTTCAATATTTCCAAATCAATCAATGTAACAAATTAACAAAAGGAAGAATAAGCACCATATGAGCACCTCAGTAGATGCAGAAAAAGCATCTGACAAAATAAAAATGTCAACAAAATGGGTTTAGAGGGAATACCTCTCAACATAATAAAGGCCATATATGAAAACCCCACAGCTAACATCATACTCGATGACAAAATGAAAGCTTTTCTTCTAAGATCAGGAGAAGACACACATGTCCTCTCTTGCCATTTTTATTCAACATAGTACTGGAAGGCCTAGGCACAGCAATCGTACAGGAAAAAGAAAAGGTATCTAAATTGATAAGTAAAACTGTCACTATTTGCAGATGACCTGATGCTATATATAGAAAACCCTAAAGATTCCACTAAACTACTAGAACAAAGAAATGAATTCAGTAAAGTTTCAGGACACAGACTTACTATACAGATATTTGTTGAATTTTAATATACTAGTAACTACCAGAAAGGGAAAATTTAAACAATCTCATTTATAATTAAACCAAAAAGAATAAAATACCTAGGAATAAATTCAATGAAGGAGGTGAAAGACCTATACTCTGAAATGAAATTGAAGATGACACAAACAAATGGAAGGGTATACTATGCTCATGGATTAGAAGAAATAATATTAAAATGTCCGTCCTACCCAAAGCAATCTAAGTTTTCAATGCAATCATTATCAAAATACCAATAGCATTTTTTTTTTTACAGAACTAGAACAAATGATCCAAAAATTTATATGAAACCACAAAAGATCTCAAATAGTCAAAGCAATCTTGAGAAAGAACAAAGCTGGAAGTATCAAACCCCAGATTTCATGATATACTACAAAGTTATAGTAACCAAAACAGTATGGTACTAGCACAAGAACAGACACATCAATTAATAGAACAGAATGGAGAGATCTGAAATAAACCCATGCTTATATGGTCAATTAATCTTTGACAAAGGAGGCAAAAACATACAATGGGGAAAAGACAATGTTTTCAATAAATGGCATAGGGAAAACTGGACCACTTTCTTATACCATGCATAAAAATAAAGTAAAAATGGATTAAAGACCTAACTGTGAAACCTAAAACTATAAAACCCCTAAAAGAAAACATAGGCAGTAATCTCTTAGAAATTGGCTTTAGCAATATACTTATGGATAGGTCTCCTCAGGCAAAAATAAACTATTGGGACTATACCAAAATACCTTGCAAAGGAAACCATCAACAAAATAGGGAGAAGGGGAGAAGATATTTTTGAATATCCAAAACTAAAAGAATTTATACAAATCAACACACACACACACAAATGACTTAAAAAATGGGCAGAGAACTCTATTAGACATTTTTCCAAAAAAGACCTACAGATGGCCAACAGCCACATGAAAAGATGCTCAACATCACTAACCATCAGGAAAATGCAAGTCAAAACCACAATGTGATATCTTACTCTAGTCAGAGTGGCTATTATCAAAAAGACAAGAAATAACAAGCACTGGAAAAGATTTAGAGGAAAGGGAACCCTCACTATGGAAAACCATATGGAGGTTCCTCAAAAAATTAAAAATGGAACTATTTTACTATGATTCAATAATTCCACCACTGGGTATTTACCCAAAGAAAATGAAAACACTAATTCAAAATGATATATGCACCCTCATGTTTATTGGAACATTATTTACAATAGCCAAGATATGGAAGCAACCCAAGTGTCCATCAATAAGTGAATGGATAAAGAGGATATGAAGTATCTGGAATATTACTCAGCCATAAAAAGGAATGAAAGCTTTTCATTTGCAACAACATGGATGGACCTAGATAGTATTAGGGTGAGTGAAAAAAGTCAGAGAATGACAAATACCATATGATTTCACTCATATGTGGAATCTTAGGACAAAAGTAATCAAAACAGAAATAGACTCTTAAATACACAAACTGCTGGTTGCCAGAGAGGAGGACGGTGCATGACAGGCAATATAGGTGAAGAGAATTAGGAGTTGCAAACTTCCAGTTATAAAATAAGTCATGGAGGTAAAAAGTACAGCATAGGGAATATAGTCATTAATATTGTAATAATGTATATGGTAAGAGATGATGGCTACACTTATTATGGTGAGCATTGAGTAATGCATGGAATTGTTGAATCGATATGTTGTACATCTGAAACTAATATAAGGTGTATGTCAACTCTACTTCAATAGTCAGTATAGAATAAATAAGTTTCTTTTGAAAGTGAAGAATATGAGATGAGCAACTACTGCTAAAGTGCAAAGCTTTTTATGCGCTGCTTTTGTACTGTTAGTAAAAGTAGAAAAAATTTTAGAAAGTGGGGAAAAGGGGCAAATAATTTGAATAGACGTTTCTCTAGAGCAGATATACAAATGACACATGAAAAGAAGGCCAGCAACATTATTCATTAGGAAAAAGCAAATCAAAAGCACAATGGAATACTACTTTATACTCACTAAAATGGCTTAAAAACGGAAAACAGCAAGTGTTGACAAGGAGGTAGAACAAATAGAACCTTTGTACATGCTGGTGGAAACAATTTGGCAGCTGCTATGGAAAGCAGTCTGGCAGTTCCTCACAAAGTTAAACATAGACTTGCCCTATGACCCAGCAATACCACTCCAAGGCAAATACCCACAAATGAAAACATATGTCTGCATAAAAACTTGTAAATGAAAGTTGCATTATTCATAATAGCCAAAAGGTAGAAACAACTGAAATGGTAGATGAATTGATAAACAAATTGTTATATCCATACAATGGAATATCATTCAAACAAAAAAAAGTACTGACACCTTCTACAACTTAGATGAGCCTTGAAATCAAGCTAAGTGAAAGAAACCGTTACAAAAGCCACATGTTGTATGAGCCCATTTATATGACATGCCCAGAATAGGCAACTCAGTAGAGGCAGGAAGTAGATTAGTGGTTACCAGATTCTGGGGAAAAGGGGCAATAGAAATGATTGCTAATGGTTATGGGCTTCTTCTGGAAGTGATGAAATGTTCAAAAGTTAGGTAGGGATTGTTGCACAACTCTGTGAATATACCAAAAAGCAGTGAAATATATCCTTTAAAAGGTTAAAGTTTATGGAAGATAAAATATATTTCAATAAATTTATTATAAATAAAGTAACTGGAAGGGGCACAGAATTACACAGTCCCCACCATTGCTCCTATAATATTAAATGATGGATATGAGTGTATATTTTAAGTGTGCATGTTTGTATGTGCATATGTTTTTTGAAAAACCTGAAGCAAAAGTCCTGGCATATAAAGTGTAATGGTGGAGGAGGAGCTCCAGAGCCCTACAGCTTAGGTTCACATTAGATGCTACCACTTCCCAACTGCAGAATCTCAGACAACTTCTTTAACCTCTCCTAGTTCCAGGTTCCTTACTAGTAAATAGGGTAAGAACAGTGCTTCCTTCGTGTATGTGCATACATGTGCGTGTATGTATATTAAACAAAGCAATGTTTACAGTGGTTCAGTATGCTAACTGTTATTGTTGTAATGGTTATTATTACTCTCCCAAAGGACTGGAATTAACCTGAACATTGTGGAGGAGTGACCAAGTCTTCTCTCCCTTCCTATTGACATTTGACAGATTGTTTTCTGCTGCTGCTCATGCTTCTCTCACTGTTCCAATTTCTAGAAATAGCTCCTATTCCACCACCCCCAACCCCCCGCAAGTCTCCAGGGGTTGTTTTGCTTTAGGGATGAAGCTGCATAGAAGGAGGAAGGAAGGGGACCACGGAGTCCCACTTTTGTCCCCCAATCTCTCCCTCCTCCCATCCCCAAAGCTGAGTCTTATCAGCAGTATTCCTGGAATCTGTTTTATCCCCTATGTAACTTCCCAGCAGACTTCTAAAAATATCTCTTTAGATTGAACCATCACCTGCTTTGGGGTAATTCAAAGACTTACCAAACAGTTCCATCCCACTCTGGGAAGAGCAAAGCCAAGGTGATGAAGAGGGCAACACAGTGGTGTCAGAAACAGGCTGGATCATCCTTAAAGCTCTAGAAGAAAATGAATATGGGTGGTAAAGAAAAGTGAGTACTTACATGTGTCCCAGGAACAGTCACATCACCCACCACCACTACTTTGTGCCTAGGCCCCTGAGTCAGACACTTGTTGATTGAACACTTGCTCTGGGCTAGGCCCAGAATGAGTAAGTTACAGGGAAATCTAAGTTAGCAACAGGGGCAAAGGGATAGATGTCTACATAAGGGGAGTCTATATCTGAGACATGGGGAAGAGGGGCAAAATAAGTGAAGGGGATTAAGGAATGCATGCATGTGTGCATATTAAAAAATGTTTACAGTGGTTCAATTTATGTTAACTTATTTTCATGGTCATTACTCTCCCAACAGAACCGGACCTAACCTGAATACCATGAAGTGGTGGCTTCCCAGAGGCCACAGTGGAGCTGCTAGGAGACCCCACTGAGAATTAGTATTCCTTTCTTGGCCTCCCATATCTCTGATATTTTATATGAATACACTAATTTATTGGACAGTTTGAACTCGGCTCAGTCTATATCCAAAATTACTTTCGTATCTCCTATTTATCTCTGGGGGGCTGCCCTGGAGGTATTCAAGGAGGGATATATGAACCCTAACAGAGATATTATTTGACCGACCAGGAAGGGAGGGATGAGATTTACAAATGTTGAGGGCATGGCATCTTATTAGATTGTTGACAATAAGCAAACAGCCTGGCAGGTTTCACAGGCAAGGCTCACCTGGAGATAGGCAAACATTTTCTGAACCCCCTCTCTAAGACACATGCTGGAAATACTTTGTTGAATGGCCAGCCCCTGTTGGCCCTGTTCCCTGTCCTCACTACACAGGCAGGGCAGTGAATCCTAGATTCACAGCCTTTGTTTGCCAGGCCGGCCCCCACAGAGCCTGGGGATGATCCTTGCCCCACCTGCTAGCAGATCTCTCTGCATTCATCATGCACATCTAAGAAAAACCCCCCAGATCGGAGGGGATTAGGGCATGTATGTTAGAGATGGCAAAGCCGCAAAAGGCTCTAAATATTTGAAGATCATTCAGAGAGGGTAATGTGATAAAGAATAAGTGTCAGCCTCAATTTTTTAAAAGAAAAAAAATGTAAGCGTGGCTTTAGAGAGCTTTTCTTCATTGAGAAAGTTTATGAGCTAGGATTTGGCGAGCAGGCACTGAAGCTGCTCTTCCCTGCATCTGTTTTCTTCCCTCTGCTCTGGGTCAGCAGAACTGTTACTGCAAAACTAGGAACTGACATTAGCCCCCCACCCCTACCCCAGTTAGCCCAATATGTAAATAATGAAGGAAACACATCAAGCAGAATATTAGCCAAAGATGCTCATGCAATAATGGGAGGATAGCAAGAAAATCAGAGAGCCAGGATGCCCCTGGAAATTATCGGCCCACCCTCTGTACACAAAGAAGCTAACTTCAAGCACCCACACACCACGTACATAGCATGTGGACTCACAATTCCATAGAAGAGTCTTCTGTTCAAGTTACAGTAACACATGTCTAACCTTTATATTGACTGAACAATTTCTCAATATAAAGCTAACTGGCTATTATCTCCAAAGGTTTCATTTTATGAAATGATCATCATTTCTTGAGCACCAGAAATTTTACCAGATTCTCTAGTTAGCTGAAAAGTAGATATTAGAAACCGTTGTTACTAATCAGAAAATTAAGACTCCAAGGGTCTCTGGAAACTGCCTCTAGTGAGACAGTTGAGAAGTGAATTCAAACCCATAATTTTAAAATCCCTGTTTTTTCCTACAAAACTTGTTCTTTCCAGCCATCCCAACAAGGCAGGCCCATAGCAATACACACCAGGACATCCCCAGATAGAACCCATTACAGCTCTAGCTGTCTTGCCAGAGTGACACAAGTGCAAAGCACCCCATGACATGCCAGACAACATCTGCTTCATGTCCAGATGACTCACCAGGTCACCCCCTGTATGGAGTGCCTTAAGGCTTCCCAGGCCGTGCCTACCTCAGCTCCAGCCATACTGGTAGGGTTCCTCATGTGTGGAGAACCCTGGGGACCACCAGGCCTGAGCCTGCTTCAGTTCCTGCCATCCCATGGGGAGACCCCTGCATGAAACACCCTGGAACCCCCAGCCCATGCTTACTATAGCTCCAGCCAGCCAAAGCCACCAGGTACACACAATCTACACAGGGGACATTTCTACATAAGGTCACTCCCACAAGACTAAGAGAAGTAGCTCTTCCATCTAATTCATAGACACACAGAGTCAAACAAAATAAGGAGAATGAATTTACTCCCAATGAAAAACAAAACTCCAGAAAAAGAACTAAACAAAATGGAGAAAAGCAGTCTACCCGATAAAGAGTTATAGGTAATGGTCATAAAGATGCTCACCAGACTTGATAGAAGAGTGAATGAACTCCATGAGAATTTCAACAAAGAGATAGAAAATGTAAAAAGAACCAATCAGAACTGAAAAATACAGTAAGTGAAATAAAATCTGCACTAGAAGGAATCAACAGCAGATTAGAGGACACAGAAGAATGGAACACAGCCTGAACACAGGCTACTAGAAAGCACCCAAGCTGAACACCAAAAAGAAAAAAGAATTTGTAAAAATGAGGATTAAGGGATCTCTCTGGGACAATATCAGCTGTACTAACATTCACATTACTGGGGTTTCAGAAATAAAAACTAGAGAGAAAGGGGCAGAAAATGTATTTGAAGAACTAATAGCTTAGAATGTCCCTAACATAGAGAAGGAAACAGGCCCAAGAAGTCCAGAGAACCCCCAACAAGATAAACCCAAGGAGGTCCACATCAAGACATATAATAATTAAAATGTCAAATATTTAAGATAAAGAATCTTAAAAACATTAAAAATAATGAGTTGCATGCAAGGAAACCCCCACAAGGCTATCAACTGATTTTTCAGCACAAACTTTGCAGGCCAGAAGGGAGTGGTAGGATATATTCAAAGTATTAAAAGGAAAAAACCTACAACCAAAAATACCTTAGCAAGGTTATCATTCAGAATAGAAATAGTTTCCCAGAAAAAAAGAGCTTACTACCACTAAACTGACCTTACAAGAAATGTTAAAGAGACTTCTTCAAGCAGAAAAGGAAGGTCATAACTAGAAAAAAAATAGAGGAAAAAATGTGATGAGCAAAGACAGACATACAATAAAGGTGGTAGATAAATCAATCACTGTAAAGCTAGTATGAAAAGACAAAAGTAGTAAAATCAATTATATCTGAAAAATTAGTTAAGGGGCTCACAAAACTATATATATATATATATATATATATATATATATATATATATTCATTCATATTTTACAATTTTTGTTTATAATATATTTTTTTATTATTTTATATATAAATATATTACTTAATTTATATATATATTTACATATATATAAACATGGAGTGGGACAGGAAAAACATTTTGAGTGTGTTTGAACTTAAGTGACTGTCCACTTAATACAGACTGCTATAGATTTATGATGCTGTATATGAAACTCATGGTAACCACAAACCAAAAACCTATAAGACACACACACACACACAAAGAAATCCAAGCATAACACTAAAGAAAGGTCATCAATCACAAATGAAGAGAACAAGAGACAAAAGAACAGAGAAGAACTAGAAAAAAAAACAACAAAACAATTAGCAAAATGGCAATCAGTACATACCTATCAATAATTACTTTAATGGACTGAATGCTCTAATCAAAAGGCAGAAGGTGATTGAATGGATTAAACAAGAGCCATATATGCTGCCTACAAGAGACTCACTTCAGACCTAAAGACACATGCAGGACGAGAGTGAAGGGATAGGAAAAACATGTCATCCAAATGGAAGTGGAAAAAAAAAAAAAAAAGCCAGAGGAGCAACACTTCTATCAGACAAAATGACTTTAAAACAAAGACTGTAACAAAAGACAAAGAATGGCATCACATAATGATAAAGGGATCAATTCAATAAGAGGATATAACAATTGTAAATTCTAATCACTAACATAGGGGCACTTAAATACATAAAGCAAATATTAACCGACATAAAGTCCCCTACTATTATTGTATTAGACAATTTCTCCCTTTAACACCCCACATACATCAACAAATAGATCATCCAGACAGAAAATCAATAAATAGTGGATTTGTGTGACACATTAGACCAGACTTAATAGATATATACAGAACATTCCATCCCAAAATAGCAGAATACAAATTCTTTTCAAGTCCACATGAAATATTCTTCAGGACAGCACACATGTAAGGCCAAAAAAACAAGTCTCAATAAATTTAAAAAGATGAAAACCATATAAGCATCTTTTCTGACAACAATGGTATGAAACTAGAAATTAATTACAAGAAAGAAACTGGAAAAACAAAACAGAGCATTAACAACATGCTATTAAAACAACAAATGGGTCAACGAAGAAAGCAAAGGGGAAATCAAAAAATGCCTAGGACAAATTAAAATGAAAACACAATGATCCAAAATCTTTGAGATGCAGCAAAAGCAGTTCTATGAGGGAAGTTTATAGCAATACAGGCCTCCATCTAGAAACAAGAAAAATCCCAAACAATCTCAATTTACCCCTAAAGGAACTATAAAAAGAACAATTAAAGCCCAAAGTTAGCAGAAGAAAGGAAATAATAAAGATCCAAGTGGAAATAAATGAAATAGAGACTTTATCTATACAGTCTCTATTTCTATAAAGATGATATCTATATAGTCTCTATATAGACACATATATATAGTCATATATGTGAGTGTGTATATATATACATATATAATGAACCAAGAACTGGTTCTTTTTTTTTTTAAGATTTTATTTGAAAGAGAGAGAGCAAGTGCATGAGCAGGGGAAGGGGCAGAGGCACAAGCAGACTCCCGCTGAGTGCAGAGCCCAATGCGAGGCTCTCTCTCATCACCATGAGATCATGACCTGAGCTGAAGTCAGACACTTAACCGACTGAGCCACCCAGGTGCCCCAAGAGCTGGTTCTTTGAAAAGATCAACAACATTAATGAGCCTTTAGCCAGACTCATCAAGAAAAAGAGAGGACTCGAATAAAAAATGAAGAGAAGTAAAAACTGACACCACAGAATTACAAAGAATTATAAGAAACTACTACAAAAAATTATGTGCCAACAAATTGGGCAACCTAGAAGAAATGAATAAATTCCTAGAAACATATAATATTCTAAAACTGAACCAGGAAGAAATAGAAAATCTGAACAGACCAATTACTACTAAGGAAATGGAATCGGTTATCAAAAAACTCCCAAAAAACACAAGTCCAGGATTGGATGGATTCACAGGTACATTCTAACAAATGTCTAAAAAAGAGTTAATGCCTATTCTGCTCAAACTAAGCCAAAAATAGAAAAAAATAGAAGAGGAATGAAAGCTTCCAAATCAGCATTACCCTGATACCAAATCCAGACAAAGACACTACCAAAACAAAACAAAACAAAAACTATAGGCCAATATCCCTGATGAACATAGATGCAAAAATCCTTAAGAAAATATTATCAACTGAAATCAAGACTATATTAAAAGTGGGAGTTATTCCAGGGATGCACAGGTGGTTCAATATTCACAAATCAATGTGACAAATTAACAAGAGGAAGAATATTCACCATATGATCATCTCAATAGATGCAGAAAAAGCATTTGACAAAATACAACATCCATTCATGGTTAAAAAAAAAAACCCTCTGGAAAGTAGATCTAGAGGGAACATACCTCAACATAATAAAGGTCTCATATGAAAAACCCACAACCAATATCATACTCAATGGGTAAAAACTAAGAGCTTTTCCCCTAAGGTCAGGAACAAGACAAAGATGTCCATTCTTACCACTTTTATTCAACATAGTACTGGAAGTCCTAGCCACAGCAATTACACAATATAAAGAAATAAAAGGCATCGAAATTGGTAAGAAGGAAGTAAAACTATTTGCAGATAACATGATACCCTATATAGAAAAACCTAAAGACTCCACCAAAAAAAAACTACTAGAACTGATAAATGAATTCAGTTTACAGTTGCAGGATACAAAATCAATATACAGAAATCTGTTGCTTTTCTACACACTAATAATGAAGCAGCAGGAAATGAAATTAAGAAAACAATCTCATTTACAACTGCACCAAAAACAAAAAAATACCTAGGAATAAACTACACCAAAGAGGTGAAAGATCTGTACTCTGAAAACTGTAGAACACTAATGAAGAAATTGAAGATAATACAAAGAAATAGACATTCCATGCTCATGGGTTGAAAGAACAAATATTATTAAAATGTCTATACTACCCAAAGCAATCTACACATTTAATGCAATCCCTATCAAAATACGGCAGCATTTTTCACAGAACCACAAATTATCCTCAAATTTCTATGTAACCACAAAAGACCTCAAATAGCCAAATCAATCTTAAGAAAACTGGAGGTATTACAATTCCAAATTTTAAGTTATATTACAAAGTGGTAGTAATTAAAACAGTATAGTACTGCCATAAAAATACACATAGATCAATAGAACAGAAACCCCAGAAATAAACCCACAGTTATATGATCAATTAATCTTTGACAAAGTAGGAAAGAATATACAATGGGAAAAAGTCTCTTTAAGAAACGATTTTGGGAAAATTGGACAGCCACACGTGAAAGAATGAAACTAGACCACTTTCTTTCACCATACAGAAAAATAAATTCAAAATGGATTAAAGATCTAATGTGAGACCTGAAACCATAAAAAAATCCTTGAAAAGAGCACAGGCAGTAATCTCTCTGACATTGGCTGTAGCGACATTTTTCTAAGTATGTCTCCTGAGGCAAGGGAAATAAAAGCAAAAATAAACTATTGGGACTACCTGAAAATAAAAAGCTTCTGCATAGTGAAGGAAACAATCAACAAAACTAAAAGGCTATCTACCAAATGGATAAAAATATTTGCAAATGACATACCTGATAAAGTGTTAGTATCCAAAATTTATAAAGACCTTATATAACTCAACACCAAACAAACAAACAAACACAAAAGATCCAGTTAAAAAATAGGCAGAAGACATGAACAGACATTTCTCCAAAGAAGACATACCAATGTCCAACAGACACATGAAAAGATGTTCAACATTATTCATCATCAGAGAAATACAAATCAAAACCACAAGGATCACCTCACACCTGTCAGAATGGCTAAAATCAAAAACACAAGAAATAACAAGTGTTGGTGAGGATGTGGTGAAAGGGGAAACCTCCTACACTGTTGGTGGGAATGTAAACTGGTACAGCCCTCTGGAAAACAGTATGGAGTTTCCTCAAAAAGTTAAAAATAGAGCTACCGTATGACCCAGCAATTGCACTACTAGGTATTTATCCAAAGGATACAAACATAGTGATTCAAAGGGGCAAGTGCACCCCAATGTTTATAGCATTATTATCAACAGTAGTCAAATTATGGAAAGAGCCCAGATGTCCATCAACAGATGAATGGATAAAGAAGTGGTGTACACACACACACACACACACACACACACACACACACACGATGGACTACTACTCAGCCATCAAAAATAAATGAAATCTTACCATTGCAATGATGTGGATGGAACTAGAGGGTGTTATGCTAAGTGAAATAAGTCAGTCAGAGAAATACAATTATCAAAGGATTTCACTCATATGTGAAATTTAAGAAACAAAACAGATGAACATAGACGAAGGGAGGGAAAAATAAGATAAAATCTGAGGAGAGAAACCATGAGAGACTCTTGACTCTAGGAAACAAACTGAGGGTTTCTGGAGGGGAGGTGGGGGGGATGGGGTAACTGGGTGATGGACATTAAGGAGGGCACTTGATGTAATGAGCACTGGGTGTTATATGCAACTGATGAATCACTAAACTCTCCCTCTGAAACTAATAATACAGCATATGTTAACTAATTGATTTTAAAGGAAAAAATCTTTTCTACTAAAAAAAGGAAATGCATCAAAAAATATAATGGAGCAAATGGGTAGATGAATAGATATGTGACAAAGTAAGCATGCTATGTTATATTAGAATCCAGGTCATGGGTATGTGGGGGCTGTTGTCAAATTCTTGCAAATTTGCTGTACATTTGGAAATTTTTATTTAAAAATTTGGGGAAAAAATTAAATAAAATAAAAAAGGGGCTGAAGACCTGAAAAGACATTTTTTTATTTTATTATGTTATGTTAATCACCATATATTACATCATTAGTTTTTGGTGTAGTGTTCCATGATTGATTGTTTGCGTATAACACCCAGTGCTCCATTCAATATGTGCCCTCTTTAATACCCATCACCAGGCTAACCCATCCCTCCAGCCCCCTACCCTCTAGAACCCTCAGTTTGTTTTTCAGAGTCCATAGTCTCTCATGGTTCATCTGAAACAAATAATACATTATATGTTAAAAAAAAAAAAAGATAGTAGGAAGGGGAAAATGAAGGGGGGGAAATCGGAGGGGGAGACGAACCATGAAGACATTTTTCCAAAGAAGACACACAGCCAACAGGTCCATGAAATGATGCTCAACATTACTCAATTTTCTTTTGATATACTCATTTTCTTCTTATTGGTTTATAAGTATACTTTATATATGTAGGATAATTTTTTCTGACACATATATTACTATATACCATTTGCCGCTAAGTAGGACGATACAAAGAAATGTTATTTTCCATATTTACATTATCAATCTTTTTCTGCCCAATACCAGGTCTTAAATATGTTTACCTTTAGTACTTGTTACACATTTTATAATTTCATTAGTTTTGCTTAAACATTTGATATATCTAAAATTTACTGTGGTGTGTAATGGGAGTTAGGAAATATAGTTTTTCAATATTTTTATTAAATAAAAGACAAATTATATTTAATATTATGATGTCCCTTTTAAAGAAAAAACTCTTTCACTTCAAAATTTGCCCCAGTTGATGTTTTAGAAATTTTTAGCCACTGTCGATATAAGATATGTAAGGAAAAATAGAATACATGGCTGTTTCTCTCAGGAAATTTACAAATTGTCAGGGAGATAATAAAGATATAAATAGAGTATTATAGTAATTATGGCAACTGTGCAATTTTAATGAAGGCCAGATGAAGGGCAAGTTTTGGGAAAAGTGAGAATTAAATTGAGCTTCAGAGAATGAGTAGCATTTGGTAAAGTGGAAAGGAGGCGAGAGGGCGTGAAGGACAGAAGGAATGACAAGGGCAACAGCGGGACAAAGCTGATTCAGGGCACGGCGTTGAACAGGAAGAGAAGATGAAATTAACTAAGGGATGTGTTGTAGTTGATGGTGAGTAGCTAATCTGGTTTCTTTTCACATTTATATTCAGTTTGCAACAGAATTTGACAATTTTTAAAGATTTTTCTTTTAGAGGGAGCACATGCAAGCAGGGGGAGGGGCAGAGGGAGAGGGAGAAAGAGAATCTCAAGCAGACTCCCCTCTGAGCACGGAGCCTGTCATGGGGTTCCATCCCATGACCCTGGGATCATAACCCCAGGCAAAATCAAGAGTCCAACGCTTAACTGACTGAGCCACCCAGGCGCCCCAGAATTTGACAGCTTTTAAAAGATTAAGCCAACCATTGTTCTAAACTAGGGAAGTCGAAGGAAAAAATACAATTTCAGCGTGGTGCCAACAATTTGTATAATTCACTCCTGTTTTCATTTGCACATTCATTCATCAATTCCATCAGTGTTTCAGCCAGGAAGCATTTTTTATTTTCCTTGAACAAACATGTTTGGAATCTCTGTGATGTGCCAGGCGCTTCGCAAAGTGCTGGGGCTATAAAGATGAACAAATCTGACCACTGCTCTGGAGGAGACTCACAGCAGAGGGGAGATGAGAACGTAACACAAGCAAGCAGGCTGCGAGCTGTCATGGAGGGGTGTTACCCAGGTTGTAATGCGACCTGGGGTTCTCACAAAAGCTACACAGTCATGGGCATCCAGCTGATCTCTGAAGGTGGAGTAGCAGTTTATCAGCTTGAGAAGGTGTGGAGTACAAGGTGGTCTTCTGGGATCGAAGCCCATGGTGTGTGTTGGGGGACATCATCAGGGAAGCCCCTACTCTACAGCTTGTTCCCCATCTGAGGGTGGCTTTTTCCTGCAGGCGTTTAGTCTACTTAGACCCCTCCTTCTGTACCAGTGCATGCTTGACACCACTGGTCGGTCACGAGAAAATCCATCAGTTGGCCATGACCTGGGCATCTATGCAAAAAGGAACAGAATCACGGTAGGTGACGTTTCCCGAACACTTATTATGTGCCAGACACTGTTTTCACCATTTTTACTTATTTCATCCACACGGCAACCCTCACAACATCTTTTCTTGCAGCTGAGGCAACAGAGACCCAGAGCTATGAAGGAAATTGCCCAAAACTCCCGGCTACCAACTAGTGAAGACAGGACTCAGCCTTAGGCAGCCAGACTCCAGAGCCTGTGCTATGGAATACCAAAGCCATTCTGCCTTGAGTTCGCTGGGATTAAGGAGAGAAACCACAGCTCTGACCTAGAGTAATTTAACATTGACATTTCTTCTCCTAGAACACACAGACTAACCCAGAAGAGAACACAAGAAAGTGAAAACGATCACAGAACAGGTGACTGTTAGATTTTATGGCTTTTAAGGCAAACACATGTAGGAGTTCAGATGAAGGAGTTACGATATCATTTTTTTATTGGTTAAATAAGCTATGTGCGGATAGTCAGCTTAACAATATATCATCCTGTCGATCTGGTTTTTTTTCTATTCCATTTACTCCAAAATGAATATGAGTGGGATTTTTGGTTTATTCATACTTCTCGAGGACTCTGAATACATTATTTGGTATTTCACAAGGTTTCTAAAATCATCACCTAAGTAAAAATGCATCTTTTATTTATTTATTTATTTTTAAGATCGATAAAACCTCAGAACTTGTTGAAAGCTTCTCCATGCTATCTAGCTTGAGAGGATGCCCAGCAGATGCAGCAAGGAGACTAGATCCTAGCTCGCTCTCAGCCATCCTGCCCCCGCAGCACTAACCATTCATCAAGTGCCATGGCTATCTGTGGGGTCATTGCTATATAAATCCATGCCTAGAAACTATTCAGTTTGACCCCACCTAGAAAAAAGTAGCATTAGGGTGAGCAATCAGAAATATAATCAGAATGGTCAGTGGTGGCCCTGCTTTCTGGATGGCCTAAGGCTGACTCTCATATGCGGCAGTTGTATAAATTCTGTGATTTGGCATCACCATTAAGAGCCAAATGCCTAATCTAATGGCTGGTGGACCATAACCAGCCCTATAATGCATTTTAATGCTTAGCTCTTCATATTTTCTTTTTTTTATTTTTTTAAAGATTTTATTTATTCATTTGAGAGGGAGAGAGACAGAGAGAGCACAAGCAGGTGGAGAAGTAGAGGGAGAGGGAAGAATGATACCTAATATTCACATAGTCTCCAACACTTTTTTATGGCTACATACTAAATTATCGCTATGGCAAAGCTGATGACTGATCTATGGCTAATGCACACAGCATGTGTTGAGCAACCATCATATGTGTTTATGTTTCTATTCATAATTGTGTTTAGTCTTTTATTTCGAAACATAAATCAAAGCCCTTCAGAAGGGTTCCTCTTTCAATAGCTGTGATTAATGCAAGAAATTGTATGTGAACTACCGAGTTCCCTGGGGTGAAATTCAAATACTCCTGCAATGTGCAAAGAATACTCATGCTTCCTAATACTAATAAGCAGAAAAGAAACACCCTATTAGCAAAGAGAACAATCTTTTAACTAAAACACTGTGTATATGGCCGATGTGTAAAAACTATTCCAAACAACTGGAAAAGCATCTAGATTGAAGGCAGGCCTACTATAATTAAATGTTATCCTGAGATATAGGAAAGCAAAAAGTATGACTTGTTAAGCTATGGGTACCATTGTATATTTTTGAAACCACAGTTCTTTTAATTAAATATAAAGGACTTTCAGGCAAAATTCACATGACAAGGTTCTCACATGTTTAGCCACCTGGCAAATTCTTATCTGTCACAGCCACATCAAGACGCTTCTGTGAAGCATTTAAACAAAACTCTGTCTCTCCTTTGTAGCTCCCTGTGATGATCTCCATCGTTGGTGGTTGTGTTTATTTTACTGAATTATGATTATTACTTGCATGTCAGTCTTTCAGTTAAGATTGTGAGCTCTTTGATAAAGCTTATTTTCTTTTTTCTCACACACAGAATATCTGGCCAATGAAAACAACTAATATTATTGAAAGAAAATGTGGATGAATAAACGAGTGAATGAATATTTGATAATTAGGTATTAGGCACATTGTGGGAGGCAACTGTATAGCTGTGAAAACAGCCCTGGGTGTAATCAGAATACTTGGAATTGAATTTTGGATCCAGTTACAGCTTTGAGACACTGAACAAGGAATTTTGCAGATGGACAGCTGTATTTCCTCATCTATTTGCCTAGCGGGGCTAAAACTTGCAAATATAGCCAATAACTTTCTCATTTTTATATTTGTCACCAGGACCCTCTCAACAGAGATATGCCTTAGCATTGATAATATTTCCATGAGTTCCATTGTGAAAAACCAAGATGGCGGTGTACGTGTCAAGTCAGTCAGACTTGAAGTTAGATTTTTGGCAGGAGCTGGGGATGGAAACAAAGAATTTTGAAGACAGTGGGGAGAAAGTTATCAAGGGCTCCTGATTAAAGAATGCAAAAGAAATCTAGGCAAATCCTTGCCATTTATAACAGGAGAGGTGGAGAATATATGTCGGGGTGAGAACAATGTGCTAAAATCCTTGTTTATCCCCATAAAGCATGTGACCTTAGAGCCTCAATATTCTCATGTGTAAATTGGGAGTGAGGATAAATAGGCTTTCAGGTGCCAGGCATTAAATGACAACCTATCTAGAGCATCTGGTACAACATCTGGCACATTCTTTCTGGAGGAAGTGTTCAGTCTCCCTGTGTATGCTGAAAACAGAGTGCTAGATTGGCAGTCACGGTTTAGCTTGAGGGAAGATTTAATGTTGCTTTTCACGTGGGACACAGCCCCGGCTGTCTTCAAGGGAAGTTATTGCATCTGGCCCCAGAAGCAGAGCTGACATTTTTGACAGGGCCTGAAGTGCAGCGCTCCCTGGGGTGTCATAACCGAGACAAGATGGAGCAGGTGGCAGTAATTGGCATCACATCCACTCAGGGATTGGCTATAACCCGGATTACCATGGAATTCTTCTTTTTTTTTTTTTTTTTAAGAGAGACTTCTATGAATCTTAGCCAGTTCTAAACCCTTTGATAATTATTTCTATCATCAATTACACAGCTGAAGGTTGAAAGGAAAGGCGGTATTTTCTTAGGAATAAGAAGACTTGACCCTATAGTTCCCAAAGAGAGCAGTGTGATGCTAACAGCTACCAGTTTGCCATCCCTGTTTCACTGCTCAGACTTACAGACCAGTGCCCAGACCCACAAGGTGCCACTCTGTTTCCTGATACACTCCAGGTGACCTCTAGGACTCCAGGTTCCCTGGACACACTGTGCTCTTTCACGTCCTCATACCTTGCTGCTTGTGATTCTTCAACTTAAAAAAATTATCTTGCCTTCCCACTTCTAATAACATGTGTCTTTAGGAGGCAGCAAAGACTAAACCCAGAACCGAGGGCACATTGCTTGTTCTTTCTGGTCCTCAGATTTGTTATGTGCAAAATGGGAGCAAAACCTAGCATGTGGCGCCAAAATCAGGCTTCAAGACAATATGTGTAAATGGCAACACAGAGTGTGGCGGAAGTAATCATGGTGTGTTTAGGGCTCTCGAACCAGCCCTGCTCTGCCCCTTGAGATTAACAACAGCACAATGTCGCATTTCTTAGAGAGAGAATTGATAGATGATTGATAGATAGGTAGATAGATAGATAGATAGATAGATAGATAGATAGATAGATAGATAGATAGACAGACACAAAAGCAATACTTGGCAATGTGAAATTTGCTGATGGTTTTATGGGGAGATAGAGGATATGATTACTTTGTCTAGTATCATTCACCTTCAACAGAGGTCACTTTACAACTCTATTTAAAAGCCTAATTTTAGGGGCGCCTGGGTGGCTCAGTTGGTTAAGTGACTGCCTTCGGCTCAGGTCATGATCCCAGAGTCCTGGGATTGAGCCCCGCATCGGGCTCCCGGCTCAGCAGGGAGCCTGCTTCTCCCTCTGACCCTCTCCCCTCTCATGCTGTTTCTCTCTCGCTCGCTCTCTAATAAATAAATTAATAAAGTCTTTTTTTAAAAAAAGCCTAATTATATTCTGAGTGAAAAATGAAGAGGATATAACATTTATAAAGAAATAGGATCAAATAAATAGTAATCACTTTTAAAGGTCTGTCTCTGTATTTAGTTAGGGTTCTCCAGAGAGACAGAACCAGTAAGAGATGTATGTGTGTGTACAAAACTTATCATACGGTACTGGCTCATGACATTATGGAAACTAAGAAATCCCCTGATGTGCCATCCACAAGCCCAGGAGGCCAGTGACCTAGCTCAAAGGCCTGAGAGGCAGAGAGCTGATGGTGTAGATTCCAGTCCAGGTCTGAAGGCCTGAGCACCAGAAGCATGAGAACAGAAGAAGATAATATCCCAGCTTCAACAGTAAAGTTAACTCAAACTCCCTCCACCTTTTCATTCCTTTCCAGCCCTCAGAGGATTGGATGATGCCCACCCACACCCAGGAAGGTCATCTGCTCTACTCAGTCCACGAATTTAAATGTTAATCGCTTCCAGAAACACCCTCCCAGACACACCTAATAATAATGTTTAACCAGCGATCTGGGCATCCCTGGCCCAGTCAGGTTGACACATAAAATCAGCCCTCATGGTCCCAAAAGGCTCAGGCAGGCAGGCAGGCGTTTGTGAGGAGTGAGGGACTTACGTAAGCACCTGTACACCCTGCTTCTGGAGAGGGCAACCCAGTTCTCACTCAGGGACACAGGAGACAGGGCTTGTTCGGAGGACTCCCTCCTCGCCCCTCACATGAGGAATCACTGATTCAACGAGTATTTATTAAGCATCTACTCTCTATCAGGCGGTGGCAAGCAAAGACGACAAGAAGAAACAGAAGTCCCTGCTCCATGTAGATGACACCTTAATGTAGGAAAACATATTCACACTGATTAATGTATTGTAACCATGAAAGCAGTATATATGAAGCTAAGAAGAAAGAAGAGGAAGATCTATTACAGACTGGGGAGGGGGCATAGAAAAAGCCTCCGAGAGTGGCCGGATTTCTTAGAAACAAAGAATTGACTTTCCAGTAGGGCAACGTGGATATTTCTTTGCTCTCCTTTTCTTTTTAGTTATAAAAGAGAAAACATGAACACCTCCCATTTGAGAGAAATCCTAGATGATAAGGTTTCACTTACTACTTCCTGTCAGCAGAGTCCAGATAATAATAAAAGCCTAGTCCTAGTGAAATTGGGCAAGGCTCAGCCATCCTCAGAGGACAGGGAATGAATATTCAGATCTGGAAGCTACTGTAGATTTGGTTGTTGTCAAGAAAATAGAGAAGCAGAAGAATACATATTTAATGATAATCCCTTACAGATAAGCAGAAGCCTTTTTTCTAAATTATTAATACAGATAACAATTGGAGTAATAATGATGATGATAATAGGCTATTAACCATGTGCCAGTTCCCGTTTGAGGCACATCCTGTCCATAATGTCATTTCATGCTGATAATAGTCTGTTTTATTCATATAAGTATCCAAAGGGCTTTGTCTAAAGAGCCATGAAAAACTGTGAACTGGTTCTGGTAGGTACGACTCTCCGAGAAGCTAAAGGAGAGGGAAGCAGGGAGGGAAATCATCAGTGAGGGGAAGATGGCGGTCATGGGTCATGGGTCATGGCTCCAGGTGAGGCCAGCACGGGCAGGATTCAGGCAGCTCCAGGTGTCAAGGTCAGGCCACGTGTCAGAGAATGATCTTAGCTCGAGCACAAATATTAATTAATGTGTTTAATCATTCATTCAACAAAAAAATGTTGTGACATCAAACATATGTTAATGATGATGCATCAGTGAGTAATTACCATTACTATTTAGAGCACTATTACCATGGACAAAGATCCTGGGAATCAGAGAGAAGGGTCTAGTCTCTGGTCATCTAATGATGCCTACATGGTCCTAAGAATGGGAGAGTGGAGCCCATAGGCCAGATACGTGTGCTTCCTGATCTAATCCAAATCTTGTATTTTCCGTACAGGGAAAGAGAGGCCTAACAAGGACAATCACCAGCTCGAATCTAGTGGCGAAGTCACAATCCCAATCAAGTTGCTAGGCTCCTGGGCGACTGCATTTTCAAGGTGCGAAGCTACCCTATGTCCCAGATCAGATTGACACTTGGGTCAGCTGCTTCTTCAAGGGTTGATATGGGGTTCAGTCCCCCACTGATCACAAGTCCACGAACATGTGTGGAAAATGCCCCTCCCCCCCAGGATAAATAGAACTAGATGAGGTAGTGCGCATGACTCAGTACAGATCATCTCCACTTGTTGAAAAGCAAGTCAGAGCCTAGGCCTGTCCTATAAAAGAGACAAAAGCATTTTCTCTGCAGAAAAATGTGATTATCAGCTCGAGGTCAGGCTGCTTTTCAAGTCCCTTTCTCCCTCACAAGTGAACTTCCACATTAAGCAACTCACAAATGCCCACGAAAAGAAAGCAAGGCTAGATTTACTTTACTCTTATGAAGCATGGGATTTATGAATTGTGTACTTCCTATCAATTTTCAAGGCTATTTTATGAAGGCAAAAGAACTACCCTCAGAGTCTTGGGACAGTTTCTCAAAAACTCCAAGCAAAACAGGGGCACCTGGGTAGCTCAGTGGATTAAAGGTCTGCCTTTGGCTCAGGTCATGATCCCAGGGTCCTGGGATCAAGCCCTGCATCTGGCTCCCTGATCTGCAAGGAGTCTGCTTCTCCCTCTCCCTCTCCCTCTGCCCCTACAGAGGCCCCCCGGCTCATGCTCCCCCCACCAAATAAATAAAATCTTTAAAAAAAAAAAAAAAACTCCAAACAAAACAGTTCAAGCATCAAGCAGCAGAGTATGAAACAGAGTACTCCACCAGTCATCTGAATAAACTGGGTTTTAATCCTGGTCTACTGTAACCTTGGGCAAAAACCATGGCCTCTCTAGGCTCTGCTGTCCTCCTCTGTAAAAAGATGAGCTGTGATGTCCCTTGCCGCTCTACCTTTCTGCAAGTTTTAAATTAAGAACCTGCACAAAGTAGAGGAGGTTTTACCAAGGCACAGCAGCACATAACCTCTCCGTCCGGAGGACTGGAGAGTCAAGGTTCATGGTCAGGGGCTATTCTCAGTGGTCTTCCCATCCCAGCCAAGTGCCAAAGGATCCTTGAGGGGAAACTCCAGGCTCATTCCCAGGCTGTTTTCCTAGGAATCCTCATCCCATTTAAGCACATGAAAGGGGCTTTTTCATATGTTAATATTTGCATATCCCAAGTCTAACATTT
The DNA here is from genome assembly GCF_964656455.1 of Halichoerus grypus. Classification (NCBI taxonomy): domain Eukaryota; kingdom Metazoa; phylum Chordata; class Mammalia; order Carnivora; family Phocidae; genus Halichoerus; species Halichoerus grypus. The sequence goes on along the minus strand of NC_135716.1, from coordinate 12,259,344 downwards.
CCCCACCAAAACAGAACACTTGTGTACCTCCATAAACTCTTTATGAAAGGTTTCTTAAAACCCTCAAGTTTATAAGTTCAAAGTAAAGGATACAATTTCTATCATTTTTAAAGAGGAAAAAGAAAAAGTCAGGGGAGATGTGAGTAGTCTAAATGAATCATGTAAGAAACAGAATACATCATATTCTATGTATAATATAAAATATAATAGTATAATTTTGAATTTTTAAAAAACCCTTTTATGGGCTCATCTCATTTGCAATCACCTTTTTTTCGGTTTTAAAGTAACGCAGGCAAAATTAAGTTTTTGTGTGAGTACAGTTCTCTGCACGGGAGGCATACTTAGAGATTTGTGTGGTCACCACGACAACAGTCAGGATAGAGAATGGTTTTGTCATTCCCAGTAACTCCCTAGGCTGTCTTTGTAGTTACCTCCTTTCCCCACACCTGACCCCTAGCAACCAATACAGATGTATTTTCTGTCACTACAGTATTTTTTGGGGGGGTGGGCAATAATATATACATGCTATCATACATGATGTAACCTTTTGAAACTGGCTTCTTTCACTCACCCGTGGGATTCCTTCAAGTGGAAGTAGCTATCAATATTCCATTTTTTATTGGTGAATAGTATTCCATCATAGTGATGTACCACAGTTTATCCATTCACCTGTTGAAGAACATTTGGGTTGCTTACACTTTGGGTCCGTTATGAACACAGCTGCTATAAACATGTATAAAGTTTTGTGTGAAGATAAGTCTTTATTTCTCTGGGGGTACCTGCGTAAAAATGAATTGTGTATGTAGCTTTAACTTTATAATAAATTGTCAAACTGCCTTCCAGAGTGGCTGTACCATTCATAGGCAACTTTACATTAAAATGACCCATATTTTCCTTAACTGGCGCCACCTGTCTCTTGGTTCGGCTCCACCCTCTTCCTCAAGTATTCTACCCTATTACCCAGCAAACCACCAGATCTGTGCATCCCCAAAACCTCCATGGAGCCCCTTTCCCATTTAGGCCTCTGTTTCCTCTGCCTGAAATGGACAACCTTCCTGGAAAGCTTAGCATTTCTAAAACACAGTTTGGACAGAAACTCTAAGTCTTCCTTAACCTTCATTCAAACAGAATAATGCTTTTTTGCATTGTTCCCTAATCACACTTCCTCCACCAAATTCTGACTATCAACAAGGCAGGAACAGAGAACTGCTTGATGTTCTAATTTCATTCATTCATACATTCAGCAAGTATTTACTAAGTTCTACCAAGTTCCAGGCATTGCCTACATTCTGAGCTGAGAGCCTGCCCAATGTCTGGCACAAGATAAGCAGTTAGATGTATCCTGGGTTCGTGGCCTAAATGACATGATCAAAGTGGCACATGATTTAAAAATTAAAAACTGGATCTATCAATTGCTCATTCAGTTATTTCTCATTAAGCCACACCTCACCCAGGGGCTACTGAATTATTTTAAAACTCTCTTTGGAGGAAAGGAGCTCTTTTATTAATCTTTACATCATATGAGCTGACACATAGGTGCTCAGAAAATATTTGTTGGAATGCATGGACTTGGTTAGTGGAAACTGTATTTTACAGTGGTCCATTTGCCATTTGATACAAAATCAAGCTGTTTTTTTTTTTTTTAAGATTTTATTTATTTATTTTTGAGAGAGAGAATGAGATAGAGAGAGAGATCATGAGGGTCAGAGGGAGAAGCAGACTCCCCGCTGAGCAGGGAGCCCCATGCAGGACTCGATCCTGGGACTCCAGGATCATGACCCGAGCCGAAGGCAGTCACTCAACCAACTGAGCCACCCAGGCGCCCCAAAATCAAGCTGTTCTTTAAAATATTTTATTGGACACTAAAGTTTTTGTTTTTATATTGGAAGATTTAGTCCAACAAAAATTATGTCTCCTCATCATAGTCAAGGTTTTCTTAAACATAAAGTAAAAACTATTATCTCATTTCATATTTCATGCAGTAAGCATATTTCCTCTATGGCAGCTCATTTTCTTTGGCACCTGCGATTAGCTTAAATAATTGAGTAGAATCTGCAAGAGTCATCTGTGATGTCTGTGCTAGTGTGTAGATAATAAAGCATTGCAGTAATTCAGTCATTTTGTTCAAATAGCTGCTTGTTTTAATAAATACCTATTAAACCTGTTGTTTGACTAATGTATGATTTATTCATCAAACACTCATTGAGTGCCAACACCATACTAGGTGCTGGGAGTGCAGAGACGAGTAACAGGATGTCCTGAACATGCTGAATAAGGAAAGGACACTGTGTAATCTAGTCTAGGAAGGATGGGAAAAATGGTTACTAAGTGAATGCCCTCTGCAGAAATTTGAACACTACCACCTACCTCTGTATCTTTGTCTGAATTCTTTTGTTTCAGGTTCAACAAATTCAAATCCCTTAAGGTTTCTTAAAGACTTCCAATGAAGTATGTTGGATTTAACCAACATTCCCACGTTTTTCAGGAACTCTCTGAATCTAGGGATGATTAATATTCTAAAATGAAGTTAAACATAAGCAAGAATGTTTTGAAGCAGTATATTCTTAAAGTGTTTATATTACAAAGTGGCTTAACTAGACACCTGGAATATTAGACATTCTCTCTGTCCCTTTCGTTAGTTACACCTGAACAAGTGTCTATAGTAAATAGGTCAATACGTACAACATCAACCACCACCATCTCTTTCTACATGGAGCTCACCATCTAAAGTGGAAAATAGATAGGAAAATGTGATTATACTACAGGGGCACAAAAAAAGAGGCATTAGCTTTGTTTGGAGGAAGGGAGTCAGAAATGATTTTATAGAGGAAAAGACACTTAAATGAATCTTGAAGGATTATTAGGTGTTTATCAGGCAGACAAGGGGCTAGAAGCATTTATAGAGGAAAAACAAGGAGTTAGAAATGGCCTGAGTATTTTGAGGAAACAAAATTTTTGAGTATTTAATGATGCCTAGAGGGGCTAATAGAATCTATCACTGGTAGAATATATGGAATCTTTCTCTCTTTTTTCCACTGATGCATTTGAAGTACCTTGAAAGGTGCCTGAGTCACAGTGGGTGCTCAGGAAGTGCTTGTTAAATGAGAGGCAAGAGGTGTTGGCAAGCAGGAGGCAAATAATGAAGAGGCAGAACTGAAACTAAAGGTCAGAAAGGGAGTGGATTTCCAGGAGAGGGTCAGGTGGTCATGGCTGCAGGAGTCATTAGATCATGGAGACTACGATCCAGGAACACATTGAGAGCATTCACGTTCCCATCATCCCCTACAAACAACTTCATATCCAGTACCTAGGCCCTTGCCTGATACATGTAAGAACTCTATCAATATTTGTTGAATGCAAAAATAAAGCTTTACCTCCTCAAATGTGATTGGTACTTTTGCCCCACTCAATCTGAGAGTGGGGAGACAAAGTTGGGGCGGGGGAAGCCATAAATTGTCTAACATGTTTGTTCCACAATTCTAATTTTTCTTCTCCAGGAGGAAGAAAAAAGAAATAATTAAATAGGAACAAGCCCATACATAGTCAATTAGTTTTTGGCAAAGTCTCTCAGAATATACAATGGGGAAAGAATGGTCTCTTTAATAAATGGTGCTGGGAAAACTGGGTATACACATGCAAAAGAATGAAACTGGACTCCAGCTTATACCATACACAAAAATCAACTCAAATGGATTAAAGACTTAAATATAAGACCTGAAGAAAATAGGAGAAAAACTCCTTGTCATTGGCAAGGACTCCTGGCGATCATTTTTTGGATTTGACACCAAAAGGAAAGGTAACAAAAGCAAAAATAAACAAATGGGACTACATCAAACAAAAAAGCTTCTGCAAACAGAAGGAAATCATCAACAAAATGAAAAAGCAGACTATGGAAGAAAATATTTACAAACAGCATATCCGATTGGGGTTAATATCCAAAATATACAATGGACTCATACAACTCAATAGCAAAAACACCCAAGTAACCCAATTAAAAAACAGGCAAAGGATCTGAATAGACATTTTTCCAAAGAAGACATACAAATAGCTCACAGGTACATGCAAAAGGGCTCAACATCTCTAACCATCAGAGAAATGGAAGTCAAAGCCACCACAAGATACTACCTGACACCTACTAGCATGTCTATTATCAAAAAGACAATAAACAATAAATGCTGATGTGGAGAAAAGGGAACACTTGTAGCCTATCCGTGGGAATGTAAACTGGTAGAGCCAAAATGGAAAACGTATGAAAGTTCCCCAAGAAATTAAAAATAGAACTACCATAAAATCCATCAATCCCACTGCTGGGTATATATTCAAAGAAAATGAGATTACTATCTCTAAGAGATATCTACACTCTCATGTTCATTGTAGCATTATTCACAATAGCCAAGGTATGGAAAAAAATTAAGTATACATCAATGAATGAATGGATAAAGAAAATGTGAGATAGATGATAGATAGATAGATGATAGATAGATATTGAAATATTTTTAAATATATATAAAAATAAATATGTATGTGTGTGTGTGTGTATATATATATATATATATATATATATATATATATATATATATATAAACTGTGGGAAGATGGGAGAGTAAGAGGACCCTAAGCTCACCTCCTCCCATGGATACAACAATCAGTGTAAGTAACTCAGAAAATGACCCAAAGACTGGCAGAACAGAGTTCACGACTGAAGGTAGAGAAGAGGCCATATCAAAGAGGGTAGGAAGGGCAGAGAAAAAGTAGGGAGCAAAACAAACCACAGCCATCCATGGGTGGGAGGGAGCCGCAGGCATGGAAAAGGGCAAGAAACAGAGGATCACAGTGGGATGTCCACACGGGGAAGATGATTCCTCACAACATTTGGCATTGAAAGCAAGAGGAGCTGAATTTTGTGAACTCTTACAACCAGAGGGACATAAAGCCTGGAATTTTAAAAAATCAGCAGGCTGGGTTCTGGGAGATCCTGAAGGGCATTAGGATGCTGAGTTCCCACCCTTAAAGAGACAGTATGACAAAGAGCCTATGGAGATACAGCATAGAAGCAGCAGTTTGCAAAGTGCCTGGAGCATATGGGAGGAAGAATTATTTACTCAACTCAGAGTGTGTCTCAGAGGAAGAACCCTCCAGGAACAAAGGAACTGGCAGGTGCCATCTCCCCCCATCCCCTAGCATGATCACACAGCCACCTGTGAGAACCAGCAAGGCACTGGCATTCAGTACCTAACTTGCTTACACCAAGCTCTGCCCCCTGCACTTCAGCAGCTCTGCCTTTCCCAGCCAGGCTTGCCTCAGTCCCAGTGCATCAGGTCCACTCCCCCAGAAGACCAGTGCAAACCTTGCCAACACTGCATCTCCTGACCCATGTGTTTTGGGGAAGTCTTGGTCCCAGCGGTGGCAATGGTGGCAGTGGGCCTTATGGAAGCCCAAGGTGCACCTTGGTAGGATTGCACCACTGCCCATGTGGCCGCAGTCATGGAGGTAGCAGCAGGTATCATTTTTCAAGCAGACCTGTGTGCACCTTATTAAAACTGTGTACCTCACCCTGGTCAGGGAGCAAACACTGCCAATAGCAGGCAAGGAGAGCCCCTGCAGATGACTGGACTGAAGGAAAAAGCAGCTGGGACAAAACAGCAGGACACACACATCACACATAGGAGACAGTCCTGAAGTGCCTGGCTCTGGTGAACAGAGGACACTACACAGCAAGGCACTACAGGTTCTCTTCTTTATAAGGCCATTACTTTCAAGAGCAGGAGAAGTAGCTGACTTTCCTAACACACAAAACAGACACAGAGAGACAAAATGGGGAAACAGAGGAATATGTCCCAAATGAAAGAACAGGACAAAACCAAAATCACAGTGAGAGACCTAAGCAAAACAGATATAAGTAATATGCTAGATAGAGAATTTAAAGTAATGATCATAAAGATACTCACTGGACTTGAGAAAAGAGTGGAGGACATCAGTGAGACCCTTAACAAAAAGATTTAAAAAAAGAGCCAATCAGAGATGAGGAACACAATAAATGAAATTTAAAATACACTAGATGGAATAAATAGCAAGCTAGAGGAAGCAGAGGAGCAAATTAGTGACCTAGAAGAGAGAGTAATGGAAATTAATCAGGTTGAGCAGGTGAGAAGAAAAATTTTGCAGAATGAGAATAGATTTAGGGAATTGAGCAACTCCATCAAGAGTAGTAACATTCATATAATAGGGATCCCAGAAGAAGAAGAGAGAGAAAAGGGGGCAGAAAATGTATTTGAAGAACTAATAGCTGGGAACTTTCCTAATCTGGGGAAGGAAACAGATGTCCAGATCCACGAGTCACAGAGATTCCCCAACAAAAACAATCCAAGGAGGTCCACACTACGACAAAGAGTAATGAAAGTGGCAAAAAATAGTGCTAAAGAGAGAATTTTAAAAGCAGGGAGAGAAAAGAAGACAGTTGCACACAAGGGAAACCCCATAAGGTTATCTGTGGATTTGTCAGCAGAAACTTTGCAGGCCAGAAGAAAGTGGCATGATATATTCGTAGTGCTGAAAGAATAGAACAGATCAATGAAACCAGAAACTGGTTCTTTGAAAAGATCAACAAAATTGGTAAACCTCTAGCCAGACTCATCACAAAAAAAAAAAAGAAAGAAAGAAAGAAAGAAAGAAAGAAAGAAAGAAAGAAAGAAAGAAAGAAAGAAAGAAAGAAAAAGAAAAAAGAGAGGACTCAAAATCAAAAATGAAAAAGGAGAAATAACTGACATCACAAAAATGAGTGATTGTAAGAAAATATTATGAAAAATTATATGCCAACAAATTGTACAACCTAGAAGAAATAGATAAAATCCTGGGAACATATAACCTACCAAAACTGAAGAACAAACAGAAAATTTGAACAGATATCAGGATATACTACAAAGCTGTAGTAATCAAAACAGTAATGGTGGGGCACCTGGGTAGCTCAGTTGGTTAAGTGGCCGAATCTTGATTTTGGCTCAGGTCATGATCTCAGGGTCCTGGGATTGAGACGCGCATCAGGCTCCACTCTCAGCAGGGAGTCTGCTTCAGGATTCTCTCTCTTCCTCAGCCACTCCTCCTACTCACTCCCTCTCTTTAAAGTAAAAAAATAAATAAATAAATCTTAAAAAAAAAAAAAAAAACAACAGTATGGTACTGTAACAAAAATAGATATATAGATCAATAGAACAGAATAGAAAACCCAGAAATGAATCCACAATAATATGGTCAATTAGTCTTCAACAAAGCAGGAAAAAATATCCAATAGGAAAAAGACAGTCTCTTCAACAAATGGTGCTGGACAAACTGGACAGCTACATGCAAAACAATGAAACTGTACCACTTTCTCACACCACACACAAAAATAAACTCAAAATAGATGAAGAACTTAAATATGAGGCCTGAAACCATAAAAAATCTTGGAAGAGAGCACAGGTAGTAATTTCTCTGTCATTGGTCATGCAACATCTCTCTAGATATGTCTTCTGCAGCAAGGGAAACAAAAGCAAAAATAAACTATCATGGTGACTAACATAACATAATAAAATTAAATTAAATTAAAAAAATAAACTATCGACACTACATTAAGGTAAAAAGATCTTGCACAGCAAAGGAAACAACCAATGAAAGTAAAAAACAATTATGGAATGCGAGAAGATATTTGCAAATGACATACCTGATAAAGAGTCAGTATCCAAAATATACAAAGACCTTATACAACTCAACATCAAAAAAAACAAACAAACAAACAAAAAAAACACACACCAAAAAATCCAACTCAGAAATAGGCAGAAGATATGAACAGACATTTCTCCAATGAAGACATCCAGATGGTCAACAGACATATGAAAAGATGTTCATTATCACTTACCATCAGACAAATGCAAATCAAAACCACAATGAGATATTACCTCACACCTGTCAGAATGGCTAAAATAAAAAACACAACAAACAACCAGTGTTGGTGAGGATGTGGGAGAAAAAGGAACCCTCTTATACTGTTGGTGGGAATGCAAACTGGTGCAGTCACTCTAGAAAACAGTATGGAGTTTCCTCAAAAAATTAAAAATAAAGCCCTCCAGTGCAGGAATTGCACTACTGGGTATTTTCACAAAGATGACAAAAAAACTAATTCAAAAGGATACATGCACCCCTATGTTTATTGCAGCGTTATTTACAATAGCCAAACTATGGAAGCAGTCCAAGTATCCACTGATAGATGAATGGATAAAGAGGATGTGGTGTGGGTGTGTGTATGTGTGTGTGTCGGTGGGGGGGTGTGTGTAGCCATAAAAAAGAATGAGATCTTGCTATTTTCAATAAAATGGATGGAGCTAGAGGGTATTATGCTAAGTGAAATAAGCCAGTCAGAGAAAGACAAATACCATATGATTTCACTCATATGTGGAATTTAAGAAACAAAACAACCAAAGGGGAAAAAGAGAGAGAACCCAAAAACACAGACTTTTAACTATAGAGAAAAAGCAGATGGTTACCAGAGGGGAGGTGGGTGGGGGAAATGGTGAAATAGGTGAAGGAAATTAAGAGTACACTGATCTTGATGAGCACTGAGTAATATACGGAAGTCTTGAATCACTATATTGTACACCTGAAACTAATATAACACTGTATGTTAACTACACTAGAATTAAAATTTTAAAAACTAAAAACTAAATATATATAATATATACTATATATTATATATACATTATATTACATTAATATATTATATATTAATATATTATATATAAATATATAGAGAGAAAATTTATATACAATGGAATATTATTTGGTCTTAAGCAAAAAGGAAATTAGGCCATATGCAGCAACATAGATGAGCCTGGAGGGCATTATACAAAGTGCAATAAGCCAGACCGGGGAGGAAGGGGAGAGGGGAGAGGTTGGGAAAAAGCTACAACTTCAGTTATAAGGTGGATAAGGTCTGAGGACCTGATATACAACATGGTGTGTATAGCTGATATTAATAATATACTATATAATTGAGATTTGCTAAAAGAATAGAACTTAAGTATACACACACACACACACACACACGGGGCAGGGGGAGGTGGAAAGTATGTGAGGTCATGGATATGTTAACTCACTCAATTGAGAGAATTCTTTCACAACGTATACATGTATCAAATCATCATGCTGTACGCTTTGAATATATTACAATCTTATTTGTCAATTATACTTCAATAAAGCTGGTGAAAAAAATAAGTAGAAACAAATCTTGCTGTCCTGGGATATGCCACTCTTGGGCTGCATCCCATGATTGTTTGAATGCTTTAGAGGAGAGAATGTTCTGCATTCATCGTTGGTGATATTAGCTCTGGAATTTCTACCTAGGCATGGCTTAGGAGGGTCAGAGATGCACTGAAGCCAGCTTGTATTGGGAATTTTGCTAGCCAGTTGTTCAAAGCAGCCATCCCTGAAATCAGCCATAATGGGAGTATTCATGGGACAGAGATCAACAAACACTACAGAGCAGAGTTGCTTTTGTTTTCTGAGGGCCAGCTCATAACACCTGAAAAATTGATTAGGAACTACATTTTCATAAAAAGCATACTGTTTTCCTTTCCAGTATATGCTTTCCTGGACAATATGTAAAGAGAAGTGATGAAGAACGTGAAAAATCCCAAAGCCACCCCTTGATTTCACAACTTTACTTGGTTGACCAGTTGAACCCCTGGAACTTAACTGCAGACTGGGCACCATTCTTCCCACAAAAGGAGATGCAAAGGATTTGTGGTAGACTTCTCAAATCTTTAAGTACGCATGGTTAAGTTGTAATACACAGTATATATTACTGAGAAAAATGTTCGAGGATCAATCGATCCATGTCTATAAAACTATAAAAATGTTGCCATATCAACCAAAATTTGTTTTCCATTATGAATGTAGTTATGTTCTGCATTATGAATTGTGAGCCTGCACAGTGTTCAGCCCTGGAGAATCTGAAAAGCTGTTGTTATGTCTTCCCAACTCTCACAGCTCCTCTCTTAATCAGATAAGCTTTTCTAGCAATTATAAAAAGCTCTTCAGTTGTAGCAAGAGTTTGTGAAACTCTTCAGTGCTCCCAGATCTGCCTTCCATCTCAAGCAACACCCAACCCTCCTGGATCCTCTCATGCTGCCACAACCCCCTTTCATGCTTGGCCACAATTCCTCCATCCTTTACAGTCATTTTATTCCGTATTTTTTTGGCGTATCCCCAGGTAAAGGAAAGAAAAGAGAAGGCTGCTGTACAGCATGGCTTACTTTGAGGAATCCTTGCAGGAGAAACTGCCTTGGACTGTAAGAAAGCAAAGGACCCATATAAAGGTTTGTTATGTGACCTTATATTTGGCTGTACATTGAGATTAAAGTCGTAGACTTGCCAACTTGAAGTCAGTCAGTCTTGGGTTTAGACCTGCGTAGGCTCTGCCAGGTCTCACCTCTGAGATCTTGACCAAGGCATTCAACCTTTCTCCTCCTCAGTGCCCTTACCTGGGATATGGAGATAAAATAAATGCAGCACAGGCTGGTTAGTGCTGCCTAAACTAAACAGTGAGTGTACAGTGCCTGGCATAAAAGAAGACCTTAAAAAATGCTTTTTGATTTATTTTTTAATACCGTAACACCTTAGCTCAGGGGAAATGTGTGTCATCTATGGTACGCCTGTAGATCATCGTGAAGAATGCCATAGTTATTTAGAAAGCCAGTATCACAACATCTGGGTGACAATCAAGGCCAACAATAGAGCTACATGAACACTAATAACAAACTCTTATATAGAATTAACAGCACTATCCAGTATTCTAAGTACTTTATATATACTAAAGTAAGAACTACCTTCATCATTTCCAATTTACACATCAAAGGCACTGAGACAAAGAGAGTTTAACCCAAGGTCACTCAGCCAGAAAGCAGCAGAGCCAAGATTTAAACTCAAGAGTTTGATTGTAGCATCTATGCCCTAAACCACTAAACTATCTTGCCCTTTACAGTAAAGAAAGCATTTTGTTTTTGTATTATCTCACTGACTTTACAATAACCCTGGGAAATAAGCCACTTCACAAATTCTCTGGCATTCTTCCCTTTGGACTCCAGCTTGACTTGCTCTTTCTAAATCTTAGCCTCAGCCCTGCCCAGGGCTCACAGCATTCAATTTTGCTGCCTTGAAGTTGGAGACTGAACTTCCTAGCTAATCTACTTTCTAGAACTGTATATATAACACAAGGCCATCCCAGGAACAATAGCCTCTGCTGGTCTCTGTGTGGGTGACAGCCTGGGGTTTTAATCAAGGCTCTTTTTTGGTTGCAAGTAAAAAAAACTGAATAAATGAGCTTAAGCAGGAACAATAAGGAAAGGTGGAATTTATCAAAAGGAGACTGGGATATTCCATGGAAGCCAAAGAAAGGAAATATACTCAGAAGAGATTAAAATCTGGAAACAGAAACCCATCAAAAAACTCAAGTCCCAGACTTCCTTAGGCCTTCTCTCTATGATACTGTAAGGAGTTCAGAATGAGTTGCCCCAAGATGGCATGCAGATCGTTTTGAGCTAAAAATAATCGAGCCCAAAAGACTCAGGAAGAAACTTTGACCTTCCTGCTAACTACCTAAAAGAATATAGATAGAGGACCTCCTCCAGGAAGGGAGCTATCACTATGGATAACTACAGTATAATATGAGTAGGGGTGGTGGACAGAGAGAAATATAGTGAAGTCTGTTTGTTAAAGTTCCTCTCTATGCCTCTTGTTTCTGAGTGGCCCAGCAAACATTTGTTTACCAAACATTTACTCTTTTTCATCTTTCTGCAAATTGCTGTCTTTCCCTTTGAAGTTCGAGGCCCTTACTCCCTTCTCCTTAGTTCAGGATGACATATATACCTCATTTTGCCTGCCTGTGGAATCTCATGTTTATGTGGCTTCCCCATACATATGAAATTAAATTTGATTTTCTCCTGTTAATCTCTCTCATGTCAATTTGATTCTTAGACCAGCCAGAAGAACCTGAAAAAGTAGGGATACAGTTTCCTCCCCAACAACATCATGCCTCACCCCATGTTTTGTCTTCTTTTCTTTCTACAAACTCATTTTCTCTCGTTTTCTGGGTGTGGTAAAAGATGGCCATTCTATGCCTTTGAAGTTTACATGCCTCTCATATGTGACCAGCCGAATATGGCTGACATCTTTGAATCCCAATTTTAAATCCTGAATTGGGAGAATATGATTGAGCCTTTCGGGGGTCACATGCCTACTCTGGGTTCTGGAAGCCATATGGAAGATCAGTGTTAGGGGAATAGGCTCACACAGTAAAATAGTGGTGGCCAAGGCCCTCACCTGTTGGAACATGGCAGTTGTCAGAAAAACAGGTGTGGCTTATTGGCTGAGCAGAGAGCCAAAGAAAAAAAATCTAGTATATATGTATAAGGGTCTGCCTGACTCATATCTTCCTGCATTAAGGACTTTGACATTTCTCAGTTCCATCCTTCTTTTTGCCATTAAGGTCCCAGTGACTATGTTATTCACTGGGAATCTTGCAAATGCCTTTTTATCATAGTAATGAAGAATCTTCTCTAACATAAAATTCTCTATCCAGAACACAGTTCAATTCAATTACAACTCAGCATGGGCAGTGTAACCTAATGTACACTGTAATAGATGGAAGACATTCTCAAAACTGTGAACTGTTTTTCAAGATGTTAAGACGAAAGTTTAAAATGTTCTATTTTAAAATTCAAATTTTTTCAAATGTGCATTTACTTATCACATGGAATCTTTGTCACTCTTACAAAGGAAAAACTGTTCAGATCCTACCTTCAAATGAGAACATTTTTTGCTCAGCAAACATTCTCTACTTGCAGAAATATTACTGAGAGCAGGAGATAATTGTTTCTGCTACTGCTCAGAGCTGGTGACTCTTTGTCAGGTGACTTTAAAAGAAATTAGTTATAATCAAAAAGTACATATTTAACCATAATTGAACTTTTTCTTAAAACAATATCAGGACTTTTTTTTAAAAAAACCTTGAAGAATGGAGGGCTTGAAGAATAATGTAAAACTGAATGGAAGGCTTGTGTTTCTGCTCTGTTCATGTCTCTGGTAGCTGGTTGGTGGGCTTCTCCTATCTAGTATTAGTAATCCCAGCACTTCTCTTCCTTACTTAAAGACCTCAAGCAAGTGGTCAAACCATTCTGAGCCTCACTTTCCTCATTTTTATTTTTTTAATTTAATTTTTTTTAGAGAGGGAGAGAGAGTGTGAGGGGGAGGACAGAGGAAAGGGAGAGAGAGAATCTTAAGCAGGATCCACACCCAGCATAGAGCCTAATATGGGGCTCAATCTCACAGCCCTGAGATCATGACCTGAGCCAAAATAAAAAATCAGATGCTCAACTGACTGAGCCACCCAGGCACCCCTCATGTTCCCCATTTTTAAATAAGGATAACTATGCCTACCTCTTAGGATTATTGTGAATGTTACATATTCTTGTACAACGTGTACAAGATTCTTAGCAGAGTCCCTGCACAATAACATATGCTAAATAAATATTTGTTCTTTTCTCTATTTATCCAACCATTTCTCTTTCCATCACTGGGCCCATTCTATTACATGCTGGTCCATTTCATGAGAAGAGTTAATACTTCAGTAACCGGAGATTTATATGACATTTTTACTAATCAGCTCTGTATCCAGACATCTACTATGTGCCAGGTAACATGGGAGAAAAGAAGGAACAAGTAAATTCTCCATATCTCTTTTGACCTACATATATTTCTGTCAAGAAATTGCTACTATCATTTGTCTGTGACCAAACACAAGATAGTACATTATAAAAAGAAAGAGATCTTAGGTGATATGAGAGATCACGTGGTCAAACTGCCCATTCTTCTCAACCCAACCTCTACCTCTGCCAACTCAAAGGCCCCAGTTACATCCCATAACCCTATGTCTATGTGGGTCCCAGAATAAAATTCACTGATTCATGTTCTGGATGTGTTAACTTGAATTTCTTTGACTATTAGTGAGTCTTCTCAGTTTTTCTTAGGTTCATTTGCAATTTTTATGTTCCTTTTATAATTACTAGTTCACATCTCTTATCTACTATGCTGTTAGTTGGTTATCCTCCTTGAATTAATTTCTAAGAGATCTTTATATATGTTATTTCTCTGCCAAATAGGTTTAAATGGTTTTCCCAGTTTATTGTGTGATTTGCTTTACTTTTTACCAAATAATATTTTTAAAACTTTAGATATTCAAAAAAAAAAAAAAACTTTTGATATTCAAAACCAGGTGTCCGGTTTCAAAATTTATGGGTTTATTTTATTTTATATTCATTTCATCTCTAGAAAGATGCTATAAACAATTATCACAGATTACTGTAGGATAGCTTAGGACAGAAGAATTTATTGAATGAAATACAAATAAACAAATTTGAGTTAATGAGCCAGATTCAACCCAAATGAAGTTCAGAAGCAGCAAATCTGTCCCAAAGTATAAATTTAGACTTCACGACTAAACAGGACTCAGTGTTTAGAATTCTGTATCTGAGGCCATTTGACACTCTGCTCTTTCCAATATGCCATCCATGGCCTTTCAAATGAAGAACAGGACCCAGATGTGGAGAGACAAGGACCCTTTTACAAGGACTGGCATGAATTGTGAAGGCTTAGTTAAAGCAGGAGTGGATGCTGAAGAAATAGATTCATGGCCCTGAGGTGCTAGTCTAGGACACTTTTAATTTCCCTCCTCTAGAGCCTGGGCCAGTTTTGATTTCAAGTCCCTCTTGCTGAACAGTGTGCCCAAGGTAATTCTGCAGGAATGCAGCCAGTGAAAATCCATGTAGCCACACCAGAAGCTACCAACCATCAGGAGGGAAGGACCTCTCCTGTCCGGAGCGCCTGTTATGCAACAGGCATCTTATGTGCCTGACCGCTCATTTAATTCCCAACAATGTTTCGTGATGCGGCACCTGAGTGGCTCAGTCAGTGGAGCATCTGACTCTTAATTTCAGCTCAGGTCATGATCTCAGAGTTGTGAGATTGAGCCCCACGTCAGGCTCTGTGCTGCGCATGGAGCCTGCTTTGAATTCTCTCTCTCTCCCCCTCTGCCCCTCCCTCTCTCCCCTCCCCATACCTCTTCATAATAATGCTTTGTGATAGGAGTCATTATCCCTATTTCACAAATGAGGAAGCTGAGGCACAGAGAGATTAATGGTTGTCTTCAGTGTTAAACAGCTAATAACTGGTGGGGGGCACAGTTGGAACTCAGGTCTTTGACTCTCAAATAGGAGCTTTTATTTACTGTCTCATAGAACTTCTTGTGGCCAATGGCTCCAATAAAAGCCAAATTCTTCTTAGTCAAAACATACCTCCCAGGGGCTAGCAATGAGTATCATCTCTCCACTCTAAAAGTCACAGCTTTCTTTCACTTGCAGCCAGGACATCCATCTCTCAGATTGCTGTGGGAAGTCCCAGAGCTGGCTAAAATAGGCTATAGCCCTTTGAGCTGAGCTAAAAATAAGAGTCAAGCTTCTGGAGGGATTTGATCTCCCACTGTAGCTGTTATTTCATTAGTGGAAAACACTGCATTGCCCTTTCCCTGACCTCCTTTGCAAAGAAGGAAATGCCTCTCTACACCAAGACTCCCAAATCTAAAAGAGAGCTAATGAGGTCATACAGTCCAAACCCCTGTATCAAGGCGATATGGTACATTTTTTTCAAGAAAGATAATTCTGTCCTTTGATATTATATGCAATTCACTTTTAGACATTGGGACCTAGTCCAAGAAACAAGAGGAAAATGTCATCAAGGGGCTTGAGCTGGTAGGTGGCATGTCTTAGATACACAAATCCGAGGTAGCGTAGATAGTGAAATTGAGTGTTCAAGTTTGGAAAACTAAGGAGACCTTCATAGTAATTCAAAAGATAATGAAGATCTAAACTGGAACCTACTAGCAGTAGCAGGAATAAAGAAGAGGGTCAAATTCAAAGAAATAAATGTGATTTAATTATATGAATAGAAATAACTAAACCAATAGTATGATAACAAAAATAATAATAGTTAACATTTATTGAATGCCTATTATGTCCCAGATCATAACTCAGTATCAAGCATGATAACATTTTATGCCCTCAACCAAACCCAGGTAGGTTACATCGTCTTCCTTCTATTAAATAAGAAGAAACAGAAGGGCATAGGGATTAACTGGCTCCTGAGGTCTCATGGCTAGCATAAACAAAACCAGGATTTGACCCTAGATCTGTCTGATTTCAGTGTCATCGTTAATTGTGTGGGACAGACAATCGATGGTGAAGAGAAAAGAAGAAGGAGAGCAGAAGAATGTAGAACAGAAAAAGAAAAAGCGGGTTTCAAAGTAAAGTACTGAGTTCAGCTGGGTGATTTAGGGTTGCCAGAGAGGTCATTGGGTGTTTGAAGATGGCCAATAAGGATTGAGAAAACCACAGTAAATGGTGGTGGGAAACATGATTCAGGAGGGTATGCAGCATCAGGCGAGTGGAGTATTGGGATGGGGTCCTAGAGAAAAACTGGGTTCTAGGGGTGGGATATGAAGGAGACAATATTTTGCAGGGGGGGACGTCCAGAGCATGACGACAACAATAGCCAATATTCATTGCACACCTATTGGGTATAAGCACTCTTCTAAGTGTGTTAATTGAGTAATATAATTCTCACAACTTAGGAAATAGGTGCTATTATTATTATCCTTTTAAAATAAGGAAATTGGAACATAAAGTAGTTATGTAACATAGCCATGGTCCTATAGCTAGAGAGCAGTAGACCTAGGATTTATACCCAGTCTAGCACCAGAGCCTATGTTCCGTTTTTTTCTAAAACCTTTTTATTGAACTATAACCTGTATTTTAAAAGTTTGCAAATCATAAACATGAAATACAGTGAATTTTCATAAATTGACACATATATGTAACCATCATTTGGTTAAAAAAAAAATAGAATACTGCCAACAATTCAGAAGCTCCTTTCTCATGCACTCTGAATCACTACTCACTTCTTCCCCTCAAATATAACAATTATATGACTCCTAACACCATATATCAATTTGTGACAACCTTTGAAATTTATATAGATTGAATTATACTATTTATATCTTCTGTATATAGCCATTTGTATTCAGTGTTCTTTGTAAGATTTATCCATTTATTGCTTTGGCTATGATGCTTATATTCCATCGCTGTACAATTCAATTTTATGAACATATCAAAAAGCATTCATCTAACCTACTGATGATGGACATTTGCGTTGCTCCCATTTTGGATCTAACACAGACTGTTCAGCCACAAACATTTTTCTCTATCTTTTGGTCCAGATGTACACACACTTCTGTTGTGTATATAACAGGGGTAGAATGGCTAGATCATATAAAATACATGCATATATTCAACTTTAACAGATAATGCCAAACAAAATTTTAATGTCACTGTTATACACCTATATTTGCAAATAATAAATCTGATAAAGTACACCTATCCATAATATGTAGAAAACTCTTATAACTCAAAAATAATTAGAGAAACATTACAACTTTTTCTAAAGGGTACCTTATATGAATGTATTACTTTACTAAAGATGTTATACAGGGGCACCTGGGTGGTTCAGTTGGTTAGGTGTCTGCCTTGGGCTCAGGTCATAATCTCAGGGCTCTGGGATCCATCAGGGTTCCCTGCTCAGCGGAGGTGTCTACTTCTCCCTCTCCCTTTGCCCTTCCCCCCTGCTTGCATACTCTCTAATAAAATCTTTAAAAAACAGAAGATGATATACAAATAGACAAGTGAGCACATGGAAAGATGCTAAAGATCATTAGTGAACAGGAAATGCAAATTAAAATTGCAATAGAAATACTTCTGCATATCCATTAGAATGACTATAATCAAAAGGCTGACCATGGAAGAGGAGAAACTGAAACTCTCATTCATTACTGTGAATGTGAAATGGGACAGCCTCTTTGGAAAACAATTTTGCAGTTTCTTAAAGAGTTAAATTTTAAATGCACTTAATTGTGTGCTTTAAAAGGGTAATGTTTAGGTATGTGAATTACAGCTCCATCAAGCTGTTAAAAAGTTACCAGATGTTCTAGACATTCTACTCCTCCTACTCTGAGATATCTACCCAACGGAAGTAAAAGCCCGTGTCCTCCCAAAGACCTGTATACAAATACTCTTGGCAATATTATCCATAACAGCCTCAAAATGAAAGCAACCTGAATGTTCAGCAACTGGTGAATGAATAAACAAAATGTGGTAGAAGTCAGACAGTGGAATATTATTCAGCAATAAAAAATAGCAAGCTAGTGATGTGTTCTACAGCATGTACCTCAGAAATATGCTAAGTGGAGGAAGCTAGATATACACACAAAACCAATATACTGTATAATTCCATTGCTACGAAATGCCCATAAAATGCAAATCTGTAGAGACAGAAAGCAGATGTGCATATGACTTGGCTTTGGAATGAAGATTGCCTACAGTTGACCAGGGAACTTTCCAGGGGAGTAGATTCTGAAACTGGATTGCAGCCACGGTTGTACTATTCAATAAATTTACAAAATATTGAATTATACACTTTCATGAGGTATAAATTATAGCTCAAAGAAACAAAACACAATAAAACAGAAAGTTATCTTTTCCACAAAGAATTCTGGACCCTGAAACCCAAAATTGGTTGTTCCCCACAAACATGTCAAAAGCAGTGTTTAACCCATCAGAATTTCAATGTTTTTAAAAGATTTTATTTATTTGAGAAAGAGAGAGAGCATGAGCCAGAGGAAGGGGCAGAGGGAGAGTGACAAGCAGACTCCCCACTGAGCACAGAGTCTGACACAGGGCTTAACATGGGGTTCTATCTCAGGACCCCGAGATCATGACCTGAGCCAAAGTCAGACAGCCAACCGAGCCACCCAGGCACCCCAATGCTCTATTAGCCTCTTCTCCTAATTAGAATGTGAGTGTATTAAAGTCATAAATTGGCCTTATCATGTATTTTTTAAACATCTATTTATGTATGTGTCTTCCCCTATAGTCTCTAAGTACTTTGAGGAGAGTAAGGTATCCCAACATGTACCACACTGCCTCGAAGAATATATCTGCTCAATAAATGTTTGTTGAAGAATAAATGAACTGAATTAATAAAACATTAATACAGAAGAAAAGCAGAAATTTAGTATTATGTATCTGTATGACTTGTCATAAATTAAGAATACCTTTCCATCAAATCTAATGATTTCATTTTACAGCATTCCCTCATGTACAAGGATATTATATATACACACATACTTACACACATATGTTTGGGGATTTTGTTTTTGTTTTTTACAGATGAGAAAGAACAGGTATGACTAAGAAGACAGTTCATGAAGCTAAAAGTAAAGCTCAGAATTGCAGCTCTTATTAAATATTTTTCCATACTGGAGAGTATTAAACAATTCTATTTAAGCTAAAAGGAGGTGCATTCCTTGATTAAGAAAAAGAGACAAATTTGGAGGAACTTTGGATAATCACCAAGGACTTTGATGTGGCATTTTGTCAATGCAGCCTATCCTCTATCATGCTTAAATGTTTCTTCACTTTGGCAAAAGCAGCATGTAACTCCTCTTGCTGTGATCTCATATATGTCTTATGGCAGTTAAGATATCCAGTCTCTCCTGCCCCATCTCTCCCACTCCACCATCAAAACTCATGCTCAGACACAAACACACACATACGCACAGATTCATGTATGCGCAATGATGAATTCTTAGACACATTAGTCACATATTCATACAGAGACATGTTCAGACATGAATGCCACCCTAACCACACACACACATCAATATTCACACAGGTACTTGAACATGTATTATACAACTCCAGGGAATATCATTCACATCATAGACAATGCAAATGGTGTCTTCCGTACTTATACAATCGAACATGACAACCTTATACACCCACCCGTTCAAAAATTCACAAATCTATGGTTCTCCCCTCTCTCTCTAAAACTGCCTTTCACCAAGTATAATACATCAAAATGGAAAGAAAAAACGCAAGGGGAATTTTAAGAAGTGAGGTAGTGACCTGAACAGGTGAAATTAGAGAAGGATATCAACAAGATGAATTGCCCACAGCTTCCTGACCAAGACCACCATCAGATGGAGATAAATGGATATATTTTAGACCTTCTAAATGCACAGCCAAGCAAGCAGCAGCCAGCAAACATGACTATTTTTTCCTTAGAAAAAATAAAAATCAGATGAAGACAAAGGCTGACCAGAACATGGGTACACAAATCAAAGCCATAGTTTCATAGTAATCTTATTTTCCCTGTCATCCTGGAAATGCATACTTCTCTGTTCTCACTTCTGATTAGATAAGGAAAACTGTAAAGAACTATTACATTTCAAATTATTAATTCTTTAAGCTAGGACTTACTTCTAGGTTATGAAGTTCATAAGTCCTAATCCCTATTTGAGGCATGACTTCTAAAAATATTCAATCAAGGTTAAGTTGGAGGATCCCAGAACCAGGCTGCCTATATCTGAACCCCACCACCATCAGTGCCTAGTTGGGTGAGGTTGGGCACGTACGCTAATATCGTTCACCTTGGTGTCCTCATCTGTAACATGAGAAATATAATCTTATTGATCTTGTAGAGTTTAAGAAGGATTCAATGAGTTAATATGTAAACAAGGTTTAGAGAGTTCCTGACAGATAATAAGTGCCCAGTAGATATTATCTGCATTTATTATCATATCCATGACTAGAAATTTCAGATTTTCTGCTTTAGCATTCAAACTACCCTTTTCTCAGCCACGCAAACCTGAATTTAAAGCCCAGCTCTGGCACTTGGGAGCTGGGGAATCTCATACAAATAAACATCTGAGCCTAACGTTTCCTCATTTGTAAACATGTCTGGAGGTCGAGCATTATGGCAGTAATGATGAAGGCCACAGCACAAAGTAAATGTTCAAATGTTAGCTTCCTCCCTTGCCAGGCAATATGTAGACCACTACTGCTTCTGAAATTTCACTTTACAAAAGGCCTCCGCACACGCTCCCCAGTGCACACCTTATGGAGAGCCATACATACCTCTGCACCAAGAGTATGTCTCAGGACATCAATGTTCTGCTGGTTCCCATGCCCCCAGATTTCTGCCCCTAGGTCATTCATGCAATTCCTCAGGTGCGAAAGCTAGAAATAATACATCTTCTCACCATAGAGAAGCAAGCATTACAAGACATAACTTTCTTTAAAAGATTTATTTATTTATTCTAGAGAGAGAGCAAGCCAGGGGAGGAGCAGAGGGAGAGGAAGAGAGAGAATCTCCAGCAGACTTTGCACTTAGTGCAGAGATTGACTTGGGGCTCGATCTCATGACCCTGAGATCATGACCTGAGCCGAAAACCAAGAGTTGAACGCTTAACCAACTGAGCCACCCAGGAGCCCCATGAGATGTAACTTTTGTGAAAATTGGTTTACAGTCTCTATGTACCTTAAATATAGCTAAAAATAATGGTGTCACGTTCATCTTTGGGATGGTTAGTGATTTACATAAGTGATGTCAGGGAATACTCATAATAGCCCTGTAACACAGGTAGTATTATCCCCATTTTACAGAAAAGGGAAGGGAGTCTGAGAGAGATTAACTTGCTCAAGTTCAGGTAACTGGTAAGAGGCAGAACTCGACTTTGAATCCAAATGTTTTAAGTCCATAAGTTCCTCTGTAATCTGCTGCTGGTTGATGCGTATCAAAAAGTTGTGACTGGCACAACACCTCCAAAATATTTGGTGAGTGAATGAATGAATGCCAACGAATGTATAATAAAAGAAGTACAGTAAGCAAAACCTCAGGAGGATGATAATACTATAACAGCATAGAGATTTGACAACCTTACATCCCACAATTTTTAGGAGAGACCAGAAGTTCACTCATTTATTAAGCTAAGAACAGTCCTGATCAATAAACATAGGACATACAGGGTACGAGGTTAGGTAACAGAACTATAATAAGGCTCTCGGGATCTCAGGAACTAGTTGGTCAAACCATTAGTTTGAATTTCATTTGCATAGAGAACATCTAGACATTAAGCCTCATAATGTAAAAGCAAAACCTGTGTCCCCACAGTGGCATTTTGGAATGATACATGATGCAGAATTAGACAAGGTCCCATTCTGGAGCTATTTTTATAGATAGCACTTCTGTAAAAATCTTTTTGTGCAGGGTCATATTGTAAAGATCACTTGGGTATCTACAGGCCACTATTCATCAATATCGTTACCTTCCACACTGGTACCAAATAGTGATTCACGGAGAGGAGATACTGGGAGAGATTTTCTGCCTTCAAACTTGCTATTATCAAAAGAGGGCTGTTCATGTTTCAACGTAATGTCATTATTTGACACAGTTTCTAAAATGGATCTAAGATTCTCTTTCCTGCTACTGACCTAGGAGGCAAGTGGTCTTCCAAATATATGTGAAACAAGAGAGGTTCCTTGAGCCAAGGGTCTGGCATTTGGGGGCACTCTGGGGATGTGATGGTATGAAGATTTCAGCATGGGGGTAGGGGGCCAATCACACAACTGGATGCCATTTGTAAAAGAAATACTTAGAATCAGGGCGCCTGGGTGGCTCAGTTGGTTAAGCGACTGCCTTCGGCTCAGGTCATGATCCTGGAGTCCCTGGATCGAGTCCCGCATCGGGCTCCCTGCTCGGCGGGGAGCCTGCTTCTCCCTATGACCCTCACCCCTCTCATGTGCTCTCTCTCTCTCTCTCATTCTCTCTGTCTCAAATAAATAAATAAAATCTTTAAAAAAAAAAATAAAAAAAAAAAAAAAAAAAGAAATACTTAGAATCAGTAAAGCCAGAACTGAAAAGATGTGTCACGGGCAGGGGAGAAAAAGTGCCAAACTTAAGTCTCTTTGTCAGAGAACTCATCAGGGAGAGTCAGAAGAGGCTAAGGGGAACTCATTCCAATGATCTTTTTGCCTTTTTCAGATGAGGAACGGGGACCCCAGGGGATGATAGGATTTTCCCAGTGAGCGTTAGGAATCCAAGACAAGAGGGTTGATCTCGGGTCTTCTCCTCCAGTGAGCAGTCCTGTCCTCCAGCAGCCTCGGGCCTTGCCTGCCTCAAGCCCTTGCTCTCTCCATTCTTCCCCAGGAGGGAGGCTGTATGCGTGTGCAGGGAAGAGAGGGGGAGGGGAAGGGTTTCTTGCGGGAGCTACAGTAGTTGTGGGAAAGTGAACAAGGCACAGTATTTTCCATGTTCGTTTTCTTGCTTATGGACCTCGTCTTTGTGAGAAAATTTGTAAAAGTCATCAAAATAGAAAAAAGGGGTCATTTATCACTCCACCATTGTGAAGTACTGCTGGCTTTACCATATTTCCTTCCAGTCTTTCACTGTAACTTTCATACAAGTTGCTCAATACTGAAGATACAATTCTGTTTCCTATGCTTTTTGTTTAATTTGATACCACAATCTCCCACATTACCAAAAATCTTCCTGAGCATAAATTTTAGTGACAGCACAATATTTCATTACAAGCCTGTACCAAATTTATGCTCCAATAATGCTGGACTTTGATGACTTCTGGTTATTAATTTGTGTAACAAAATGACACTGAAAATCTTGATGCCCAAATCTCGGTCTGCATTTCCAAATGCTTCCTGATGGTTGATTCGCGGAAGTGAGATGTCTTACGTCACACTGTAGGTAGTAACATTCTTAAGGCTCTTGGTAACTTTTTAGGGAGGGATTACGGACTTATACATTTTCCAGAAGTGTCTGTGAATATAGATTTTAATTCCTTCTTTTCATTTTCTTCCACTTCCTACAGTATGAGTTCCAAAGACATTGGATTGCATATAGAAACCAGCTCAGTGCAATTGTGTAAAACGATAATTAAACCCTCTATTTAAGTAAACAGTCATTTCTCCTGCCTATGCAATGAAAATGATCAGGCAAGTAATTTATTAAAAAGAAATTTTATTTCCTCTTTTTAGAGCTACTCAAATGCTCTAGCTCTGAGCCGTCCACTAGCGTAGCCACTAGCCACATACGGCTGCTGCGCATTCGAAATGTGGCTGGCCCAAACTGAGACGGGCTGTGAGTGTGAGATACATGCCAGATTTTGAAGACTCACTAGAAGAACCAAGAATTAAAATATCTCATTAATATTTTTTATATTGATTACATGTTGAAACAATAAACATTTGGCTATATTTGCATTAAGTAAAATATGTAATTAAATTTTATTTCATCTGTTTCTTTTTACCATTTTAATGTGACTACTAGAAAATTCAAAATTATTCTCATGGTTCTCACTAGACAACTACTGGAGGAGGCTGCTCTAGCTAGCTAGTTCCCAGATCTCTCTCCGGAGGTATGTGGCTAGCAATTCTGCTTTGCCTTCATGCTTTTTGTGAATTCAGAAAATTGACAATGTGGAACCAGTGTTTCCTACTTTCTTGTGCATTTCTCATAGAGTTGAGTACAGTCTGTCTCTCTTAATTTCCTTCTATTCTTCATGCCTGCCTATATTCTTTTTTTTTTTTTTTAAGGTTTTGTATATTTGAGAGATTGTGCGAGTGCACGAGCAGGGGGTGGGGGGCAGCAGGAGAGGCAGAAGCAGACTCCCTACTGAGCAGGAAGCCCTACACAGGGGCTCAATCCCACGACCCTGAGATCATGACCTGAGCTGAAGGCAGACACTTGACTGAGTCACCCAGGTGCCCCCTGCCTATATTCTTTAAACTGTTACCATGGACTTCATCCAATAAGTTCACTTTCCTTCTCCCCATTTTTTCATTCAATTAGAAACCACTAATCGATCACCTATAATGGAATCACTGAGCCTTCTAGGCCGAGGAGTACAAAGATTACTAAGACAAAACTCTTGCCCTCAGGAAGCACACAATCTAGTGAGGGAGACAGACCCTGAAATAATTATAGTCCAGTGAGATGACTTTTAAAATAGAACTAGGTTCTAGATGCTATGAAAGGAGAAGAGAAAGAAAGGATCAACTCTCTCTAGGTGTAGAGTGGGCTGAGGGGAGTGATGAAGGCCAGTGTCACCCAGGTGACACTGGATCTGGACCTTAAAGTAGAAGCCTGGAAGCTGAGCTTGCCAAAGCAGAGGGAATACCTTGGGATAATCACCAATGTGTGAAGGAGCCCAGCTGAGAACTCACTGCTAAAGAATGGATGAAGTTAAGGGCAAGGAGGGGGCAGGTATAGACATTGAGACCTGCTGCAAAATATACTAAGTAAGCTATATGGTTTGGTCCGTATCTCCTGTACAGAGTTGGGAAACTATGTAAGTTGCTAATCAAGGGATGTAAATATTCAGACATGGAGTTTAGAAAGATCCTTCTTGCAGCATGAACCGGAGGGGAGAAATAGAGTAGGCAGGGAGAGAAGTTAGGACCAGGTGTTCATCTCCCTGCCTGGAAGGTTTCAAAAATGCCTTCTTATTCCAGGAATGTTTTTTCAAACATCACTTCCTCTGGGAAACCATCCCTGGCAGGCCTAATTAGAGTTGGTAATCCATTCTTTGTTCTTGATCCCCATTCTCTTTTCCATCACTGTCCTTGGCAGGAAGTACCACACTGTAGACTTCTGTACGTATGGCCCACCAGTCTCTCAGCTCCTCCTGAGATCAGTGCCTACTGGAATACTGGGCTTAGTTGTCACTCCATCTACAAGGCCTTCTCTGATCACCCTGTCATTTTTATTCTCCATTACTGTACCTTTTTACTTATCACAATTCAGAAAATTAATGTGTTTATGTTTGTCTTGTCTCTTTCCTCCATTACCCTATAAGATTCCCATGGGAGAAATATTCCTGTGACATTCATCAATACATACACAGCTTTAACACTTAATAGGCACTCAATAAATACATATTGAATAAACAAATGAACAAAAGGATTCATAAACTGTGGGTGCTTAAGAAATGTCTATTGAAAGAATGGTTTATGAATAAATGAATGAACAGCCTAGTCTAATATATAAATGTCGATAGACTGGTATTGATATTTTATTCCACTCAGGATCTGGTACATTAGTTCTCCAACAGTTAATCTTATAATCTATGCCAAGTAATAATTCCAAACTAGGAGTGCATACATCGGTGGTGTTGGCAGAAATCTCCAAGTGGTTCTTTCTAATAGGTGTGTTAGAATTAGAGTATGGTCAGTGAACACTGATGGTGATTATAGTCTAAAGTTGTTCGTGGTCCATTGGAGAAAATACACATGCATACAAACTACACTATGAAGCAGGAAGGTGAGGTAACACAAGGTCACAGAACACTGTGGAGGGACTCCTAAACCCAATGCCGTGGTCAGGGAAGGCCAATTGTCAAGCTGATTCCTTTTTTTTCCCCAAGCTGATTCTTAAAGCATAAGCAGCAGTTACGCTGGTGAGGTGACTGGGATGGGTGTCCCAGGCCAGCAGAGGTAGAAGTGTAGACACTAGGGAGGAACAGAGAAAAGAAGCACCAACAGCTTCTCAGGTCCATTCAAAAGGAAACTCTAGCCTCTGGACTTCTTCTTCTTCCCCTTTGCTCTTTCTCCTTTCTCACTAGCTTATACCTTCTCCTTCTTGTTCTAAAGGAGTCATTGCTTCCTCTTGTCCTCATCGTCCCTTGATATCTCTGTTCTCCCCAGGCAGCCCTTGTCTACACATGGAGGCTAGGTTCCCTCATTTCTAAAGAGAGGAGTAAGAGAATCAGCATGGAGGTAAGATTAGGCAGGGCTGTAGGGAGAGTCTGGAACTATAGGCCTGCCATGACTTTGACCCAGGGATGTTCCTGAAGACTGTTGGCACTGGCAGAACCATGGGCACAGAAATGCCAATGGCTGTTTCTAGCTTACCCCTCAAAATGAAGCAAATCCTGCTGCCTATGTAGTCCTAAAACAAGTATTTCATTTCTATATTCCCAAAGGTAGCATTACCTTCAGACTTAAAACCATGACCCTAGTCCTCGTTCCCCAAAGAAGTCAAAGTGAAGAAAGGCCATATCTAACCACTCAGTGTATGTTTTTTGGGTTTTTCTCTTTTTTCTTTTTTTCCCCCCAAGTTTTTATTTAAATTCCAGTTAGTTAACATACAGTGTAATATTAGTTCCAGGTGTAGGATTTAGCGATTCATCACTTCTACATAATACCCGGTGCTCATCACAAGTGTCCTCCTTAATCCCCATCACCCATTTAACCCACCCACCACCCACCTCCCCTCCAGTAACCCTCAGTTTGTTCTCTGTGGTCAAGACTCTGTTTATTGGTTTGTCTCTTTTTCATCCCGTGTTCATTTGTTTCTTAAATTCCACATATGAGTAAAATCATATGGTATTTGTCTTTCTCTGACTGACTTATTTTGCTTAGGATAATACTCTCTAACTCCATCCACATTGTTAAAAATGGCAAGATTTCATTCTTTATTAGGGCTAAGTAATATACCATTATATATATATATATACACCCCACATCTTCTTTATCCATTCATCAGTCATTGGACAGTTGGGCTATTTCCATAATTTGGCTATTATAGATAATGTGCTATAAACATCAGAATGCATGTATCCCTTCAAATCACTATTTTTTTTATCCTTTGGGTAATACCTAGCAGTACAATTGCTGGGTTGTAGGGTAGTTCTATTTTTAACTTTTTGAGGAACCTCCATACTGTTTTCCAGAGTAGCTGCACCAGTTTGTATTCCCACCAACAGTGTATGAGGGTTCCCCTTTCTCTGCATCCCCACCAACGTCTGTTGTTTCCTGTGTTGTTAATTTTAGCCCTTCTGACTGGTGTGAGGCGATATATCATTGTAGTTTTGATTTGTATTTCCCCAATGATGAGTGATGTTGAGCATCTTTTCATGTGTCTGTTGGCCATCTGGATGTCTTCACCGGGAAAATGTTTATTCATGTCTTCTGCCCATTTCTTAACACCCAAAAAACAACAATCCAGTTGAGTTTGGTAAGTTCTTTATAGATTTTGGATACTAACCCTTTATCGGATACATCATTTGCAAATATCTTCTCCCATTCCACAGGTTGCCTTTAGTTGTGTTGATTGTTTCCTTCACTGTGCAGAAGCTTTTTATTTTGATGTAGTCACAATAGTTTATGTTGGCTTTTGTTTCCCTTGCCTCTGGAGACCTACCTAGGAAGAAGTTGCTACAGCCAATGTCAAAGAGGTTACTGCCTGTGTTCTTCTCTAGGATTTTAATGGTTTCCTGTCTCACATTTAGGTCTTTAATCCATTTTGAATTTATTTGTGTGTATGGTGTAAAAAAGTGGTCCAGTTTTCCCAACACCATTTGTTGAAGAGACTTTTTTCTATTGGATAATTTTTCCTGCTTTTTTGAAGATTAATTGACCATAGAGCTGTGAGTTCATTTCTGGGTTTTCTATTCTGTTCCATTGATCTCTGTGTCTGTTTTTGTGCCAGTACCATACTGTCTTGATCACTACAGCTTTGTAATATAACTTGAGTGGTATGGGTTTTCTAAGAGCAGTGATGGTTACTTTCTCCATGATGCATTCAACTTTCAACAAGCACCTCTTAAGTGCCCGGTACCATCCTGGTGCTGTGGGTACAAGCTAACACAGCAGTGAGGGAAACTGTCTAATGTTACAACACACTAAGTCTCTGAATCAGGTTTCCCCCCACATAGAGGAAGGTAATTAACTAAATGACTAGCTTGACAGGTGCTTCTATATTTCCTTAATTTTTATAACTACCATACAAAATGGATATTGTAGTCTGATGTGAAAAACTGAGGCTCAGAAGTATCAGGACAGGAGAAAAAACTGCACAACATATTTAGGTAAGAGAAAGTCATCTTATGTGACTGGAACAATATGTTGAATGGTGACAAAAGAGCATGGAAAAAAAGGTAGGTTTGGGCCAGAATGTATAGGATCTTCAGCTGACTGGCAGGTACAGTGTATTAAGTAATCAATCAACCAATCAATTAATTGAAAAGATTCTATTCACCCTTTATTGCCTAGAATTGTGCTGAATTCCACAGGAGAGATGATAGAATTATTAGACACCAATCTTATGTCCATATAGAGGACTAAGTGGCCAAGCTTGTAAGCAGCCAACTTAGGGATCCATATGTAATTAAAGAGTTGACCCCCACATGGGTGAAACAAAGACAGATCCTAGAATGCTAGATACAATAGGTACAAAAATCAGGAATGAAATATCTTTCTCAAGTCTTGGAACCACAGGATATCAAGGACAAAAGAAACATTAGGAGAGAAACACCCTATTCCATTTTGTACTTAATGGAGGCTAGGATTAAGATGCAGGGAGAAGCTCGCCCAAGGTCTCAGAAATTCTAATGGCCCAGCTGGGATCAGAATGCAGATGTCTTAATCACTATAAGGTGAAACATGTGAGCAGAAAAATAATTTGACGGAGCCACTCTTTATTAAGCAACATTCTGTGTCCCATGCTCTATGCCAGTTGTGATGTCATCAGCGTTACTGAAATATTTCAGCAAAACATTTAACACTTCAAAGGACTTTGAAAAATAATAAATTATCTAGATGTATGAATATGTAAATACTGTACTTGTTGAATTATGAATGTTCATCCCCTGCCCACCAAATGTTAGGCCCACTATGTTCCAAATGTAGGCCAGTAATTATCTACTGAGATTTAACACTGGTAAGTACAAATGCATACCTGCTCCCAAACAGAGAACCCCAGGGTCCTGTAGTATGTTTCGTGATATAGTAAAAGTGGCATTTGACTAAACATCATAAAGTTGGGATCTGAAATGGTAAGAGAAGGGGAGACTAGCTCGCTCTAGGGGTGGGTGGGAAGGGGAGGGGCAGCTCTGCCACTAAGCAGCTGGGCAGCTCTAAGTAATTCACTTTTCCATTCAGGGCCCAGTGCCCTCACTGTTCAGGCAGGAGCAGCATAGCAGAGTGCTTAAGAATATGGGATCTTATTTTTTTTATTATGTTATGTTAGTCACTATAGAGTACATCATTAGTTTTGCAGTGTTCCATGATTCATTGTTTGCGTATAACACCCAGTGCTCCATGCAGAACATGGGATCTTAAATAGGGCTGCCAGCTTTAGCCAAAACAAAACAAAACAAATACAACACCCATATGGTACTCTCACTATTGAATTTCAGATAAACAACAAACAAATTTTCAGTATTTGCATGTACCCTGCAGTATTTGGGGTATATGCGTACCAAATTTTTTCAATGCTTATCTGAAATTCAAATCTCTCTGAATGCCCTGTATCTTACATGACAACCCAATTCTGGAGTTGAACTGCCTCAGTTTCTCCTGTTGCTCCAAAACTTATTTGCTGTGTGATACTGGGCACATCCTTAAATTTTCCGTGCTTCTTTACAATAGATGTACATACGTTGAGAGAATATCAATAGCAACTACTTCAAAAGATTTTTGTGAGTATTAAATGAGAAAATACTTGCAATGCTTGGGACAGTATCTGAGTCATGATATGTACTCACCAAATTGTTCTCATTGTTGTAATAATTGGGTGAAATTAGGTGATCTCTGAGAGGATTTAAACCTTGTGTTTCTCCCAATAATCTGTGAGCAGCATTACTTCTGGGTATCAAAGGCATAACTTTATATCAGAGCAATTATTAAATAAATGCAAATCACATACATAATTTCATATGTGATTGGCAAATTGGCCTTTTCATTTAACTTAGGAACACTTTCATATAAAAAAGTGAAAAACGTAAGAAATAGCATTTTCCAATGCAAAGGTCTCACAATGACATGTTAGGGGAGTTTAAAGCAATTTAAGACAAAATTAGCCAAATGGTGCACTGGCCTCTTTCCCATGGCTGTATACTGCAGATCTGAAAGCAAGCCTGGTATTTCTGAGTGGAGTAATTAGATGGGCCTCACTCCCAGAGGATTAATTCAGCTCCCAACAGATTATGGCAGCCACCTTTCATTTCCATGAACCGACTCCATCAGCACACTGATTTCAATTAGAGAAGTGAAGTTCTATTGACTTATGCTAGACACAAGGAGACGTAGCAGACAGATAACAAACTGGATTACAGCATTAATCTTATGGTCATGGCATCAGAAAGATTTTTAAATGCATTACCTCTCTCCCATAGGAATATTGGAGGAGGTTTTCCCCCTCCTGCTGCAAGAAGTTTAATCTTTATGCAAGGTGATGGGTTGATACATAAATTGAGAGTGAAGTCAAGACCTCCTCACTTCCTGAGACGTATTAAATTTCTGGCTGGACTTGACTGGAGCTGTCTCTATCAGAGACCACACCTCCCAATGCTGGTCCTGACCAAATATCTAGATGGAAAGGAAACTGCAAGTAAGTTGCCTAGATGTCCATCTAGAAAACACCTGAGCAAGATAGGTTGACAACTTGATTATGTAGACAAGGTGAAAGCACCCTCATACTAATAGTTAATAGCCCATGACATTAATAGATGAAGTGAAAAAAGTAATATTTAGAGGAGAATGTCAGCTTTCAGCCTAGGCTTCTGCTCTTAATCTTCTCATGCCTCTTTCTCTTTTTTAAACTCTCTCTTTTTGATGGTGTGATTCACCCTTCCTGTCATGCTCTGCTTGGGCTGAATGACACAATATTATTCACCTTTCCCTGAACGATACAGAAACCCATTAGATTCCATATCTAGAACTTTCCCATGGCACCGTGGCCCAAACCCCAGTTATTAGGCTGGATCTCAATACTTGCCCAGGCCTAGGATACCATCCAGATTCCAACCTCCTGGTTACCAGAGGAAGAAGATATAGGAAAAGAATGCCAAAGGCCATGGAAAATCTCAACATCAACTGAATTTTAAAAGGCTCACCTTATCAAAGGACAAAATCAACAGAGGGAAAAAGTAACCCAAGGAATGGAAGAAAATATCTGCAAATTATGTATCTGATAAGGGATTACTATCTAGAATATATAAAGAACTCCTACAACTCAACAACAACAAAACAAATAACCTGATTCAAAAGTTAGTAAAGGACTTGAATGGACATTTCTTCAAAGAAGATATATGGATGGTCAACAAGTATATAAGACAGCAATTATTAAATAAATGCAAATCAAAACCACAATGAGCTATCATTTCACACGCAGTAAGTTGGCTACTCTCAAAAAACTGAAAATATCGGCAAGAATGTGGAATCATTGTACACTGCTATAGGAATGGAAAATGGTATTAAAAACAGCATGGTGGTTCCTCAAAAAATTAAACCTTGAATTAGCATAAGATGTAGCAATTCCACTTCTGGGTATATGCCCCAAATAATTGGAAGCAGGGTCTCAAAGAGATATTTGCACACCCATGTTCATTGCAGCATTGTTCAATAGCCAAAAGGTAGAAGCAACCCATCAACAGATGAATGCATAAACAAAATGTGGTGTATACAAACAATCAAATATTATTCAGCCTTAAAAAGGAACTACAACATGGATGAAACTTAAGGACATTTTACTAAGTGAAATAAGCCAGTCACAAAAAGACAGATACTATAGGATTCCACTTACATGAAGTACCTAGAGTACTCAAACTCATAGAAACAGAAAGTTGCCAAGGGTTGGGGGAAAGGGGCATGGGGTGTTGTTTACCAGATAGAGTTTCAGTTTTGCAAGATGAAAAGAGTTCTGGGGATTGGATATACAACAGTGGGAGTGTACGTAACCCTACTAAACTGTATACTTAAGATGGTTAAGATGGTCATTGTTAGGTTATGTGTATTTCACCACAGCTAAAAGTTTTTTAAAGGCTCTAACTTATGTGTCCTCATCACCAAGAGGACAAAAAAAAGGGGGGCTTAAGGAAGAGAGATTTAAAAAAAATCTTACCTTTTTATGTGTAAAGCATAGATAAGCATAAAGTTCATGGACAAATGTATAGTATATCTATGTTTTTAAAATTCTATGGGTGTGATAAGTAAAAAGTGCTAAAAAGACTCCTTAGGGGGCCGATAATGAAAAAATGTTGAGAAACTCTGCCCTAAATTATCATCTGTTTCAGTTTCCAATCTCAAAATACCTTCAACAGATGTCTGCCCCCCTCAGTTGTCACCATGACCAAAGTCAGAATCTGCTTCTGCTAGCAGCACGTATTGAGCACCAAGAATTCAAAAGTTGTGTGACAGACTACAGATTTTGCTGGGAAGAATGACATGAAACAGTAAGAAATTGGCTGCATCAATCCCCTAATAATCAGACCTTCAGTGCTTCCCTAACGCACTACATGACTGAAAAGCCCATGCCCCCCACTATAGCCGGCAAGTCCATAAATCACCCACCTCAATCTGATCAGACTAATCTCTCCCAGGCATAATCTTCCACTGACATAGAAACTCACTGTAACTTTGCACCTCCTGTGACCTGGAATTACAAATCCATAACTTCCCACAGCTCATTCTTTAATTAGTGAATGCCACTGAAAACGTTGAAGAGCCAACAAATGCTATCTCCTCAGGAAAGCAGTTAGTCATTCCTTTCTCTGTGGTCCCAAGCCCACTGTGTAAATACATCTATTAGGGGCACCTGGGCAGCTCAGTTGGTTAAGTCGCCGACTTGATTCCGGTTCAGGTCACGGTCTCAGGGTTGGGAGATCGAGCCCTGCGTGGGCTCCGTCTGTGCTGAGGGTCGAGCCTGCTTGGTATTCTCTCTTTTCCTTTCCCTCTGCCTCTCTCTACTTGCCCCCCACTTTCTCGGAAAAAAAAAAATACATCCATTGGGTGTTACGCTTTTTTTCATTCTGTTAATTATATGCTTACCTGTCCCATAAACTGAAAATGTTCTTAGAGAATATGCCCTAATGTTATGTTGCCCTGCACTGAGTATAAAATGCAGAGTTCTGGATGAACAAATTAATAAATGAATGGAAGTATATGATGGGGAGTAACTATTTTTTAATTTAGAGAACATGAGATTTTATGGAGGAGGGGGCAATTGGATTTAAGTGTAAAACTGCCTCTCCTTCCAAAATACCCTTTTAAAAATGATTTTAAAATCCCCTCTGGATTATCAAACTAATACTTAAGGTAAAAAAAAATTCAGACATATTCAGTGAAGCAGGGAAGAAAATCACCTCTTCTCTCTACCCAGAAGCAACCACCATTAATATTTTAGATATATTTTCTTTCAGCATTGAACTAAGCATTTTTCTCTACAAAATTGAGATAATTTTATAATCTACCTTCTTTACTTGATGCTATATCATAAGTATTTTCATTATCATTAACAAGCATTATAAATATAATCGTTAATGATTGCATCCGATTCCTTCACATGAATATATATCATAATTTACATAATCATTTTTATAGTACTGGATTTCTAGGTGGTTTCCGGTTTCTTGCTCTCATAAATAATGCACATATTTACTCATAAATATTTATTCCCATTTCTGATTATCTCCTTGGGATACATTCCTAGACACAGAAATAGTCAAATCATGTTAGAATGTGACGGCTTTTGAGAAATAATGCCCACGTATTTTGTGGAAAGTGGGTAGCAGTTTATGTTCCTACAAGCAATGTGAGAGGTTTATGTTTGAGAGTGTTTTGGCAAATACCAAAGAATTCCAGCATTATTATTATCTTTATTTTTCCTTTTCCACTGAAACAAATCTGTCATTGGTCCAGCTGTTTTCTTGTTGTAAAACGCTGCTCCCTTTCTCGCTTCCTCTCCATGTCAAGTTGCTGTCCTAAGCCAGGTTCCTGGTGATTTTGCACATATAAACTTGCCCAAATCCCTCATTCAAGTTCACCTTCCTCGTATCCATGCTGACACTTACCTTGGACTTCATTTCAGCTTCTTCTAAATGCCTTTGCCTATATAATCAGTATCACATAAGCTCAAATTTAGTTGTTCTTTGTTTCAAATGAATGATGTTTGTCTTCTCAAGGCAAGACCATGCACATAACAATTCATTCAACCAACATCTGATGAGCATGATACTTAACACCAGAGTTACCAGGACAACAAGGCACAGTCCCCACCTCCAAAGACCTAAAGATCCAGTGGGGAAGAAGAGGAGCAAACACATGATAATAGAGGTGCGTCAGTAGGAATAATCACAGTCATAGGAAGGAGGGGAAACTATTATGATCTTGGGAGACCTAGAAAGGCTTTATGGAAAAGCAACATGTAAGCACAAATCCTATGCTGTCAGGTAAGAATTTAGTGAGGCAAAGCCATTTGTCATGGACTACATATCTGTGTCCCCTTAAAATTCGTATGTTGAAATCTGAACCCTCAATGTGATGGTATTAGGGGTGGTGCCTTTGGGAAGGAGGAGCCCTAATGATGGAATTAGAGCCCTATAAGAAGGGACACACAACTTGTTTCCTCCCTCTCTCCCTCTTTCCCCCACCCCTCCTTTCTTTCCCTCTCCCTGTCTCCTTCTCCCTCCACCATGGAAGACACAGCAAGAAAGTGGCCCCTTAGAAGACATGAGCAGACATTTCTGCATGGCCAACATCCAAATGGCCAACAGACACATGAAAAAGTGCCCAACATCACTCGGCATCAGGGAAATACAAATCAAAACTTCAATGAGATACCACCTCAGACCAGTCAGAATGTCTAAAATTAACAAATCAGGAAACGACAGATATTGGCGAGGATGCGGAGAAAGGGGAACCCTCCTACACTGTTGGTGAGAATACAAGCTGGTGCAGCCACTTTGGAAAACAGTGTGGAGGTGCCTCAAAAAGTTGAAAATAGAGCTACCATATGACCCAGCAATTGCACTCCTAGGTATTTACCCCAAAGATACAAATGTAGTGATCCAAAGGGTCACGTGCACCCCAATGTTTATAGCAGCAATGTCCACAATAGCCAAACTATGGAAAGAGCCTAGATGTCCATCAACAGATGAATGCATAAAGGAGATGTAGTATATACATACAATGGAATATTATGCAGCCATCAAAAAACGAAATCTTGCCATTTGCGACAACGTGGATGGAACTAAAGGGTATTATGCTAAGTGAAATAAGTAAATCAGAAAAAGACAATTATCATATGATCTCACTGATATGTGGAATTTGAGGAACAAGACAGAGGATCATGGGCGAAGGGAGGGAAAATGAAACAAGATGAAACCGGAGAGGGAGACAAACCATAGAGGACTCTTAATCTCAGGAAACAAACTGAGGGTTGCTGGAGTGGAGGGGGATGGGAGGGATGGGGTGGCTGGGTGATGGACACTGGGGAGGGTATGTGCTATGGTGAGCGCTGTGAATTGTGTAAGACTAATGAATCACAGATCCATACCCCTGAAACAAATAATACATTAATGTAAATTAAAAAAAAAAAAAAAAGCAGCCCTTTGTAAACCAGAAAGAGGGCCCTCTACCAAGAACCCAATCATGCTGGCACACTGATCATGGACTTCCAGCTTTCAGAACCACGAGAAATAAATGTCTGTTGGTTAAGCCACTCAGTCTGTGGTATTCTATTATAGCAGCCCAAACTAAGACACATTCTAGACAGAGGGACAAACGTACAAAGACACCGGTGAGAGAAGGAGAAATGTGGAAAGACAAGGAAAATCCTTGCAAAACATCTACTTTATAAATGACTTGTAAACAAAGGATATTGGTAAGAACTAAGGAAAACTGAATTAAGTATGGACTTCTGTTAAATAGTCAATGTTGGTTTATTAATTGTAACAAATGTGTCATACTAATTTAAGATGTTAACAGAGGAAACTGGGTACAACATATATGGGAACTCTAACTACATAAGCAATTTCTGCAAATCTAACATTGTTCTAAAATATGAAGTGTTTTTAAAAAACCAAATTATATATATATATATTCATATATATATAATTTCATCCTGATTTTGCACATACACAAAAATAAACCCTAAGTGAATTAAAGACCCAAGTGTGAAAAGTATACTTTAAAAAAATGTTTGAGAAAAATAGGATAATTCCTATATGAAATTAGGAGAGGAAAGGATTTCCTGAACAAAACATAAAAAGTACAACTTATAAAATATCGATAAACTTGATATCTAAATTTTAAATTTTTGAATGAGAAACCATCATAAACAAATGTTAACACAAGCCAAACACTGAGAGACATTAATTGAAATCTATAAGACAAATAAAGGATTAGTATTCAAAATATTTAAAGAATGCCTCAAACCCATTAGAAAAGAACAAACACATTCACTTTTTCAATAAATTAGGATAAATTGTTTGTTTAATAAATAAGAGATTATAAAGTCCCCAGTATTGTTTTTCTTAGGAAAGTCATATTCAAATGTGGTCCTTGGCTTTAACAAAAAGAATTCTGTTATGAACTTCATTCTACAGGGAACTCTGTTTTCCTTTTAAATAAATAGTTACATAATTTTTTTAAATGAAAGAAAAAACAAATCAACAGAAAACAAATAAAAAACAATATTGTGGTGGTTAATTTTATGTCTCTACTTGGCCAGAATATAGTGCCCAGTTGTTTGGTTAAACATGAGTCTAAATGTTGCTGTGAAGGTATTTTCTAGATGTGATGAACATTTAAATCAGCAGATTTTGAGTAAAACAGATGATCCTCCCTAACGTGGGTGGGCATCATCCAATCAACCAAAGGTTTAAGAGTAAAGGCTAAGTTTTCCCAAGGAAAGAGGAATTCTCCAGACTACACAGTTTCCACCTGAGCTTCTAGCCTTGAACTCAAGACTGCAATGTCAACTCCCCTGAATCTCCAGCCTGCCATCTTGCCCTATGCATTTCAGATTTGCCAGTCCCTACAATCTTATGAGCCAATTCTTTAAATTTCCTCAGTAGATACACAGATATAGATAGATAGTATAATAGATATATAAAGAAAAATTTGACCAAGCTGGAGATGTCTATGTTGATAATTCAGATATTTCACATTGAGGGACACAATCTAGATAAATCCTCCTGTACCTACCAAGGACATAGATAGGAAATTGCTCACTGTAGCATGAGTTGTTCCAGCAAAAAAATAAAAACATCCTAAAAGTCCATCAATAGAGAAACATATACATTGTGGCTTTTTAAATGGACTACCATAGCTATTACAATGGGAACATTAGATCTATATGCATCAGCAGAAACATAAA
Organism: Halichoerus grypus; assembly: GCF_964656455.1. Classification (NCBI taxonomy): domain Eukaryota; kingdom Metazoa; phylum Chordata; class Mammalia; order Carnivora; family Phocidae; genus Halichoerus; species Halichoerus grypus. The sequence continues at coordinate 12,221,202 of NC_135716.1, read as the reverse complement.
AGTGCAAGTGGTAATTGTAAAATGGTATATACAGTTTGGTTTGATAACATAAGTGCATATTTTAATACATGGAATATGAAATGCTGTGTGTAATATATGCACATATAATAAATATTTTTTAAAGCATCAGTTGGAAGAATGAACAACAACTACATGGCTTTTTGTTCTGATGAAGGAGGAAGAAGGGGGAAGGAAACAAAGAGATACACTGAATGGAATTTCAACTAAATTTATATTTTGCTTTATCAAAGTCCGAAGCATGTATAAAAATGTTAAGATTTGTTACTAACACAGTGGGAAGTACATGGATATTTGTCACATTACACTATAATTTTCTGTCTGTTTGAGTTTTTTATAATTAAAAAAAAAAGGGTCATTTTAGCAATCCAAGTGAGAGATGGAGGAGGCCAGAGGGTAGTGGGGTGTTAATCAAGAAGAGTGGACAGGTAGGGCCAGCCAATCAGCAACACTTACCACAGCAGGTGAGAGAGAGGGAGCAGTGAGAGCATGTGAAGGGTGTGTCCTGGATTTCTGGCTAAGGTGACCCTGTAGGAGGAGGTACCATTCCCCGAGAGAGGACTGGAAGAGGTAGAGTAAGTTGGAATGAGAGAATCTTCTAACGTACTGGCTGTAACACAAGACACGTCACAAACACGCAGTAAATATTCTCGTGACTGATTTGAAAGGAAATATCTGGGGAGCTGGCAGAAGGACATTCTATTTCAAAGACTACACTCTCCTTCTTTCTAGGTATTTTGGGTATATTGCCTCTATACTTGTCACAGGCCAAGTCAACTAGGTAAGTGAGGCTGGGGCCGCATTCTTACATAATCTGGTTACAGATGTTATTAGACAAAAGATTCTAAATGAATCTTATTTGGAACTTTAACAACACCCTAGAGAAAATAGCTATTACATTTCAAGTGGCAAAATATGGCTCCCCTTAAAAAAAAAAAATCAATAAATTCTCTGGAGGAAAGCAGTAAATGACTTCTTTTTTTTTTTTTTTTAAGATTTTATTTATTTATCTGACAGAGAGAGAGAGAGAACAAGTAGGCAGAGAGACAGGCAGAGGGAGAGGGAGAAGCAGGCTCCCCGCTAAGCAGGGAGCCCGATGCGGGGCTCGATCCCAGGGCCCTGGGATCATGACCTGAGCCGAAGGCAGACGCTTAACTGGCTGAGCCACCCAGGCGCCCCCAAATGACTTCTTTTTTAGGATTTTATCAGTAGTTTTCCTGCTATACAGGCACCGTCTATAAAATCATACTCAAAGATGATCTGGTTGAAAAGAAAGTCAACTATAATATAGATCAAAAGCCTGTTTTGTATTTGACATGTTTGTAATATTTGCCATTTATTGTTAGAAGTCCCTTCAAATCTAACCCAGCTCCCATAGAGCCTGGGTGACCAAACTGACCTCCCCTTGGCCTCACCTGGTTTCTCCTTAACTACTGCTAGGTGACAAGCAGAAATAATTAACACAATATCCATCACAACAGGTTATAATTTTGTATTTCCATGCCCTTTTTTATGAACCATTGGACCATTTGGGAACAAGAGGCAAAGTTGGATAAGGGGGCAGCCAAGCAGGCAGCTACTTGGGATCCATAATCTATAAGGAATTGTAACAGAAATATGGCACGCACTGGATTATATTTGTTCATCCAATTCTTACATAACGAGCAAAACAGAAACTGGCCCCACTACCTTAGAGGAAGATGACATACCTGAGTGGAGGTATAAAACACTACTGGGGGGCACCTGAGTGGCTCAGTCGTTAAGCGACTGCCTTCAGCTCAGGTCATGATCCCAGGGTCCTGGGATAGAGCCCCGCATCGGGCTCCGTGCTCTGGGGGAAGCCTGCTTCTCCCTCTCCCACTCCCTCTGCTTATGTTCCCTCTTTCGCTGTGTCTCTCTCTGTCAAATAAATAAATAAAACATTAAAAAAAAATAAAACACTACTGGCCAGCCTCAGTCCCTGTTGCACATTTTTGTTGCAGGTATGTGTAAATCACAGTGTGCAGGTCCCACCTCACCACTGACCCAGTGACCAGACAAATGGACACTATCCGGTGTCAGCAAAATCATCTGTAATCCCACACCAAATAACACATAATGTAGTTCTAGTAACTAAAACCTGTGTCTTTATTACAGTATGTAGAAGGACCACAAAGAAGGTTTACGCCTCAGAAAATTGTAATTCCAAAATCATTTCACATAATTAAGACTATTTTACACGCAGGACATGTAACAAGTCTCTTATTTTGAACATAAAATGTTGTAAAAGTTTTATCTATGGAAAGGAAGTTTCTCCCATCCTACTAAGTAAATATTTAAAAATAAAAAAAGTATTTGTTGAAGGGGCTTGCAGTTATTGCCTAGATGAGTCTTCCATTTCTTATTCTGGCCATATGCGAGGCCATGTGTGTAGTTACAATCTTTTCTCCTAACACTGAGTGCGGTGCTTGGCACCTAGTAAGTATTCAATAGGTGTTCGATGAATGAATGAAATTAACAATACTCATTATCTACTCACCCTTCAGTGTCAGAAAATCCACTAGCTCCTGTGACATCCTGTGATTTTATTACAGCACAACTCTGATTGTTAGGAAAGAATTTGTAAAATTTAAGAATCTATTGATTGTCCTGAATCTCCCAATTATGGAAATATTCTTGGGACACATTGATCTAATATTATGCACAGATATCATTACAGATAAAGTATGGAACTCGATCATGAGTCCCAATCCTAGGAAACACAGAGACCCTACCTGACAACATTTGAATTGTGAGCATTCTAGTTGACCTTCCTTATGACCTTGACCTTTGCACACACATTTTTGGTGGCAAGGGAGAAGAGAATTGGCAGCTTTTTCCAGAACTTCTATTTGATAAAGATGAAGACTTTCTAAAGAAAGTAGCGGAAAGAGAACACTAAATCTGAATTTCTCTTACTCCAAATACAGTAGGGAAGAAAAGACTACTGATAGGGAAGAAAAGACTACTAATACTGTTGGAGCACATATTACATGCCCCATCATCTCACTGATTCCTGACAACTATTCCTGAGCCATGTACTACTGACTCCATTTTAAAGGTGGGCCATTAGGACTCAGAAACATTAAGTAATTTGTTAAAGTCATAGAAAGAGTGGGATGGCCAGCATATGTATCCAGGTCTGCCTGGAAACTTGTCCACCTAGGATGTTAGCTAGGTTCAATACAATTAGGATCAGTGTGTATTCAACTAACTCATTCAACAGCCAACTTGTCCACCCACACCTACACCCTGAGCAGGAAGAGAAGAAGAACTTTTAAAATTATTTCCATAATGAGATGCTAAAGTCAGAGGAATTAGAGGGAAGACCATCAAGAGAGTTCATGGGAATTATCAGATACTCTAAATCTGCCCAAGGTTAAAGAGGCTAGAAGTGGCTTTAATATGTCTACAAGACACACAGTACCAACAATCCGTTATTTAAAGGGGCTCACTGTGGTGGTGATTCTCAGAAAAAGGAAGCACCAAAGGGTTGGCTTAGTTTTTTAAAAAAACCCTTACTGACTTAGATATGTCTCCCCAGAGAGCATGCCTCTTGAGAACCTTTGAGAATCACTGAGAGAAAAAAAAAAAGGTTGTTCTATTGTTTTACTGTCAATGCTATTTTTTTCCCCCTACGAAACAAAGATCAGCCAGGTTAAATCCTATCCCAGAAGTTAAATGATCTATTTTTAAACTCATGCCACTCATTTGTATTTTGTATATTCAACACTGCTACACCTGATGCCACTCAAAGTGAGGGACATTGATCTGAATGAAGCATCAGCACCAGCCGGGAGCTTGTTAGAAATGCAGAATCCCAGGACCCACTGTGGTCCTATTGGTCTAGAACCTGCATTTTAACAAGATCCACAGGTGGTTCTTATGCATTTTGGCTTTTGAGAAGCACTGGTTCACATGACACTTAAATAGTCTCCCTTTACCTCCCCATTAGTAAGAGGGAAGCATCCCTCCTATGTGTTCAACAGCAACTCACAAGTCCCTTATCATCCACTTATGACACGGTGTTCAAATTGCTTGCTTGAAGGTCTCCCTTTCCACCTGGATATAAGCTCTTTGAGACAAAGACTGGTGCCTTCCATTTTCACCACAATGATTATTGGCAACTAACAGTGCCTGGCACAGAGAATATTTTCAGTAAATATTAGAAATCCCACAGGATTGTGAGTTTGTCAAGGTCAAGAACCACATATTGGTATTTGTGTGTCTTTAAGACGTAGCAAGGTTCTGGCATATGATAAATGCTCTATTTATGTTGATTTCTTGAATATGTGCCTGATTCAGCCCAGAACATGCAATGGACTGAAAATGTACCCAATGTTACTTTTGTCAAGCTTTCTCTGATGTCTTCCCATTCTAATGAAGCATTAATTCCCCTGTGTTCTTACACCATGTTGTTCATTGATAATAACAAAAACAAACACTTAAATGGTTTTCAGTTTGCCAAGTAACTTCATCTTCACAGTCTCATTAACTCTTAGATTAACGATCAAGAACACTTTCTTTGTGCCAATCTACAAAGTTCAGCTAAGTCCTTGATAGTTAGAGTCAGATTCAAAGAGTATGCAATTTTCCCAATGTCACAAAGCTTGTGGGTGACAGGTCAGGGTGTGTTCTCAGATCTTCTGGCCCAGTGCTCCTTCCCACTATACGACACTGATTGTTGAAATCAAATGGCATCTGATCGTTTAGGAAAGTTACTCAGGCATTGGATGGCATTTGATTTTACTTCACATTTTCATTACAACTACTTCATTCAGCTATATATACTAATTGCTATTTTTTTTTCAAAGAAATGTGTCCGTCTGGTTCTATAGTAAGTGCCTTCTCTATCTGTATCTTGATCTATCTTTCTCTGTGTTCATCCACTTATCCAAATTTTATTGACCATTTCTGAACAGTGTCAGCCCAAGAGTGGTCATTCAATATTGGTTTAGTTGAACTGATTAGCCTCTTTTGATCGATATTGATGATTTGAGTCCCTGAGATTCACTGGTGAAATAATCGCATTGCCAGATGACAATTATAAAGTCATCGAACATTAGAGCTAGCAGATGCCTTTGGAGATTATCTCCTGTAACCTCCACTTCTGCCAGATGAAGAGACTGAGCAGCAGAGAGGAAGAGTGACATGGCTGAGTTCACATTACAAAATGTTTTATGTCACTTTTCCTGTAGGGACCTGAATTATCTGCCTTATATGCCTGCATTGATCATAAGCCAGTTTGTTGCCAGATCCCCACTTAACTTGGGCATAGAACCAAATAATTTAAAAGTACGCCCAAAGCCCCCATATAATAGATGCCTTCTACAGCTCGCAGCTGACAATGTACTCATATTGCTGATCCTGAGAGAAATTTGGAATGATGAGATGGACTGCCACGTGTAAATATTCATGATACAAACGCATCAAGCCTTGAATAAGAACATATGTGAATAATTAACAAGATCATGATTTGTAGCATCACTGTAATAGATAACCTGGCTCCCAGCAAGAGCCTAACTGAAGCTGCTTTTCCTTTTACGAGGCAACAACAACAACAAAAAATTTGAGACAGTCCATTGTAATGTTTGTTATCACTTTTGTGAGATATGGTTTTAGAAGCTGAATCTTTCACAGTTTTTCTTCTAAAGTAGCTAAACACTCGTTACTAGACACTATTTAAGATGGTACATTCTAAGCTCTTTGAGAAAAGTGACACAGGTATAATTATATGATTTATTCACTCATCTGTGATGGTACTAACCTTGTTCTTTTCCTTCTCTTCCACCTTATACCTAAGAAAAAGTAACTCTGTTGTTTGACTCAGTATTGAAACATGAGGGTTATTTTCAGTTTAGCAGCCTGATTGTTCTTAGGAAAGACAAAACAGTCACTATCCTCCCTTGGATGCTTTTCCCTAAGAACAAAACTCCTCCCACCTTTTTCATCTCACTCAGAAGAAAAGAAGAAAATCTGAGGACACAGCCTCCTGTGTTACTTGTGTACCCTACCGTCCAGCCTCTCCCTCTCTTCCTCCCTTCCTCCCTCCCTCCCCTTCTCTCCCCACAGACAGAAAAGTCTACTTCTTTCTCTTACATAAAAATCATCACTTTGAAAGACCTTTTGAAACCACCTTTTAAAGCTAAATATGTACCTACCCTATGGCCCTGTAATTTTATTCTTTGACACAGGTCAATGAGTACATCTGTCTACCAAATGACAAGGATAAGACTTGCATAGCGATCTTAGTCATAATAGCTAAAAACTAGAACCCAAATGTCTATCTACAGTAGAATCGATAAATAAATTGCAGAATATCCATAAAGTGGAATACTATGCCACAGTTAAACAGAACATCTCCTCCAAGAATGTCACAGTCGCATCTCACAGAGACAACAGTGAATGAGTGAAAGAAGCTGACCACAAAAGCGTACACACTGGTTAATTCAGTATATGAAATTCAAGAACAAGAAACTATACTGTAGTGATAGAAGTCAGAATAATGGTTACCTGATTTTTTAGGGATAAGAGGCAGACAGTGTAGGTATGTCCTTACAAAGGGGCGTGAAGGGTCCTTCCGGGGTGTTAAAAATATTTATACTTAAGATTTGTGTATCTATACCTCAGTAAACATTGTGTTTAAATGATAATTGACATTTTCCTCCCAATAGCTGGCAATCGCCAGAATTATGTATACAGTGGTGTTGCTAGTTTAGTGCTCTTTCCCTTAGCAGCCACCCACTTTGGGTTATCCACATTTTTTTTCATAAAGGAGTTCCTTTTAGAAAGCGTGTATCCTGACCACAACAAAATATTTTGAAATAAAAATTTGAACACAGCTTAACAAAAACATTTTAACAAAAAATCATTTTCATGATACATGCAAATTCAGGGCAGATGTGTTCAGAAGAATAACCCAAGTCCACCCGCCACTAGAAGAAAAGTAAAAATGAATAAGCATTTCTGAAATCTTGCAATGATTTTCCCCCTGGCTTCTAGTCAAGCCTGGAAACAAATACAGAAAGGCCTCTCTGGGAAGATGGGACTAGAATCCTCAGACAGTGGTGGGTGACTAGGGAAACTTAACTCAGCTTTGAAGTCTAGGAACACCCCTTATGGGAAAAAGATGAAGCCCATTTTAGGGTGACCTATTCTCTCCTTTTCATATATACATGTATTACCTCATTTAACATCTTTAAGATCAGTAGCATCACAGACATTAAGCAACTTTCCCCCAAAGCCAAAGAGCTTTTTGGTTGGGGGCCCCAGTTGGGTCCCTCACTGTCTAACTCCCAGATTTTGTGACATGCCATTTCTAATTTTACTGGCTGGATTTCTTAGTGCGGCTACTAGACTGAAATACTTGGAAAGGACTTAAGGATTACCTAGATTAGTCATAGTATGTTTTTCCCCAATAAAGTACATAGTATCTTTTTTTATTTAGTCTATCTTGATAAAAAAAAAATCTGTGAATTTACCCTGCCACAAATCAAATGAGACTAAGACTACTGCCCTACAATTCACACAACTGTTTGAGCCTGTCTCTTGTTTTGTTCTGATTGGTTTCTCCCTCTGAGAGTTTTGGAGGTGGGGAAGTGGGCATGATCCCCGACTTCTACCCTCCTCACAGCTCCTTGGATACCTGTTCAAGGTATACCCTGGCACCTAAGGCAGTTTGCCTCTAGTTCCAACCAACAGCTTGTCCCTAAATGCTGACTGGCTTGGTGCTCTGGACACTGGAACCTAACAGAAACACAGTCTGGAAACCAGCTTCCAGCTCCAAACACTTCTTTCCCCCACCAGGCTCCCCTCAGCAGCCATCCTCAGAGCCTTCCAAAGCGATCTCTGTGGATCAGAATCTGGGGGAAATATGCTGTGTCTTGGAAGTCTTCTATGGAAGCAAAGCTTAAAGAATTTAACATCTTGACTCCCCAGGAGTCCTTCACAAGTAGCTCTGGTGCACCAGTTACCCAGCCAGGCCTGGGGCAGTCTCATCAGATTTGGTTGTCACACAGTCTGCTTGCAATTGGGGATGCTTCTTCAGGGAGGCAGAGTAGAACCTCCTAAGTTCCTGACGTGGCAAAAGGCTGCCCGTGGTGGTCACGTGACATGTATTTGCTGCCTTTCTCTCTCCAGGTTAAGAATCAGGGAACTCTGTAGAGTCCACTTAGATTAACCAAAGTCAGTTTATCAAAGTAGAGTAGCTATGGATAACTTACGTGCATTCTGATATTAACAAAATTTCTTTAATTAAATGACAAGTAGAAATGGAAGATTCTGGTTAGGAAAATGGGACAGCCATATAATGGGAATTTTTCCCCCTCTTAGAAATATTGAGGAAAAGTTTGTGACCTCCTCTCTACCTCTCACTCATATGTCTGTGCAGGGGAACAAGTAGCTCAATCTGTTTTCTCTGTCCCTGCTGCTCTGTGCCTGTGGTCAAAGTCCATTCAGGTGGAAGACTGGGAGCCCATCCCGGGATTGGGGTTAAGCCATAGAGCTCAGTGTAGATTGCCAGTAATATTTTAAAAGATTATGTGCTTGGATATTTATGAGACCTATATTTCAGAGATCCAAGAAGTTCAGGTAATGCTAGAGAACACTACAAAGAAGAAATTCTCCAACAACTTGGCTTAAGAGCTCAACCACTATCCATACCATTGCATTTCTTTGTATAGCCTTTCTTGTCTCCGTTCCTCTCCCCCCACACACTTCCTATCACAGAGAGAACCACCACTGAACTTTGTGTTTATCATTCCCCTGAATGTTTTCATATTTATACTTATGCATTCCTTTGCAATATCAAATTTTGTTTTGCTTGTTTATATTTATATATGAAGAGCATATTAACATATTCATATAAATAGTTCTTTTTTACTTGAGTCACATGTTACTCAATATTATGTCATCAGGGTTTACTCACATTAATAGACGTATTGCTAGTACATTCATCTCAACTGATTATAGTATCCCCATGGATTAATATACTGCATATACATGGTGATGGATATTCAGGTGGTTGTCCATACTTCACTATTAGAGGCATGCTATTATGAATATTCTGTGATATGCTTCCATGTACACACATGTGGGAGTTTCTCCAGGGTGTGTGTCTCAGAGGAGAATTGCTGCATCCTAAGGTAAATGCATTTTGACTGTTACATACACTGCTAAGCTGATATCTGGGTCTCTGATTCCTCATCTTTTTCTTAGTTTTGCAGATCCCATAGAAGAGAGGAGATGACTTAATGCTTCCTTCGTCTTCTACCTAAGGTAATATTTCTTCCTCCTTTTGCTTTGCGAAGGCTTTATCATTTCTCAAGACTCGGCTAAGTTTGTCTCTCCTGTGAAAGCTTCCCCGAGCCCAACAGAGTGATCACTCCCCCTCATCTGAGCTTTCGTGGATGGCATTTCTGAATGGACTTGTCAATTACCAAACCCTGTAGATCCTACCTGTATTGTACCTATATATTGGCACAAATTTCACAAAGGCTCTAATCTCTGGAAGAGACACCAAAGAGTAGATTCCCAAAAACCATACTATAGGAACACTGTGTCCTTCAATAGATTCCTATTCACCAAAAACTCCAACAATTAGAAAGACTTACCCAACAGTGGCATCCTTGGCATTGCCCTTGATCCTCTCTTACCCAGAACACTTGGGTTCTTTATGGAAGTTGGAGCATAAAATCAATTTTGTTAACTCTAACATCAACACACACATAGGTCATACAGTCCCTACCCACATTCTCCTGCCATCTACTTGATCAGAGAAGGTACACATGTAAAACTATTTTAACAAGAAAAATCCACTTGTGGAATTACAAAATTGTGGGGCTTTGAAAGCTAAAAGGGCTCACAGGTGATATCAACAAAATCTCCCTTCGAGAAACAAGAAACAAACTTTTGAGGTGATGTTTCACCTGAGATAACAGCCAATTAGTAGCAAACAGCTCATGATAACTCATTGCTTTAATTCAGCAAATATTTATAGAACACTCAACTGTACCAAATCTCTATGTGTATGTTAATTAGGATAAACCTGAGGAATTCAATTTTGTTAAAACTTTCTTGTAGATCTACTCTGTGAGTATTGCCATGTAAGTGTATCATGGACTTTACAGAAAACATTATTATCACTAGAGTTTTCACAAAACTTACGTGTCATCTGGTGGCAGTCAAACAGAAAAATGGTGACACCTGAGTATGTACCAGGATGTAAACTTAGAAGTTTCAACTGAGGTGGCGAGATAAAATAGATAAGAAATTTCAAGGTGGGATACTATACCACCTGCAGACATTTCAAAGTAATTCTGAGTCATATGGATCTGAAACCCACAAAGAAAAGAGGTCAAAAGAATAGAAATTAGGAAGAATATTTTTGTGAAAATTATTTATTTGGAAAAGCTATGCTAAGACCCCACCCCTCCTTTCTCTTCTTGCCATTTTACTTTAAATTTAGAGAAGGGCTTTGGCAGGACTATTTGGCTCTGTGTTTTCAGGATCTGGGGGGGACGTGGGGACTTGGAGAGTGACACATGCCTGAAGAATAAAGGTGAGAGGCTGGATGGAATGGCCCACAGTTATAAGGCAGGTGGGGGGTGGGGCCTTGGGAAGTCATCGCACTCCCCTCTGTGTGGATTAGCAGTCTTCTAATATGAAATCTCATTGGAAAGGTCAGCCATTTAAATAGGAATCCTATCAAAGAAGTCTTCTGCCAGAAGGCAAGGTGATCCATAGAATATATGCGGAGTAGACTGCCAGAAATATGCATTGAGTATGGATAAAGACCACACCAGTCAGAAGTAAAGGCACTGTCCTTGTCTATGGAGTCCCACTTAGAGAGTTCGGTAGGAGAGCCATTAAAGAATCCACGGAGATGCCCATGAAAGGTTAGCTGAACCCATCAGCTAGAACCCATCTTGTAAGCCAAACTTACAACTGACCAACTAAGAATTTTCTCCCTCTACTCCCATTTCTCCCCCTGCACTCAACAGAGGACAGGTTGTCAACTTAAGCTTAATAGGTACACAGATGGAAGAGAAGGCAGGAAGGAAGGGTTAATCATACCTCATTCTCCAAAACACAGACTGGCCTACTTGGGCTGCCCCAACGTAGTGAGTGGATTGGGAGAGAGGTCTTACCTTTAACCAAAGACTAAAGTATTATTTTGTAGATTACCATGTCCACTATTCATTGGATATTTCTGACTCATCTGATTTTGATATACAAAATGGTTATCTTTATTTCCAAGAATGTCTAGAAAATTATGCAATGTGCTAAAATTTTCAAGGGCCAGGGTAACTGCCCCTAATATCTAAATAATTAAGAGTAGAAGATAAAAATGAAGCTGTGCTGTGATTGCTGTGATTGCATTCCATGAGTCCTGGTCGTTCCACATACTGGTTACAAATATGGCCTTGTGCTAAGCACTTCATATGATTTTGTTTAAGTCTTATCATGCAAGTTGGATATTAATACACTGACTTTTCAGAGATAGTTCAGAGAATTTAAATCACTAACCTAATTAAATACATTACTATGTTAGTAACTAGAAGAACCTCCCTCCTCCCAGCACAGGAGCATCTGTGTGGCTCCAAAGGCCATTTTCCTTCTGCTCTGTAATGGCCTCAGGTAATCAGGCAGACAAATGGCAGCAGGAAATAACAAAATAAGTAGCACAAAGTTTTATCGGCATAACCTGAATGGTAAGTCTCAACTTAATGTCAAATCCAAAAGAAAACCCACATCAACCACACAAAAAAAGTCTTAGGACTGTAAGCATTAACTGAAGTCACTTTAGAAGGCACCAAAGAGAAGTTCCGTTCCTAACACAATGCAAAATTTCTTAAAATCTCCTTCTCCATTCTCTTCTAATCTCATATAATCAGCTGCCCTCAATCTCTCACCTCTTCACTCAAAAACATCCAGAACTCTCTTCCCTAACTCAGGGAGTTTACTGACTTCACTCTCTAAATTCTCTTGCTAGCCTGTCAGATGGACGGTTTCCTCTGAGAAGGTCTTTATTCTTCGCAATAATAAAGCAAACATTTCTCCCTTCTTGCACCCAGTCTAGCCTGACGTTCATCGCCATAATTAACACGCTGAGAGGGGTCAGAGGTGATGGGAGAGGGGAATGTCCATAAATATTTTATGTTACATTTTATCTCTCACATGGGAGTTCACAGAACGGGAATCTATTTGGACTTGAGTAACAGAGACTTCAAACAATAATAGCAATTATATTGGCCCTGAAGGAGGGGGAGAGTTTGGGTTCTTGTGATATTAGTACATCAACATTATGTCTACTCTCTTATTCCAAATGCTAAGAGGTTGAAAGACAAATTCAAGTACAGTTGACCCCCAAACAGTGGGGGGTTAGGGCCGCTGACCGCGCCCACCCCCTTGCAGTCAAAATTCACATGTAACTTTTAACCCCCCCGAAAACTTAACCACTAATCGCCTACTGTTGACTGGAAGCCTTGCTGATAACATAAACAGTTGATTAACAGATATTTTGTATATATTTTATTCACTGTATTTTTACAGTAGAGTAAGCTAGAGAAAAGAATGTTAAGAAAATCATAAAACACTTATAGTACTGTATTTATCAAAAAAAAGTCCATACATAAGCGGACACACGCAGTCCAAACCCATGTTGTTCAAGGGTCAACTGTATGCTCTACCATAAGACATTTTCTCCTACCTTTCAAAGGTGTTTCCTGAGGAGAGCAGCCATCACTAAGTGTAAGCTCTAGGAAACCTATAATCAGTTTCTCTCTCTAATTGAGTACTTTCTTTCCTTAAGTTTTGGCAGAAGCATGAAAATAATTTACTGATTTAGGAACTGGGTGGAGTAGACCACAGAAGGACAAATCAAAAACATCTGGAATGAACTAGTTGTGAGAGAGAGGGAGGGAGGGACTAAGGGAGGGGAAGGGAGAGAGGGGGGTGGGGGGAGGGAGGGAAGGAGAGAGAGGGAGAGAGAGAGGGTTTTCAAATGAAACAAAGTACAGATGATTTGGCCAAATTTAAGCCAAGCCAAACACTCACATTAAACATTGCACTTGGGTCTGGTTCAATAGCGGGAGCCGGCAAGAAGGAGCGTCAGCCAACATTGCATCAGACACACATTGTGGATGGAGGAAATGAGTTCAGTCAAGCCAGCTGTGACTTCAAAGGGGCTGCCTTCTCGGAGAACAGTGGGAAAGGGTTCCCTCTTCAGTGAGGATAGCAAAGTTCAGCCAAAGCCAATGGACTTCAGGAGGAGAGAAATTATATTCAGTGTACAAGAAAGGCTATTTTCCTTCCATGAAGGGGCTGTGACAGTCAGAAAAGGAAGGAAGATGATGGGGAAGAGAGGTGAGAAGAAAAGATTCTGACACTCATTTGGGGACTGGAGTCTTATGTGCATAATTATGAAATGGAGTGTTTGTGTATAGAGTAGGTTGCTTTTCAGCTCAGACACCTCCTTGCCTGAATCATGTTTCCAAATCTGTGGGAGGAGAGACCATAGGATTCCTCCCCCAACTGATTCCCATAGTTTCTTTTCCCCTTTGTACTTCTAGAAAACCACACATTTCTTTCAAATTATTTACTCAACACAAATTCACTAAGGGACAAACAGTGGGTTGGACCCTGGGAATACAAAGACAAACAAGACAGTCCTTTTTCCAGGAGTTCACAGTCTGAAGGAGAACTAGACACATACACAGGATTATGGTATTGGTCAATAAATCTTATGTTAGAGCAGTGATTCCTGAAGTGTGATCACCTTGACCAGCATCAGCATCACCTGGGAACTTGTTAGAAATGAAAATTTGTGGGTCCCCGCCCAAACCTACTGAATCAGAAAGCTGAGGTTGGTTTAATAAGCTCTCCAGGTGATTTGGATGCATGCTAAAGCTGTAGAAATCCCTTGATAGTGGAAAACAGAGGACTTTGGAGCAGAGACACAACAAACTTGAGCCAACCTAGAGCTCCCCTGCCATCTATAAATCACTTTCAGTCCCTTCCAGGGCAGATTCTAAATAGGATGCTCTCTGGTAATTCTCAAGAATGATACACAAGTGCATGTTTTGTCTCTATGTCAATTGTAAGAACTTCAAGAGCAGGGGCTAATTCCTCTTTTGTGTGTTTTTTTTCCTTCGTTTCTTTTCCTTTCAGGCATCAGCCCAAAGAACATACAGGCATTGAAACTAAGTTTAATTCACAACTTCCAGTGGTGTGTGGGTTATATGTTCACAAGGAGAAATTGGCAAATATATACTTAAAAATTCTCCTAATTCTCATAGGTTGCAGGAGAATATAAATGTTATCTCTCGCAAGCACTCATTGATGCTTGAATCCTCTCTGTGATATCCTTGCCAAGGGTTTGTTCTTCTTATGCTTGAGTGCCTGCACTGATCTCACTATCTAGGGATACACTTTGCTTCCTTTCAGACAGCTTTGTTAGGAAGAGCTGGCTTCTTCTGGGCTGAAATTTACCATCATTTAAATTCCATTTGTTAGTTATAGTCCTATCTCTTGGGAACCCATAGCAAAGATACTTACATATTAATGTGACATATTTCAAGTATTTGAAGTTAGTAATTATGTAGCATATGACACAGGTTAAACTTATAGACTCTGGAACAAGATTGCCTGCATTCAAATTCCTGTTCTGTTACTTATGAGCTCTGTGACCTTGGAAGAGTTATTTACTATCTCTGTAGCTTTGTTTCTTTATATACATAAAACTATATAATAGCATTACACAAAGGGCTTTTGTAAGGAATGCATGAATTAATATATGTAAATGTGCCTGGAAGACAGCACTCTAAAAGTTTGGGCTATTATTAATCATCATTATCATAGAAAGCTTGTCAAGTATATGACACAGGTCATCGTTCTAATTCTTTAGTCACTCACCAGGTGAGCCTCTTCACTCCCATGGTTTCAGTCACCATCTATATGTTTGTGAAAATGTCTTCATTTTCCCTCTGAGCACACAGCTAAATGCAAGGGGCCAGTTGGGATTATATGAATTGTTCTGGCCACTATCATTTGGGTGGAAATGACGCACACCACTTCTAGTCCTGGCCCCTAACATCATCCTGAGAAACCCTCCATTCTCTTTCTCTCTGTTCATCAGCTAGTTGAGTGTATAGGAAGGATGCCAGACCAGGACTCCAAGAAGGCTCCAGGAAGAGGTGGAGCCCTGAGTTGGACAAGAAGCCTAGATCTCTGAGTCAGTGTTTGGAGGAGAGCTGCCTATGAGAGCTACCAGCCTGGAACATCCACGTGGGGCTTTGTGTGAGCAAGAAATAAACATTTATTGAATTAAACCATTGAGATTCTATAGCCTATCATGCCTAACACAGTGACGCCCTCATTTATATGTATTGCTCAGACTTCGCTTCTGAGGTCCAGAACTATACATTTCACTTTCTATTCAGCCTTTCTACAATGGACCCTCAAGTAGGGTAGTAAGTCAACTCAAGACTTGAGGGATCAGACCATCTGCGTTGAAATACCAGTCCTGCCAGGTACCAGCAATAGGACCATTGGCTGAATTATTTAACTATTCATAACTGTACATACTTCACAGTTGTTAGAATATTAAGTGGGTAGATGTGTATAAAACACTTAGAATGGTCAATAGTCCATAGTAAATGTTCAGTAAATGCTGTGGCACAGTTATTATGACCATCTTATTCTGAATTTGCTCCTTCCCTTTAGTCTTCCATATGAATAACTGGTCATTTCCCCACCATCCAACGAGCTGTTAAAACCAGAAACTTGCAACTCAATCTTGAATCAGTTTTTTCTTCATCATCCCACATGGAACCAATCACCCAAAACTGATTGATCATACTCCTTAAATATTTCTGAAATCCATCCACTTCTCTCTATCCTCTTGTGTTGTGCCCTCTCCATTTTAAAGGCACCAGCATTCATGGCTCTGAACAGTTGTATCCTTACTAGTCTTTTCAAATCCATCCTCATGCCCTTCAAATTCATTCTTCACAGGGAAATGGAAATGTTCCTTTTAAAATTCAAATCTGATCTGGTCACTCCAGTATTTAAAAAGCACTCATACTTTTTGTTGCCCTTTGGAAAGACCAAATTCCCAACCCATCACTTCAGTCTCTCCTCACCTCCACCTCAGGACTTTATCTCTGGATTTCACCAATGCTGGGCTTTTGTCATCTTCATAAATGTGCCACAGGTTGTCCCATTTTTGAGGTTTTCACATGTGGGCTACTTCCACTTAGAACGAACTTTCTCCCCACCCCCAGTTTACCGAATTAATTCCTGACCCTTCTTTACATTCCAGCTTAAGTGCTACACTGTCCAGATAGGCTTCTTCACCATCTCTGCCCATGCTAACACTAGTACTTTCTTCTGCCCTCAGTCAAAGAGGGGGAAAAAAATTTGCACTGGCAACAGCTTTGCAGCAGTCCCCAAAGCATGTGGGATTTCTCTAGCTTCTTTGGAGTCGTGACCAATAGTTCTGTCGCCCTCCCTGGATCTAATAAAACTCTGTGATGGGTTTTGGATTACATTCATTCCAAGAGGACTCCTTGTCAGTCCTCGAGTGGCCTTTGTTGTCTACAGCCCCTTGCAATGAATTTGAGGGCAAAGGTCTCGGTTACACCCACCACTGAAATCAGACTCAGCTACACTACATGAGGAACGTATTAAAGGGTGGAATCCAGCATTCATCCTCGCAGAACATAAGCAATAGCTCTGCAACTATTCCCTGTCTTTACTTTTGATGGTTCTATAACCCACTGCCTCTGACATGGCAGACGGCTAGGATTTCTCCACAAACTCTGACCTGCACAGAGAATAAAATAGCATGTAGCAAAGGAGTCAAATCAAGTCTTGGGAATGTTTTCACTAAGAGAAGAGGTTGAACAAGTTTCAATACAAAAAAACTTATAAATCTCTCTAAGTACTTTTCCCATTTTAATAGTCCCAGCCAGTGCCTTATTATTATTCGCCCCATGTTTGAATAATGGAACGCTTAGATCACTATTTCATCAGGGGAAGGAAATGCTGTATATTCTAAAAAGCACTTTGAATAGAGCTCTCTTCCTCTGCAAGGCCATACTTCACTGAGTTTTCCTAATTGTTAAATGCACAGCTCTGGCTTGAAATTCAAGAATCTGAAGAGTTGTAGAACACGTACTGCACCAGTGAAAATCAGACCATAACAGATCCAGGGCCTTCATTATCCAAGCAAACCTTTCTAATCTCAGATTATTGCAAACAGTGTCAAGATTTTATATCTATACACATGAACACCATATTACTGTAAATAGTGTCAAATATATGTGTCTATACCTGAATTATGAATACATATATATATATGTATTTCTCTCTCTTTATACATATATATACATATTATATGTATATATACATATATACATATATACATATTTCTCTCATATATATATATATATATATATATATATATATATGAGAGAAAAGGCCTAAATTCTGGTCTTCAGGCACTGATATCCAACAGTAGATTGAGTTTGAAAAAGTTCTGAGCCTCAGTTTCTTCATCTGCTAAACAGGGATAATGAGTTTATCTTGGTCACCAGTCAAGGTTCTTTTATGGCCCTAATGAGATAATGTGGGTCCTGAGGCTTAATGATCCAGGATATGTTCAAGAACTTTTCAGGGAAAGGGATTTTCTTAGATCATGTGTGCCATCTGTTCTGGGATCAAACTAATTCAGGGGCTACTTTCATTGTTCAATCTGCAGCATCTCTGATATCTTCTACGGGAGCTCGGAGCAGAGCTGATTTGGACAGCTGAGAGCCCGGCTCTGAGCAGGCCAGAGTCTCTTCCCATTTCCTGTCTAAAATCTTTCTAAAGAAGTTAATTCAAGTGGGAAAATCAGCCCATTGTTTGAAAGAAGCCCAAGGTTCTTGAAATTTCAGGTTCATTCCCCCAAGTGAGCAATAATATGCACTTAAGACAACAGGTAGCTATGTGCGCAATAACTCTGAGCGTAAATTACTTGAAACAACCCTAACACCCAAGCACTGGGGAAGCACATTCACTGGATGGATCATTATACAACCATGAAATAGTCATGAAATTTCTTTTTGAGTAGGAGGAAGTGCTCATGTTCTATCCTTAAATAATAAAGCAAGGTCCACATTTGTGTAACCTGTCTTATATCAATTCTGTGTCAATGAGTTTTGTTGATCAAGATAGACTCCAGAGTGTATAAACAGACAGCAGCTTTCTTCTTTCTTTTAGCTGTCCCTTTAAACCTGTGCAGTGGGCTTCGAGAGGCCGTCTTTTAACTTCTCCAGGTCATCTCAGATTTTGAGATATGTTCTCTGGTCACCTTCAGGCACGAAAACAGTCTCGTTTCAATAACTAAAGTATCCAGTCTAGTATATACCACCAACCACTAATGCAACTGAAGATTTCCCTTCTATGCCCGCTCAGGTTCTGCTTCATGCGTGGGAGCCTGCAGTGAGGAAGAGATAGCTGGTTACCTTCTTTTCTCTCCTTTTCTTTCCCTCTTTTCTCCCTCACTAGTCTTTCTCAGGCTCCCAAGAGTTGAGGCAGGCTTAGATAGAATCTGGTCGTTGTACCCTCTGGGGTGGCACAGTATGGATGACTTGTCCTTCAGGAGCTCTTGAGTCCAACATAAGATCCCCCTGCAGCATCAATAACCTGGCCCTGGACCTCAGACCATCTTTCCCCTCCAAGTCTCAGCCCTTGATCTGGTGGCCATCTTTCTGCTGAGCCACTTAGCTACTTCAAGCAATCCTCTTAGGTGTGACTACTTTCAAAGCAGCCCCGACCTATTACATGTAGGGTTATTGAAGTCTTTGAGCAGATAAGTGGTTATGTCATCGAGTAAACAGCAGCGTGTGCCATACAATAGTACCATCATCACTGACGCCAACGTCGGACCAAGTTCTACGCCATAAGCTAAGAGGATGTCAGAGTGTCCCCATTATCATCTTGCCCTCAAGACACTAATGACCCAGTAGGGAAGAAAGATGTATTCATAACCAACTGAAAAGCCTAGCAGGATGAAACATATGCCCTGCCCTGGTTTCCCAAAGCAACCATGACACCAAACTCTGACTGCCTTCCATGATGCTCCTGAGCCTTCCTGTGAATGTCCCTTTCCCTCCAACAAGCCTGTGAACTCATGGCATGCAGGTCTATGCCTTGTTCCTCTTTACCCCTTCAGCTCCAACTGTGGCTTCTGATAGGAATATGGAAGTGTTTATAAATTTGATGATTGAAACAAATGTCAAATTTTTGGAAGAGGTTGATACACTGTAAGGATCAGACAAGGTTTTTTTGTAGTGGTATGATATTACAATGTAAAATATGAAATTAACTTGTCTTAACTTCACTGTTTACTGTTCTGAACGTGTCTCTCGAGTTCTAGCTCCAGGGTGATAATGCCTTCCTTCCTCATTAGTTGCTAATAAATTTAGGGTGGGAGATAGATTTGTTCAGGTATTTTGTGAGCTAAGTGTTCTGCAAGTATTCATTATTTGAGCAATGAGCATAATAATGCTGGGAAGATGGAGAATTCTCTGCCACATTTTAGCCAAATGCCTTAGTAGGACCTTCTCTGAAGCTCATTTGGCCCATCTGGATAATGGGTACACTAAAGATTACCTCATTGCACTATTATGAGAATTATTATAAAGCAAAGCATCAAGAGCATAGGAAGAATTCAATAAATGTAAAAAATGCATTTGACTTTATGAAAAGTATGAATTACTAACCTTGGAGTAGCTGTAGATTCATCCCATTGTAACAAGTACAAAAATAGGTGTGGCTTTATGGAAACAGTTTCCTGTGAGCGAACTTATTCTATGCCACAATTAAAGCCAGTTGGTAGAGTTGCCTCTCATAGAAGGTAAAGAGCCCCTTTTCCTGGAATGGACCGTGTTCAAGGTGATGACTGTTCAGAGATGTGCAGAACCTAAGTTAGACTAGATGGCTTTGAGGATCTCTCCACTTGAGATTTTCACGAGTTTGAAAATTCAGAAATTTATCATTCATTACTTCAACAAATAAGAATTTGCTGTGCTAGGCACTCTTCACAAAAATCCCTAACCACGTAGAGGGAGATGAACAAACAGATGAATGAATCAATGTTTAGTAATCAGTGTTTAGTATGCCCAGGTGATGATACCTGCTAATATAAGACCTAACATTTTCAGCTGGAGCTGTTTTAAAGTTAATTTAGAGCAGTACCCCCAAACTCAAACCTTAGCAGCAGGAAGGCAAAGAGTTTCAAATGCAATGGTCTCTGAGTCCCAGATGTTTCCTTTCCCTAGCATTTAATATCATCTGATGCAGATGGATCCCTGGTCAGTTGAGTGAACTAATTAATAGTTGATAAGTTTCATCAGGGAGAAGATTTCTATCATGGGGTTCAGTATCCTTCATCAAAGCATCCGGGTGATACTATGAATTTTTCCCCTCTGGTTAATCAAGATGGCTAAATCCAGGAGAAGGGTTCCACAAGGTCAGAGAGATGGAAAAACAGCTACAATTGGCATTCCAGAGCACATGATTGTATCTATTTATATATACCTCCAGGGACACAAGGTAAAAAGGCTCCAGTATGCACAGATAAGATTTTCGAAGATCCTAAAAAGCTAACCGAACCATTCAATCCACTAAGTACCTGCTACTAGATAATGGTAGTTTATTTCTTTTTATCAGAAAACCTCAGTACAACTTAGAAGAGCAATTTTGATACATTTGCCCTGTTTCAAGGACTGGATTAGGCTATGTTTAAACAGAGACACAGACATATTTCTAGGTTTAACCTCAAACATAAATAATTGCTAAAGTGATTTTACATCTCTTATTTAACAGATTTATTCCTGCACAAACCAACCTCGGAGTTAAGCAAAATAGGTCTTAGGGTTTCAGGTGGAAGCGGGAGAAGAATGTAGGCTTTTGGTGTCACAGGTTTTCACATGCACTTAGCCCCTCACTGTTGGGGGCTCTTAAGCATCAATGGGCGTCCAAGAGACGGAAGTGTAGGTTGCAATGTGCCATCCATTCCCTCATTTCTTCATCCACAAACATGGCAGTCACCGGCATGGCTCATAGAATGGGAGAGAGGAAGACAAGCTCAGCAATAGCTATAATAAAAAATGAAATGTGGAGAGCACCATTACAAAGTTATGGAGTGTTATGGGAGTTCACGGGAGGAATATATCACATTAATTTTCTTGTCAGAAGATCCCAGTGGGCTTTGTGGGCAGCTGTACTCAGCTCCGCTGGTGTGGGGGAGGGGAGGAAGAGCACAATCACGGCAGTCCATTGTTTCAGACACTGCACCCAAAACTTCACAAAGGACTGGCCTTGTCAGATGCTTAGGGCGAATGTGCCTGCTTTTAAAGACATGCCCATGGAGTCAGACTTCAGCCCAGAGACCAATCCTGGGCTGTGTAACTTTTAGTGCCGAGAAAGTTCCAGGCAAACAGAATGAGTTGGTCATCCTACCTGGTAAGGCTGTGCCCTCAGACCAGGCAGCTCCCTCAGTAGACCCTGAAGATGCTGACAACTGGAGGCTGTCTGCTGACCCCTCCCTTCACCTGGGCATCAGGTCCTTTCTAGAATGGGCATCTGGGGCAGTGTTTCTCCTTGGATACCCTCTTACCTTCACTGTAGGTATTACACTATTTTGTAGATACATTAGGTTCAATGAACTGCAGAGTCCCACATGAGGACAGGAGCTCTGTAAAATCAAAGAATTAGTCATGATCTGTGTAGGCTCTGAAACTCTTAAAAGGGTCAACTGGCTTGTCTTCAGAGATAGCATCAAGATGAGATGGGGAAGACAGGAATATTTTTCTTTGGTCGATTTAAGGAAGAGAGATCATGGAGGAGCAAATAGGTGGCCAAAGGTTTAATTAGGGAAGGTGGGCAGTCACAGCCCTTGCGGTCTATGGCAGGAAAGGGCTGAGCCCTGGACCTGGCTTGGGAGGATTGGTAGCCCCTAGGACAGGTTTGCTTCAAGGCTTTGTAGTCCCATGGGCAGCCTGCTTCCCTCCTCTTCATTAGCCCTATTTTATAAGCCAGCAGGGACATAAGCTGAATTCTGTGGAGGTGTTCACAAGAAGCTTTCCCCCCTTTCCTGGAGGGATAAAAGACGAAAGAGGGACTGTTCATAGTAAGGAAAGGAAGTGGTTGGAGTGAATTCCACAATTCCTTGGCCTTTTAAGCCTGAAGATGACTAGTTAAATAATTTGATGCACAGACCCTGACCACCATTCTAATGAGCTCTGGTAAGTTGGCACAGAAAATTAATGATAATAAATTAATTCCAGAGAATTCCATTTTATGTATTCAATTATTAATGGTATTAGTGTTATTAATGGTGTCAATTATTAATGGCATGAATAATTAAGAAATCACATCCATGCTATGATGTACAAGGGTTCTAGTGTTGAGCAAATTGCTCAGAATAAATAAACAAACATACCAGGGTTCAGACCTATAATGTTCAGCCAGCCTTCGACGTGTTTCTTGGAAAACACTGGTCCATCATCAGACTAATTTTATTGATGAGGTCTCTGTTACTAGGACTCCTGTCCAAGTCTTACATTATGATAGTAACAAGAAAGAGGGTAGGGGATGGGGGACCATGTTTCCTTGGCAGTTCTGCTTTCTGGGGCGACAGAGGGGAGACTCTGCCTGAAACTGGCATCTATATGAAAGTAGGTATGAGAAGAGGGAGGGCTGTGTGAATTTAGTGAATCCAGAAGAGCAGACAGGTAACCCAAGGCTGACTAGTTAGTGTTGAGTTTAACTTGAAAGACATCAGAAACCCCAAGCAGCTACTGCCCCAACCAGTGCCCAGATTGGGGTTCCAGTAAGCAAAAATGAGAGAGGGACTTCAGGAAAAGTGTAGTTTCAAATGGGACAATTGACTGGCTGTGTGAACGAATATCCTGCAATACCTTCCTGAGCCTCCGGTCTCTCGTTTGTATAAGGGGGATGGTATTTATTCTGAAGGCAGTTTGACAAAGTGAATGTAGGGTTCACAATAAGGTCTCAACGATAACTTCTATTACTCTTGTTGTTGTTTGTTCATATCATTATAAATCTTATGATCCAACCTGACTATGTTATAGGTGAAGAAATTGAAGCCTGAAGATGTGACCTGTCACTCGGTTTGTATATAGGATCTTTCCCTTGCCGCTCCAGGTTGCTATCTTCTGCATCCTGCACTGTTCCAGGAGCCGACCTCCATGCCCGACACTGACAGGCTCCAGAGCCTGTGGGAGTTCTGCTGATAGAGAGACGGAGCAGAGATGGGAAGAAAGGGCAGGAGGAGGCCAGGGCATCTGTTTTCTTGGCTTCTTCCTTGAGAGTTTCCCATCAGCTGGCCATGCATCTCTATAGACAGCTACGGGTATTCCCAAAGTGGCTGTCTACATGATTTTCCCTTTCTGGAATCCTGAAACTGCTCCCACCTCTAGACCCTTCCAGTCTATAAATGATAATGAGTTTCCTGCTGCCAGCTATGAATTACTGTGCTATCCCTTTGTGAAAAATGTTGATCAAATTATCCTACTTTGAGATAGCGGTGACAGAAATGATATGGAGTCCATGTTCTCGGTGTATAATCTTTTCTTTACACTCAATTTTCATTCATAGGCTCATTAAATTATTGTCTACTTGGAACAAGGCCCCATGCTGTGCACAGTGCTATAAAAATCAGAAACATGTGGGTGCCCATTATTTTGAAACACCACTTTATAGGACTCGACCATAGGAGTTAGCAAATTGTTTCTGTGTAAAGAGCCAGAGAGCAACTATTTTAGACACTGGGCCCTATGTCTTTTTTTTTTAAGATTTTATTTATTTATTTGACAGAGAGAGACATAGCGAGAGAAGGAACACAAGCAGGGGGAGTGGGAGAGGGAGAAGCAGGCTTCCTGCTGAGCAGGGAGCCCGATGCGGGGCTCGATCCCAGGACCCTGGGACCATGACCTGAGCCGAAGGCAGACACCTAACGACCGAGCCACCCAGGCGCCCCTGGGCCCTATGTCTCTATTGCAAGTACTCACCTCTGCTGTTGCAGGGCTAGGGCAGCCACAGACAACACATCTACAAATGAATATGCTTACTTACCAATAAAACTTTATTTATATCCATTGAAATCTGTACTCCAAATAATTTTCATGTGTCACAAAATACTATTCTCTTGATGTTTTCCCTCCAAATATTTAAAAATATAAAAGCTATTCTTAGCTTGTGGGCTATATGAAACCAGGCAGCGAGCCAGATTTGGCCTACAGACTTTGTGTACTGACCTCTGTGCTAAAACATGAACTTGACGTTGAGGGAACAGATTTAAGGAGGCCAGGAGTTAAGAGGAGGAAACTGAGCAAGGATCCATACAAGAAGTGACATTTGCACAGGGAACTGATGGATTACGGAGTCGGTTTGGTAGGGAAGAAGGGAAAGTACCTTTAAAGCACAGGTAATGAGCAAAAGCGAAGAATCTTAGAAGTGTTAAGATGCCCTCGGGGAGTGGAGCCAGAACTTGTAGGGCCAGAGAAAAGAGGCGTGGGTTGATTAGGGAGGGGAGACCCTGGTAGGAGAGAGGGCAGGGAGGCTCTGAGCCACATCCTGGAGGACTTGAGAGGTGGGAAAGCCTAGTGATGGGATCCTGGCAACCAGCATTAGACAGACCTGAGTGCAAAACCCACCTCTACCATTTTCTGGCTGAGCGATCATAGGCTATTTAACCTGTCTGAGCCTCATTTCTTACATACAAAACAGTCATTATCACAGCACCAGCTTCGTTACAGTTGTGAGGAGTAAATGGGCTAACACACACAGACTGCTCTCAGCAGTACTGGCTCATGGTAAGTGCTCAATAAAGGTCTGCTATTATTAGCATTCCCATGATTAGGCTCATTGACTAGCTTGGCTCTCACCGTGTTTTCGCTAGTCCAAGTTCAGAGAATTTTTGCCATTGCTGATGGGGATGGCAGCTGGACAGTTGGCAGATCTGAGATGAATATAAGGTTTCCTTTCTAGCACCATGACAGCATCAGCCTTAATGAGTCTTCAGTGGCAGAAGTCCATTTCTCTGGACCTTAACCCCATAAACCTTGGGTCATCAGACATGGATCCAGAGCCACAGCTCCTGAATCCAGACAATATTCTTCTTAGGGTGTTCATCTATTATTACTTTGCCTATGAGTTTTCTTTCCTGCTTAGTCTGCAAAGGGAAAGGACAAAGTTTGGATAGTTCTCCTTTTTAACAATTCCCTCTTCAATTTCCTGGACATCAAACTTATCCTGGAAAACAAACACAAACAACTTAACACACAGAGACTAATGCATGCAATAATTGCAGAAAAGAATAATCAACAAGGGGATCAGATGAGTGAATACAAAACAAGGATTTATTGCTGTTGAAGCGGCCTTCAGTGAATTACCATGGTTTTCCATCCAACCTGAAGAAGGACAAAGGCTGTAACAAGTGGATATTACTTGAAATAAACAAGTTCTCTCTGTCCTAAGGATGCCTAAAGTGATAAATTTTGCAATTACTTTAGTGGATCTTTAAAAGATTTCAGATCTGATTTCAATGTAATATTATATAGAAACCATAGCATTTTACGCCCAAGACACTGTAAGAAGACTAAGAAGTGGTGAGGAAGAGGACTGATTACTTATTTATTTTAAAGACAGCATTATTTTAATATATAATTGTAACTCAGGCAATTAATTAAGTCACTAAACAGACTTTCAGGACATATTTGAAGGTAATAATTTTAACCCCAATTTAAAAAGGATGAAAAATTCTGTTATAAAAGTAACATTTGTTGGGCGCCTGGGTGGCTCAGTTGGTTAAGCGACTGCCTTCGGCTCAGGTCATGATCCTGGAGTCCCTGGATCGAGTCCCGCATCGGGCTCCCTGCCGAGTAGGGAGCCTGCTTGTCCCTATGACCCTCACCCCTCTCATGTGCTCTCTCTCTCTCATTCTCTCTGTCTCAAATAAATAAATAAAATCTTTAAAAAAAAAAAAAAGTAACATTTGTTATTGTTCAGATAACAGGTAAATATATTTGTTTATCACTCAATATTTGGGAAAAAAAGAGAAAGCTAGAGAAAGTTAAATAACAATTACTCAATAAGCCTAAACTCATAGGTTGTATTTTTAACATTAATTATGTATATCCTTCAAAGGCTCTTGTCAGCATACTGTAAATCTAGATAAAGTTAGGAGGAAACCAAAAAATAAAGAAAGAAAGAAAACAAAGTGTGGGAGGTTTCACTTGAAGATATAAAAGGGTTGAAGTGAAAGTAGAAGAGCTCAAATGCCCAGAGTAATAGGGTGTTGGGCCATCACCTTTCACCCTCACCCTGGGTGGGGAGGCACATATTTGTCCCTCACCCCAAACTGAGTGGGAGAAGCATGGATGAATGGATGAATGGATGGATGGACGGATGGATGGAGACAGAGTGAGATGAAATAAAATGATCTAAAGAGAATCAAAATCTGGAGTAAATGATCTGATAATATTTACTAGTACCTATTATTTAAAATTTAAAGGACAGAATCATATTCTTAGTACCATGTGTAAGTTAGCTGTCTTTGTATTCTTGCCTATAAAGAGAATAGTAAGTCTTATACCCCCCAGTGCCTTAAAGCCCGATATGTTTACATGAGACAAAACTTGCTCTACTAGAGCTGTACTTGATTAAATTCATCTTAGACCCTGAAACTTAATATTACTAAACAACTAATCTCATGAAACAACAGTCAGAACAGTCTTGCACCTGAAAACAAGCCATGCACTTGTTGGACCATGCCTTCTGTGTTGGCTGTTTAAGAGTGACAAGTGGTTATAGCTCTTTTCCCTCTGAGTTCAGTTCAAATTGACACATGAATAGAGGACATAACACTTCCACTTCCAGTTATTAGGACACAAGAAGGGCTACAATTTAGAAATGAGCAAAGAGGTTCGATTTAATCTCAGACCAAATTTAGGAGATATGTCCTTACCCAAAGTGCCTGTAAGAATCAAACCCAATCCTCTCCGGAGGAAGGTAACATGCATACATGATGTCCTATGATCAATAAAGAAGTTATAATGAATATGAAGAGGTAAGAGAAAAAAACATTACAGACTCACAAGAGGTCCAGATATAGACATTATGACACATCGACTTCAAAATAATTATTTTGGAAATGAAAGCAATCAGATGATAAGATGTAGAATTTTAGCAGAAAATTAGAAACTATTTTAAAAAAAGGAAACTCTGAAACTGAAAAAGAAGATAATTTAAATTTTAGAATTCCATACATGTGTTTAATAGTATAGCCGATAACATTCAGGAGAGAAATGTTGAGCTGGAAGATAGATTGGTAAAAAAATAATAAATAATTTTTTTTTTTAAAGTTGCTACTTATCCACACACAAAAAGAGGGGGTGATGTGGTATATGAAAAAGAGTCTACAAGGCTCAGGAGACAGAGCCAAAGGGTCCAACATACACACCTTGATGTCCCAGGAGTAGAGAGAGAGAGAATGGGGAATGATATTTGAAGGTACAATTATGAAGTTGCCAAAACTGAAAAAAGCAAATTGTGGAAGCAGCTGAGATGACAAGTGATAGATAGGTGATGCTTGACAGAGAGAGAGAAAGAGATCTTTCAAATGAGCATCAACACCAATAGTAAAGGTGGACCAAGATTAAGGAGTGTATTTGTTGTGATGAGCACTGGGTGATGTACAGAAGGGTTGCATCACTATATTGTACACCTGAAACTAATATTACACTGTATGTTAACTAACTGGAATTTAAATAAAAACTTAAAAAAATAGTAAAGGTGGACCACATAAAAGAAAAGATGCAAACCAAAAAAAAAAAAAAATTGAAATGACATATTCAAAGTGTTGACCAAAATAACTAATAACCTAGAATTCTATACCCAGTACAAATACCCTTCAAGAATAAAGGTGAAATATAAAGATATTTTAAAAAACAAAAAAAACAAAAATGAATTTCCCATATTTGGCCCTATGCTAAAAGGGAGGTCTTCAGATAGAAGGAAAATGGTGGGCGCTTGAAAAATCTGGACGTAATAAACAACTGAAAGGATAAACATGTGTAAACCTAAATGAATATTGAGTATATAAATAAAAATAATGTCTCATGGAATATAAAATATATGTAGAATTCAAATACATGACAATAGCTTATTAAGGTGGGAGAAGGTAAATGGAGTTGAATTCTCTTCAATAATGACAAAAAACATAGTGAAAGAACATATAGCTAATAAAGTAATAAAAGGAAAATGGAATTAAAAATAATTCTCCAAATGAAGGCAAAAAAAATTTTAAAAGTGAGTAAAATAGAAACAGTGAGGTAGTACATATAAATAAAAATGCATGAATAATTACTTTAAATGTAAACAGACTAAACATTTAAATTAAAAGACCAAAGGTTAACAGCAGAGATTAAAAATAAACCACCCATATGCTTCTTAAAAGATATACCCTAGATACAAGGATGTAAAAGTTTGAAAGTGAAGGTAGGAAGATTTATACAATGTGAACATTAATAGAATAAGTTGGATATATACGAGTATCCAACATAGTAATTCTAAAGCAAGAAACATTACAACAGATAAAAAGGGACAGTTTTTTATTTAAAAAAAATCAACCTATAAGAAAATGTACCAAGTCCAAATTTGCATCCACCTAATAACATAGCTTCAAAATACATACATAAACTATTAACAGAACTAAGAGGAGAAATAGATGAAGTCATAGTCATTTGGCAGAAATGAATGCATACTTCATTCAAGTTCTAATAAAATAAGTAGACCCAAAATCAGCAAGGATGTAGGATATTTGAATAACATGAAAAACAAACACAAACACCTTAACACACAGAGACTAATGCATGCAATAATTGCAGAAAAGAATAATCAACAAGGGGATCAGATGAGTGAATACAAAACAAGGATTTATTGCTGTTGAAGCTGAATTAGAGAAAGTGCTTTACCCTTTTGTCAGAATTAAGGTTTCCAACTACTCCATCACCACAGCCTCCATCAAATTAAACTTTTTTCCCTGTAGGAACTGGGCAATTGTAGGCCTGCTCCAACAAGGAGGAAGAAGAGAAAAGAAACCTAAGCTGTGTACAAACTCCACATTCAGAACAGGTGCTTCTTTTGGGAGGATGGTGGCTCACACAGTCAAAAATGGTCCCGTTTAAATTCCTGGGAGTGGAAGTCTCCTCCTAGAGACATGATAATAAGAAATTGGGCTCCCCCTCCCCAACAGTATCTCAAGGAGATACTGCAAATCAGAGAGAATGACACAAAAATGTTAGTTATAATTCTGTTTTAACACTGATCACATTTTTTAATTAACATATAATGTATAATTTGTTTCAGGAGTACAGGTCTGTGATTCATCAGTCTTACACAATTCACAGTGCTCACCATAGCACATACCCTCCCCAATGTACATCACCCAGCCACCCCATCCCTCCCACTCCCCTCCACTCCAGCAACCCTCAGTTTCCTGAGATTGAGTCTCTTATGGTTTGTCTCCCTCTCTGGTTTCATCTTGTTTCATTTTTCCCTCCCTTCCGCTATGATCCTCGGTCTTGTTTCTCAAATTCCTCATATCAGTGAGACCATATGATACTTGTCTTTCTCTGATTGACTTATTTCACTTAGCATAATACTGATCACATTTTTATTTTAATGAAATGTCTATATTCCTGACACCTCATTACCAGAAACCAGATCTTATTAACATATGTATCCTCACCCCTTCACATAGTGCTTGGCACATCATAGGTATCCTAAAAGAATTTTTTGAAAAAATAAATTAAATAAATAAAATAATTTGTTGAATAAATTATGAGTCCCTCAAAATTTGGAAAAAGGTGAAGTAAGGCATCTGGCAGAGACCAAAACCAATCTATGAGTAATAACCAGTCCTTTACAGAAGTAGCCCTTCCGAAGACATGACATGCAAATGTGTTCCTGAGAAAACTTGGAAATCACCCAAATTCAGAGTAGCTATGCACATCCTCTGATCTCAAATGTGACCCAGAACAGTCGTTAGTTCATATATTGAACTGAAACTGGACATTCTGAAGGAAGAGATGTTAACAGATCCATGCGGCTTGCACAGAGATGGAAATTGTCTCAGGGTCAAGAGCCTAGTACAGGAAGAAGCAGGAGCTCTGATTGCCCAGTTTCAGGCTTTTGATGTCCCAGAGATGGGGACTCCCCCATTTGGAGTGCCAGGAAATCCCACTTAATCCCCACCACTATCCTTAAAACCATTACCCCTTTGTAATGGAATAAAACACTGAGGTCCAGAGAGAATAAGACAATTGCTCTAATGACCACTGAAATGGAGAATCAAATCCTGCTCTTTCTATCCCCCCAAACCTGGGTTCTTTTCCACGTTTCTACACAGGTTCCCAAAACAGCCTTGAGAAGATGCTGTGAGTCTACCCCCTTTGTTCACTAAGCAAGCTACTGCTGTTGACTTGACTTTCTTTGGGAAATTCCCACAGGGAAGAAATGTGATGTACAAACAAAAACTCTTTAGTTCCCATTGTAGTTCTGGCTACTTTATTTCATTGATGAAACGGAGTCTGGCATAATAATCAGTACCTGATGATATTGGTTAGTCGTTAAGACTGTAATAAATTCTTGATGGACTGGAAAGTCAGAGTACCGAAGGGCACCAACCCGGCCCCATCTATGTGTGGTTCTGCAGGGTGAACAGCATGTCAGGAATATCTCCATCTCTTCAAGATCTGTTTAAAGCACTCATTAAGCAATTTACCTACCATTTTTATAAGAAAGCAAAAGGGCAATCCAGACTCTTTCCTTTATTTATGTGTTGAAACTCTATATTATGGATTTTGAAACTTTTTATTATGGGCTGCCAATATTTTTCTCTTTCATTTGTCCCTTAAAATGTATTTTTTTTTTTACCATCGAGAAGTACCTTCTTTTGCTCCTCTCTCTCGCCACCCCCCACCTCTGTTGCTCCCTCTGTCTCACCCCATCTCTTTATTGTCCATCCCTTATTGACCCTTATCATCAAGAAGTCTATAATTTTAGTCAAACCTACAAATCTTTCCACTCACTCTTTAATCCACTCTTATTTCCATAGAACAGAAACTGTTCTTTCCAAGTTCACAAGGGGTTTGGGTCCTAAACTGACATTGTCCTTCCTCAGTTTCCAGGACTCTTCCATTTCTTC
The DNA here is from genome assembly GCF_964656455.1 of Halichoerus grypus. Lineage (NCBI taxonomy): Eukaryota > Metazoa > Chordata > Mammalia > Carnivora > Phocidae > Halichoerus > Halichoerus grypus. The sequence goes on along the minus strand of NC_135716.1, from coordinate 12,189,884 downwards.
TATCCCTCAGACTGTGTCTTCCCGTTTCCCTTCATGGCTTCTCTTCTTCTATCCTCTATTTGAACAGGTGCTCTCCAGGAATTGGTCCTCTGTATTCCTCTTACTTTCATCATCATTCTGTTTCTGAGCAATTTCTATGAATCCAAGGGTTCACCAAGGAGTTATGTTGGTATGTGGGGAAAAGTGAAGACAAAGGGTGAATATAGCACATCTTTCCAGAACATTAATTTTCTCAAGACTTGAAGATGAACTGTTTTCTAGTATGACAGAAATGGATACACTGTGAAACAAAAGGCAAAATTTGCATAAATTTTAAAAATAAAACATCAGGTGTGAAGAAATGTCAGTCACTGCATATGATTTTAAGTCATGTCTCCAAAATCCCTGGGCTTATTTTTTCATTATCATCCACCATCGCTAGTATATTCATAGTAAAACAAATGTGCACAGAACTCCTGTATGAGCTTTCTTTATGGCTGATAAATTACATCAATAAATCTAATCTACTTTCTGAGTCCTAATCTTAAAACCCCAATTGTTTCCTAACGCTAATTTGATGGGCATTATTGCATAGAACGGTAGAGAATTTTCCTACGGCAGGAGCAGGACAATAACTGTCCTATTATTAATACAGGAGTAACCATCTCTATCCTTGTCCAGAAACCTTCCATAGAGGGTATGGGAAGACCAGGCCAGGAATGCCTGATATTCATTTATGAATCAACATTGGTAAAACACTACCATAGGTAAAACATTTCTATGCTTCCTTTACTGTAAGGCAGGTCTGCTGGTCTGATGCACTGTTGTATGGGAATCCCATGCTGGTAGATTATGCTGCAAGCCTCTAGATAGAGGTGATTGCTTAAATCCCACAGGCAGTAAAGGCAAATCCAAATCCAAAATACTGCTTCTGTTCCTGTAGGAAAAGATCATTGACCCCTACAGAATGGAAGCCTGTAGTCAATCTGCAACTACGTGGCCAACTGGTCTTCTCAAGGCTTGGTGCTGTATCAGGTGTTCATGGTTCATCTGTGCTGCTGGCTGGGTAGACCAACCAGTGCCATGCCATGGCAGCAGCTAATCAGATCTGGTCAGTGGGAGTCTATACTATAGAGTCCATGTGTAATCTCCACTATCTTGGCCACATCACTCTTGTGCCTGCCACGTTAACCCTGGGATGCGTGACGACAGAGGCTGGCTGACATCAACTAGGCAAGTCATTTCGTCTGCTTGGCTACTTAGTGCCTTTACCATAATAGACACTCTCAGGTGACTGTTCACCTGTGATACGAGGTACATTGTGCCTACTCCCAAATGTTCATCCATAAGCCTCTAACCCAAACTTCCATCCCTGGTCCTCCAATCTTTCTTTCCATATCACTGGCCAGCCTGCCAGGCCATTTGCTACTGACCATATCTCCATACATATTCTAACCTTGGCCAACGATCTTGTCACACCCCCACACTCTGCCCATTAGGATCATTTTTCTTTGCTACTGCCATTCAAGGCCATGAATGCAATGATAGCTCAGCAAATCCTCAGTCAACCTGATGGGGAGTTCTGGAATAAGTATTGTCCGCCAGTGGGTCCCACAGTGGCCCAAAATGATTTGGTCCTTATGCCCCTACCTCACCAAGTCATGAAATGTTGACTGCCCAAGGAAGGGTGAGATCTCAGGTTGGGGCGGCGGGGGGTGCTCTCTGGAGGGGAATTCTCCAGAGCTGAGATAGACCCTAAAAGAGCAGGCAGCTAGAGGCTGTCTGCTGATCCCAGGCCTCACTGCTGGGCAGCAAGTCGTCCTTGAAGGGGGATCTGTACAGTGCACCTCTATGTCTACCACATGCCTTCCCTAACACAGTGCCTGGAATAGAGTATCTCTCTCTCTCTCTCTTTTTAAGATTTTATTTATTTATTTGAGAGAGAGAGAGAGCGCTCGTGCACGCATGAGCAGGGGAGAGGGGCAGAGGGAGAAGGAGAAGCAGACTCCCCGCTGAGCAGGGAGCCCAACATGGGGCTCAATCCCAGGACCCCAGGACCATGACCTGAGTCAAAGGCAGACGCTTAACCAACTGAGCCACCCAGATGCCCCTGGAATAGAGTATACCTTGAGTGTATATTTTTTGCGGGAAACAGAAAGCCTGACCACAGTGACTATGTGTTTTCTTTATTTAACAATGTATCTACTGTTAATAGGTTACTTGTGTTGGTTCAAGAAATCCATAATGTCTATAGCTTTCTTGCCATTATCCTCATGGTCACAAGGTGGCAACTATCATATTCACAGTCAAGGCCAGAATGAGAAAGGGCACTGCAGTGTGTCTGTCTCTTTTCAGCAGAAAATCAAAACCTCTTCAAGAATTCTGCACGGAAATTTCCTTTTCTTAGGTCTCTTTGGCCAGAAAGAAGGTATACTAGGGCTTCCAAGAATGCTGAGAGAGTGAGAATAGGATTATCATGACCGACTTACACAAATAAAAATTTATTGCTTGGATGTGAACATAATTCTTCCCTCAAAAAAAAAAAAAAAAAGAAAATTCCACGGGCAAGGAAAAGGGAAAAGTAGTCGAACACGAGGTAGAATACTAACAATATCTGCCACAGTGAATCAATATTTATTGACTGGAGAATGGTTTTGTGCCACACAAAAAAATCCTGCAATGGGAAGAAGTTTGACTAATTTCTGAGGTCATTTCAATGACAGTCTATGAACTAGAGGGAACATTAAAGACCATCCATAATTAAGCAAAAGAAATATTTTAACGATGGCAAACCATCAAGAGAGCCAGCGAACGAGAGGAAAATTCTTTAGCATCGTCGCCAGACTCATTCGGTATCCCCAAAGGAAACTTCAGGCAGCCATTGACTTTCAGAACAGAGCTGCGGAGGCAACGGTGGGCCAAGCAGGAATAATAACCTCTTTGTCCTGATACGGGATCAGGGAAATAGTGATCAGCTGTAGCGTCCATGAAAAGCCTCACTCTCACCACCTTTAACGACTCGCCCCCGCCTTCCTCCCCACCCTCGACGGATTCCCCTGCTCAAAATCTGACGTCAATTGTTTCCTTACCATGGCAAGCTGCCTAAGATTTCTGGGAAGTATGTTTAAACAGGAGTCATGCCAGGGCTGGAATGAGCAGTGCTTCTGTGTAGCCTGCAATGTAAGCTGTAATTAGGGATACTGAGATCCCTGAAGTTGTAGGCCAGCGAAGGGGGGTGGTGTGTGTGTGTGCACAGGCACAGTGGGAGGGGGTGTATACATACACTTACACATATGTATTTTTTCCTATTTGCTTAACTTAGAATATGAAAATAAAAACTGTAAGAAACTTTGTCAGTTTTATGAAGTATAACATCACTCCTAAGTCTTTTTTCTCTGTTCTTTTTTCCTTTTCTTTCCCTTTCTTCTTGCTTTTTTTTTCTTTCCTTTCCTTTCTCTCTTTCTTTCTTTCCTTTCTTTCCTTCTATTAAAGACTTTTCTTGGGTAAACAGTAGCTAACAAAACAGATAAGGACTACATCCTCATAAAGCGTACGGTAAAAGGCAGACTTTAATTTTTAAAATTATTTCTTGATGACGTCTATCCTCTTACCTCCTTCTGTTTTTCCTATTCTTCACTGTTTCGAGGCTGAAGTAAAATACTGCCTGCTGAGATGGTATAGTTGAAGAAGCATGAACTACAGAATAAAAAGACTGATTGAAATTCCAGCTGAGCCCCTTATGACCTGTTGGACCTTTGGCAATTTACTTAACCCACAAGAAGCTTTTTCCTTCATGTGAGCAGATGACCAGTGGTCCATTCACATACGGATGCATCCCCTTTCCATTCTTCTTCATTTCCTCAGTGATACTTTCCTAAATAAGCGACCCCGAATGTGTTGGTGATTTTGCATGAAGTCATCTCTCTTCTTGGCATACAGATACTCATTGTGTCCTAATGACTCCAGTTCATTTGCTGGATTTATTAAATTTTACTGAATAATAGCATACATACAGAAAAGTACACAACTCAGGGCACCTGGTGGCTCAGTCAGTTAAGCATCTGCCTTCGGCTCAGGTCATGATCCCGGGGTCCTGGGATTGAGCCCCACATCAGGCTCCCCGCTCAGCGGGAAGTCTGCTTCTCCCTCCCTGTGCTCTTGCTCACTCTCTCTCTCCCTCTCAAATAAAATCTTAAAAAAAAAAAAAAAAAAGGAAAAGTACACAACTCACAAATATACAGCTGAATAGATTTTCACAAACTGATCAAACTCGCATAATCAGTATCCATATCACAAAATTGAATATTATCAGCATCCCAGAAGCCCCTTTACCCTTGTCTGGTCACCACACTCCAAAAATAACTACTATCCCTATCTCTAGCACCAATAAGAACACCGTGCGGACTCTTGCTTAGGGCTTCTTTCATTAAACTCTATGTTTATAGGATAAATCAAGGTTGTTAACTACAGTGTTACTTTCATTCTCACTGCTGTATAATATCCCACTGTGTAAATATATCACAATTTGTTTATCCATCCCTCTGTGGAGGAATATTTGGATCATTCCAGTCTGGGATGATGATAAATAGGATTGCTGTAAACATTCTTGTACATGATTGTTAACATATGCACACTTTTCTTTGGGATACCTGGGACTATAATTCCTGGGTCAGCAGGTGTGAAAATATTCAGTGTTGCCCAATACGGCCAGTTTCCCGAAGTGGTTGCAACAAGGTACACTCCCACCAACAGTATATAGAGTTCCCATTGCTCCACATGTTCACTAGCCATTGTTCCCATTTTTTCTTTTCATTGTTCCTCTTGGTTAGTTCCTAGAAACTAATGTTGCCATTGTTCAACATGTTTTGATATGTTCTGTCTTTTTTCATTTGAACTATTCTGGTAAATGTACAATGACATTGTATTGTCATCTTAATTTTCATTTCCCTGATGACTAATGAAGATGAACAACCTTTCATAAGCTTATTGGTCATTGGGACATACTCTTTTTTATGAAACTCCTATTCAAGTTTTTTACCAAGTTTTGCTGTTGTCTCTTACTTATTGACCCACAGAAGTTCTTTATATATTCTGTAGTGTCTTTGTTAGCATATGTATTGCAAATTCCTCTCACTCTGTGGCTTGTCTTTGGTTTGAGTCTTTTTGTTCACTTTTTTTTTTTTTTTAAGATTTTATTTATTTATTTGACAGAGACACAGCGAGAGAGGGAACACAAGCAGGGGGAGTGGGAGAGGGAGAAGCAGCCTCCCCGCTGAGCAAGGAGCCCGATGTAGGACTCGATCCCAGACCCCAGGATCATGACCTGAGCAGAAGGCAGATGCTTAATTGACTGAGCCACCTAAGTGTCCTGTTCACTTTTAAATACTGTTGTGGAAACAATGAAGTTGAATCATGCCTCCACAACTTATCTGTGAGAATTCAGGTGAATTAATGAACCCCTCTGGACTTTAGTTTCCCATCTATAAAATGGGAATAATGACCCCCACCCAGCCTGTATCATATTGTTGTTGGGAAGAACAAATGAGATACTATCTGTGCAATAGCTTCAGAATTTATGTGATGTCCAGGTCAACAACTGTAACTATGGTTTATAACTATTATAGATAAATTATATTACCATCAGTGGCAATTAAGTTGTCACCAGAGAAAGAAATAATTTACATACTGGGTAGAAAAAAAAAGGTTTGGTATAAATCATCTCTGAGGGGGATAACTTGGGTTCATATCCACAGGATAAAGAACTTTTAGTTATACATCCTACACAGGAAGTAACTCTTGTAAGACTCAAGTCATGCTCCCAGACATGAGCGTCAGCACTCACATTAAGAAGCATTTTCAGAACCTGCCATTTAACGTATCTTAATTCTCGTTTTCTCTATGTTCCCTTGCTTCCCAATGGATACATTCAATCAGGCAAAGGTGTCTTCCCCAAGCAAGTAGTGCCATTTCTCAGAAATCTAGGTCTATAACAGGATGTGTTTTCCATATATTTTATTTCCTCAAACCAAAGAGAAGTTGACTTTTGTTGAAAACTTGTGATTTAAGGGTTGTAGGGGATATAAGAAATGTGGAATAATAGAAAGTCAGATGCTGACAAATTGAGATCATCTCATCCTACCTCCTACTTCTACACCTGGGGAAACAGAGGTTTAGAGAGATAAAGTTACTTACCTAAAGATGTACTTGGAGTGAAGGACAAAAGCCTAGAATTTTACTTTACAAACTGTGACTTCTACAGGGCAGGGACTTGCGTCTGTTCTATTCATTGTCATGGCATGTGACATACCAAGCACCATGCCTTTCAACCAGTCTTCCTGCCACTTCCCAAACATGCAAAACCCATTCCTATCCTCAAAGACAACTAAGTAGAAAAGGCTGAGCACTTAAAAAAATTATAGAACAACATAAACAAATGATTGATTGTTTAGGAACTACACACAGCTGGAAAAACTTGTACAAATAATTAATTGTGGGATACTTTTCATGTTCCTCAGAGAATCCTTCCAAACCCACCCACACCCTAAAACAGAGTTAATCTGTGTTCTCATAGGAACATGTCCTTAATTCTATTGTAGCAGTATGTCCTGTATTACCTCATGTTATAGGTAGTGATTCATGCATTTAAATCCACTAGACTGCACCTAATACAGACCTTGGTACCCAGTAGATGATCAACAAATAGTTGTTACATGAGTGACTCACTCAACCAACAAATAGTTCGTTTACTATTCTAGTGTCGACTTCTAGATGTACTAATGGTATACTACTCTAGTATCTCAACCTATATTCCCAGTGTTATCATTAGGGATATTGAGATCCTTGAAATCATAGGTCAGGTACATATTTTGTCTGGGGAAGTGGGGGGATGCATACATATACACATTTTTTTCTATTTTTATGAACTTATAAGTTATAAATGAAAAAACACAGCCTATAAGAGACTGTTTGATAAAGTATAACAACCATGTCAACTGTCTTCATTTCCTCTCTTTATATTCATTCATTTATTCATTCATTCATCTATTCATTCATTTACTCATTCTTTTAAATAAAGAACTATTTTTAGGTAAAGAGTGCCTATCAAGAGCAATTTTGTCTCTCAGGGGAGATCTACCAACATCTGCAGACATTTTTGGTTTTCACAGCTTGAAGAGGGAAATTGCTACAGGTACCCAGGGGTAGAGGCCAGGGATGTTGCTAAACATCCAAAATGCAGAAGACAGACCCCACAGCAAAGACTTTTACAGCCCAAAAAGACAGTAATGCCAAGTTGAGAAACTCTGCTATACATCTATTGTAGCTAAAATGTTGCCCATTGGCCTGTGTAACCCAGGAGAAGCCTGAATTAATTAGAAGAAAGCACTGGTTTCATCCATGGGCAAGAAGTTTGCAATTATGCAGTTATCCTTCTCTAAACTTTGCAGTGAATGAACCAATCAGCCTTGTTTATCAGTGGAGAATCCCTGGCCATTCCAATCTAACTGAGAGGTTATCTTAAAAATCTGAATCACTTAAATCATTCAGTAATGAATGACTGTATGCCTTATAGTAGTCTAGGGCGGTGCTATGTTAAGAGAAAAGGCAAAAGAAACGATTCACACTGAATCACTACTTTATTTTTCAAAGCATCTTATAATGTGACCTCACAACTTCCTTTTAAGGTAAGGAGGACAGGAATTACTGGCCCAATCTGACAAATGAAGAAACCAAGGCACAGAGCTACATATAGAGTCTCTATCCCCAAAGATTAAAGAGTTCTCTTGGTAAAATAAAACTAAAATCATTGCTTATATAAAATTGACAACAAGAAAAATGATAAAAGCCATTAAAATGGCAAGGATACTTTTGTAGTTGCCTATCTGGAGTGGAGAAGGAGGCAGAAGAAAGGACTAGTTCCTCATCTCAGTTTGTGTAGGCTTCTATAACAAAATACCATAAACTAAGTAGCTTATAAACAACAGAAATATATTTCTCATAGTTGTGGAGGCTGGGGAATCTGAGATAAAGATACTGGCAGATTTTGGGACATTTGGAGTCTGGTGAGCATCCCCACTTCCTAGTTCTGTCTTTTCACTATGTCCTACCTTGGCAGAAATGGTGAGGGAGTGCTCTGAGGTCTCTGTTTTAAGAGCACTAATCCATTCACAGCACCTCCACCCACATGACCTCATCCACCCTCTAATGCCATCACATCCAGGGTTAGGATTTTAACACATGAATTTTGGGGAGACACAATAAACATTCAGTCCAGGACACTCTTCCCCAGATACCTCTTTGGTGAGACCACTTATCACAATCAGGATCAAGAACCTGAGCTAAACCGAGAACCCTAAAAGGTTCTCCGTACCTGGATAGAGTTCATGGGCCCGTTAAGATAAGTGCGCCTCAGAGTAGCTGAACTAGTTTTCTGCCTGAGCTATCTTAGAAAATGTTATCATTTAAAATAAATACAAAAATTTTTTAAAAATGCATATTTTAGTAAACAGCATTTCTATTTCTAATTCTTGGACTGTAGGAGAAGCAAGTCAAGTTTTATTTTTCCGAATTTAATAAAGAAACCCGGCTCATAGAGGTTAGATGATTTGCCCGAGGTCACATGGTTACACAGTGTCCTGATCGCATGACTAGGTCTTTTCCATTTTTCTCTTGCCACTGTGTCCCAGAACTCTCTCCTCTTTCTAAGTCATCACCCCACCACCCTCCACCTTAATTTTCTCCAGGAACAAAAAAAAAAAAAGCTGTTAAAGGGAAGCCCAAAACTCAGGGAAGTATGGCACCTCTAGGGACTTTTCATGACTCACTAACATAACTGGGTGCATCCTCTGGGAAACAGAGTCAGAGTAAAAAAATGTGGGAAGATCATCTCCTTCCTCTGAATTGACGGTATGACATTCTCTGACTGACATTCTCGGATTCCCATGGGGAGATGAAAGCTCCTTGTCTCTCAAGTATGGAACTCCGAGCTGAAAGACATCTTTCTTATTTTCAAGAAATGGTGAGGGAGCTCTCTGAGGTCTCTGTTATAAGAGCAGTAATCCATTCACAGAGTAAACCAAGGCACAGAGCTACATATAGTCCCTAGCCCCAAAGATTAAAGAGTTCTCTTGGTAAAATAAAACTAAAATCATTGCTTATATAAAATTGACAACAAGAGAAATGATAAAAGCCATTAAAATGGCAAGGATACTTTTGAAGCTGCCTATCTGGAATGGAGAAGGAGGCAGAAGAAAGAAAGACTAGCTCCTCATCTCAGTTTGTGTAGGCTGCTATAACAAAATACCATAAACTAAGTAGTTTATAAACAACAGTAATATATTTCTGGGACCACTAAAACCAAGAAGCACAACTGAGCCAAGACAACGTCCCCTACAAAGGAGGCCCAGAGATTCCAGACCTGGCTGTGGTCAAGAGGACGAGGCACAGTGAATTCCAATCATTGCCTCTGCTACCCTGGATAGTCCTTAGTTCACTTCTGACCATTTTTATCAGCCTCAACCAGAATCTGATATAGGAGACAACTATAATTTCACAATAAATTGGTGTTTTGTATTGTATTTGTATTACAAATAATAACAGATATCCCCTCATGGGGTTTTGAGAAGACAGGATACTAACAAGTAGAACCACGCCCATTGGCCCCAAGATCATCTGTGATACAGGAACACAATTAAACTCTCATAATCTGGAAGATAGTGTTATCAGTAACACCACCGTGCTTATGGAGCAAGGTGAATTTATTAATTCATATAAAAATGCCAACAATAACTGACAGTTTAACAAAACCCTGATAGTACTAGAGAAAGAATCAGGCACAATTTCACCCATATGAGACCACGGACTATTCGATGCTACGAAAGTTATCAATTCAAGTACTTAATTGGTACCATGTCCTGCACTATGCACAAGAAGGATAAAGAAGAATTTGAGAAGCAAATCTTATCCTCAAAGAGAAACAGACACATTCCTAAATACTTGCCTGGCATGGTGACAATGTCTGCATTATGTGCTGTGGTGGGACAGACGTGGGAATGACCAATTCTGCATGGGATCAAAAATCGTTGAAAAGAAATCCAACGAATGTTTGTGGCTGTTGTGATGACCAGTAAACCCAGTCTCGGTCCTTGAAGATGGTCTTCCTCACCCGAACGCAGTGACCAGTGGTTGCTTCAGTGACCACACGGACACACAGACTTCTTTAACTGCCAGCCCATTCTGGTACAGGATTGGTTTCATTGGGTAAGTTTCCTTTAGGGCTGATGCATTCAGTTCTCTCCTCTCATTTCATAAACTGAGGTCAGGAAGCTCATCCAGAATGTGACTAAATCAAACACTTAAGTCTTATAAAATTTTCACAAGAGAGGAAAGATCATTTCATGTATGTGCTGAGCCAGATTTCAGGGAGACAATCATCTACATGGAGACAGTGACCAAAACTGTTCCTACTCAGACGCTGCTCCTTCCAGCACAGCTGAGCAAGAGCTTTCTGACATTTAGTCTTTTAACCCTAAATGAGCATTATGTCATCCAAGTGATCAAGAATCAAATAAAATGATATGGCCTTAAACAGTACATCTTTGGTCCCTGGCCTCTCAGGACCAGTCAGCTAATATTCCCCAATATTCCATGATCCATCAATAAATAGGGCAGGTCTTAGCATGAGGCACTGGGTATCAATAATAAATGAGCCATGTCTTCAACGTACCATCCCGGGAAGAGAGAGAGAGACCAAAACAGGCAATTAAAAATCTGATTCCAGGAGGCACCCAGAGGGGAACCCAGTGTAATGCGCAGACCCTGCGCACTTAGGCCTGGGTCTGGGGGAACATGGGGCTCATTGAGTTCTGTCACCTTTGGGCCACAGGGTCAGGGCGGGTAGGGGCCCAGGAGGTCCCGACATATGGTTGTGGGCAGAAACCCCCCTGGGAGCCTCTGCCAAGCCATGGACAGCCCCAGTCTTCAAGAGCTCCAACCGCCTCTGCTGGCAGGTGTGGGCTGCAGATCCCCCATCCAGAAGCCTGGATGCATCATCCAGTGATAGCGACTTGGACTGGGATGGGGGCAGCCCTCTCTCCCCACTCCTACCCTACAACCACCTCGGCTTGGCTGTCTTGTCCATGCTGTACTGTCTCTTGTCTTGTGAGCATCACTGCCTTCTGCCTGGCCCAGGAGCATTTACCACCCTCTGACAAACACCAATTTTCTTTGCCCATCACCCCATTGCTCCTTGCACCTGGGATTTGGGTGTCATTCACTGCTGGGTCTCTAGCACCTGGCGGGGCCTGCATACCGGACAAGACCTCACGTCAGGAGGAAAGGAAGGATCTGGCATTCGCCTTCTCTCCACATTGGTACCTCAGCAGTGGAGTAGAGCCCCTTGGTGGTGGACGTCCACAGCTTCCATCCCACACTGTGGAGCGCAAAGAAGCGGGTGCCGTGGCTGTGACAGTTCCCACAGTAGCCATGGAGGTTGGGGGGGGCCCCAGACGTCAGCTGCCAGAGCAAAGCCAGATGCCATGCATGCACCCAGAATCCACTGTGATGGCCTCTTCCAACAGCACAGTGGGAGCTGCCTACAGGCTTCCAGTCTCGGGGTACCTCCCTTCCTCCTGTTTGCTCCTTGGGCTTTGCCAACACTGTCATAACCAGTTTCCTGCAGGAATTCCCTGTCTGAAGTACCTACCCTCCCCACCCAAAAAATCTGCTTCCAGAGTGTTAATGTGAGCTCATTGAAAGGACAAATTGCAGGTGCTAAAGAGGTGCAAGGTGGAGGGAGACTTCCCAGAGAGAGCTGCTAACCTTAGTCTCAGGATAAAATGGAGGGGAGAGCTAGGTGAAGAGGGGTCACTCCAAGAAAGGAAGTAGGGAAAATATAGGGTGCAGTCAGGATCTTAAAGAAGTTCAGAATAGAGGGAGTGTAGCAGGGAAGACCGGAGAACTTCGAGTGGAGAGGGGTGACGCTGGTTAAATGCCAGTCAGGTCACACAAGCTCAGATTTATGTTGAAGGCAGCACAAACTCTGGAGGTTCTTGATAGGGTAATAATGTATGTGTGTGTTTAAAGAGTACCCCAAAAGGTGCTTGGGGAGTGGGTGAGAGTCACGATTGAAGGTAGGAACCAACCAAAAGGCTGCTTTGTGGTCCCCACAGGAAAGACAGAGTCCTGAAATGTTAAAAAATGGCAGAGACATTAGTTTCTCTGAAACTAGAAAAATCAGAGACACATTAGTATAATGAAGACTCTCCAAGAGCTTGGAAAGATCGGGTAGTTGGTTTGTTGACAGAGCTGAGGAAAGCATGCATGATACCAAAGTTCGGAGCTTGGAAGCCGGGTAGATCCTGGCCCTGTTTATGAAGAACAGGAATACTTCTAAGAAGTACAGGAAATCTACTGGGGAGACCGCTTGGAGAAGCCCTGAGACCACATGCACAGGGATCACAGGGATCCAGCTGCGTGCAGGCTCCCAGCTGTCTGGGAGCAGCCCAGACGTGAGTGAAGCTGCCTCGAATCCTGCGGACTAGCCCGGATGTCATCTGAAGACCACCAAGCACCCCAATACACACGGAGAACCACCACCTCACCAAGTGTGCCAGAAGTCCTGATCTGCCATCAAGACATGATAAAATGTTGTTTTACGTCAAAATAATAATACTGAAAAAGAAGAGTAATACTTCATTTTTAATCATTTTTGATTTTTATCTTCTCAGTTCCCATATGAAGTAAGTGACAATTTGTGGCTTTCTAGAACCAGAGTTCTGGATCTAAGGTAACTTTTTACCTTATCTGAAGCCCCCTGATTGAATATGTCCCTTAAATATGTACCAGGGAGGGGGTCAGACACAAAACGTCCGATATCCTATGACTCTGTTTACATGAAATATCCAGAAGAGGTAAGTCCAAAGAAATAACAAGCAGATGGGTGGTTGCCAGGGGCTCAGGGGAGGAGAGGACGGGGAGCCACTGCTTAATGGCTCTAGAGTTTTATTTTGGAGGACAACAATATTTTGTAACTACATAGAGATGGTGGCGGCACAACAATGTGAAGGGACTAAATACCACTGAATTGTTCACTTTATAATAGTTACTTTTATGTGCTATGGTGAGCGCTGTGAATTGTGTAAGACTGATGAATCACAGACCTGTACCCCTGAAACAAATAATATATTATGTGTTAATAAAATAAAAAGAAAGAAAGAAAAGAAAGAAAGAAAGAAAGAAAGAAAGAAAGAAAGAAAGAAAGAAAGAAAGAAAGAAAAAGAAAGAAAGAAAGAAAGGAAGGAAGGAAGGAAGGAAGAAAGGAAGGAAGAAGAAAAAATCTGGAGACTAAAAAAAAATTAAAAAATAAAATAAAATAGTTACTTTTATGTTAAATGAATTTCATCTCAATAAATTTTAAAAAGTGTATGGGGGAGGCGGGTAATCACAAGGAGAGCTCCTGCTTTAGCTTGGTTCAGATTCTCACTTAGATGAGGAGGATATTTGATTTCCCATCTTCCTCAACCAACTCAGGAGATACTCATTTCCTTATGAGTAGCCTAAGGCCCTCATTTCCTCTGAGGGCCTGACAAAATCAAGGTGACAATCAGAGAAATAGTGGAACTTTCCAAATAAAGTGAATAGCATCATCCTTCCTAACCTTGGGTCGGCCTGCTGGGGAATCTCTGACATGATTTCATGGGGGAGGGGCAGCCGTGGTTTGTCGATGTTCCTGCCTGTCTACAAGTTTTCCTTTCTTACTTCTCTTATAGTCAGTCTTTCCATCGGCCTGCAGGCCATTTAGCCACAGCTACAGCAGTTACCCCCTGATGGCCTCCCCTCCTGCAGGAACCTGCCACGGTGTCTCTCCAAGGACATGCCGCGTTTACAGGGTATCCATTTCAAAGATTGGCTAATTGCTCCACAGGCTACAAAAAGTGCACTCTCAAATCATAAAAGGGAAACACTCTGGCTTTTCCCAGGCCACAAAGCATGACCAAGTTGATGAGGACTCATAATTCACACTCCTGATACCTGAGCTCGATCCTCCAAGAAACACCTGCCCTATAAAAGCAGAGACAGAAGCATGTATATCACACCGCTCCAGCCACCGTAGTCAGAGCTCTGCTCCCACAATAAATGGCCTCTGCCATGTCTGGGCCAGGGCTGCACTGGAAATGAAACAATAAGAGTGGAAAATCGCCTTTATTTATGGAGTTCACCTACCCTTAACATCAAATCAACACCCAGCCTACACAGCTCACAGAATCCAAAGAGCTTAAGATGGAAAACACCACAGTGTTTTCCAAGTGATCCTTTCTCCAGGAGCCAGCACTGGACTCGCCCCCGCCCCCCCCAGGACACCCATGGGTGTCCGCAGCTCTAATGTTTGGAGTGATGGAGCAGTCTGTGCTCTGTGGTGATGGACATGCCCCCACATTAGGGCTGACCATTCTCAGAATGACCATGAGAGTTCCTGTGCCTTGAAATGGGACACTAATAAGTGGAATGTAATGAGAAGCAAGCATCATGATAGAAGTTACACAAACTTTTTATGGCCATCTGTGTCAAAATGAGTGATGCGGTGTGAAAGAACATGTTTCCTAATGGGGGGGGGAGTCACATTCTATGGCAAAACCAGGTGGGTGAATGCCGTTTTGGAGAAGATAAAGCCCATCTTGGATCCTATGTGCTATGACAGGTCTTTCTCTTTCTGACGAGAGGCTCTCAATTGATGCTACCTATCGCAGGGTTGGATGCACATGCTTTGGAATCACCTAGAAGTGGCTTTGAATCATAGCTCCACTTCCTCCTTCATTCCATCATCCAACAAGTATTTCCAAGTAGCCATTCTTTGCTTGAATATAACACAGTGGGCAAAATAGGGTCCTCCTCTCAAGCTCATCACCGAGGAGTTATAGAGCAAGAAAGCTGGCATAGAAAAAGCTAATGGGAAAGCACAAAGGGAAAATGACAAGGGGGACAGGTCAGAATTCTTAGACCAAGTGGCCTTTCAACTGAGGCCTGGAGGCCCAGTAAATTGACAAACTGAAATACTGTGTGCGTGTATAAAGAGATTAGAAAGAGTATATTTAAAGATTCAGAATATAGAGAATACTGGGGGATCAGAGAAAAAAGAAATGGACCTAGAGAAGTAGCATTATGAGAGAGTCTTTATAGAAAGAAGGTAAAGGGAAGAGACTTAAAAATTTGACATAGCAAAGTGACACATGAACAGGAATTTTAGGAAAATGTTACCGATCAGGTAACTTTAGATCAAAGAGTTAATCACTCTGAGCCTCGGTTTTTAACATGGATAACACTACCTAACTTGCCATGCAAATTAAATGATACAATATATACAAAATGCTTAGTGCCTGAAACCTGGTAACTAATTAGTCAGCAGTAACCACAACAAAATATCCATCAGCTCAAATTTGATATAACTTTTGACCTTCCCTTCCTATACAAGTTCAAATGTTTTATGAAATGTTTCCTGCAAATGCAGGTACAAACTAGTTAACTCAGTATTTCAGCTAGTGGGAGTCTGAGAAGTTCATTTGTTCAATCAATTAATCAACATACATTTTCTGAGCATCTTTTCTGGGCCTACCACTGGGGATGCAATGAAGAAAGTACTGACCGGGTGGTGATTTGTTTGGAAGAAATACTTGTTCCAGTCAAATATTCAGCAAATTACTGTGGTTTCGTGTGGTTTGGGGTTTGTGGCAGCGACTACAAGTTGCCACCAAGTATCTATTACCTCCTTCCTCTTTATAGAAATAATTGTTATTTTTAGTGCTGACAATGTTCTGTTTAATGATCCAGGTATTGTTTACATAGATGGACTTAGTTTGAGAACATTCATCAGGGTGTATACTTATATATAATTATCAATGAAAGTTAACATTTAAAAACCTTCAATTTGTGTCTGGGCATATTTTTGCCTGGCTAAAAAATATTGTTTCTAGGACTCCCTTGCAGCTAGGGATGTAATTCGGCTGAGTTCTGGCCAATGGTGTATAAGGACAGATGCTAAGTGGTGCTGCCAGTTAAGTCTTTCTAAAAGGCACACGGCATGGTCTTTCCCAATTCTCTCCTCCATCCTGACCTAGAAACACGTGATGTGTAGGATGTCTCAGATCATGAGAACAAGAGTCACACCCTAGGGATATTTGAGAGCTTAGCTGGAAGCTCTGTTCCTGCCTGACAACTTTTCACAAACCAGTCTTTCCCTCTAGAGTTAGCTTACATGGGGGGGGGGGGGGGATTATCTTGTTGAAAACACTGTTGTGTTGGATTTTTCTGTTAATTCAGCTGAAGTTAATTTTAACTAATACAGTGTTCAAGGTAGAATTCTGTTCAGTCCTTGTTTTCAGACCAGGAACACCCAAATGATATAACAAATAAGAAGTTATCTTTAAAAAGCAATAGAAATAACAAAACACTCTGAATCTTAAAGGTCTGGCTTCACTTTTTACTGCTGAACTACAACTCTACATTCTCGTGCGTGATATGGAGATTTAAAGTCTACTATGTTTTCTCTGTGAGAGCTCTCTCCTGGCAACAGCCCAGTCTAAATCTGGTTAACTTAAACAAAAAGGGAATTTATGGGAATGTTGTCAAAGACCTCTCACAGTAAATTGATAGGCTAGTGTCCAGGCTTAGAAATAAGGCAAAAAAAATCAGAATAAAAACTCAGAATGGGATCAAGGCAACGAGAACATTCTACCATCTCCTCATAGTGCTGCACCTGGAATGAAGGATTTCAGCCGTTTCTCCTTGCTGTGAGTCACTCGGTGCAACATGCCAAGTTGTGGGACAAAGTCTGATTGACTAAGTGTAGATCACAAGCCCTTTGGCTTCTTTGAAGCAGTGAAAGAAAAAGTCTGGAGGAAAGAGAATGCACCAACCTCCAGGGGACTCTAGTTCTCTGTTAGGAGGGCAGTGGACATTGATTTATAGTCCCATTGAGAATGTACAAAACAGGGGCTAGTTAGGTCCCTCAAATTAATGGATGCTGGACAGTCATAAATCAACAAATGTCCACTCTTTCTACCTCACAAGGTTGTTGAGACTGGAATAAATTAGACAAATGCTCTGAAAACTGAAACCCACTACACAAATACTCATTGCTATCTTGTTAAAATTATTGTTGTTGTTATTAATATCAGAATTTATGAAAAAAATAAGGTAACTTTAAATAAGCACAGTCATTCGAAATTTTAAAGATTTCCTTCCTTTACTGAAGAAATTATTTCATTAGTATTGGGCACTAAATGAGTAGAATGTCTCAAATTAGTAAGAGGGAATGGGTGTAGATAATATTGACATTAACTAGTAAGTAAAAATCAAGTCTCCTTTCTACACCGGTTTGGAAGGTCACATCTCACGTTAGATGGGTTTCAAAGAAGAGCATGGATAATGGGAAAATGCAAATTTCTAGCCAGAAGTCATCACCTAGAATGGGATTCTTAGTAGTGGTCTGGGTGCATGAATGGCTTTAGAGGCTTATGAAACCCTGAAATTGCATATAAACCTTTGGTTTGTTGCATATCCAAGGATATATTTCTCAGGGATATGGGAATGCCTTTTATCACTTGTTAAAAAGCACATGACCCCCAAACACTAGGAATCATTATTCTTAATGCTATGTGTTAGCCCAGTGTATGGAATCAGAAATATCTGGGTTCAAATTCTGGGTACCCCACTATGTCAATCGACATAGGAACTCATAAACCATTCCCTATTCTTCGGAAACTTAGGGGCACACACAAGAGATAAGAGTAAGTGTATTAATTAAAGTATCTTGGGCTACAAATAACAGAAAAATCAAACAGAGGTTAGCTCAGAGGATATGGAAATAATTCGTGAAGCTCATGGGAACAGGAATCCAGAGATAAAGCAGGTGGCAGAGATGGCAAAATACAATGGCTTCAGCTGCATTCCCCATGGTTCTCTTGGTTTGGCCTCCCCCGCATGCAAACTTCTTCAGGCTACCATTTGCTGTGGCTACAGAATGGCCACACATGTTCCAAACTGAGTGGATACAAGTAATACCCATACAAGTGGGTGTCATTCCTAGTCTACCTTCCTCTTCCCCTCCGAGTACTCTGCACAACTGGGTGTCCAATAAATATCTCCTAGTAGGTAACTACTTCAGATACCTACTCCTAGGTATCTCCTTATCTAGGAGATATTTATTGGATATCTAGGAGATATCATGCTGGATAAATGCATGAAATATTTAAATAATAATATATGACAGCATGATGAAATGAGCACTTTAGACACACAATAAGTAATAGATCAAAGAAAGAAATTATAAATTGAAAAAGCTACTAAAATTCAAAAAGTTTCTACAGAATACCATGCTTCAAATAGACAGAGGGGGACAGAAATAGCCTTCCAGACACACAGTTGGCACTTTGTTTAAAGCAAGTAAATTCATAAATGAAAAAAAGATACTAGATTTCAGGGGAACTTTCCATCCATTCCGAGTGGTTTCATATTTTTAGTTGCAACACCACGAAGTTATTAGGACACTGGAAGTTTCCATGGAACCTTGTATCCTACAGAATCTCAAGTTACTCCATGCAATAATGATCAAGAGCACCTAAAATAGTAGGATTAATACATATGATGAGGAGACTGAGCCTTATATTTTTTTACACAATAAAAAGCCATTATATTTTTGATTCTCCACTATTTTTGTAGCTCGTTTACACATTCTTTAAGAACTTTCCATATGTCAGGGACCTGCACTAGGTACTTTCAGATTTTTTTTTTTTTTACCTTTCACAATAAGGTTAGTATTATGACCTTGACTTGTACAATGTACAGAAATGGGAAACACGGTGAGGGTAAGTGCCCTGGCTAAAAGAGCCAGCTATTAAGTGTCAAAGCAGGAATTACAGTATAGGTCTACGTGAGTTCATTTTAAGTGTTTACATTCTGCTTAAAAGCCAAGCTACTTTTAAATATACTAAATGTAACAATTTAAGGTGGGGCAAATGATACAGTAATTAAAAACTACTTCAGTCTAATTATGCAGGTAGGCAGGTCCACTTGCTATTCTTTTTTTTTTTTTTTTTTAATTTATTTATTTGACACAGAGAAAGAGAGAGAGATCACAAGTGGCAGGCGGGGGGTGGGTAGAGGGAGAGGGAGAAGCAGATTCCCGGCTGAGCAGGGAGCCTGATGCGGGGCTCGATCTCAGGACCTTGAGATCATGACCTGAGCTGAAGGCAGATGAGACACTTAACTGACTGAGCCACCCAGGCACCCCCCCACTTGCTAGTCTTAAGATCTTTCTTGTAGGGCGCCTGGGTGGCTCAGTCGTTAAGCGTCTGCCTTCGGCTCAGGTCATGATCCCAGGGTCCTGGGATCGAGTCCCGCATCGGGCCTCCCTGCTCTGTGGGAAGCCTGCTTCTCCCTCTCCCGCTCCCCCTGCTTGTGTTCCTGCTCTCGCTATGTCTCTCTCTGTCAAATAAATAAATAAAATCTTTAAAAAAAAAAAAAAAAGATCTTTCTTGTAGTCAGATTCTGGATAATATACAAATGCAAAAGGAATATAATTACTTTCTTGGAGACTACTGAAACTTCAGACCTTCCCTTCTTAATTGAAACAGTATGGGATACCAGGAAGCAGGTTACGGTGCCAGGAGGAACTCAAGTCCAATCTTGGATTTTGAACAAATTACATAATTTCAGCCAGTGTTTTCATATCTGTAAAACAGAGGTTTTAATCACCGCTGTTGAGGATTGTTGTGGAATAAAGCAAGATGGGATTCAGGTGTGTTTTAGGGACACGTAGATGCCTAAGAATTATCTCCCCTGCCTTTATTCAACTTAGACCTATCTTTCCAATATTCTAAGTTATAGAGAAGGCAAAGATGAAAGCTGACCTTTCAGGCTTAGGACTATTAGTTCATCTTATTGAAGATCCAGGTTACTAATTTAGATATTGCTTCGATGGGATATTCTGGAAATGACAGAATTAACGATATTGTAGAGCTGGTTCATTTTACCTAAACCAAGGCTTGTCTCTTGGCCTGTGTTTTGGGCTTCCAACTTTTTAACTGCACTAGGCAAAAGTCATTTTTGGTTCACATGAGTGAAAACCCAATTCAAATGCACTTAAAGATACAGGAAATTTTATTTTATTCACATAATCGAAAAGTCCAGAAATAAGGTAGATTCAGGATTGTTTTGATTGACAGGTTTAACAGGGTCAGCAAGGACCTGTGTGCATGTGTATCTATGCGTGTGTGCATGCGTGTGCATATCCATTACTCTTCTCTCACTTATGTGGGCTCAGCTTCATCCAAAGGCAGGTCAACCCCATGATCAAGTACCTGGAGAAGTTCCAAGGTTCATATTCATGTCTTCCAGAAAAAGAAATTTCTCTATCAGTAGCTGAATGAGAATAATAAGCAAGATTCCTTCCCAGATGTCCTTACAAATCCTCTTCTTTCATCTAACTGGTTTTAATCGAGTCATATATGCTCAAGTGGGATCCAAATCCTGTGCATGATAATCCCCAGAGCTTTGGTCTATATTACCTACACCAATCACTCTGCAAAGTAGAGGGAACTACTCTGAATGGCTTAGACCAATCAGAACTTCCCCATGGAGCTTGGATGGCTTTAACTTCTCCAATGGTCAATGGACAGATTGAGAGATGTATATATCTAAGTATCATTAAGAAAGGGGAACAGGAAAATGCTGAATAGACAACAATATTTCACTTCAGTAGTCAGACAGTTCCTAGAGTAGATATACGGATATAGATCTAGATTCAGACATAGCTGTGCATGGAGACATGCACATACATAAAATATTTTATCTAATTACAAAAATGTATGCAAGGTTAAGGTTGGTAACTACAAAAAAATCAATGAAATGACCTATAATCCTATCATTTAGACATAAGTACTCTTATTATTTTGGTGTGTATACTATACAGGTATTTTTCACATACAATCTTTGTGTGAATAGCATGTAATTGGTTTTTTAATTGAAATCACACCATACATTTTGTCTCCATCCCGTTTTTTTTTCACTTACCATCCCG
Organism: Halichoerus grypus; assembly: GCF_964656455.1. Taxonomy (NCBI): domain Eukaryota; kingdom Metazoa; phylum Chordata; class Mammalia; order Carnivora; family Phocidae; genus Halichoerus; species Halichoerus grypus. The sequence goes on along the minus strand of NC_135716.1, from coordinate 12,168,835 downwards.
CTTTTTTCACTTATCAATAGAGCATGAGCATTTTCCTATGCCTGGAATGTAGATCCTTGGTTATTCTTATTTTTATTGCTACTCTAAAGCTAAGGTTCAAGAGCTATGCAATAGTGCATACTATGGATACTATTATACTTTATTTAAGCATTGCCTTATTGTTGTATTTTTAATCATTTCCTATTTTTCTCTTTTAAACACTATTTATTAACTGAATTCTCACCCAGAGTTTGAGATTGTCAAGTCAGATTAATCTGAGCTAAAGTTATGATTTAGCCACTTAGCAGCTATGTGACCAGGAGCAAGTGTTTTACTTTCTGTGACCTCACTGTCCTGAGACAATAACAGCACTTTCAACATAGACTTGTGGTGGTGTTTAAATGAGGTAATACATGTAATGTGTCTGAAACATGGAAGGGACTCCACAGTTACCATCATCCATCAGAATGGTGAGTTCTTATACAACAAGAAGAAATAGTTGCTCCTCTATGCCAATCTCATTTTTAAGAAGTTGCTGGAAGAACAGACTTATATAAATATAACTCAGCTTCCTTGAACCAGGTTTGTCTTTGTTGTCTAACCTGATCTGCATGTCAGTAAATAACTGTGTAACTTACACAGTGTCACATTTGCAAAGTCAGACTATTGACAATGTCACCCCCTAAAGACTATCTGCCTTTTAAAATATTACAGAGCTATTTGTAGAAAGATAATGGTGAGATTATTGGATTTTTAATTATAGTGATAGAAGGTAGTATTATTCCTGAAATAAGAAATTCACAGGCTTCGAGAACTAAAAGGGACCTAGAGATTGACAAGTTCTGTGCCCATCTTTTATATATGGAGGCAACAGAATAAACATACCTGGTGGTAGATAAGCCAACTGGGTCTGAGTCCTGAGGAGTGTTTCTTAGTGGTCTCTACAAAGGATATGAAGATCACATACTAAAAGGATCCAATAGCAGAAAATTCCAACTAAGCAGAAAGGCATTTAAAATTCTTGCTCAGCGTCATTCTAAAAGGCAAATCATGTCCCTAGGGTTTCTCAGTCTTGCCACTGTTGATCTTGGGGGCCAGATATGAGATTGTCTTACACCTTGCAGAATGATTAGCAGCATCCTTGGCCACTAAATGTAACTCTTCCCCATTTGAGAAAGTCAAAATTGCTCCAGATATAACCAAATGTCTGCTGGAGAATAAAATCTACATTTTCCCTATACCCGAAGATAATATAAAGTAGTGGCAATGTTGTAAGAAATGTTGTCCCCCAGGGGCACCTGGGTGGTGCAGTCGGTTAAGCCTCCTACTCTTAGTTTTGACTCAGGTTGTGATCTCAGGGTCATGAGATCGAGCCCCACGTCAGGCTCCATGCTCAGCACAGAGTCTGCTTGAGTTTCTCTCTCCCTCTCCTTCTGCCCCTCCTCCCACCACACTTGCACATGCTCTCTCGCTCTCTCTCAAATAAATAAATAAATCTAAAAAAAAAAAAAAAAAAAGAAATGTTGTCTACCTTCCCTCCCTGGCTAAAGTAGAATTATGGAAGGGAGCCATGTAAATCAAGACAGATACTTGTATTAACATTAAATCATTGGAAATTTCCAGATAGGAAGCCAATACTGCCCATAAGATGTCCTCCATTCTGATGCCAGCCCACTTCAAATAACTCTTCATTCTCTTTCTCTCTCCACATAGAGGATCCAATACACATTGCCCATCCTATTTAACATAAACTCCAATGAATGAATGCTCTAAGCCCAAGGCCGGGGCGGCAGGGCGGGGCGGGGGGGGGCGGTGAAGTCAGCAGAGACATCAAGTGGGTGGAGGGACTTCATAACCAGGCTGATGGGCGGTGCAGATGAGAGAGTCCAAAGGGCAAAAATGTTTCTCTCCTGACAAAGGTGGGGGGTGTCACGGGTTGAATTATGCCCCCACCAAATTCTGTATGTTAAAGTCCTGATCCCTCTGCACCTCAAAATGTGACCTTATTTGGTAATAAGGTCACTGCAGGTGTACTTAACTAAGATGAAGTCTTACTAGAGTAGGGCAGCCTCTAATCCATTAGCACTAGTGTCCTTGTAAGAAGGGAGATCTGAACACAGACAGGCAGCAGGGAGAGAAACACCATGGAAGACTGGAGCGATGCTGCCACAAGCCACGGCACCACCGGGAGCTGGGAGATAGACCTGCAGCTGACCCTTGCCTGGCACCTCCTGAGGGAGCAGAGGCCTGTGGACACCTGATCTTTTATTTCTGGCCTCCAGAACCGTGAGACAATAGAATCCTGTCATTTTGGCCACTCGGTTTATGGTAATTTGTTATGGCAGCTGCAGAAAACTAATACAGGTGCATGACTAGTTAAAAAAAAAAAAAAAAAAAAAAAGCAGCTATGCCAGGTGATGATTTGGGAGGAAGCTGAACAGACCAGAGGAGCCAATCCCAACTCCCTGCAAGCTGTGATCCGATGTGGGTTGAAATACACAACTCAAACGAGTGGTAAATGAATATTTATTTTTACCTTCTTCTGGAATCAGTGTCTCGTGAAGAGTAAAATTTGCTAATCGACTTGAGCACTCCTCCTTTCTACTACTAAGTGTTGATGTCTAGCAGTTGCTACAACTTCATGCTTAAATATCCTGGGTTCTGGCATTCTGTGCTTCTGTCTTCAGAGACCAAGCAATTCAAGCTAAAGTTCCAAAATGGTCACCTCTGAGAGAGAAGCCAATCAAGTTTAGGAATAAAATGAGCCAGGAGTTATAGAAAGGATATGATTTTCTTTGATTTTTTTCCCCTCTTATCATCAACTCCCCCATAGGCAGTCCCATCTCACAGTCTACAGAGTGCTTTCACATCCACAGATTCATCTATTTCTCCCAACAACACAGAGTAGCGAAAGGGAGGCTGCTCCCATTACACACGTGGGGGAACTGAGGCCCATGGAGATTACAGTTTCCAAAGGGAACTGACACAGCAAGGTGAAATAGGTCTAGTACCCTTCTCCCTACACCAGAACCCTTTTTCATGAGAGAAATGTTCCAGCACACAAAGATAAAAGTTAACTCTGCCCATTCTCTTTAAGAGAGGCCCATTTGATTCATACTTATATGCTCCAAGGACCTCAGCCAGACTTGAGGTATGGTCTGGATTTAAAATCTTGATTTCTGCCATGGCCTTTTGGCTTCTTGACCCTCCTATTAACTTACCAAGCTTGAGTCAGAATTCTGGATGGTCCTGTAGGGAATCTTTGACTCAGAAGAGGCTCATAAAAGCTCTTCTGGGAAATTAGACACTAATGCCAGAGTTTCACACAATTGAGGTATCTTTACAGAATCCCAGATCAATACCACCAGAACGTTCCTTCTCCATTGCCACCTGACCAAAGGCCTTGGAATAAAAAGATACGGGTTTTGTTTTGTTTTTTAATTGAGGTTCAGTAGTTCTCACATCTCTACTTGTCTTTGCCAAACAGGGTCAGGAAATCAGCCCAGAATATGGGGTTATGGTATATTTTCTTAGACTCATAAAATGTTAGTACTGGAAGTGATCTAAGAGATACTCTGGTTTAACACTGTTTCGCTATGAACACTGAGACCCTCGGACAAGAACCAATTTGGCCAGTGCCATAAGAGGAGTTAATAGCAGGGCTGATATTAACATCTAGGGCTCTTAAGTCAATGTTCTTTCCAATATGCTAGCTGTATCCGTGGACCCAATTCTTTCCAATACGTGATTACTGACCTTCTATTTCCATGTCATGAATCAAAGCAGTAACCAATGTGAGGTGTGATTTGTCAAGCATGGTGAAAGCTTCACACTGACCCCAGCTCCCACTCCCTGTTGTCTGCAGTGGTACCTACTTCTTCAACATTAATTATTAAATTATTGATTTTTTTATTCGACAAACTTTTATTTATAAACTATAGCTCTCTGAGCTTCTTAATGTCAATGATCGGTCTTGCTCATCCTCTGTAAATATAAAGATCAGAGTACAGTAGGGGAAAGAGATATCTGCATAATTAAGGAAATACAGTTTGGTAGAAACAATTATGTAAAAAATGAGATTTGGAGGTTAAAAAACGGGTGACTCACTGTTCTAGGAAGGAAAATATAGGGATAGGGAGAAGGTTCCCAGTGGAGGTGCCACTGTGATGCTGAGCCTGAAAGACTGGGAAGGAGTTTGCAAGGTGTAGAGGCCAAAAGGGTATTCCAAACAGAGGAAACAGCAAAATCGAAGTATAATAGTGGGGAGTCACCTGGAACAGGGTTCGTAAGGTCCACAGAGGGGAGTAGGAGAGGCACTTGGCTAAAAAGTTGGGATGGAGCCAGGCAGTCAGGGGCCTTGAAGGCCATGATAATAAAGCAAAAGGAGTGTGGGCTTTGCACAGAAGATGCGGGGGAGCCTGTTTAAATAGGATTATGACAGGTTGTTATCTGTGTTTTGAAGAGATCGCTGTGACACTACTAAAGAAGATGGCTCACAGGTCAAGAGTAGAGGCAGGAAGACCATTTCAAACATCTCAATACTCTTGACAATAGATGATCGAAGTCTCAGCCGGCAAAGTGGGCTTGGAGGAAAATTTGAGTTTAAGGGCTAAATGGCCCACTGCATATGGTTATGAGAGGGGAACAACCCTGCAAATGCCTGGAGACTCTAATCAGGAGACTGCCACCTAGTCATGAAACTGTACCCTCCAAGAGAAACTTCTTAACTCTTTAGGTTCAGTGGGTTTTTAAGAATCTGAGAGCAGCTCTGAAGCCTCCACCCAGAAAAAGGCACAAATAGAGGCAATTTTTCATGCAATTTCAAATGCTTTATGAGCTCCCTGAAGCCTATAAATGAGTGGGACTCCAGATTATGAGCCCTTGTTTTATAAGAGGAATTTAAATGCAAAAGCACCTGTGAAGAATGGATTGTGAATTACTAATGTCCTAGAATTAATCTGTCAGCTTCTGATACTTCTGGTTGGATATCTGTACTCTAATGTAGCAAATGGGGTAAGGGTGAAAACACTCGCCACGTGGTGGCCACGGGGCGGGGTGTGTGGTCACAGAGTAGAAATAAAGCAAGAAGTGGGGGGGATCAGAAAGATGATTCTCAGCACCCTCTACCTTTTTCTCAATCAGCACAGAATCACGGATCTGAATGAATCAACTATACCCCATATTTTCACCATCCTTCCACCTCTGAGACTTTATTTAACACTCACAGTAATCCTGTGATGTTAGCAGGGAAAACTAGTAGATCCGTGTCACAAGATGTGAAGCGATCAAAGCTCAGAGAGATGGCGTGGCTTTCTTTCCCAAGGTCACATACACTAAAGTGGCAGAGAGGAGACCAACTTTATTCCCTTCCTCTTCAGAGCTGTTTCCCTTAAAGACAAGTTGGCCTGAGACAGCAAGAACAAAGATCTGCTTCTGCTCTGGATTCGGATCCAGGTTTTTCCATCTCACACTGATGATGCCGTTCAGAGTTTTGGTATCTGGGACTCTGCGTTCAGGAGGCAGTGGGGAGGCCATGGGTTGGAGCTATTAAGTACATTGTCTTCAGCTTTAGACAGACGCCAAACTCTGCCACTTACATCTCCATGACAATGACCAATCTCTGTAACCTCATTTCCTTCAGGTTCCTCATCTTTAAAATAGAGACAGTAATACACATCTCCAAATCCGCCAGGCTCCAGTGAGACATAAGTGAAAATGCCCTCTTTAAGTGCCGGCTCCTCTTCTGAAAGCTTTGGCAGGCACAGTAATTTCGCCAATATCATAAATTCTCACTGCAGGCTCCTGACACCAATCCCTTTCCCTCATATCACTCACTGGGGGTGACCAGCCTGCCACAATGGTCCACTGACTGACCTACCTGAAACGCACAACTCTCTTGTCTCTATCACCAGAACAGTATGTTCCAAGAACTTCTGACACCTTAATACTTGAAGGGTGAGTCTTTACAGACTCAATGAAGATCTATTTTTAAATATAGATGCTCAGAAATAGAGAACAGTAAGATTGCGAATGTGGCACATTCCTGATGAAGAGAGTTGTTATAGTCTGTAGCATGAAACATTCCAGCCGTTTACTGTCTTTATAACAGCTTAAACCTATTCACGTATTTAGATGGTTCTACTTGCAACATATGAAGGCCAACCACCTCTAAGAAATTAAAACTTATGATGCATCGTGTATTATTTCAAGAAACAACCTAGCCAATAGAATGCTGAGAGCTATTTTTTTTCATTTAAGTAGTGAGTGACAGTAATACGAGTAAATCTTGCCACAATAAAGGGGAGTGTTTTTCCCACAACATTCACTGCAGAAAAAAAAAAAAAATGGGAAAATCCAAAACCCATAGTATTTGATGTATGATGTCCACCACTTGTTAACTATGTGACTTTAGGTAAACCAGTTAACCTCTCTGAGCTTCTGATTCCTTATTTCTCAAAATGCAGGCTCATCGCCCTTATAACCTCCTTAAGAAGACTACAAACACCCATATTCAGGTTATTATCCCCTTTCTGAGCTTCCTTTTTTCCAGCCCACTGCTTCTAATCACAGTGCTCAGGATTCAGTGTGCCAAGGACATAACACCACCACGTACGGCTGCCTTCCACTCTGAATTCTGCTGTTCATTGTTTACATTAAACAGTGGGATATGCGTAAGATTCCATTCCTCAGACTGGACATATGGGGACAAAACATGAGCTTTGTAATTGGCTGGGGTCTGACTGGAATCCTGACTTGACCAGCTGTGCTTTTTGTGGCCTTGCTTGCCTCAACTATAAAGTAATATGAATAATAATATCCCTCCCTCAGGACTGATTTTTTAATTTTTTTTAATACCTGAAGCCCAATGCAGGGCTTGAACTCACAACCCTGAGATCAAGACCTGAGCTGAGATCAAGAGTCGGACACTTAACCGACTGAGCCACCCCAGCACCCCACTCAGGGTTGATTTTTTTAGAGCTTTGTGGAAATATAATTTACATACCATACATTAAATTCACTTTACGTATAAAACTAAGTGAATTTTAGCCTATCTACAGAGTTCTACAGCCATCTCTAGGAACTAATTTTAAAACATTTTTGCTACCCCCACAAGAAACACAATGGCCTTTAGGTCATTCCCCATCCCCCTTTCTCTCAGCCCTAGGAAACCACTAATCTATGTTCGGTCTTTATAGACTTGTCTATTCTTGCTATTTCATGTAAATGGAATCATACAATACGTGGTCTTTTGTGACTGGCTTCTCTCACTTAGCATGATGTTTTCAAGGTTCATCCATGTTGTTGTATACACCACAATTTCATTCTTCCTTATTGCTGAATAATACTCTGTGGTATGAAGATACTATATTTTATCCACCCATTCATCAGATGATGGACATTTAGAGAATTTACAATTTTTTATTATTATGAATTGTGGTGCTAAGAACCTATGTATGTGTGAACACATGTTTTCATTTCTCTTGGGTATTTATCTAAAATTAGAATTTCTAGGAATTAAGAGTTATATGATAAATCCATGTTTTTAACATTGTGAGGAACTGCCAAGCTGTTTACCATAGAAGTTGCACTATTTATATTTCCACCACCAAGGTATGGTGAAATTTCTACACATTCTAACCAACATTTGTTATTGTCCTTTTTGTCCCAGTGGGCATGAAGTGGTATCTCACTTTAGTTTCATTTGCATTTCCCTAATGACTAGTAATGTTGAATATCTTTTCATGAACTTATTGTCCATTCACATATCTTTCTTTGAGAAATGTCTGTTCATATACTTTGACAATTTTTTGAGGTTTTTTTTAATCACTGAGTTTTAAGAGTTCTTTGTATATTCTGATTACAAGTCCCTCATCAGCTACACAATTTACAAATCTTTTCTTCCATTATGTTTGCAGACTGCCTTTTCTTTTCTTTTTTGATGGTGTAATTTGTAGCGCAAAGTTTTACATTTAGATGATGTCCAATTCTCAATTTTCTCTTTTTGCTTGATTTTTGGTGTTGTAACTAAAAAAAAAATTACATAACCAAAATTCACAAGGACTTACTCTTAGGTTTTCTTCTAAGACTTTCATAGTTTGAGCTCTTACATTTAGATCTATGATCCATTTTGAGTTCATTTTTGTGCATGGTGTGAGGAAGGTATCCAATTCCACTTCTGTCAACGTGGATATCCAGATCTCCCAACACCATCTGTTGAAGACCATTCTTTCCCCATTACATTGCCTTGGCATTCTCGTCAAAAACCAGTTGACCACAAATGTAATATTATTTTTGCAGTCTCAATTCTCTTCCATTCATTTATGTGTCTTTGCTTATGTTAGAACCACACCATTGTAATCCTGTAATCGAGTTTTGTAGTCAGTTTCGAAATTGGGAAACATCCTCTACTAATATTCTTTTTCAGGACTGTTTTGCCTATTCAGGGTTCCTTGCATTGTCATATGAATTTTAGAATCAGTGTATCATTTTCTGCAAAAAAAAACCAGCTAGAATTTGGATAGAGATTTCTTTGAATCTGTAGTTAAATTTTGGAAGTACTGCCATATTAGGAATATTATATTCTCTGGTTTAGAGGAAACATATCTCAACATAATAAGGCCATATATGAAAAATCCACAGCAAACATCATATTCAACGGGGAAAAACTAAGAGCTTTTCCCCTAAGGTCAGGAACATGACAGGGATGCCCGCTCTCATCACTGTTGTTCAACATAGTACTAGAAGTCCTAGCTTCAGCAGTCAACAAAATGAAATAAAGCATTCAAACTGGCAAGGAAGAAGTAAAACTTTCACTATCTGCAGATGACAGGATACTACATATAGAAAACCCTGAAGGCTCCATCAAAAAACCTGCCAGAACTGATAAACAAATTCAGTAAAGTCAAAGGATACAAAATCAATGTGCAGAAATCTGTTGCGTTTCTATACCCAATAATGAAGCAGCAGAAAGAGAAATTAAGAAAACAATCCCATTTATAATTGCACCAAAATAATAAGATACCTAGGAATAAACCTAACCAAAGAGATGAAAGACCTGTATGCTAAAAACTATGAACACTGATGAAAGAAATTAAAGATGACACAAAGAAATGGAAAGACATTCCATGCTAAATGGATTGGAAGAACAAATACTATTAAAACGTCTATACTACCCCAAGCAACCTACACACTTAATGCAACCCCTATCAAAATACCAACAGCATTTTTCACAGAACTAGAACAAACAATCCTAAAATTTATATGGAATCACAAAGACCCCAAATAGCCAAAACAATTTTGAAAAAGAAAAGCAAAGCTGAAGCTCTCACAATTCCAGACTTCAAGCTGTATTACAAAGCTGCAGTAATCAAAACAGTTTGGTACTGGCACAAAAACAGACAAATAGATCAATAGAAGAAAAGAGAAAACCCGGAAATAAACCTACAATTATGTGGTCAGTTATCTCTGACAAAGCAAGAAAGAGTATCTAATGGGAAAAAGTCTCTTCAACAAATGGTGTTGGGAAAACTAGTCAGCTACATGCAAAAGAATGAAACTGGACCACTTTCTCACACCATTCAAAGAAATAAACTGAAAATGGATTAAAGACCTAAATGTGAGACCTGAAACCACAAAAATCCTAGAAGAGAGCACAGGCAGGAACGTCACTGACATCAGCCATAGCAACATTTTTCTAGATATGTCTCCTGAGGCAAGGGAAACATAAGCTAAACTATTGGGACTAAATCAAAATAAAAAACTTCTTCACAGTGAAGGAAATAATAAAGTTAAAAGGCCACCTATGGAATGGGAGAAGATATTTGCAAATGACATATCCGATAAAGGTTAGTATCCAAAGTATATAAAGAACTTATACAACTCAACACCAAAAAAACCCCCAAATAATACAATTAAAGACAAATACCATATGATTTCACTCATATGTGGAATTTAAGAAACAAAACAAATGCACAGGGGCGCCTGGGTGGCTCAGTCGTTAAGCGTCTGCCTTCAGCTCAGGTCATGATCCCAGGGTCCTGGGATCGAGCCCCGCATTGGGCTCCCTGCTTGGCGGGAAGCCTGCTTCTCCCTCTCCCACTCCCCCTGCTTGTGTTCCTGCTCTCACTATCCCTCTCTCTGTCAAATAAATAAATAAAATCTTAAAAAAAAAAAAACAAATGCACATATGGGGGGAAGAAAAGAGAGAGGCAAACCAAGAAACAGACTTAACTACAGAGAACAAACTGAGGGTTACTGGAAGTGGGCACGTGGATGGGTGAAATAGGTAATGGGGATTAAGGAGGGCACTTGCTATGATGAGCACTGAGCGTTGTATGTAAGTGATGAATCACTAAATTTTACACCTGAAACTAATATTACACTGTATGTTAACTAACTGGAACTTAAATAAAAATTCAGAGAGCAGAAAAAAAATGGGCAGAAAATATGAACAGATGTTTCTCCAAAGAAGACATACAGATGCCAACAGACACATGAATAGATGTTCAACATCACTCATCATCAGGGAAATACAAATAAAAATTACAATGAGATATCACCTCACAACTGTCAGAATGGCTAAAATAAAAAACACAAGAAACAACAAGAGTTGGCAAGAATGTGAAGAAACAGGAGTCTTCATGCACTGTTGGTGGGAATGCAAACTGGTACAGCCACTGTGGAAAACTGTATGGAGTTTCCTCAAAAAGTTAAAAATAGGACTACCCTACAACCCAGAACTCACATTATTGGGTATTTACCCAAGGAATACAAAAACACTAATTCGAAAGGATACATGCACCCGTTTATAGCAGCATTATTTACCATAGCCAAATTATGGAAGCAGCCCAAGTGTCCATTGATAGAAGAACGGAGAAAGAAGATGTGATATATATATGCAATGGAATATTACTCAGCCATAATAAGAATGAAATCTTGCCATTTGCAACGATGTGGTATAGCTAGAGAGTACAACGCTAAGTGAAATAAGTCAGAGAAAGACAAATACCATATGATTTTACTCATAAATGGAATTTAAGAAACAAAACAAGTAAAGGGAAAAAAGAGACAGACAGACAGACCAAGTTCTCTTAACTATAGAGGACAAACTGATGGTCACCAGAGGTGATGTGAGTGGGGGATGGGGGAAATAGGTGAAGGAGTGTACTTGTTTTGATGAACCTTGGGTGATATATGGAAGTGTTGAATCACTATATTGTACACCTGAAACTAACATAACACTGATTATAAAGTATACTGGAATTTAAATTAAATTAAAAGTTTATATTTTGTTCAAAAAATAAAGAATATTACATTCTCCAATGCATAAACATAGGTGTGTCTCTCCATGTTTTTAAAAAATATTTATTTATTTATTTATTTTAGAGAGAGGGTGGTGGAAAGGGAGAGGGAGAGAGAGAATCTCAAGCAGATTCCCCACTGAGCACAGAGCCTGACATGGGGCTTGATCTCACGACCCTGAGATCATGACCTGAGCCGAAATCAAGAGTCCGATGCTCAACCCACTGATCCACCCAGGCGCCCATCTCCATTTATTTAGATCTGTAAGGTAGAGGACTAAGATTGATTTTGTTCCCTATAAATATCCAATTGTTTCAGCACTACTGAAAGGTTTTCCATTTCCCACCGAATCGCACCAGCACCTCTGTCATAAGTATACTGTGTATGAATCTCTGTCAGCGGCATCACAATCTCACAATTACTGCAGCTTACAGTAAATCCTGAAATCAGGTAGTGTACATTGTCCCACTTCATTTCCCTTCTCCAAAGTCTTCTTGGCTCTTCTAAGTCCTCTAGAGATCTATGTACATTTTAGAATCATCTTGTCAATTTCTACAAAAATGTGTGAGATTTTCACTGTAATGCATTGAATCTAGATCAATTTTGAGATAACTAATTGGTCACGTGTGCTGCAGACCCTTGGTCTCACCTCTCTTTTATTGGGAGCCTTCTGTTCACAAGAGAAAACATGTTTTACACCACCCTTTGTGCCATAAGTTTATCAGGGGAGTTCCCACAGATGGGACAGTCTTTAGACTGTCTGCTTGTGTCTGTGACAGAGTAATTGTATTTCAGGGGTGAAATATTGAAGTTACTTGCTCATGCATCTAAGCCAATAGATCTATCAATAATAAAGCTGACAGTTTGCTCTCTACATCTTAACTCCTGTGTCTACCTCTCAATTGACTTCAAAGTCAAATGAAAAATAGCCATTAATTAATGCTATCTTCAGTTAGACACATCTTGCAGAGCCAATAAAACAAGCTGAACTACAACTCCTTTTAATAAAGTTTGTAAATGATTATAAGGACTAACAGAACGGAAGCAGTACTAAAATTTTTCGTTTGACATTTTGATCATATTCATAAGGATATTTCTTATGAGAAAGATTATAGAAAGCTGAGGAACTAACAATTAGTGAGCCATAAACCTCTCATGCAATCTTCATTGCAAATTTTTGAGATATTATTATTCCCATTAAACAGAGAGGGGAAACATCATTTGAGAGATTAAGTAACCAGAGGCCTGAATTTACACAGTTAATAAAAGCACTCAGAAAAGATATTATCAAATTTTCATATAAAGTGCTTATAATCTTCAAAGGGTTCCACATATAGTATTTTATATAACTCTGAGAATAATTGTGTCAAGAAGTCAGGCAGTTATGCCCAGTTTACAGATGGCAGAACTGAGGCTCAAAGAGCTTACATGACTTGTTTATGGTCACTGACCGCCCCCCACAGAAAGATGGTAATGGGTCTTGCTACTCATAGTAAGGCAATCTACTACCATACCAGACTTCTAATTTACAAGAGGGCTATTTCTAGGCACTGTTACAACTTTTGACATAAGGTCCCTGAGCACCTACCTTATTTTTAAGCCTAGAGAGAACAGAAATGAGTGTTTCCCCCATAGCTCAAAGGAAAGAATAACCCCAGTATTGATCTACTGCAAACAAAGTAATGGATGTTGTAGGACTGGATAGGTGGAAATCTCTATCAATTCATCTGGCTGTGTTGGTGCTTGTACTTAGTAGAAAATACTCTGAGTAAGCATTTCATTTCAATCACTGTAAAGCAACTGGCTGTATTTTCCTTTCTCTCTAACTCATTGTCTGTATGGTATTTTTTTCCTTACCACTTATATGATTCCATGTAAGTAGAATCAAATGTGATTCTAGTTATAAATCAAACTAATGTCAACTTATGATTAAAAAAATGAAGAGACTGATCTAGTCTGATTGATTCTCTCGTCAACTAATCCTTACTTAACTAGTCTAAGCCCTTTAATTGCCCCCAGTCACTCACACACACACACAAAAAAATACTATTATTCCAGGTAAAGTGTAAGAGGAGCATAAATGAAGATACTGTCAGTGGCAGTGACGTGCCACAGTACCTAATACATACCAAGTGTCCAATGAGGAATTGTGAAATGACTAAATGTCCATATTCAGTGAAAATTCATGTAATGAAATTAGTAAGACATTGTGGGAGGTGGGTGAGGAAAAAGAATGAATCAAAGATGACTTCCGTGTTTCTACTTTGGAAATCACTGAGATAGGAAATTCAGGAATATGGAAAGATTCTAGGAAGGAGATGATGAATTTACTTTTAAAGTAATCAACTTAAAAAGTGTCATGGGGGTGCCTGGATGGCTCGTTGGTTAAGCGTCTGATTCTTGGTTTCTGCTCAGGTCATGATCTCAGGGTCTTGGGATTGAGCCCCATGTCAGGCTCCATGCTCGGTGGAGAGTCTGCTTGAAGAGTCTCTCCTCCTGCCCCTCCCCCAACTCACGTGTACACTCTCCTCTCTCATTCTCTCTCTCAATAAACAGATCTTTTTTAAAAAGTGTATGGAACCTCCATATGTAGATGTGGTAGATAATTCAAAGGTGAATTTCACAAAAAAGATCACTGGGCAGGATATTTATGTTCCAGTATTTTCTGTTTACATATAGAAAGTAAAAGCCAATTGAGTGAATGAGAGTAATTTATTTATTCGTAGAATCTCTATTGAGGCAGTGGGCTACATGCTGGAATTAGAGAACCTGAAGTCAAAATTCATAAGGAACATCAACATTTAATGGATAGAAACAGAAGAAGTTAAGGGTTTTTTAAGAAGAAATTTACGTTTTTTTTAAGATTTATTTATTTTAGAGACAGAGAGCTGGGGGAGGGGCAGAGGGAGAGAGAAGGAGAGAGAGAAACAGACTCCCTGCTGAGCGTGGAGCTCGTCCATCTATAACTCTTAGTACTTTCCACCCAAATCAACTGTCACATGCCTTTTGCTGCTATCATTTTCACTGTGTCTGTGGCTAGGACTGAGCATTTATAGGAAAATCCCAAGGTCATACTTCATTTTAGTTTCTATGCACCATCCTTCACAGACCCCCCTGTACTGAAAATATTTTATATATAAATTAATCAGAAGCACGGTGCAGTAGAAAGAAAGTGACCATTGGACTCAGACAGATCTCAGTGCAAATCCCAACCTCACCACTTATTTGGGTGACTATGGTCAAATCAATCCCTAAGAACTAAGGTTTCATCATTCACAAAGTGCTGATCAGTGGTGTAAAGGAAAAGTACAAGATGTAAACTGGACCACAGACAAGGAGTTCTTAACCTAGCTCGAAAACTTCAGGGAAGGCATTCCAGATGAAATGTCACGTAAGCAAATTCAAGAAGGATGAGTAGAGGTTACCAAGCAAAAATGGGAAGGAACAGTGTTCTCAGCACAGGCAATAGCTTATACCTTTGACAGATTAAAAGAATGTGTGGCTTGCAAGGAGAGTAGCAACTGATGAGTCTGCAGAGATTGACAGGATTCAGATCATGAACTTGATGGCAGAAGAATCCTAGACTTCTTTGCAAGGGCAATTAGAAGTCATTGAGTGTTTTAAGCAGGGATGGTAAAATAATTAGATTTGCATTTTGGAAATATCACTCTATGCCTAGTAAATGCAGAGGGCTGCAAACTTTTTTGTCAAGTGTTAGACAGTAAATAGTTTGCATTTTGTGATCCATACAGTTTCTGTCACAACTGTTCAATTCTGCTGTTGTAAAGAAAAAGCAGGTATAGACAGTATGTAGTCGATGGGCATGACTGTGCTTAAATAAAATTTTATTTACAAAAATAGACAACAGACAGTATTTCACCCACTGGCTGTAGCTCACTGATCCCTGGTATAGAGCGCACAGAAAGAAGTCAAGCATAGAGACTGGAAAATATTTGGGAAGACAATTAGTCAATTGTTTAATTCATTCATTTAGCACACCTCTAAAGAACGCCTTCTATGTACTGGGAACTCTTCTAGATACTCAGGATATAGTGATAATAAGAAAGACACAGTTCCTCTTCTGGTGGAGGTTATAATGCAGCAAATAAGAACAATTAAGTAAAAATAGCCTTATAATAAGCTTTGTAGGGCACCTGGGTAACTCAGTCAGTTTCACGTCTGACTCTTGGTTTTGGCTCAGGTCATGATCTCAGAGTCATGAGATCGAGCCCTACGTCAGGCTCCATGAGCAGCATGGAGTCTGCTTAAGATTCTCTCTCTCCCTCTCTCTTTACCCCTCCCCCACCCTGCTCTCATGCTCTCTCTTTAAAAAATAATAATAATAAGCTTTGTAAGCTGAAAATCATGAAATGCATATAAATCATAATTTTAATGATTTAATATTTGATAGGATTATTTTTCTAAAAGGCCATTTTTAAAAAACATAATGTCAAGCACATATCGACTGAATGACTGAATAGAAAGACTTAAAACAATTACAGACAGTTCCAGGCAAATGAATCTAATATAGAATTTAGGAGACATGCCAAGAACTCTGTAGCGATTTTCTCTATGTGACCACCTCTGACACTCACCGTATCTTTTCAAGGTGTCCCTTATTGGTTCCATTTACAGACGTGAAAATGTGGCCTACCGATGTCTTACCCCTGACTAGGTCCTAGGGAACTGGCATTTAGGCTCCAAAGATGATTCTCTCCCCCTTCCTCCACATCGCTAGCTTGGCAATAACACAAGCAAAGCAACCGGGAGCTGTAAGCATGAGCTAATAAGCAAAGGCTTGAGATGAGCCCTTCAGGGTCCCACAGAGAACTCAGGACCGGCCTGGGAACTGAAATCAGGAATCCCAACTGCCACTTCCTGCTTCTAATCACTTTCCCAAGAGAGCTGTCCCAGCTGTTCCTGAGCAGAAGGAAGGCTGAGAGAATCTTTTTAAAATCCAAGCCCTTGTTATAAATTTAGACTTCAGGGAAGGAAAAGAAGAAGAAAAAAGAAATTGTTGGCCTAAGAAAGTAATGTTTCCCATTCGTCAGATCAAGGGCAGAGGACAGAGGAAGGGAAAGTAAATTCGGTCACTTTGAGTGCTGGCCCTGAGGCCATGAAGCCCCAGCACGCCCTGAGCGCTCGCCCACCCCACTCCGAGGGAATGTGGTCATGCCCAGAAATACGTGGCTATACAAGGAAGGCTTCTGTTTCTTCCTAATGAGTTGATTATATCCTGTCAGAAGAATCGTAAGGCCATCAAATGTCAAGTCAATTTTCTCAAACATATTATTTTCATAGCAGCTGGGTCTGACTAACTGTTGAAACAGAGCATCCTATTGTTACATTTCACTGAGAATGTTAAAGTGGAACTCAATTAAAAAAGGAAGAGAAAAATCTGACAGGACACATGATCCTGATTCATGCAAGTTTACAATTCAGTATTTAGAGGCCAATTTTATTAAGATCATTTGGTCACTTAGTTCACAATGAACTAATAATGAAAAGGGAAAAGGAGGAACGTGTTATTTGCCCACAAAAGCCACTTTCTCAGATGGCAGGAGAGACGTCTCTTTAGTTACTGGCTCTACCCATGAAGGGTAGATGGGTGACCCAGGAGATCCAAAGTGCTGAGTTCGAATCCTTACACTTCCCACACATGCTCCCGAATGAATCTGGCTTATCACAGTCTCAAAAGACAGGAAACTATCAGGATGAGACAAATGAACTTCAGCGTCAGACAACCAGAGCCTTAGCTTACGTATGTGCCGAATGGTCCTAAGTGATTTTAGGAATCGGCACAGCAGTTAACTACGTAAGAGTTTTTGAAGGAATTTAATGATGTAAGATACACGACACGTTGGTACAGAAGAAGCGTTCATTAAACGGTAGTGATGAAAATGATGGTAACAATGATACTAGTGAGGAAAGTGGAAAAAGAGGAGGGAATTTTGGGGTTTTTTGGGTTTTTTTAATATTTTATTTATTTATTTGACAGAGGGAGAGAGAGCAAGAGAGGGAACACAAGCAGAGGGAGTGGGAGAGGGAGAAGCAGGCTTCCTGTTGAGCAGGTTGCCTGATGCGGGGCTCGATCCCAGGACCCTGGGATCAGGACCTGAGCCGAAGGCAGACGCTTAACGACTGAGCCACCCAGGTGCCCCAAGAGGAGGGAATTTTGTAAAAGATGTATCCAGGGCCAACCAGACAGAGGGAGTAAGGAAGCCATGAAATGCAGAGCTGGAACTAAAAGGCAGCCTCCAACTTACAGGGATTCATGTTTGCACTGGACATGTTCCATGCGCTCAGGGTCAAGTGTGATACGAGGAAGGTATGTCTCCCTTCAAAAACTAGATCATGTTTCCCTTCACCCAAAACCCAATTTTCATCACCAAATTTTATTATAGATATTCTATTTTGGTTCTTTCTTTCTTTCTTTCTCTCTTTCTTTCTTTCTTTTGTACAATCTGTCGATGTGGTGGGCAGAATTCTAAAATGGCCCCCAAGATTCCTGCACACACATCCCTGCCACCACCCCCCGCAGTGTACTCATACTTCCCATTTATTCAGCCAAACACGAACATACTGCTGTAAAGGGATTTTGCAGATATAAATAAGGTCCTACATCAATTGACCTGACAATTAAGAGAGTATGAAGGTAGGCCTGACCTAAACACACGAGCCCTTTAAAAGCAGAGAGTTTTCTCCAGCTTGCAGTGGAAGAGAAAGTCAGAGATTCAAAGCACACCAATGATTTGACACACCACCGCTGGTTTGAAGATGAAAGGGGCTACACAGCAAAGAATGCGAAAGGCCACTAGAAGCTGAGAGTCAGCAAGAGAAACCTAAATCCTACAATCACAAGGAGCTGAATTCTGCCAACAGCAAGAATAAGACTAGAAGAGGATTTTTTCCCCCTACAGCCTGGAGAAGAAAATTCAGTGTAGCTGACATCTTAATTTCAACTTTGTGGTACCCTGGGCAGAAGAACCAGCCATGTCATGCTGGACTTCTGACCTAGAGAGAGTGTGGGCTCATTAATGGGGTTGTGTTAAGCCCCTGATTTTGTAGTAATCTGTCACATAGCAGTGAAAAACTAATAAAGGTGGTCTGAATGGCTCTAGAGCCAAAAGTTGTTCTGAGTCCTCTGGCCTCTGAGTAAGCCTGGTTTACCTATCTAGGCTGAGTGAAGGAAAGATTCACAGTAATAACTCTAATCACTCAAACTAAACATGTATGTATCGAATACGCACACATATACATACTCACAGGCTTTATCTCAAAATATCAGGATAATTGAGGCACAGGTATGTATTATACTGGAAGTCCTCCAGCAGATGCCCCCATTTTCCTTCTCATAGCCAGCACACCATTTCCTCAGTAAACACTTACTCAGTAAGTACAATTACTGTATGCTGGGCTCTCAGAGAGACCACAGGGACAGAAACCACACACAGTTCTTCAAAGAGATCATTGAACAGTGCAAGTAAGCAGGGAGATAAGGGGCATCGCAGAGAAAGGAATAGAACCCAGTCCTAGAAATCAAGGAAGGCTTCCAAGAGCAAATAGTTTCTAAGCTGAAATCTGAGGAATTACTTGCTCAACACTGATGTGAAAGGGAAGCAAATGTTTCCAGGAAGCAAGAATATGATGTGCAGACTACTGAGAGTGATGAAGGCCAAAGCTCTCTAGAAGAGCCACACAGCATTTATCCTGACTGGAGCATGCCTCGGGGGGAGGGGTGAGATGAGAAACTGCAGAGAGGAGCAGAGTTAGGTTGGTAGAGTGAAATTCTCTGTAAGGAATTCAGAATTCTTCCGGAAGTCAAGGGAAATTCATGAAGACTGATAAGCAGACAAGCAGCAGTATCAGCCTTGTTTAACCAACGATCAATCACCCTGCTGGAAATTGCAGAATGGTTCAAAGAGGGGCACTCAACACTGGAGACAATAAGCCATTCCAGTAACTCAAGGGAAGTTGACAAAAGAACAGTGGTCTGAACTAAGGCCGTGCCTGTGGATGGCAAGAACAGAGAATTAAGAATTGTTAATTTTAGATGTTTCAAGACTTGGATCTTGGATAGGTATAGGAAGAGAGGGGGAATGGAGTCAAGGGCAACTTTCAGACATCTGGCTTGGGAAACTGGTTGGGTAGGAATGCCGATCAATGATAAGAGCACCTTGGAGAAGGAAACCATTTGTGTGTGTGGGGAGGGGGAGTAGGTGGACAGTGATGGGTTTGGTTTGGGTCATGTTGGATTTTAGGTGTTCACGGGAAAATGAAATGGATATATGGAGTAGGGAGCTCCTTATGTGGGGAGTTTGGTAGAGCCATATGTGACTCTTTTATGGGTTGTAAACACTAAAAGCATGGATTCCTTAGCTGCATCACAAACTTCTTAAAATTTTTTCCCTTAATTCTTCCTCCAGTTAATTGAAGTTGGTTAAACTTCGAGGAAAGCACAATTGATGAAAACTGGAATATCATTTGCATTGCCATCAGATTTAGTCCTCTCCTTTCCCTTCAGGTGGATGGATGCACAGTGGAATCACGGAACATTTTAAAGGAGAGGAACACAGAAGCATTCAGAATGCAGGAAGTTCCAAAGAGAGCTGATCAATGTGTAAGGCATGGTTTCCTTTTATTAAATGTATTTTTTCATATTGTTAAATAGTTAATAAGAACACCTGTTACTTACATTGTAAAATTAAAATGCAGAGATAAAAGATAAGTAGGGAATCAAGTCCACCTTAGAAAATAAGCGATCCCATTAGAGAAGTACTCATTTGGGCTCTCTCAAGTCTTGTAAAAATAAAAGCAACATGGTTCCATGGCTTTAATAAAATAGTGACCAGGAGGGAACACCTTCCATTAGAAACATTCTACCTAGGTTTCATTTTATGCATTCATTTATTGAACAAATATTAATGCTTAAAGTAATTAGTAAACAATGACAAGTAGAGGCAGAATATCATGTGAAATGAGATCTTGGATGCCAGGATGGCACAGACCTGGGTTTACATTTCTACTTCAAATATCTGCTAGGTACACAACCTTGGACAAATTGTATATTCATTCCAAAGACTGGTTTTCTCATGTCTAAAATAGGAGAATAATAGAACTCATCTCATACAACTGACGTCAGCATTCAATGAAATAATGCATGTAAAGAACTTTGTATGACATTATATCAGTTTTATTATCATTACTTGTATTCACTCCTTATATGAAGGGCTTCTGACATCTGTAATTAACCTCTAGAGCTGTGCTCACTTCTGCAGCACATATACCAACCTCTAAGCTAAGATTCTATAATTCTATAGAATTATAGAATTATAATTCTATAATCTTACATACCTGGAGATCAAACATTTGTGGTATGTGCAAACAGAAAATAATAAAAAACAATATATATATTTTTTAATTGGTTACTATGTGCCAGGTGTATATTCCAAGTGCTTCTCTTCCATTTATCTATACAACACTGGGTGTGAAAATGGGTTGTAAACAGAGCTGATCAATCTCAAATCACAATGAACCACACTAATGTGATTAACATCCAAATGAACTACCTTATGTATCAATGTATGTATGTATGTAGGCAGGTATGTTAAGTGATTTATATGTTTTGTTTTTTTTTTAAAGATTTTATTTATTTATTTATTTGACAGAGAGAGACACAGTGAGAGAGGGAACGCAAGCAGGGGAGTGGGAGAGGGAGAAGCAGGCTTCCCGCGGAGCAGGAAGCCCGATGCGGGGCTCGATCCCAGGACTCTGGGATCACGACCTGAGCCGAAGGCAGACGCTTAACAACTGAGCCACCCAGGCGCCCCAAGTGATTTATATGTATTTTTTTTCAAGTGTTAAGCTTATTAAACATTACATTGTTGAATCCCAACACTTGACCTTGGGCTTCTATGATGCCTAGCATGAGTGGTTAAATCAACAAACTAAGAAACTTATTTGAAGAACAACCCAAAGCATTTAATAGAGCTCTAAACTGACATATCTAATTCTATGTTTTTTTGTTTTTTTGTTTTTAGAGAGAGAGAGGGAGGGCAGGGAGGGGCAGAGGGAGAGCATGAGAGAGGATCTTAAATAGACTCCACACCCAGTGTGGAGCCTGACACAGCACTTGATATCATGACCTGAGCCGGAATCAAGTGTTGGACCCTTACCCAACTGAGCCACCCAGGCACCTCAAATTCTATGTATGCCTTAAAAACTACATAAAACAGTGACATCAAAATAGTCTTTAAGCCTTAACCAATGACTATTCCACTATAGCTAACATTCATTGAGTGCTTTACTTTGGGCAGGCACTTTGACAAGCATTTTACCTGCATTTAATCCTCAATACCACTTTCTGAATTGGGAATTCTTTTTATTGCTTTCATAATAAAACTGAGATTTAAGAAAGCTTAATCTACCACACTTGTGGTAAGAGATAAGAGTTGAGCCAGAACTCAAAAATGACTCAAACTAAATCCAAAGCCCCTTCTCGGGACACCTGGGTGGCTCAGTCAGTTAAACGTCTGCCTTCAGCTCAGGTCATGATCCTGGGGTCCTGGGATCGGGCCCTGCATCAGACTCCCTGCTCAGTGGGGAGTCTGCTTCTCCCTCTCCCTCTGTGTGCTCTCTCTCTCAAATAAATAAATAAAATCCTTATTAAAAAAAAAGCCAAGTAATTTTTCTGCATTCCTCTCCTACCCTTAAATGTGTGTAATTTTTATAAACTATTAATTTAGTATTAACTTTTTGGCTTGAACACACTTTCAGATTCTCTGAGAAATGAACTGGCCAGGTTAGATAAATAAGAGCAAGAAGAAGAATCAAAGATGGGGGAAACGTGTGGGATCAGAGAAGAAACTTAGGCTGGTGCTGAAGGGCATTTTGGCAGACACTGTCACATGCCTACCCAGTGCCCAGAGCACTTCCCTTCTTTGCCAAAAGAACCTATGATGTGCTCTACTCTTTGATAATTAACCATTAAGAGTGAAAGCCAACTATTATCATCTTCTGCTCTATTTTCCTTGCCACTAGAGTAGCTATGGTTCACATTTTAGCCTGTGAAATACAAGAAGCTTCTGAGGCTTCCAAAAAAAACTTCGTTTTCTAGATAAAAAAGAAAGTCATGGCTGCTACTTTCCACCATCTTTTTAAAAAGATTTTATTTATTTATTTGAGAGAGAGAGCAGGAGTGGAGGGAGGGGCAGAGGAGGAGGGAAAGGGCCAAGCAGACTCTGTGCCGAGCACAGAGCCCAACATGGGGCTCAGTCTCAAGATCCTGAGATCATGACCCGAGCCAAAACCAAGAGTCAGATGCTTAACCAACTGAGCCGCCCAAGCACCCCCCTGTTCACCATCTTAACTTGAGCATAGAAATGATGTCTGGAACTACAGAAGTCACTTGAGTCTGTTAGAGAAAAGCCAAGCAAAACATAGTTGAACCTTGACATAAATGGACCACTGAACTAGCACTACCTCCCAAGTTTCTTGTTAGATGAGAAAACCACTATTAATCAAAGTTCTTGTTGCTCAGATCCAAAGACATTTCTACCTGATAAAGTTATACCAGCTATGGCTAAATACAGAGATGGAGGTATTAGTAGCACGAGACTTCATAAGTAAACAAAAGCAAAAGATTTATGCCATTTTAGTGTTTAATGAGTTTTGTTTTGTTTTTCCTGCCATATTTAAATGGTTTTTCTAGGTATGGTGCTATGTTCATTGAGAGATGAAAGTTAGCTCCTTAAATGACCCAATAGCAGATAGATCCAGCTTTGTAGTTTGAAGACAGAACTATGCCATAAAAAAAAACACAAAGCTAAATATTTCAGAGCACTGAATGATAGCAGAACCAACTAAGGGCTTTGTGGAAAACTGACTCTGGCTCTTCATATGGGTCTAATTCACTGGCCCTTGGTACCTCAGCATGTACTAGGCATGTTTCAATGCAACAGACCCAGCTCATAAAGTTTCCATTTCCACCAGGACTTTTCCTAATGTAAAACCGGACACCCCAGCAACACATTAGCTGTCTGCAAGTGTTAAAACTGTGGTTAAAGCTGAATATTAACAGCATTTCACACTTGTGCTGTCATCTGGATTATATAACAATGTGTGGAGTTTATAAACAGCAACTGCTCATTTTTGTGGTTGGCTTTTTACTGGATGTGCCCAAGAGCCATCTGACTAAATAAGCTGGAAGCAATGAGACTGAGCATAAGGGAGCAGTGACATTCTTTGGCACATGCAAAACCAAGTCCTGCAGGAACTCACATAAGAGTAGCCTTCTAGAAAAGTCTCCATACCCCTGAGCTATGGCCAAAATACCACAAAAATATAAATGTGAGTTTTCTTGTAGATTGACTCTGCCTTCTGAGAGCATCTCACAAATATTCTATGACACCATTTTGCTCCAAGAATACTGTTGTACCATAATACTAAAATATTGGATAATGGTGTTGTCTAAAGGTAAATCACTTTTAGAAGGTATATATCGAGTAATAAAAGTACCTGTCATAAAAAAAAAAAATCATTGTTGTATGTATTGATTCCCAAGAACAAAGCACTTCACTTCTGCCTCACAAATGACCTATTATTTCACGGAACGATGGAATATTCTTAGAGATACTTCTGTCATACTAGAGCTGAGAACTGAAGTGAATATAATTGTCTAAGACGATCCCAGGGAAAATTTATGGAATTTGAAAAGCAAAAATAATTCACCAGGGAGATGAGAAAAGATGAATAAAGTCACCAAATATTGTACATGGATAACATCTTTAGGGAAGAGCCAGTGGAGGTAGAGTGTTAGATATGGATGAGTGAAGGGTCCTATATTCTACTGAAGACACTGTACTGATATAAATATACAGCTGATTCTTGAACAATGTGGAGTTAGGGAAACCCCTTCAATCCACATCACCAAAAACCCATGTATAACTTCTGACTCTCCCTAAACTTTACTAATGGCCTACTGGAAACCTTGCTGATAACATGAACAGTAGATTAACATAATTCTGTTATATGTATTATACACTGTATTCTTAAAATAAGCTAGAGAAAACAAAATGTTATTAAGCAAGTCATAAGGAAGATATGGTACTGTATTTAACAAGAATAATCCACATACAAGTGGACCAGCATGGTTCAAACATGTGTTGCTCAAGGGTCTTCTTGCAAAACAAATAAATATATATTTTACATGTATTTTATATATTATATATATATTTTATATATATTTTTATATATATATAAATGTATTGATTCATCAATCAGCAAATATTCACTCAACATTTAATGACTACATTAGAATTTGTGAGAAGAAGCCTATAATGGTGTTTCCATCATTGCTCTTGGCCTGTGGATCTTCTGATATAACCATGGAGTCGAGTTGCGAAGTCATAAAGAGACATAAGCAACAGAAGCCAGTCGAAAGAGGTTCTGTTAGAGCATGGGGTAAAAAGCAAATGCGTCAATTTAATTGAAAATGTGAATCAAGCTTTACCGGGTAAGTTTGAATAGCATTTAGTTCTGGGGTTAGAATGAAAAATAAGAGCTGGCTGACCTCGGGGCATTCACAGGATGCTGTGGAGAATGTCTTGCTGCTTTACTCAGATCCTTACGTTGCAATCTTTTTATATCTATTCTGTGTCTCTGTGTCAAGTCTTATACTTAACTCATGGTTTCAAGGTTTCCGCTTCCTCATGACATTTATCCTGCCCTCTCATAATTCTGACTCTGTACCCATACCCTAGCCCCCACCCCAATATGTCTCCAACCTGATTCCACTTCACAGCTTCCCCTATACATCACTTTCAAAACTTGAGTCGCTCCCCTATCTTATCTCCTCCACGTGGCCTGGATCAAATTCCAAAGAGAGGACACTTAGACACAGCCCTGTTTTCAGGACAGGACACACCATGGGGTGCTAATATCCTGTAGGTTAGCACGCCCTGGTCTCAAGGACTCTGGCTGGGCCAGATGCCATTAACGGATAATGGTTAGTACAAATGTGGTGTTTCAGGAACCAGTGGGATTTCCAAGTAGTTGGAAGTTCAGGAGTTGGCAAACTTTCTGTAAAGGGCCAGATAGTAAATATTTTAGGTTTTACACACCAAGAAGCAATATCTGGGATACTTATATAACAACTTATATAACTTAAATGACAACTTACGTAACTTAGAGTACTATATAACAACCATTTAAAAACATAACAACCATTTTTAGCTTTCAGGGTATAGGCCATAAAAATAAAATAGGCCAGATTTGTCCCATAGGCTATCATTTCCCAAACCCCAGTTTACCTTAAGTTGTGGTATTGGAACATACATATTTTACTTCTCAGTATATAAATTAGGAGTTATTCTTTCAGAGGTGATAGGTAGCCTTATTGGGCTCCATCATTCACAGAGTCCATGCTCGCCTTCTGGACTTGGCTTGCACTTGCTAACAAGTGGAATTATGCGACGGGGTTCACCCAGAAGCTGGACCTGATACATGGATTTGAGAGCAAGTAGTTTATTTAAGAGGTAATACCAGTGAATACTTGTAGGGAAGTGGCAGAGTGATTAAAGAAAGAAGGCAGTTTTTAAAGGGTGTGCTACTAAGACGGGTATGACTGTAGAGACCTAGAGCTTAGTCCCCCTGGGAACTCTAGGAGTCCCACAGGATTCATACCTGAGGTCGGGAAGGAAAGATGGCAGAGGAGTAGGGGACCCTATTTCAACCGGTCCCCGGAATTGAGCTGGATATCTACCAGACCACTCTGAGCACCCACGAAACCAGCCTGAGATGTAAGAAGATCTGGATGTCTACAAACAGAATATCGCAGGCGGTTGGTTTCAAGGTACGAAGCGGGAGCCGTGATTCCACGGGCAGATATCGGAGGATAAACGGCAGCGGGAGGGAGCCTGGCCATGGGGATCCTACACCGCCGGTGAGCGACAGCCTCGAGCGCTACAGACGGGGCGGGGCACAGACTCGCAGACCAGTAGCATGGGGGGGGGGACGGACTTTAGGGCAGCCCCCGGGGCAGAGTTGCGCCTGCAAACTGGGAGTGGCTGGCAGTTTTAGAAGCACAAAGGGCAGAGACGTGCCCCGACCTGGAGGCAGGACTGGGAGTGCTGCGGAGGGGCGCACAACCCAGGACACTGCAGTTTATAGCAGCACAGACAGAAACAGAGACGGTGTGGCCTGGAGAGCTCACTGAAGAACAGACTGCGATCTCTCTGCTCTGAGGCAGAAGGTTGGAAACGGTCTCTTCTGCTCTGACTCACGGAAGAGACGCGGAAAGCCGCCAGGGAAAGGTGCCAGAGAACAAAAGGCCCCAAAACTGATTCCCGCTGAGCCCATCCCCTGCCACAGGGGTGCAGGGCAACTCCGCCCAAACAGGGTTGCCTGAGTAACAGCAGGCAGGCCCCTCCCGCAGAAGACAGGCTGGGAAAACAAGAGGCCAGCAACCCTAAGGTCCCAAGAAAACAGGTGCATCTTGCTTGGGTTCTGGTCAATAATTTGGACTCTATACATTCCCTCAAACACCCATCAACAAAATGACTAGGAGGAGGAGCCCCCAAAATAGAAAAGACTCAGAGATTATGACTTATGCTGCAGATTTACAAATAGATGCAGATATAACCAAGATGTCAGAGATGGAATTCAGGCTAGCAATTGTGAAGACAATGGCTAGAATGGAGAAATCAATTAATGGCAACATAGAGTCTCTAAGGGCAGAAATGAAAGCTGAATTGGCAGAACTTAAAAATGCTATCAATGAGATCCAATCCAATCTAGATAATCTAACAGCTAGGGTAAGTGAGGCAGAAGAACGAATAAGCGACCTGGAAGACAATATAATAGATAAAAAGGGAAAAGAGGAGGCCAGGGAAAAACAACTCAGAATCCATGAAAATAGAATCGGAGAAATAAGTGACACCATGAAGCGTTCCAATGCCAGAATAATTGGAATCCCGGAGGGAGTGGAGAGAGAGAGAGGGCTAGAAGATGTATTTGAGCAAATCGTATCTGAGAACTTCCCTAATCTGGGGAATGAAACAAACATTCGCGTCCTAGAGGCAGAGAGGACCGTCCCAAGATTAAGGAAAAGAGGCCAACACCCCGGCATGTAATAGTAAAACTTGCAAATCTTAGAACCAAGGAAACCATCTTAAGGGCAGTTAGGGGGAAGAGATTCCTTACGTACAGAGGGAGGAACATCAGAATAACGTCAGACCTATCCACAGAGACCTGGCAAGCCAGAAAGGGCTGGCAAGACATATTCAGGGTACTAAATGAGAAGAACATGCAGTCAAGAATACTTTATCCGGCAAGGCTTTCATTTAGAATGGATGGAGAGATGCAGAGTTTCCACGCCCGGCAGAAACTGAAAGAATATGTGACCACTAAGCAGGCCCTGCAAGAAATATTAAGGGGTGTTCCATAAAAGGAGAAAGACTCCAAGAGTGATATACAACAGAAATTTACAGGGACAATCTATAAAAACAACATCTTCACAGGCAACATGATGACAATTAATTCATATCTTTCAATAATCACTCTCAACGTGAATGGCCTAAATGCTCCCATAAAACGGCACAGGGTTGCAGATTGGATAAAAAGACAGGACCCATCCATATGCTACCTACAAGAGACTCATTTTGAACCTAAAGATACATCCAGACTGAAAGTGAAGGGATGGAGATCCATCTTCCATGCCAGCGGACCTCAAAAGAAAGCTGGGGTAGCAATTCTTATATCAGACAAATTAGATTTAAACTAAAGTCTGTAATTAGAGACACAGAAGGACACTATATCATTCTTAAAGGGTCTATCCAACAAGAAGATCTAACAATTGTAAATATCTATGCCCCCAACATGGGAGCAGCCATATACATAAGCCAACTGTTAACCAAAATAGAGTCATATTGATAATAATACGTTAATTGTAGGAGACCTCAATACTCCACTCTCAGCAATAAACAGATCATCTAAGCAGAAAATCAACAAGGAAACAAGAGCTTTGAATGATACATTGGACCAGATGGACCTCATAGATAATTTACAGAACATTCCAGCCTAAAACAACAGAATACTCATTCTTCTCGAGCACACATGGAACTTTCTCCAGAATAGACCACATACTGGGTCACAAATCAGGTCTCAACTGATACCAAGAGACTGATATTATTCCCTGCATATTCTCAGACCACAATGCTCTAAAACTGGAACTCAATCACAAGAAAAAATTTGGAAGAAATTCAAACACTTGGAAGCTAAAGACCACTCTGCTCAAGAATGTTTGGGTCAACCAGGAAATCAAAGAGAACTTAAACAATTCATGGAAATCAATGAGAACGAAAATACATTGGTCCAAAACCTATGGGATACTGCAAAGGTGGTCCTAAGGGGGAAATACATAGCCATCCAAGCCTCACTCAAAAAAACAGAAAAATCCCGAATTCACCAACTAACTCTACACCTTAAAGAACTAGAGGAAAAGCAACAAATGATGCCTAAGCCATGCATTAGAAAAGAAATAATTAAAATTAAAGCAGAGATCAATGAATTAGAAACCAGAAACACAGTAGATCAGATCAATGAAACTAGAAGTTGGTTCTTTGAAAGAATTAATAAGATCGATAAACCACTGGCCAGACTTATCCAAAAGAAAAGAGAAAGGACCCAAATTAATAAAATTATGAATGAAAGGGGAGAGATCACGACTAACACCAAGGAAATAGAAACAATTATTAGAAATTATTATCAACAACTATATGCCAATAAACTGAGCAATCTGGATGAAATGGAGGCCTTCCTGGAAACCTATAAGCTGCCAAGACTGAAACAGGAAGAAACTGACAACCCGAATAGGCCAATAACCAGTAATGAGACTGAAGCAGTGATCAAAAACCTCCCAAAACAAGAGTCCAGGGCCTGATGGATTCCCTGGGGAATTCTACCAAACATTCAAAGAAGAAATAATACCGATTCTACTGAAGTTGTTTCAAAAAATAGAAACAGAAGGAAAACTTCCAAACTCATTCTATGAGGCCAGCATTACCTTAATCCCCAAACCAGGCAAAGACCCCATCAAAAAGGAGAATTTCAGACCGATATCCCTGATGAATATGGATTCCAAAATCCTCAACAAAATCCTAGCTGATAGGATCCAACAATACATTAAAAGGATCATCCACCATGACCAAGTGGGATTTATCCCCAGGATGCAAGGGTGGTTCAACATTTGCAAATCAATCAATGTGATAGAACACATTAATAAGAGGAGGGAGAAGAACCATATGGTCCTCTCAATTGATGCAGAAAAAGCATTTGACAAAATACAACATCCTTTCCTGATTAAAACTCTTCAGAGTATAGGGATAGAGGGAACATTCCTCAAGTTCATAAATTCCATCTATGAAAAACCCACAGCGAATATCATCCTCAATGGGGAAAAGCTGAGAGCCTTTCCCTTAAGATCAGGAACACGTCAAGGATGCCCACTCTCACCACTATTGTTCAACATAGTACTAGAAGTCCTAGCAACAGCAATCAGACAACAAAAAGAAATAAAAGGTATTCAAATTGGCAAAGAAGAAGTCAAACTCTCCCTTTTCACAGACGACATGATACTTTATGTGGAAAACCCAAAAGACTCCATCCCCAAATTACTAGAACTCATACAGCAATTCAGTAATGTGGCAGGATACAAAATCAATGCACAGAAATCAGTTGCTTTCTTATACACTAATAACGCAACTGTAGAAAGAGAAATTAGAGAAACGATTCCATTTACAATAGCACCAAAAACCATAAGATGCCTCGGAATAAACCTAACCAAAGAGGTAAAGGATCTATACTCTAGGAACTACAGAACACTCATGAAAGAAATTGAAGAAGACATAAAAAGATGGAAAAATATTCCATGCTCATGGATCCGAAGAATAAACATTGTTAAAATGTCTATGCTACCCAGAGCAATCTATACCTTCAATGCCATCCTGATCAAAATTCCAATGACATTTTTCAAAGTGCTGGAACAAACAATCCTAAAATTTGTATGGAATCAGAAAAGACCCCAAATCGCCAAGGAATTGTTGAAAAAGAAAAACAAAGCTGGGGGCATCACGTTGCCCGATTTCAAGCTATATTACAAAGCTGTGATCACCAAGACAGCATGGTACTGGCACAAAAACAGACATACAGACCAATGGAACAGAATAGAGAACCCAGATATGGACCCTCAACTCTATGGTCAAATAATCTTTGACAAAGCAGGAAAAAACATGCAATGGAGAAAAGACAGTCTCTTCAATAAATGGTGCTGGGAAAATTGGACAGCCACATGCAGAAGAATGAAACTCGACCATTCTCTAACACCATTCACAAAGATAAACTCAAAGTGGATGAAAGACCTCAATGTGAGACAGGAATCCATCAAAATCCTAGAGGAGAACATAGGCAGTAACCTCTTTGACACCGCCCACAGCAACTTCTTTCAAGATACATCTCCAAAAGCTAGTGAAACAAAAGCAAAAATGAACTTTTGGGACTTCATCAAGATAAAAAGCTTCTGCACAGTAAAGGAAACAGTCAACAAAAGAAAGAGGCAACCCACAGAATGGGAGAAGATATTTGCAAATGACACTACAGATAAAGGGCTGGTATCCAAGATCTATAAAGAACTTCTCAAACTCAACACCCAAAAAACAAATAATCAAGTCAAAAAGTGGGCAGAAGATATAAAAAGGCACTTCTCTGAAGAAGACATACAAATGGCTAACAGACACATGAAAAAATGTTCATCATCATTAGCCATCAGGGAAATTCAAATCAAAACCACATTGAGATACCACCTTACACCAGTTAGAATGGCCAAAATGGACAGGGAAAGAAACAACGAATGTTGGAGAGGTTGTGGAGAAAGGGGAACTCTCTTACACCTGTTGGTGGGAATGCAAGTTGGTTCAGCCACTTTGGAAAACAGTGTGGAGTTTCCTCAAAAATTTAAAAATAGAGCTACCCTGTGACCCAGCAATTGCACTACTAGGTATTTGCCACCAAAGACACAGATGTAGTGAAAAGAAGGGCCATATGCACCCCAATATTCATAGCAGCAATGTCCGCAATAGCCAAACTGTGGAAAGAGCCGAGATGCCCTTCAACAGATGAATGGATAAAGAAAATGTGGTCCATAAATACAATGGAATATTACTCAGCCATCAGACAGGATGAATACCCAACTTTTACATCAACATGGATGGGACTGGAGGAGATTATGCTAAGTGAAATAAGTCAAGCAGAGAAGGTCAATTATCATATGGTTTCACTTATTTGTGGAACATAAGGAATAGCATGGAGGACATTAGGAGAAGGAAGGGAAAAATGAGGGGAATGGAATTGGAGGGAGAGATGAACCATGAGAGACTATGGACTCTGAGAAACAAACTGAGGGTTCTAGAGGGGAGGGGGGTGGGAGGATGGGTTAGCCCGGTGATGGGTATTAAGGAGGGCGTGTACTGCATGGAGCACTGGGTGTTATACGAAAACAATGGATCGTGGATCGCCACATCAAAAACCAATGATGTATTGTATGGTGACTAACATAACATAATAAAATTAAAAGAAAAAAAAAATTCATACCTGAGTGTCTCATGCTGGGTGAAGGAGCTGAGGTATTTATGCCCCACCTCCCATCAGCCACCGGTTGGGGGACTCCCAACATTATTTCTCTAATATGTCTATGCTGCCTGATATTCAGACAACCACGAGCTTCAGCTCAAGAGATTTATAATATTCTATATAGGAAGGATGTAAAAAGGATAGGATGAAAATATTCGCATGAACAAGACTGTTTTTCAATAAAACCTCTCATTTTCTACCTATTTGCCCCAACCTACATTTGATGCCAAAAAGCATAGACTTGCATAAAACATCCCCATTATCAACGGCCTTCTAAGCAGAGGGAGGGGCTCCGTTACTTAACCTGCTGGGTGATCTTGTTAAGCTTCTTCCCCAAGTTTCTTTCTCTTTTTACATTTTTCATCTTGTTTTCTCTCCTATAAAATGGGCTAATATCGCCCTGAGAAATCACCTAGTTTTTCTGAGGATGAAATGTGATATTAAAAGCCATGTGCCTAAATCTGGCACACAGTAGATGCCCAAGAATTGTTATTCCACCTTTTTTCTTCCCACCCACTTATCCTAGAGGACTTCTATGATTTTCCTATCCCATTTGTGATTAGGAATCCTTTTGTGCACCAGAGGCTAGAAATCCTGCACTGATTGGAATATGGCAGCCATTCAAAACTCCACTGTCTGTTCTCACTAAGTTCATCTGACCCAATGGGAATGGAGAATCTCAGACTGCTCCATGGGTCATTCTGGAAAATTCCAAATTGAAACTTTCTTGAGAAAAGAGACATTACCTCAGAACTTCCACATGTAGCCATTATGGCATTTCTGTTTATGTGAATGGATATTTTCACCAGTTATTGGAAAAATGCTAAAGCTCGGATCCAGGGCAATAAAGGCAACCCACTCAACCATCAGCTTATGGGATTATGAAAAATATACTTGAAATTAGACAAATGCTCCACCAGGAATTATGGCCAGAACAAATTATCATTTCAAAAAAAAAAGGAAGATAAAGAAACAACAGATTGCTGTCATTTTTCCTTCTTGCCAGTGTCTTTGAAAGATAGACTAGAAGTCTCCAATGAATACCTTAAACTCCAAATGACCATGAAGAGATGAAGGAAGCCTCACGCCTTGGCTGATTGGATGGATGAATGAGTATGCAAGGTTTTTTATTTTTTTCTTCTGTAAATAAATCAATGGAATAGTAACTGAGGAGGGCTTCTTGAAGGGTAGGCATTTGAAGAAAACAATGAAGGATGTGAAATTAGAAGTGAAGTTTGGGGAGAGGATATTTTTGATTAAAAGGAAAGGACAGAGAAAGGCACAGAGAGAACAAAGAAAGTACCATTCATCTCCCATGTGAAGAACCGTCTCTTCACTTTCAGATTCCAGCTGGAAGAAGCAAGAGTTTTCTTTTTTTTTAAATAGAAATCATAAAACTAAAAAAATGTTCTTAAATCTTGTTTCTAATAACATTTTCTTATTTATTAACATATTATTCATTTCTCTTTAAAGAATATTTACTTTGGATAAAAATGAGCATATGCTCAATTTTAAACTAGCATAATTCCATAACCTAATGCAACAATTTTTACTTTCCCTTTGTCTCCACTGTTCTTGTCCAGATAAACTCACATTTATGTAATTATTACCAGAGTGTAGATGCTATTTGATATTCCTTTCAGACATTATTTTGTAAATGGTTTACCATTATCTTTACAATTATTATAATTATTCATAACATTCCATTCAATGAAGAAACCATAATTTAGTTGGATCACTAGAATGTTTCAATGCTTTTGTTTTTGTACATAAATCTGCAAAGAATATCTCTATTAATATGGCCTCTTTACTTCACTTAGTTTCTTTCTTGAGGATAAATTCCCATGAGTGACATTATTGGATCCAAGGATATTATTATCTTTACTGTGGTTCTTGATACATACTACTAATTGTAGTCACAAAACAATTACCAGCTACACACCCACCAGTAGTACATTAGTGAACTAATTTCACTGAGCTCTGACAGCAACGGGTACTACCATTTTTTTAAATTATTGAATAATTTAGCAAGTATACAAATAATCCAAAGAATCTTAACTTTAATGAACTATTCCACTACTACTAATTAAGTCTACTCAGGGATTGTGGTGATAATTCATTTAGAAAGTACTTGTTGAACATTGTTTTTGTTCTCACTCCATGCGTTAAGAACAGGAGGGAAAGACAGGCATGAGGAGAGAGGTAACCAGGGTTTTGGATACATAAGGCCTCTGGGCCCTGGTGAGGATTCTGACTTTAATTTCAGTGCTGTGGGCAGCAACTGTAAGGGAATAAATGATTTTATTTGATCCCTCTCCATCAGGCACTTTTAAAAAATCTTAATGAAGACGTTAGAATCAAGGGCTGGCCTCCATCCCCCAAACAGGCTTGTCCCTAACCCCATGCCCACCATTGTGCAGAGACCACAGTGCCATCCTCCAATCCTTCGGGACAGCACTCTCCATCTCAAAACAAAAAGAAAGGAGGGCACCAAGGGACCCCCTCCCCCTGAAGCAGTGCATCCAACCTCATTTTATCCTAACAAGAATCCTGTAAAGCCGGTCCCGTTTTTACAGATGAGAAAACTGAGGCCCAATGTACTCATTTTGGAAAGACCTTCTGTTTATCTTTCTTACTGAGGGAAAGAAGTTTAGAAGCCACGGCATCCTCAAGGAGCTCTGACAGAATTAGAACCATTTTTACCCTGCCTTTCATTTTTAAATCTCCAAGCTATCTTCACTATTTTCACCTTATAGACACCAGGGCATCCATGCTTCACAAGATTGGCCCATCGGCTGAACTGGTCACCACCTACAACCTTCACCCCTCTCATGTGCATTAGAACTTCCAAACAAGGTTGCCTGGATCTGAGGAGAGTAAATCCACAGAACTAGGAATACGTGAAATTGGAAATCCAAATCTGTATTGTCTCCTATGA
Source organism: Halichoerus grypus (assembly GCF_964656455.1). Lineage (NCBI taxonomy): Eukaryota > Metazoa > Chordata > Mammalia > Carnivora > Phocidae > Halichoerus > Halichoerus grypus. Next base: position 12,133,935 of record NC_135716.1, on the reverse strand, counting down.
TTTTGAACTAGCTCCCTCTGCTCCCTGGATCTCAATTCCTCAAACATGCCAGGCAAGGACAGGGGATAAACCAGAGGATCTCCAGGGATCACTCCCATTTCAATGATCTACAACAAAACTTTCCCAGTGGACTGCACCACCAGGAAGGAACAAGGCTGAGAGCTATTTCTCCCCAGAAATGTGATTCTATAGTTTCAGTTTCCTGGAACAACTGAAGACTGTGGTAATAGAATCCATGGAGAGAGACTTTATGTGGCTAATATTCCAAAGCTTTCTAAGTGCAGTAATAAACAGAGCACATCTTGGTGACACAGAAATTACGAGGCAGAGACCATAATAATAACTCATGTCTGCTTCTATTCACCAGAACAGACAAGAGACGCTTCCACTCCCAAGACATCAGAGCAAGAGAAAAAGAAATAATTCCATTAGTTGCCACCACATGTATTTTGCTTTATACTACTTTTTTTTTCCTGCCACCCACTAAAGGAAAACCCGATCATCTGCAGAAGGTGCCTTATGTCTAGGAGTAAGTGGTGGTTAATTAACTGAATCATATGAAGCTAGACATCATGCTTTCCATGCTGGAAAGCAAAGCTCCTGTTTACTAGGCATCCTTGGTTTACAGTAACATACAATCGATAACTGGGAGACAACTTTGAGTATGTCACACTGTCAAAAGATTTCCCAGATTCTGAAAGTTTCAAGAAAACCAGATGATCACATTAGCCAGACTTACTTTCTTATCTCCCGCATCTCAGCATTCCTGTCCCTGAAATAATTCTTGGGAGATTTTTATCTAACTTCTGCTGAATATACCAACATGGAACTTGGCTACTCTACTGTTTTGTGATTCTTCCCATTCCATTTTGTGTGACAGTTTCCAATTATCAGAGTGAGGTATGCCGTCTTGGTCCTGTTGGAGCCAGGCAGGAAGCATTTATTCTTTGACTGCGTGGCTGTTCAAGGTCATGGAATGAGCCTGATACATCTAAGTCTTCTTTTCCCCGTGTTAAGCATGTGCAATTCCTCCCCCATTCCTGGCTGGACAAATCTCAGATCCTGTCCTCATCTCACTTATGCTTCCCGAAGTGGTACCACCTGCCCATTGCACACTCTAAAAAGAAGACACACTACACTTAACACCTCCAATGTGGGCTGTGTCGGAGAAAATGATTGCAACTATCTCCTCATGTAATCAGCACACTCCAACTCTATTAACTTCCCCTAAGCCTGCTTTGTCTTTTTTTCAGCAACTGCGGCATGCATTTGGCGTGTGTTTAGTCCTGCTGTCAGTTTGTGAGCTTTGCTCTCTCTAAGGCACGAGAACGGGTATGCTGAGAATCAGTTGCTGGGTCACTACAATGGAGGACAGAACAGAGCCTCTTGACAAAATCATGAATCAGCCTAGACTGACCTTCCTTTTTGCTGTTCTTGCCCTTCTCTGTCTTTTCCACCCCAACACACCTGCTGAGATTCTCCCCAAGGTAGCAAAGGCAATGGTTGGGAGCTTGGCCTGTGGAGCCAGCCTGCCCAAGGGTCACATCCCAGCTCTGACATTTGCCAGCTCTGTAGATTTGAAACTCACTTAATATCTTTGTGTCTCGTGTATAAAATAATAGTGCCTCCCTCACTGTGTTTGTACGAGGATTTAATGATTTAATGTATGTAAACCACTTAGGACAGTGCTTGGCAAATATTGAGTGTTGCCTGGACTATAGCCCTAGCATGGAATTAGGGACAATCAGGCCTGGGGGACAAGACACTAAGGGTACAATCATTACCCAGGCTCTGGGAACCCATGCCACTTTAGGCTTGTCATGTTTTCTTTCAGACCTTCAATTTCTCCATCTATAAAATGGGGAAAATCAGAGATGATGTCTACGGTCTATCTCTTTCATTTATCAAATGATGATTGTTTGCAAGTCTTCGATGGTCTGGCCCCTGGCATGGGTGGAAAAGCATCCCCAGCCTTGTTGGTAGGTGACAAAAGCTGAGATCTGACTCCTCTTGTAGGGGTTGCTTTTATCATCCAGATAAAATGTAAAGGCAAAATGTTGTGTAATTATGGAAGGCAAATTTGGGAAGACTTCTAAGGACAGTGGCATCTTTTCTAAGCCTCCTTACATCATATCACATAGGCAGACTTCTCACTCCGCAAGCTGCTGTCATTGGGAACATGGGGAAGTATTGCTAAGAACAGCCTGGCAGTCAGGGATAAAAGACTGTGTCATTCTGAGGACTGAAATAGAGAAAAGACTCAACTTTTCATGGAAATACTTGGCTTTGCATGGGCTTTTGAAAACCCACACAATAAACACAGTGGAAAAGGCAATGCACCATGGCAGAAGGCCAGAGGTCTGGGGCTGCCTCAGTTACAAAACCAACACGGCACTTAATTAACCTTGGCCATATGTCTAAACCAACCAGAGATGCAGCCTCTTACTTGGCCCAATGGGATAATAATGCCATGAATGTGAAGACATCACGAAAGCAGGGAAGGACGTTGACTCAGTGGCACTGAGGTTCCTGATCCTCCAAGGCTGGAAGACCTATCCTACAACCTCCTCCATCATTTAGTTCCTGAAGATAGATAAAAAGATGCAGCCACTCTAAAAGATGAAAGTGGATTTCTTTTCTCTCCCTGCTCTATGCCCTTCAATGGCTCCCTTGACATCTATAACTCTTTGTGGTACTACTCACTATCACTCAGTATGTGGCTAGTAATACCTTTTATGATCTGACCATCTCATCTCCTCAGCCTCCTCTCTCAAACACCTGCTTTGAAGTCTAGGATCTAGTTGACTGATCTTCTAATTTCTTGAACATTCTGCAACATTTTCTCTCCCTTTATATTATCTCTTCTGTTTAGCTCATTCCTAATTATCCTCCTCAAGTCCCAGCTTTTTACCTGTTTAACCCTTTCCCGCCAAATCAGCTAAGCTATGTGCTCCCAAAGCCCCTGTACTCCTTCACCATGGTCCTCACCACCGTCGATTGGAACTACTTGTTTAATCTGTTTTCCTCCACCCTGGACTATGTGAATCTTTGTGCAGAGACCAGAGACGTCTCTTTGATTTTCAGTATCCTCAGTGCTTGTCAAAAAGACTCACGTATATTGTCACTCAATAAATACAAATGACTTGCCTGTTAAAGGTAGATGGCATCTTTTCTTGGTGTTCTATAAAGCCCTTCCCTTCACCAAAACCCAACTCCCTTTCTTTTTTGCTTCTTGATATATCCTCATAATTCTCCTTATTTCCGGGACTCCTCCCTGGCTTGAAGAACCATTCCATTTCAACTCTCCTTGTAATAGTTAACTTCAATATCACTTCCTCCAGGAAGGTTCTCTGACTTAGTTCTCAGGCAGTGAGGCATTTCCTCCATCCTGCAACTGGTTTACATGTCTACCAAAAAGAATTACTATATAAATTACTTGTTTACATGCCTACCTCCACCACTAACTTCTAAGGCCTGCGAGTGCAGAAATCTGTTCATCTTTGTTTCCCTTCACTCAGGAGTGTCTGAAAGATGAAAATGTCAAGTGTCTACAGGATGAGAGACCCACTAATTCTTGAAAGGGCTCAGACTACCTGACCCTCATTCCTTCTTTCAATCAACAAATATTTCTTGAGTTTGCTCATTCTAGTCATAGAGTCTCCGTGGAAAACAAAAGCCACTCTGTGATCACTTTGAGATAGGGAGCTTATACTCACCACTAATGATATTTTCACTTACTGGTCCTCCTAAACTTGCTATTACCTTCCTTCTAAAAGACCTCAGGAGAAGTAGACTTATTTAATTTTGCCACAGAATGAATGAAATCCCACAAAGTATAGGTGTTCCATAGTAAAAACTTAGCTGAAATTTTGTGACCACCATGCTATTATGAGACTACCTTTTAGTATGTTTTCTCGATTGCAATATGCCAACTGGCAAAGTACAGCATTGACTAAAATAAACTCTATGATCATCAAAAGTCCATCAGCGATTACTTGGAGGACTAAAATGAGAATGTGGGAAACCCCCAGAGCCACAAGGCTTTCTGCTTCTTCTCATGGGAAGACTCTGTTAATGGCACTGTTCCTGTCCTCCCAAGCTTAGGCTGCTCATGCAGACTCACTGCAAACTCTTTCTGCTTTAACGTCCAGTGATTAATTACCCCCATGATCATGAGAGAGTCAGAAAATAATATAACACTGATTTGGAAAAGCCATTACCCTCTTTCTAGGAATCAAAGCAACACTATGAGGGATCAGGTTACACAGAAATGGATTTCGGATTAGTCACAAAACTGGCTTGACTTGGCCAAACTCAGATTACAGGTTACATTTCTGAAAAGAAAGAGAATAAGATTTTTGGACCCATTGCTTAGAATCTCTTAACCAAGACAGCTTGTCATTAAATCAGTTCGTGGAACATCAGAGTATGTCACGGATCACTTTGCTTTAGACACAGGACAACATAATTGAGTCATTGGAACTAAACAGCATCACCGTGTTTAAAATCCTGGCTCAGCCACTTACCAACTGTGGATATTTGGTAACTTTACTTGATTTCCCTGGGCCTCAGTTTCTCTAAAACATGGATGGCGATAACAGCCACCAGGCAGGGCTATTGGGAAGATCAAATTATGTTCTGGAGGCACTGTTGTCTGGCACAATAGTGTCCGTTAACATTAGTTCCCTGGCATGCTCTAAATTTGAATCCTTCTCATTTATAGAAGGCCAACAGGAGATAATCCAGGGTAAAAATCAAGTCTAGGTATCTTGAAACACTGTGTTATGTAATGTTTCCTAAGGAAATAGACCAGTTCCATCCCTCCCTCACGCCAGTCCCCTGTAACTCACTGACTGCTTCTCTGAACCTCAACTCCTCATCTGTAAAAGGCAGGCATAAGAAGTCTCTCGATGATTATTGTGATGCTCTCATGAAGTAGCCCTTATAAAGGACTTCACTTAAAGCCACAGCAAGTACTGAATAATACTGGCTGATGGACAGCATTAGCATTAATGTTTCTGATTCACACCAATTATGCCTTCCTTCTCAAGTATAAATATGAGTGTCACTGGCAATGTGAAGCAGTGGATGCTGATGATTTTTGATCTTCCCAGTGCCAAAAATCAAAATTAAAATACATCAGAATCATATGAATCCATGACCATTTAAATGGTTGTATAGGGGTGCTCAGTTGGTTAAGCGTCCAACTCTTGATTTCGGCTCAGGTCATGATCTCAGGGTCGTGAGATTGAGCCCTGTGTTGGGCTCCACATTCGGTGAGGAGCCTGCTTAAGGTTCTCTCTCTCTCTCTCTCTCTCTCTCCCTATGCCCCTCCCTCCATCCAAAAAATAAGTAAATAAATAAATCATAGCCTGGGCAGGTGCTTGAGACCCTGGTTTTCAGACTTCCAGGGCTGGGAGTTCCTAACTTCCAAGAACTCACATTGTAAAAGGAAATAAAACACATTAAGACATAATCTCTTCCCCTTCTTCATCACTTAGGGAAAAAAATTAGATCCCCACTGAAAATGACGGGAAATCATTTCAATCATGGGAAAGGACTGATTTCTCTGTAGCCATGGTAATGGGTAACCATCTGAACTGCTTTTAAACCTGTTGAATTGATCTACAACTCCCCTCCATGGACCTACTTTGTCAGGCAAATCAATTAGTGACAGCCCCTGGCTTTGGAAAGCCAGCTTATCAGGAACTGACTCCCTCTAAGAAACACACGTCTGAGTGTCAGTCAACAGCAGTCTCCCCCAAATAACCTCCCGTATGCAGATGTCAGGATACATGGACCTCTAAAAATCCACCGGCCCCTGGACAACACACTTCCCAGCACCCTGTAAGATGCACTGCCCGCTCTGTTGGGTCCAGCAAGCCTTAGCAGCATACTTCTCCCTAATTGAGAGCCATAAATTCAGTGCTGCCTTCCAATCTGAGATGGTGTGAGATAGTGAATGATGATCTCTTGATCCTTTGACACTACTATACACTTTATATAAAATTTATTCCAGACAGATTAGTATTAAAACGCATGTGAGTGTATGTGTTTCAATGACCATAAAAGCATTAGAACAAAACATGTGTTTCCACCGTGGGACTGATCTCACAACCCTGACATCATGACCTGAGCTGAAATCAAGAGTCAGAGGCTCAACCAACTGAGCCACCCAGGTGCCCCAAATATGTTTTTAAATATAGTTTTTACCGTAACAAAAGTCTTTTTTAGAAGAAAAAATATTTTGAATGGCACCAAAGGCAGAAACTAAAGCAGGATATGCTAGTGGTAGAACTTAAACTTCAGTAGGGTAAAATGACACACACCACCACCACTACTAAAATCGACCCCACCACCAGTACCATCACCAACAGAAAACAACATGACCAACAGCAACACCAAAACTGACACACCAGCATCAGCTCCCGCCACGATCACCATTATAAACAGAACTAAAAAGCAGCAACACCAAAACTAACAGCCCCAGCAGCATCAGCTCCCGCCACGATCACCATTATAAACAGAACTAAAAAGCAGCAACACCAAAACTAACAGCCCCAGCAGCATCAGCTCCCGCCACGATCACCATTATAAACAGAACTAAAAAGCAGCAACACCAAAACCAGCAGCCCCAGCAGCATCAGCTCCCGCCACGATCACCATTATAAACAGAACTAAAAAGCAAATGACAGAAAGAAGGGGAAATACTTCTAATATATAGGATAAGGATTAATGTTCTCCATATATAGAGAGCTCTTAAAAATCAGTAAGGAAAGAAGCGGAGGTAGATTTAGCAAGGTCAAAGGATACAAAAGGAACCACAAAAGAAAGAAATGCAAATAGCAAGAAAAAAGGAAAGAACAAAGTATAACAGATTAAAAAGAAACTTCTATGTTAACAATAGTCAGAGAAATGTATATTTTAAAAGATGAGGAATGCCTATTTTTTTTTTATCAAAACTGTTGAGAACATATATTTTCATATGCATCTGGTGGAAAGTAAATTGGTCTAATCTTCCTGAAAGGCTATTTGGAAACGTAAATTAAATGCCAGAAGAATATATGATTTATATACTCTAATTCTACTTCTAGGAATTTATCCCAAGCAAATAATCAGAAAATAGCTAAAGTATTTTCAAAAATGTTTAGTACAATATTGTTCGTAATAATGAAAAATGGAAACAACTCTAATATACATCAATGAAGGGGTGCCTTAATAAAGTACTACATGTCTATGGAGGCAAAACATAGACCACTCTGGAATGCCTAAAAAACTATGTAAATGTGCATCTATTGATATGGCAAAACGTACCCAATATGTTATTAAGTGAAAAAGATTAGGTTGCAATATTCTAGGTACAATATAATCTCATTTTTGTAACATACAATTCACATACATGTATATTCATTCTCTCATTCAACAACAAAAAAATGTGTATCCTCTGTTTTGTGGAAGGCAATGCTCTAACCATTGAAGAAAAGCCAATGAACTATGCAGATGTGGTCCCTAAGCTCATGGAGCCCTGAAATACCCTGAGACAACCTGACTAGAGCATCTGCATCTTCAATTTCCATTTCCTCTCTTCTCTCTCCTCCTCGCATCTCCCCTCCCCTCCTCTCCTTTCCGTTCCTTGCCTTTTATCATATCATCCTCCTCCTCATATTAGCCATGAAAATCCTTGCCCTTGAACTGGTTCCCAGTAGAATGCATTGCCCTGAGATTATAACAAGCCATTGGGCTTAATAATGGATCACAAGCCAGTGGTGATTGGTCGCACCTCACCCTTACTTGCCTCAGTAGCTGTGTTCGTGCCAAGCTTTGAACAGAAAAGCTCAAAACAGGCCAGCATTAGCCAGGGAGGAAAGTGTACTTAATTTCATGTCAAGACGTATCATCTTTCTGAAAGTCAAGTTCCTTAAATGCCTGGAAGGGTAAGGTAACATCACGTAATTTTTATTAGATTTCTCCACTAAGGGATTTTTCTTATTCCTCCCTGCTGATACAGCTTTTGTATACACACATGTATTAGCTCTGTCCCAAAACTCTGGAGAGATCAAAAACCTCCTGAAGTCAGTGGGCTTTGTGCAGCTTTGTACAGTGCTGCACAAAGCCCACTGACTTCAGGGAGTTTTTGATCTCTCAAGAGTTTTGGGACATATTCTTGCATATATATTTGAAGGGGATGCTGAATCGGTGTTAGCCCCAAGCAGGGGGTAGGACCCAGACTCCTAAGCCAAATGCAAAGCACAACAGGGCAAACTGAGATGCTGACTTGGAATGGTGGCGGGGGGGGTTGGTTAACAAGCATGTAATAAAGACATGCGGCAAAATGAGGGCAGACCCAGCACAGGAAAAAGACAGCAGACACGAAGTGCTCAGAGAGCAGGATATATTCTGTGCAGTTTCCAGCAAGCTTTGAGAGTTTGCTCTGGGTGAAATAGCTGCTGATGATGTTAACAAGATTCTGTGGCCTCAGATCCAAGTTCATTAGAATCTATTACTTCTGTCTGCTCACCCCTATAAAGCACCAGTTTTCTGGTGAAGTTCAAACTGTAATAGATGTGAATAATGGTGCATTGAGCGTGGAGGTGCAAATACCTCTTCAAGATAGTGATTTCATTTCCTTCAGATGTATACCAGAAGCGGGATTGCTGGATGCACTCCTATTGTTCATTGCGGTATTATTCACAATAGCCAAACACATGGAAACAACCTAAGTATCCACCAATAAATGAATGGATAAAGAAAATGTGGTACACACACACACACACACACACACACACACACACTGGAAATTATTTAGCCATGAGAAAGAAGGAACTCCTGCCATTTGCAGCACATGGATGAACCTGGAGGGCATTATGGTAAATGAAATAAGTCAGAGAAGAAAGACAAATATTGCATGATCTCACTTACATGTGGAATCTAAAAAAGCCAAACTCCTAGAAACAGAGAATAAAATGGTGGTTGCCAGGGATGGGCGGGGGGGCGGGGGGGCGGTGGTGGGAAATAGGGAGATGTTGGCCAGAGGGTACAAACTTAAAGATATAAGATGAATAAGTTCTGGGGATCTAATGCATAGCATGGTGGCTGTAGTTAACAATACTTAATTATATATTTGAAAGTTGCTCAGAAAGTCTTAAATGTTCTCACCACATACACACAAAAATAAAGGTAATTGTGTGAGGTGATTGATATGTTAAAACTAACTTTCTTACAGTAATCATTGTACAATATGTACATATATCAGATCATCACACTGTATATCTTAAACTTACATGATGTTATATTTCAATGATGCCTCAACAAAACTGGGAAAAAAGAAAACCCTATACTTAAAAAAAAAAAAAAAAAGATGCAATATGTGGAAACCGATTCAAATCCCTGGTTTTATGTTTCTCAAAATCTGGGATGCTGCCATTAGGGGAGCACATGAATGCCACGACCACATGGAAACACCTTGCCTAACACAGTGAGAACATGACTCCCTTCTCAGTTCTCCTGGTTGCTAAGAAGAAAGCATCAGTCGGGTGCTTGTGCTATTATTCTTACCTCTCTGTTATTTGCTAAGCAACATTGTTAACAGGGAATGAGCTTCAAGCTCAGAGTCTTCTAGCAGGAAAGATTATCTAGTTAGAACATACGGACTCTTTTGATATTATATATCTATTCTTTTTTATGTCCTACGTTCACAGAATAATTCTGGTCTTCTCTTCACAGTCCTTTTATAAAGGTAAAGATATTTCTTTAAATAATAACTACCTAGGCAGCCATGAAAATAAGGTGAAATTCATGGACATGTTAGAAAAATAGCTGAATGTGGCAAAAAGAAAAATTTGAAAAATTTAAAGGAGAACACATCCCTGACCCTCTGCTCCTACCAATTTATGACATCTGTCCCCCTGGAATGGTCTATCTTGGCCTGACCACTGACATGCTTTCGTGCATTGGTCCACCTCGTCTTGGTGGCTGCATTCGTTCTCAGTCTGCCCAGGGTCTGCGTGGAAGAGTCACGGCTCCCCTCAGCCCAGTGCACAGAAGAGCTGGTCCGTGCTCTTCCAGCTGTGCAGGGACTTACAACTAGAGTTGGCTTGTTCCAGATGCTGTGGGGCAAAAGCAGAACCTGATCAACAGCCTAACCCACCGAGTGACCGTGTGGAGAAAAGCCCTCTGGTGAACTATGTAGATCAAGACTTTCGTGTAGCCACTCAGATTTGGGGGTGATTTGTCTTTGGGGGTCTCTTACTTGGAAAGCAAGTCTGAGACTGAGGCTGGCACAGAGAATATTTGTTGGGCAATGCTCTCCAAAGACACCTGTGGGGCAAGGGAAAGAATCGAACCTGGGCAGGAGAGGAGGTGGGCTATGGTACACTCACCCCCAGGGCGCAGCTGACTCCACCGGAAGCTCTGAAGTCGTGGGGGCCTCTTCTAGTTGTCCCCAGTGGGAGACGGGGGTGGGCCTTTCTGCCTCCAAACCAATTAGTCACTGAATGAAAGCTGCCCCCAGGAAGCAGTTGTGATGTTTGTGAGGTGACCTTCAGCCAAGGGCAAACCCTGGACAGGACTGAGCTGGAAAACTAAGCTCTTCGGTCCTGAAAAGGAATCTGGGAAATGCATGTCTGGATCCACGCAGGGCCTAACCCCATCAATTCTGACTTCTCTGCAGAGGTTAAGAACTTCCCCATGTTACAATGTTGCAAGTGGCAGAATTGGGATTCAAATCCACAGCTGCCTGACTCCTAAATTTTAACATTGTATTCAACTATCTACCTATCTAAACATCATCCCGGGCCTATCTTTTGTTTGGAGGCCAGTTAGTGGGGTCATTGCCATTTATTAGGGATTTTCTTAAGTGCTGTATTTGTATTAAAATCTTGAGGGATGAGTATGTTCCTTATCATGTGGAAGGCAACCAGAGCTTGGAGAAGATAAGCTATTTGTCCTGGTTGAATGGTTAGTAAATGAGATGTGGATCCCGGAAGGCTTTACTCTAAGACCTACATTCTATTCCTCAACACTGTGGGTCCAAGCAGAGGCTTGAAAGGCAAAGTAACAAGGCTCAGGTCTCTGGGAATGGGCGGCTTATCCATTCTTCCCTGCATGACCACTGACATTCGATTAGGAGGGGATACCCCTTTTAGAAGCTTCATAACTAAGCCTTTTCCAGATCACCCATTTCTTTAACTTTATGAGTGTAGCTGCTGGAGTGTCTAATCCCCTCCGGACATTCTAGAGAGAGATGAGCTTTCCTTTATTAGTGTGCCTGTTAAAGTACAGAGATCAAGACACCTGGTTGGCGGTCTTGATCCTACTACTCTCTGATGAACTTGGACAACTGGGTTTTCTGGACCTCGAAGACAAGGGAGTTGGACACATATATAGGTTCTAAATGATATTTTCTTATGCAGATTCAATGTGTCAAGCATTTGCAGAGCCTGTACTATGTGCTAAGCACTGGACTGGGTCTTATACATTGTGCCAAAGATTTTTAAAGCTCCCTTAACCCGTCAGACAATTCTTTCCAACTGACAAGCAATAAGTAGCTTATTCCAAATAACAGCAGAGGACTGTGATCCCTAGGAGGAGGGAAACAAAATATCTGAGCCCTATAATTGCTCCCAGTTTTTAGGTGGATGTACTTTCTAGAATGCAGTATACGGAAGAACACACAATGAGAACACAGCATTCTCACTTAGTTGAAAAGACTGATACTGCAGGTCAAAGAGGCCAGGGTAGCAATGGAATTAAAATAGAAACTGTCAAAAAGATACCTTGAAAATTCCTATTTTTAATTGGATTATTCATTTTGGGCTGTTGAGTTTTATAAATTCTTTATATACTTTGGATACTAACCCTTCATCAGATTTGTCATTTGCAAATATCTTCTTCCATTATGTAGGCTGCCTTTTAGGGTTTTTTTTGTTTTAAAATTTTTATTTATTTGTCAGAGAGAGCGTGCATATTCGAGCACAAGCACAGGGAGCAGAAGAGAGAGAGGGAGAAGCAGACTCCCTGCTGAGCAAGGAGCCCAATGCGGGGCTCGATCCTAAACTGGGATCATGACCTGAGCTGAAGGCAGACGCTTAACCCACTGAGTCACCCAGGTGTCCCAACCTTTTAGTTTTGTTGTTTCCTTCATTGTGCAGAAGGTTTTTATCTTGATGAAGTCCCAATAGTTTATTTTTGCTTTTGTTTCCCTTGCCTGAGGAGAAACATGCACCCCAATGTTTATAGCAGCATTATCCACAATAGCCAAATTATGGAAACAGCCGAAATGTCCATTGACTGATGAATGGATAAAGAAGATGTGGTATGTATGTGTGTGTATACACACACACACACACACACACACAATGGAATATTACTCAGCCGTCCAAAAAGGACAAAATTTTGACATTTGCAACAACATGGATAGAGCTGGAGGGTATTATGCTGAGTGAAATAAGTCAGTCAGAGAAAGACAAATACCATACAATTTCACTTGTACGTGGAATTTAAGAAACAAAACAAATGAGCAAAGGGGGAAAAAAGAGAGACAAACCAAGAAGCAGACTCATAACTAAAGAGAACACACTGATGGTTACCAGAGGGGATGTGGGGGTGGGGGGAGGGTCAGCAGGAGAAACAGATAATGGGGATTAAGGACTGCACTTGTCCTGATGAACACCAGGTGTTGTATGGAAGTTTTGAGTCACCATATTATACACCTGAAACTAATATCACACTGTATATTAACTGGAATTAAAATAAAAACTTAAAAAAAAACTCAACGTGTTTGGGAAATAAACAATGTGCTACTAAATCACAGATCGAAGAATAAGTAAAAAGGGAAATTATAAGTTATTTTAAAGTAGATCAAAATTAAAACATAAATTTTTGAGATGCAACTAAAGCAGGGCTTTAAAGGGAAACATGAGCCTTCAATGGTAGTATTAGAAGAAAGCACTGAAGTCAATTATCTAAATGCACACATGAAAGAGCTGGATAAAAAAGAGTAAATTAGGGGCGCCTGGGTGGCTCAGTCGGTTGAGCATCTGTCTTTGGCTCAGGTCATGATCCCAGGGTCCTGGGATCGAGCCCCGCATCGGGCTCCCTGCTCCACGGGAAGCCTGCTTCTCCCTCTCCCCTCCCCCTGCTTGTGTTCCCTCTCTCGCTGTGTCTCTCTCTGTCAAATAAATAAATAAAATCTTTTAAAAAAAAGAGTAAATTAAACCGGAAATAAACAGAAAAACAAAAAGGGCAATAACGAGGGACTAACACACGACAGCGTGCAGTACCGTCAGAGATGGAAAGCAGTCGGGCAGCTGCCTGCCCTGGGAGTTTGAGGGGTCGTGGGCAGGAATGCACGGACACTTCAGGCTACAGAACTCTTCTCTGCTCACTGTAGTGGTGACTATGTGCATATGTAGACTTTTCAAAACTAACTGAAGTTTACACTTGAAATGAGGGTGTTTTATTGTACGTAAATTCTTCCCCACTACTTCTGATTTTAAGAATTTTAACAAGTGCTTCAACAGTCGCTGAAGATGCCGTGTGCAACATTAAAGATGGAAAGACAATGATGGCGATTCTGAGGATGCAGCTAATGTAATGCGGTTAAACACCTACTACGCTCCAAACACTGACCAAAGGCAGTCTGCATTGAATATATGACATATCACACACACACAAAAAAACCCTAGTGGTAGGTTTCATCACCCCCCCCCCATTCTTCCAGACAAACAGACTAAGGCGTAAGAGTTTAATCAAGTGACCCACGGCCGTACAGATACTAAGGGAAGGAACAGAGACCGAAAGACGGATCCGCGTGTGCTGACCGCCAAGCAGCAGTGTGGTGGGGACACAGATGTGTCACGGCCAGCCATCGCTTGTGGAGGGACCCAAACATTATCTTCCCCCAAACTGTGTGTTTCCATTTGATTAGCTTGGCAGTCGTCCCTCCTTCTGTTTTGACTTACTGTCTTTTGTCTGCCTCGTTCACAGTGAACTTGCAGTCTGCTCTGCTTTCTTTGTAATGCCTCACGTGGTTAGTGTTTCATACCACCCCGCCCCCTCCTCCATTCTCACCACTCACCTCTCATGCTAATTTGATGGAGGATTTGGTGTTCTCTGGCTGGCATGAGTCTCGCAGAGCATGCACGCAGGACAGCGCTCTGTACAACGGAGCTTCCTTTTCTTCTCCATCTAGACTCAGTCTTTCCCGTTGTGGCAGGTAGCATGCCACGGGCAACGGGCCAGGCTGCACACACAATCTGTTTAAGGGATGGAAACAGAAGAGGAACTCAGAGACACGCTCTCAGCTTTTAAGCATTTTACAACATATGTGCCGGGAAAGTGTCCCACTGGCTGCGTTATCCCAGAGCCTAGGTGTCTAGGGCGAAGCGAGACAATGCCGCAGCGAGGACAAGCGCACCCAAGCGTGTCGGGCTGGCAGCAGCTGCCATAATGCTGCCCTGTCCGCAATAAAGGTTCTCTTTAAGTTGACTCATGAGTCATAAGAGACTTGGCTATGCTTGGTGGGTTTTATCCTTCTCTTCCTTCGGGAAGAATGGATTCCACACCTGCAAGATCAGTTTTCCCCGAATGCAGTGGTTTAAAAACCTGCACACCTACCTTAAAATTGAAGGCCATAATATGGATGTGAGACCTGGCTCTGCCACTCAGAGGCTGAGAGATTGTGGGTATTCCTCTGATCATATTCTTCAGTGGCAAATGGGGAAAAAAAAAAATACCAGCACTGCAGGCTGGGAATGAAAATTCAACGAGATAATGCATTCAGAAACCTTTCACATAAGCTGTAAAGAACTGGAACATAATCTATAATTATTGCTCTTGGTAAACATCTTACAGACCCTTCCCCTTAATAAATATCCCTGCTTTCCATTCAAGAGAAAATCCCTTGAAGATCACATCATAAAATCATAGAATAATGTGCTAGAAAGGAACTTAGAATCCAAAACGTGCAATTTTCATATGGGAAACTGAAATCAAAGGAAAGGAAATGTTTTGCTCATAATTTTGAACTTACTCTTACCTGCTCTGAGGTTTTGACATTTGTTTGGATTCTAGAAACTTATGTGATCAATTAATATTATTATTGCCAAGACATGTCTATATATTTCTCGATTCTGTATGTTTCCTATGCCACTGTCTAGAAGTGCCCCCAAGACACACTTTTTTCCAGACAGAACATCTTATTCACTGAGAGCATAATATCAATATTTTGTAGGTTTTCCTATCATCCAAATTCCAGCACTGGAAACTGAATCATGCAGAGTTGAAAGTGACTGAAAATAACTGAGTCTTTATATCTGTACTGTATGTTCCTTTGTCTGCTGGGTACCCAGAACTCTGGGATTTCGGGAACATACTGCCTGAGATCCATGCCAAGTGGTGTTCGAGGGACGGCTGTTCACGGCCAAGGTCTACATCTTTCATGTGAAGTCGCTTACTGTTTGTGGGGATGGGACAAGGAAAATGGTGGTTCTCAGGAGCTAATTCTCCCCAAGCCACCACCTCCCAGAGCAAAAATCCAATATTTGGGGAGTTCTAAACCCAAACCTGGCTGTCCAGATTGTTAGGACATTATATCTGTCAAGGTGGGAAGACAGATTTAAAAGTTTATTAACTTGGTTTGTAACATTTAGATATTTAGACACATGGTATGTGGGGCTCTATTTGTGCTCTTGTCCTGAGCTCTGCAAATGTTATGTGCAGGCATGCTGAAAGCCATACTGGCAGACTGTTTGCTTGAAATGAAGAGCGATGTTTTCCAAAGCAGAACCTACCTGAAGCTAGTCTAGGAGCTGGGAATACGTGCTCCATGGCACAAGCCTTGTGATAAGTGAATAAAGAAAGAACTCTTGCTTATTATATAGTTATCTCTCTCTCGTTGGCTATAATTATCTATTACCATTTTAGCAATAGTAGTAATATCATTATTTCCCAGCCTTTATAGCATAGAGAACTGTTTTAAATTACTGTATTTATTTGTTTATTTATTTATTTTTGTGATCTGTCACTCCACCAAAATATAAGTTCTAGGACAGGGTAGGCCTTGTCTGGCTTACCACAGTGCCTATAACAGTATTTAATATGAAAAAAGCATTTAATAAACTCCCTTAAATAATTCATCTGAGGGTTGATTTTAGTATACACTCACACTCACAGGCCCCAAAGACTGACAAACATCCAGTTGCCCTCACCCATGACTGGGCAGGCTGGAGCTATGGGCCTGGTACATCAATCATTGCCTACTTCCCCTCCTCAGGCACAGCCACCAGGAAAAATTTAAAACCAATTTAAAATAAATAAATAAATAAATAATACCGAGGTTATTTCTCACATCGGTGTCTTGCAGGCTACCTGCAGGATGTCATCCGTATTTTCAGGGAAAAGGGATGCAATGCTCAAATAAGGCTGGACTGTGCTGCATTAAGTCATTTAACCCAGCGCAAGGGCTGACTGATAGTTGTTCCAAGGCTCGAACACGTTTGAGACCCCTTGGCTTGGTAACTTCTAGGAAAACCCAATAATAAAAACTATTAGTAAGTAGTAAAAAATAAAAACTTCCCCCAAACTCACTTTGAGCTTTCCCAGAGCAGTGCCTTCATCAGGTGTTCGCAGCAATCATTAGCCTCCAATATCTTTTAGGAAATATCTATGTCCGGATTCGTCTCTGGGTCCCTAGCAGAGAGGCTGACACCTTCACAGTGAACAAAGGAATAAATAAATGGATGGATGAAGCACTCAGTTAAAGCACAGAAGCTGGGTTTGGGGTCTAGCTCTGCATCTTACTACTGGTATAATCTTAGATAAACTTCTTAACCACGTTGAGCTATTTTTTCCAAGACAGATAATGTCTACTCTACCTTCTTTGCAAGACATTTATAAAGAACAAATAAAATAACAGCGAACATGTAGCATTTACTATGTGGCAGGCGTGCTCTAAACACTTTGTATGCATTATCTTATTTAATCCTTACAAAAGTCCTACTAGTGGAGGCACCTGGGTGGCTGAGATAGTTAAGGGCCGGACTCTCCATTTCAGTTCAGGTCATGGTCTCAGGGTTAGGCCCGTGACATCCAGCGGTGGGACCGGGGACCCGGCTGAGCAAGGAATACACTTGATGATTCTTTCGCTCTCCCTCTGCCCCTCCCCCCGCTCACGGATGAGCGCACACACGCACACTCACGCATGCGCATGCCCTCTCTCCTTCTACGTCTCTGAAATAAATAACAAAAGTCCTGAAGTCCTAATGGGAAGGCAGTCATGGTATTTCTCATTCCCAGGAAAATAAGACAGCCAGCAGGTAAGTGACCTGCCCAAGCTCATTTGGCTTATAATTGGGAAGGGCTGCAATTGAACCCAGCGGTTTGGCCACAGAGTCCCTGCTCATTACCGTCTCTCCACGTGCATGGTAACATTTTGTTAACTATAAAGCACTGTTCAAACAAAAGAATTTAGTGTTATTCCCTCTCTCGGAATACACATGTTTCCCTTGCTTTGGGCATCCAATGCCTGCCCTGATACTCTGCACATCCGCTTGGATTCTGTTCTCTTGAAGTCACTAAGTAGAATGTTGGTTTTCAGGGAAGTAGCAGACATTCCACCACTTTACTAAGCTTGCTTGTCAGCCCTGTTAGACTGAGTAAGGCTTTGTTTTCATTTTTACCTCCTTCCAGCCCCAGCCTTGGTAGTATAAATCTCGGCTTTCATGAACAAAAGAATTCAGAGCTTATTGCTTGTATTGCTGATTACTAGATCTGCATCCTGAACCCAGCCATCCCACCACCACCGTAGCCCCAGGAGCGGCGTGTTTAGAGCCTCATTGATTGAAACCAGCCAGATGTTTGGAAATTGAGATGCTTGCCCACGCTGCCGCAAAGGAGCCTCCACGATGTGAATTCCTGATGGCAGGCAGGGAGGGGGAGGAGGGGGGAGGGCCCCATAAAATGAGCAAACAATAAAGAGATGATTATAGGTGTCTCACTTCAGCGCCTGGGCTGGTAGCTGAGCATACCTGAATTGGGTTTTAAGCATTAGTAATGAATTTAATTCTCCCATTTGGGAAAGGGTGGTATCAGCTTTCAGCATAGTGGAGACGGTATTACTTTCAAACGAAAATCTGGGAACTGGAGAAATGGAGGTGTTTGGCCCTGAGAACGGGGCCTTTTGTGATCACGACTTTCGAGGTAGTAGCACACTGCGGTGGAAGGAGGCTTGGAATCAGGGCTCAGATCCCAGGTCGGTCGCTGGCGGCCAAGGGGATCTTGAGAAGATCCTATTTTAAGTTCCATTTTCTCCTGGTAAGACAGAGATTAGGAATCTACCTTAAATGGCTATTGTGAGTATACCAGGATCTCTGTCTTTTCTTATTTCTACGGCTATATTTGAAAGCCAAAAAGGCTACAAAGGGATAAAGGATAAGAAAATACTATACAAGGTGGTATTTAATCAAGTTAGCAGCTACTAATCAGTCATTTGACAAATATCTGGTTGTTTGGCTGAATGTGCCCCTGTGGCATTATACCTCTCCCTATAATTTCATAGAGATTTTCTGCATATTTTTCAGAACATCCGAGTTCCCAATCCTGCTGCTTCCTTAGCATGTCCAAACCAAGCATTCAAGTTAACCCACATTCAAATTCCAACTGTATTATTTGTGAATTTTGTGACTGTGTGACTATAGGCAGTTTTCTTAACCATCCTAAGCCTCAATTATCTCATCTGTAAAGTGGGAATAATAGTTAATATTTATCTCATAGACTTGTTGTAAAGATTAAATGGGGCCATATATATATTAAAGTGTTTCAGCAGCATGTGGTAAATACGCAAAAGATGGTCACTATTTTAGAATTAGTCTCATTACTATATTTCAAATATATACATCTGTTTTATGGATAATATACCATATTAGTACACCATTGGGTAGTTGGATATGGTGGGATGCAAATTTTGTTTTTGATACTTGGTGCCATGAAGAAACATTGAATTAAAAATATTTGCACTTGTCTAGCCCCTACCTATGATCTGCATGTGCCTCTAACATGCAGGTCTGGAGGCAACAACCCCATTAAGCAGCAGAACGTTGTGACCATTGGGTGGCTTGCGCCTCAGAGTTTAAGTGACCCATGGAACATGAACGGCAACTCAGGAGCAGCCTAAGAACTAGAATACTGGGAATCCCTCCTAAGTGAGCAAATAAGCAGAAGGGGCTGATGTGACTTGAAAAAATTGGACACCAAAGGTTGTCCAGATCTTATCCTGCCCCCCTTTCTCTGTCTCTTCTTCCCTCATGTCCTCAACACATATCCTGAGCTCCAGTGTTTAAAATACTTAGAGATCTAGGGGCAGGCGCCTGGGTGGCTCAATTGGTCAAGCTTCTGATTCATGATTTCAGCTCAGGTCATGATCTCAGGGTCCTGGAATTGAGCCCCATGTCGGGCCCTGTGCTCAGCGGGGAGTCTGCTTGAGATTCTCTCTCTCCCTCTGCCTCTCCCCCCCACTTGTATTCTCTCTCTCTCTCTAAAATAAATAAAATCTTAAAAAAAATACTTAGAGATCCTCGACATACTATGCTAAGCCATCCCTCCAAATTGTGCAGATGCAGGGACCCCTGCCCAGGTGCCTCTTCATGGGCATTTGGATGCTAGCCCACCCAGTCTCTTCCTACCTGTGCTTCTACTGGTGGTTAATCATCCCTCTTCATACATAGTTATCATCTTACATGGATAATGATAATAAAAAATTATATATTTTGACTTCTTATTATGAGCCACATGCTTTATATTACACTTAAGCTCCTATAAGGCAGGTCATTGTTATCCTCATTCCATACATGAGGAAATGGAAGCTTATAGAGGTGAGAAAATCTGCTCAAGGTCACAGAGTTGGTCCATAGCCCATGTGTTTGCATAAGCTGACCTCCCAAAAGAGGAAAGACCCTATGAATGTCATCTCCAAGGCTTTTGATGATGAGCACAATGGAAGCATGAAAGTCAGTAAAGGCTGAATGCAAAAACCCAGGCTGTTGGTGATGTTTTTCCATCTGTCTGCCTAGACTCCCCAGACTGCTCTACCCCCAGCATCCTCTATTCCGCACACTCAACAAGCAAAGCATTTTCTAAGGAGTAGTTATGTGTACCCTTCACCAATGCAACCAGGTAAAAAGAAAACGTCTTTCCTAATACACAGGACCCACTGAGACATGGCTGATTCTCAGCCATGTGGGTTTGAAAGATAAATCTAGGTTATTGTCTAAGCCCTGGCCTTGACCACCAAATTCGGAATGCTTACACTTCATATACATTATCATCTCTGGTCTCCATGCCATTTATCAGAGACAGGTTTTATTCCTAAGGATCAGAAAGATTCACTGCCCTGCTGTAGACCACAAGGAATTCAAACCCAGGTCTGTGACTCTAAAGCTCTGATTTTAACTGCCACATTATACTGCCTCTGAGCAACACTAAAGCTCCAAGCACAAATAAACCCTCTTAAGAAGTTCTGCAAAAGAATGAATTCCAAGAAATCAGTCATTATATGTCATGGACACTAGACCAATTTGGCAGAAAAATGAGAGGTTAAAATATTTATCAGCCTCACTCAGCAGATGTGGAAACTGAGGTTCAGAAAGTAGACATGATTTGCCTGACATCAAGCAGTTTATTAGCTGCACGTGTAACATGAGAACCCAGACGCACTTGACTTCTTAAAATTTGTTTGCTTTTAAGTCTTGTACTATTAAATAAACATTGTAAACTTGCTGGATGAGCTAGCCAAAGATGATACAAGGAATGGCAGAACTACTTTGTGGGAAGGGTCTTCATGGTTGACCCAAGTTTGTCCAATAATGCAAATTTATTATACTCCATTGGTCATTCCAACATTATGTCAGGCATTGGGAAATAAGTAAATGCAAAGCATAGCCCTTACCCTCAAGGAGCTTCTTCTTTGTTGGGAAAGAAAAGATTTAAACATGAAATACCACAAACACCACAATTCAAACAGGACATGCTGTGGTGGTTGGAATAGCTGTACCAGATACTGTTCTGCAAAGTCCTATATAGATGCAGTCAAAATTCAGCGGAAGTGAAAATGGGACTATGGTAATCAAGGAAGGCCTCATGGGGGAAAGACAGAGCCCCCACCCTGGAAGAATGGGAGATTAGTTAAGACTTTGCTAGTTGCAAGGAAGGAAAGACTTATTTGTGTTACCTCAAGGAAAAGAGATTTATTGTTAAAGTCAATACAAATATAATGAATACAAAAACAATAATAGCTGTGAAAGTATCAATCTCTTATTGTGTTCCAGGAGTTATGCTAAGCACTTTATCTACAATCCCACGGGAATGGTGCTATCAGCACCAGCCCCACTATACCTGTGGGAAAGCTGAGGCCCGGAGAGGTTAAATAACTTCTCCAAGGTTACACAGCTGGAATTTAAATCCAGGCAGCATAACTGCAGAGCCCTTACTCTTAAGCTCGGGGTACTAAATGGACTAGAATTGGGCCCTGAAATAATTCTGTGTGCGTGTGTGTGTGTGTGTGTACTCACACATGCATATGTCTCAAAGTTCACCTAAAATCCCCCCAGTCATCTCTCCTGGCTTCTACCTACCTGTTCCGTTAGATCCTCACTACCAGCCAGCTCTGCCGAGACTGCAGCTTATGTGGGAACCACACCGTCTACACAATCCTGAATTGACCTCCTAGCCTTTGGGTTCAGCTTCCAAGTGAGTCAGTCCCACTATCATTTTCATCATCCTGCACTTCCGGCTAGCACCAGGTCATGTGGGATCTAGGTCACTGGCCTCCCAACCTGTGGGCCATGTTTCACTCGGGTACTCTACCTTGTTGTCCCATTGGCTGTGACTCAAATAAAGGCAAGAAGTCCCATATGCCACGGCCCATCTAGCAGAGTGGCCTGGAAAGGATGAAGTCAACAGTGTAGGCAGCGACCTCAAGGAAAGCGTTTGTTTTCCATAACCCAAAAGAGGTTCTTTCTTTTCTTTCCAAAAAAAAAAAAAAAAAAAAGATTTTTGAGATAGATGAGACCTCGGATCCATTCCCATTTTACATGGGAGCCCATGAGGGCTCAGGGAAGCCAAATGGCAGCCCCAAGATCAGAGCGCAATCTAGAGGAAAAGCAGAGACCAGAATTCTAGGTTCTTACTCCTGCAATCTGGTTTCCTGTTCCTCATGGCACTTGGGCATCTAAAATGAACATTAAACTGCAAACACCCATCTTGGGGTTCCACTTTCTCTTGTAGCATCACGTGACTCTGAAAGAGCTGGGGGTCAAAAGAACTGTTTGCTTCTAATTGTCTCAATAAATTTTAAAGATGTTATTACACTGTAGTGATTAAGAACTGGTAAGAGTAGATGCAATGTGATAAGAGCAAGGCCATGAAGCTTAATAGTCCTTAGCTGATTGTCACCCTCTTACTTTAAGAACGAACAAGTCTACCCAGGACTCTAAAGCACCCGGATCCAACAGCACTTTATATTTCCTGCCATAAAATTCCTGGACTGGAGCAGCTACCAGCTGAAGTGAGGATCGCATAAACAAACACCAGAGTTCTGATCCCGGCAGCATGCCAGTCTGGCCCGTGAGCCCAGGACTCAGGCGGAACAGATTTCTGTGCAAAGAAACGTGACCTTTCACACACTTTCAAATACCCTGTCTGTTCTTCCCATCATCTAATTCTTGCATTCCCTTTCTTCTTTCCTTCCCATTTTCCTTCCTTCCTTCTTTTGTTTGGAGCAGTTAAGAGAAAATACATTAGACAGCAGAATCACCCCCGATAGTGGGCAATGGGATGGTGTGAGCCCAGGACTCCACTCAATGAGCAAAGCAGAACTCTAACAGGGCCATACGTTTAAGGCCTCCTACATACAAGAGCCAGACTCAGTGCTTTACTGAGGTCCTCTCATTTCATTCTACTTTGCAACGCAGTTATTACTATTCTTATGATACAGAGGAGAAAACTGAGTCTTGGAAGAGTTTTTAAATTATTTCCATGATATCATATGGTTATGGAATGGTAGGATCCATTTAATGGTGCATTGATTGATTTTCAAAGCCCTAAAATACCCACAAAAGTAAATTTCAATGTTGGCAAGAAACTACTTAAGTTCAAAGAAGTTTCCAGGAGGATCTGGGATCTACCCAGATTTCCTCAAGGGCCACATTTAACGTGAAATGACAAATCTCTCTTTATTAATGTTAAGCTGAATAAAATGTTTAGTATGTTCCCCACAAATCCCATTCCCTCTTTGAAACCCATCAGGAGTCAATATTTGCCAATCTCGTAAATTCAGGGCATTTGGCTGAAAGCGCTATTGCTGTGTCTGTCAACACCTTGACAACGTCAGTAGTAGCAGAGGTGGGAAGAGGAGTTCCTGATAGTATCATCTGCAGTCCAGGTCTCCTCTTCTACTCCAAGGGTGTCCACACAAGGACACTGTGCTCTGATGAAGCCACCTATCTAAATGGTACACATCAGTGGAACTGTGTTGTATCCAGAGAATATGGGAAGTATCAGTTGTACTATGGAACATTATAAAGCAGTAAGCAGTGACAACAAAGAAGAAAACAAAGAGATAGTCTATCTATTATGCAAATGCGTGGCCAGTCAATGTCATTCCATAAGTTACTACTGCTTAGAGGAGGTAAATCAGATCCTAGATGTGGAGGTTGTCTGAGTCCTCTGCTCTCGCCTGATATTAGACCATGCTTCTGGCAGCATCACATGCTTGCAAGCTTAACTCAAGACTCTTATTCAGATGAAGTATAAAAAGGACAAAGCTGAATACTCAGAGTGAAAGAAGCGCCAAAGAAGGACTGAAGCCACATGCAGAGCCAAGTGACAGACCCCAGTCTGGGCTAAGGGGAGACCCATTACCAGAGTCTGAGGCATAAATCCATGACCCCAACTTGCTGGGGTGGGCAGGAGGCAGTCGAGAGAGAAAGGAAGCTCACCTGTGCAGCCCCGAGCACGTGTTGGGCCAACAAGCCCCGACCTGTGAGCTTCCCTTTATTAATATGCGTGGTTTTCTGCTTTGTCATCTGCCTCCCCTCCAAAGGCTGTACTCCTATAAGACAAGACTTCTTCCCCTACTCCATGCAACTGGCACCCACGGAGTACATGGAGCTTTGTAGCTGCTCAAAAATATTAGTAAATGAATAGAGGCATTTGGGCTTCCTTCCACACACCTGCCCTCTGTTCTACCATATTCTAGAATGCCTGGGATCCAGAAAGGCACATCCCTGTGTCTCTCAAGTAGTTAATCTAAATGATAATATTTAATGCAATGTCTATCCCTGACAGAATCATATCCTGGAGCAACTTTTCCCCCTGAATAGAATACCCACCCCATGCCAACAGTTTAGCTCTCCTCAAATATAAAGTACCGTGCCTTCTACAAGACATTGTCTTTGAGAAAAAGAGCCAATATTGGCAGATTGTGTTGTGTTCCCAAATTAGCCGTCTAGTACCCCCACCAGGGCCATGGGAGACCTCTTCAGATATAAGGTCTGGGGAAAAAAACATGTGGCTGAAATAAAAGTGTCTAGAAAACTTGCTGTAGTTGCACCAAGGAAATATATTTCATATTCTTCTCTTGATTAGCATTCTAATGGTTTCTGACTCAGGTCTAACAGCTTGGAGAGAATATTACAGGCAATTGTGTAAATAATACAGGTTTTTTTTTTCAGTGTGTCCAAATGTATAATTAAATGGATAATGTTACAGCTCCCCAAACCCACTAAGGCCTGCTGCCTAAATGGAGAGCTTTTGAAATTTCATCCCAATACATGGTTACATGATACATTGCTTTTATGGCCCGCTGGGCAAATGACTAGTGGTTTGGAAAAGGTCTGAATGCATATTTATAGTGGAGAGCACAATGATGTTCGGAGGGCCAGTAAAATCGTTCTAGTAAATAACATGAATTATACAAAAGCATCTCCTTATGTATCTGAACTTTTCCGACGCAGGATGCGTGTCCACACAAACGCACTTCATCTCCTTAATGTCTGCAGGGAACTCTTGCTTCAAATTCTATGCAATCTGATGTCAGGGTTCACCAAATTTGAAGGAGAAATCCTACTTCTGAAATCCCTCAGCAATGTTCAATGTCTTCTAGAATTCTTGGAGGATGCAGTATCCATTATCGGTACCATGGGCCCAGTCTTGAACCCAAGCTTTTGTGTCCATGCCCACCCTTTTGCTCATACATCTGACAGAAACCTCCAACAATGAGGACAAATCAGTGAGGCTTTTGTTGGAGACTCTGAGGGTTGGGAGTGAGAATGGGGCTGGTTGGGAGGCCCTGCATGTGTGTGTGTCTGTGTGTGTGTGATGCTGTGCTTAGAGTCTAAGCCTCAATGTCTGCCCTTCTCCACCAGCCAGGAGTGTACCCTCAGGAACGCCTCCTCACCTCTCTGACCTCAGCTTCTCAGTCTGTAAGCAGCAAATAATCATATCATCCCTCCCTGCCTCACAGTTTTGTTATAATGATTGAATGAGGTGGTGTACTTGGAAGCAGATGGTGCATAGTGAGCAATTCATAAAGTAAGTAGGCACTGTTCATGACTTCACTTCCTCAACAAGTATTTTGGACATGATAAGAAGTGAAGGAGTGTAATAGGAAGTCGAGATAAAACAGTAACAAAGAGATAGGTCCCTGGCCTCTAGGAGGAGTTTACAGTCTGGTGGAAAGGGAAGATAATTAAATGTGGTATGTGCTACAGCGGGGAAAGTAAAAAGGATGCCCTGGGTAGAGCTGAAGTGTCCCACTGCAGTCCTGCACATGGCAGGGATGCAGGCTGAGGTTGGTATTGGGAGGCTGGTAAGGAAAGCTTCAAGGGAAGATATGACAGATTCATATGAATCAGGCTTTGACATAAGAAGGGAAAGGGACAGAGAGAGGAGTGTTTTCGAGCTGAGACAGAACACCTGAGCACAGCGGGGCTGGCGGCTGGTTGCCAGGAGAGGAGCAGGCAGGATGGGGTTGGGTGGTGGGGATGGCAGACTGCTGAAGTCTTGTGAGTCTTGTGGAAGGGGACGTCCCCAGAGTTCTCCTTGGCCCCTCCAAACCCTCTTCCTACTACTCTTGGGCCTCTCTCTGGGGGAGCTGTGGGTTCCCTTATCTTGCTCCCTCCTCTTAGCCTGCGAACCTGCAGCTGCCTCTCGTCAGGCCGGGCAACATGACCCTTCCTAGGTAATGCCCCCTCCATAGGCTTTCTGGAGGTTAGAGAAGGTTCCATTTCAAATACACTTGAAGTGTAACATAAGAAGTACCCCCACCTGGGAAAAGGAGAGCCACAAACACCATGCATTTCCTAGCTTAATCCCTAGGCCTTTTTCAAACTGCGAGCGTTGGCCATTAGTGGGTCTGGAAATTAAAGCAGTGGGCTTTGATCAGCAGTACTTTAAAGAATAGAATTAGAATAGAATAGAATAGATTAGAATAGAATAGAATAGAATAGAATAGAATAGAATAGAATAGAATAGAATAGAATAGAATATAGAGTGCTTGGCTTTACGAGAGAACATTATATCATGAAATACTTTCAGTTATACACATTTGTATGTGTGTGTGCACTAGGTTGCAAGGCAAAATGAATTTCTTGCTGTGAGTCTCTGTCAAAAAAGTTTGAAAAACACTGCTTTAGCTGTAACAGGATATGAGGTTTCGCCAATTAGTTTCTGTAGAACTCAACGTTAATAGATGTTTCGCAAAAATAAAATCGATGCTAGCAAATTGTTCTTCTACAATATAAACGTAATTATATTGTAGAACATATAAATGCATGTAGACAACTAAAGTTGACATTATAGCATAAGAAATGCGGTATTTTCGCAGAGAATGAAAAGAACTTGCCTGAGATCATTGGCTGTGTGACTTGGGGAACCGCTACAGGCACTAATTAGTGCATTAATGTCCACCGTATATATGATGACCCAGGCTAGATGATGTATCTTTCAACACATTTGGACATGATTCAGTGTTTATCATTCATCAAACATTTATAGCCTCAAGAATGACTGCTGGTTCTATTAGTACCTTATTTTTAAAATTTTCTGTGAGCAGGTTAAGTTTGGGAAATTCTATCAGCATTGTTTTAGACTGGGAAGGACCTGACTGAGTACTGCAATGCCTCATCATTAGGTAAGATCATTGAGATCCCGGGCAGTGATGGGTCTTGCTGAAAATGACAAAAACAGCAAACGTGTGCTTAGAACTTACCACATGCCTGTTACTTAACTGAGCAGCTTATGTACATCGACCTAATTTAATTCTCACAAGAACTCTACAAGACAAGTAATATTTTCTGCAGATCACAAATGTAGAAAAATTAGACCTGGAAGGGGCGCCTGGGTGGTTCAGTTGGTTAAGCGTCTGACTCTTGATTTCCGCTCAGGTCATGATCACAAGGTCCTAGGATCGAGCCCACCGTAGGTCTCTGCGCTCAGTGGGGAGTGTGCTTGAGGATTCTCTCCCTCTGCCCCTCCCTCCCCATGCTTGCACGCTTGCTCTCTCTCAAATAAATCTTTTTAAATTTTTAAAGAAAAATTAGACCTGGAGAGGTAAAGTTACCAAAATAATTAAACATTGTTCCATGTTGCACAATCAATAAACAGTGAACAGGGACTCAAGCCAATGACTGGGGGAGGTGCTCTCACCTCTCCTTTTCCCATCATGACAAAGGAGAGCACTTTTTGTCTGTTTCACCCTAGTTTTTCCCTCTGCCCCACACTCTTCATTCACTACAGGAAAAGGAGCAGCAGATTTACATAAAGGAAGTCTAAAATCCACTGAACTTTTTTTTTCATTTTTAGTAGCTAGGCATGGAGCCTAACATGGGGCTTGAACTTACAACCCTGAGATCAAGATCTGAGCTGAGATCAAGAGTTGGATGCTTAACCAACTGAGCCACCCAGGTGCCCCTATTTTTTTTAACAGAAGGAAGGACCACTTGATCTTCATCTTGTATACTTCATTCTACCAAAAACCTGTGAGTAGGAGCCGCACCACAGGTCCCCATGAGGGCCGGCTGGGTAACAAAATCTACTTTGCAGATATAAGTGTTCTCAAGACAAGATTCTGAAGTTTATATTTAGAGAGAAAAAAAAGGAAACCCAGCTCTGGGCTTGGTTGTCAAGCCCCGAGCTTTACCGAAAACACTTGAACATTCAGAGTGATAAAGCCATCTTCATCAAGCAGATGGTTTCGTTCCCTTTTGGCTTTGTGGAACTGTGTGTGTCCTAGCAGTTAGAAGCCAGAGATAGAGAAGTGAAGTAGGGACACCCAACAAACACAATTTGGTGATTTCACAACCTCTTGGTGTTCGGAACACTCCCCGGTCATGCCCTCATCTTGGTGAATGAGAGTAAAACTCATACTTTGAGTCACTGTCTTTGGAGATCTGCAACATTCTAGAGGCAATCAGACTGATCCTTTAAAAGACAACAAAACTAAATCCATCTTAAATCACATTGCTTTTCCTAATATATCTTTTGTTAAAAATAAATCTGCAGAAGGCTGGAACTGGGTAGAAAGTGATGGAGCACATAACACAATCTGCTCATGTTCCGGAGGAAGAACTGGGACCCCAAGTGAGATGTCACTGCAGAAGTATCTCTGGGTTTTAACATTGCAGTTCCTGGGTCTCCTCGATTCCGTAACGATGGTGTGTGGCTTCGCTGTGGATGAGTTTGAGTACGATTCACTTCTTGCGAAGTCCAGCCCCTGCCTCACAGAAACAGGGTAGGCGGTTGGGTAAAAGCAAGATTCCAGCCTTCAACATCACAGTTCTACCATTCAGAGACTTCCTGCAGACAGAGAAGAACTGTAAAGTGAGCTAAGTGTATTCTCTAGAGGGGAAACTCTTTCTTAAAGAGTTTTTACATCCTTAGTGTACTTTGAAGGGAGACCCAAACAAGAATAAAAATAGAGACCAAGAGCAGGCTGAGGCCAGGATGAAGATAGAAAATACTATTTGAATGAATAGGCCTTTAGCCTTGATTCTAATTAAATCCCCACAGGATGGCCCAAGCCAAATTCTCCAAGAGTAAAATACAGCCCTCTCTTTAGCAGAGTCCTCCCGGGAGGCCAGGGGTGTTATTTATGGCCCCTTTATGCTCCCATGGTACTGAGAAGGAGGGAGGAAAAGGAAAGAGCAGGAAGTCAGCACTGAGGAAGCATCAGCATCTCTCCTAAACATCCTGATAGCCCAAAGCCCTAGCTTACTCTCCAGGAGAAGGGGAATAGGTAGGGGACAAACTCTCTAATAAAATATAAGACGTATTAAAATCCACAATTCTGTTTTGCAATACCATGCAATTTTGCAACAAATTGCACTTAAAATAAAACACATGTTCACTGTCTTATGGAGAGTCCCCCCAATGTGGCGTCCAAGGATCTGCTGCCCAGCACTGCTTTTTTCAGGTTACATTTAAGAACCTGTGTATACACCACACAACAGCCTCTTTCTGAAACACCAAAAAGCCTTTAAAACCCATCTAGTCCAGCCTCTTGAATTTACTGATTAGCAAACTGAGCTCCAGAAAGGGGAAGGGTCTGACCCAATGACACACAGCCAGAAATAGTGCTGGGAAGAGACAAAAGGTCCTGCCCTGCTATGTTCTCTGGAACTTACTATTCAATTAGCTGCTCATGCTTCATCTTCCTGACATGGAGTTAGGACTTGGCTCTAAATTGTATCCTTTATTTCTAGTGATTCCTGGTGTTTGAACGGTCCAAAGGCATTTGGAAAAAAATAGGAAAATAAATTCTAAATGTAGTTGCTATGGTCCTTACAGAGGAATAAACAAACTTAGAGGAGAATGTTTCAATAGAAGAGGCCTCTGAATTATGGAAATAATTGGCCATCCATTTACATTGAGAAAATATCATTCACCCGGTGTGTGCTTGACTAACTGGAGATGTTTTTCTTGGATAAAAGTTGAAGTAACACTGATGAACTAACTGATCACAGGGAGGAAAGTTACCAGGACAAATAGCAACAATCATTTGTGTCCTCAAATAAAAGCTAGATTCTTTTCCTCCTCCTTCATCTCCTTATCCCTCTTCTTCCCACTTTCGATTCCCGCCCCCCCTTCTCCTTCTCTTCCTCCTCCTCTTCTTCTTTTCAGTAAATTCACTTAAATTTAGGTTAGGTTGGGCCTTAGCTACAAGATGGTTATTCCTGATCCAGAAAGTTGGAGAAACATTTGAAAAGTGAGTAAATATTTTTACAACTTGGTGGGTGATTAATTTTATCTTTGTTTGGAATTTCTGCATGGACTGGCTCAGCCTGCTGGACTATGTTTCTTTCTCCTCAGGCCTTGATGAAACAAAACGAAACAAAAGCAAGAGTGAGTTCTATGCTCCAGAAGTAAGTAAATTCACTGTCACCATCCACCTTCCATTGAAAGTCCCAAGATTACTTTTATGCAATTGTAGCAGGTGTCTTGTAGGCCAAAAATACCCTAATACTTCAAAAGTATTCAAGAATGGGGACACAGAGCAAGAGCAAACACAGGGGAGACCTCCTAGGTGTTCTCTGTGGCCAGAAAAAGTCTGTTAACAGGAGGCTCCATCTGGCTGTGGGAGATAGTTGCTTACTTAACAGGTGCAAGATCACACACACACACACACACACATGCAGAAGTTCTGCGTATTTCATCTGGCTTGGGTCCCCCCCCCCCATCATTTCTGTTAATGATCGGATATTCCCTTGGGCTATACAGTGAGAAGTTACTAGAGGGAGGCCACCAAACCCATTAGGCACAGCTCTTTTGTTTCAAGTGTTTTCCCTTCCACACATGTGGGGACCCTCATTGAACTTACCTTCAAAGGACATTGTCTTGTTACCGTCAGAAGGTGCACTAAGACTTGCGTTATTGTACTAGATAACATCAAGTCTGTTTGTTGGGGCAAATATCTTACTTAGTAGAGTTTTAATTTTCCCCAAAGAAACTTAACCTCCAGAGGTAAGATGCAGGTGTTCACTAAAGAGCTACACAGAATAATTAGGAAAATAAAATTAAATAAAAATTGGTGACCAATTATACAAATAAACACATTTGAAACCCCAAACCATGTGACCAAATATCACTTTCAACATGAAATAATTAGAGCATTAGTCAAATGATAGGAGTCATTGAACTGGAAACAGCATCAGTTATATTGTTAAAGATGCTGTTTCTTTTCATTATTTTTTTAATCTTTGATCCCTGTCCTTCCTACCCCAAAAAAACAAAATCTTGCTATTCTGACCTTTGGGAAAATAAGCCAGTCCAGATAGTCAAGTTTTACACTTATTTTTTTAATGCAGCTTTCAACTTCAAACTGTTTTGTCCTTAATGGACATACTACTTCAAAAATAAAATAATTTTTTTTAAAAAGTCCCTTCTTGCTACACAAAGAGCCACAATGTAACTTGTCTGAGTGGTAACTAGTTTTGACTAGTGAATAAACTGGTTCTCAAATACTGGCTTACTGTTGAAATGAAGGAAAATCTAAAGCTATTGTTTATTGTCTGTAGTATACAGATATTCCAGGCATGGTATCTATAATCTTTGCATTAATGCTCTTAGATATCTAATCATTATTCCTGTTTGCTGTTGAATAAAAAGCTCTGAGAGAAAGGTCATGCAAGATTGCAAAGCTCGTGGGTTACAGAGCCAGTCTGGCTACCAAGGTGGGTTCTTTCCCTCACAGTATTAGGAAGCAGAAGAGGGTAGGAGGAAACAGGATCAGAAGCTCGGGTGGGCTGCCCCCCGGGCAACTGTTGCCAAGGTCCAGGGCTGGTAGAGTTTGAAGATCTGGACTTAGTGGTGCCTCTACAATGCTTGTCCTCAGGACAAATGATATGAGTTCTCTTTTTCTCTCACCCTCCCTTTTTTCTGAAACGTGACAAAAAGCCTATTTAGCCTCAAGGCTCCTAGGTACTTGTACATTTGCTCAAAATTAAGTCCAAAGCAGCCTTGTCTCCTACATCTGCTTCATGCGAAACTTACTTAGGCAGTCATTTCTTTGCTGGAACACCTCAGGCAGCTAGATGCCACTCAGAACCCACTAACCTAATCATTTCATTTGTCAAATGTGCTCATGGCAGGTAAAGAATGAGCACCAGTCACTATTTAAAAATAGCTTACTGGGGGCTCCAGGCTGGCTCAGTCAGAAGAGCATGTGACTCTTGATCTCGGGGTCGTGAGTTCAAGCCCCACAATGGGTGTAGAGATTACTTAAATAAAACTTTAAAAAAATAGTTTACCAGGGTGATATGGAAAGGGAAAGGACTATTCAAAACCTAAATAATTTTTATGATTTATGTAAATCTACCATGAATATAATAGCCAGTCAATATTTTTACATAATGTTGATTTAAATTGTCATCAAACAAAAATATATTGGGCAATAATTATCATATAGAATTGTGCCTAAAAGGCTTCACCCCTTTTCTCAACTCCAGATAGAAAATGAGACTAAAAATGGCATACATGTTTTAACATTAGACTGTGGTTCTGGTTGCACAACCCCTGTGAATCTACTAAAATAAGCACCAAATTGTACTTTCAACAGGAGACTTGTATAGTATATGAATTAGATCTCAATAAAAGTGTTGTCAAAAAAACCTGATCTGAAAGTCCCTTTCCTATTGTAAATTCAAGCATAGAATTCATTGAATTTTGGGAAAAGGGACACCGAAGGTGAGCCGTGTCAGAGAAAATAAGATTACTTTCTTTCTCCCAAAGACAAGGGAAGAAGAAAGAACATGAGTGGGAAAATGAGAAGAGTGCTAAAGGTGAACAGAGCAACTTGGTGAGTAGTAACAAGAATTTAGGGATTTGCCCACTCCCGCACATCCCCAACCTTGACCATCCCTTCACCATAATTTATGGGAGGACCACAGAGCTCCCAATTCACTGACAAGTTCCCCTCCCAACTACAGCCCACGCTGCTTGCAGAATTTAAGACAGTAATTGAATTTTTAAAATTTAAGAAATTATCTTAAGAAATTAATTTCATCCAACGCTACCGCAGCTTCCTGTGCTCCTTGACCCACCACCCCTAAGGGATCCTCGAGATTAAGTCTCCTCTCTTTCCATTCCATTGTTCTTGGCTCCCACAAGACATCCAAAATCCCAGGCTCCCCCCATCACCTGATACTTATCCCCAAATTAAACATTTTATTCATTTCATTTCATTTGAGGCTCTATGTGTTGCTGAGGTGAACATCCCAGGCTCCTCTCACCCTCCAGTAAATTAAACTGAAATACTTTGGATGAGTTCTGCTCTTTTTTTCTTCTTATTTTTATTTCTGAAAACCATGGACAGAGGCTAATTTCTACAGCTATTGGTCAATGGGAAAAGAGGCAGCGCCTTCATGAAAGCAGGAGAATTCATAAAATAAACAACAAGAATTCAGAGCCAGAAATGACTTTGTGGAGAACTTACGTCCCCGAGGAATCCAAGCCGTGCTGGAAAGTGGCCTTGTGCAATCCTCTCTAGGATTTGAGAATTGGGCCAGCTTCTGCTCATCCCTGCATTACAGAGCCTTACCACCATGATTTCGACAGCCTGATGAACAGGTACCACATGAGCTATGGACCCCACACTGGAGTCTTGAGTTATGTTGCTGTCTTTCAAGACCTGCTTGCCAGTGAGCCTCAGTGCTTGTCTGTCTGCCTGTCTGTCTTTCCATCTAGCGCGTCACGGAAGCAGAGCTGTGAGCAGTGCCTCCCAGACACCATGAGAATCATGGGCAGGCGTGCTCCCTCCCACTGTTGCTCTCTTTCCCCATCAGAGTGGCCCATGTCAAATGTCTACATGGGCCAAGTTTTGGGGGAAAAAATGGAAGGTAGTGTAGAATGAAGGGGAGAAATAAAAAATATTAATTATGAGAAGATGAGATATTAGTTAGAAATACTCTTAAGCTACAAGTAAGAAACCTCATGAAGAGTGACTTTAATTAGAGGGGTTTTTCCCCTCACTTAACAAGCACTGGGGAAGCAGCCATTCGCAATGTGGTTCCCGCTGGTCCAACTGTCAGATCCTCCTTCCAGGCAGACAGAAGTGGGGAAGGAATGGAGACAGAGCCTGTGTACTCTGTACTGGGGAAATCAGCAGCTTTCCCAGGCACTGGCCAGCCAACAAGCCCTCACCCCTCATGCCAGACTACTTCATGTGGCATCTCTAACTGCAAGGGGCCCTGGGAAGAGGGGAACAAGACCTTCAAGACTGGCTTACCCTGAGACCAATTATGATCCACTGAACAGCCTGGGACAACTGCCACTCCATATCAAGCCACAGTTCTGTTAGCATGAAAGGAGATCCCAGGTACTGAGTAGGCCACTGGCAGTGTCTGCCACCGGGGCTGGGTGGCATCACAGAGAATATTTTGAGGCCAAAGGATAAATACTTCTAATCTCAGACCAATCCTGGGAAAGGATTTCAAAGCAATCACTCCTCCAGTCTTCTCATTTTGGACCCGGAACGTATACAATTCCATAGACATCCATCCCTTAGCACCTGGTTCTCTTCTTCCTCCTTCTCCACTCTGGTCCCACTTTCAGATCCTTTTCTGTCCTTCTGCTACTTCCCCCAGAATGCCTTTCAGCCTCATGAGCAAATGTTAGGAGACTATATCTTCCTCAAATTCTTCATGAACCCTTCCCTGGCCTGCCCCATGGAAAGCACCTCACTCCCCAGCATGCATCCCCAGCCCTGGGTATGTTGTCTAGAGGTCTCATATTGCATTATGACACACACTAGTTCTCATGCACTGTCTCATGCAACACCAACACATCCTCCGGAAGGTAGGGAGTTCTGTGTCAAGCAAAGGCTAGGCAGCCACTTAACTGGGATGAGGCAGAGAAGATTCAAGCATGAGGCTGAGATCTAGAGGAGATGAACTCTGAGGTCACCTCCAGCAGTCACTGAGCAAGCACTCTGTGCCAGGTTGTAGGCCACACGCTTCCCTACATACCTGTATGTAAGCCTCATACAATCCTAAGAATGACGTCATTGCCCAAGGTCACAGATAAATAAGTGGTGGAGCTGGAAGTCCAACCAAGATCTCTGATTCCAGGCTTGTTTCCATTTTAAATAAGAGAAGGGCAAAAGAAGTAAGATGAATGATTTCCACTCCAGCACTCCTGTCCTTACAGCAAGAAAATGGTAAACAAACTAAGAATCACCGACTTCTCTTAGACCCACCAGAGAACTGAGGTCACAGGCAAACTGCCGCCCCTCAAATCTGAAGAGACAGGTGAATCTAGAGTCACAGATGAGACCTTATATACAGCAGAGGCCCCTACAACTATAAGCTGGTAGGAACATTTACACTGTGGTTCTCATGAACTGCAGGAGGCAGACTGTGGACTATACAGTGGTGAGAAATGCCTAGGGACTAGTCTTAGGGAGGTCCATATTTTTAATAGATTTTAATCTCTAGGAAGCCCACCAGGTTCTCATGGTGAAGTCAGGAAAGATCTCCCGGTAGCTCTAGCAGAGCGAAGAGTAAACACTGTGGAATATGCTCAATGGCACACAAGCCCACTCTGCAAGGGAAAGGACTGTACCAGAGCCGTGACCCTCCTAGAGGAAAAGATCACTCTATCCCCAGCCTCCTCTAGACGTCCTGTGTCACCTAAGTGGTGCAGGGGGGAGGCGAAGGCACCACCTGGGGCACAGGCCCACCCCAAGACTGACGACTGATGAGATTACACAACACTCCTCTGCCCCGCAGCTCACCACCACACCAACAAGGCTCCAGCGTCAGAACCGCAAATTAACAGCTGTAAGAGCTGCAAGACACGGGCCCTATCAGACGAGGAGTTCTTAGGGACGAGCAAAGGCAACAGTGGGACAACACATGGGCACTAGAGGGAGCGCAAGCAGCCAGCACCTGCAGCTACAACAGACACGAAGTGCGGCTCAGCTCCCGGCCACGTTAACACAGAACCTCACGCGAAAGGCCTGTTGCCCAATGTTATCGGGTCCAGCTTGCAACAAAAAAGTACAAGGTATACTAAAAGACAAGAAAAGAAACAGCTAACAGTCTGTGATGCCTTTAATAGAGATATACCTGACTTGAACTGTTTATTTTCAAAAAACTCAAAAACAAAATGACAATGGGCTTATCAGACCATCTGCTCAAGCCAGCATCTTCCAAAATTTATTTTTCTCCCCATCAGCAAAAAAAAAGAGTTCAAAAATTCAAAAATCAAATCAAAAGCACCCCTTTCAAAAAGAAATAGTTATAATTTACATATACCTAATGTTTTACTAAGAGGTTATATTTATCATAAATCACACAGAAACTAAAATTAAAACAGATGAAATAAAAATTATAATTGTGGGGTGCCTGGGTGGCTCCATCGGTTGAGCGTCCAACTCTTGGTTTTGGCTCAGGTCATGATCTTGCGGTGGTGGGATTGAGGCTCATGTCAGACTCTGTGCTCAGCTTGGAATCTGCTTCAGATTCTCTCTCTCTCTCCATCCTGCGTGCAACCTCTCTCTGTCTCTCTCTCCCAAATAAATAAATAAATAAATAATAAATAAAATCTTTAAAAAAAAAAAGTAATTAGAATTGAGGATCTAGCAGAGAAAGGAGAACCCTCCTACACTGTTGGTGGGAATGCAAGCTGTTGCAGCCACTCTGGAAAACAGTATGGAGGTTCCTCAAAAAGTTGAAAATAGAGCTACCCTATGACCCAGCAATTGTACAACTGGGTATTTACCCCAAAGATACAAATGTAGTGATCTAAAGGGGTACATGCACCCCAATGTTTATAGCAGCAATGTCCACAATAGCCAAATTATGGAAAGAGCCAAGATGTCTGTCAACAGATGAATGGATAAAGACAGTGTGGTATATATATATACAGTGGAATATTATGCAGCTATCAAAAAAAAAAAAAAACCCCACGAAATCTTGCCATTTGCAATGACGTGGATGGAACTAGAGGGTATTATGCTAAGCGAAATAAGTCAATCAGAGAAAGACAAGTATCATATGATCTCACTGATATGAGGAATTCTTAATCTGAGGAAACAAACTGAGGGTTGCTGGAGTGGTGGGAGGTGGGAGGGATGGGGTGGATGGGTGATGGACATTGGGGAGGGTATGTGCTATGGTGAGCACTGTGAATTGTGTAAGACTGATGAATCAGAGACCTGTACCTCTGAAACAGATAATACATTATATGTTCAAAAAAAAAAAAAAAAAAAAGATAGCAGGAAGGGAAAAATGAACGGGGGAAACGGAGGGGGAGACGAACCATGAGAGACTATGGACTCTGAGAAACAACTGAGGTTTTTAGAGGGGAGGGGGGTGGGGGGATGGGTTAGCCTGGTGATGGGTATTAAGGAGGGCACGTATTGAATGGAGCACTGGGTGTTATACGCAAACAATGAATCATGGAACACTACATCAAAAACTAATGATGTAATGTATGGTGATTAACATAACAAAAAAAACTAATGATGTAATGTATGGTGACTAACATAACATAATAAAATTAAATTAAAAAAAGAAAAAAGAACAATGAAAAAAAATTTTCATAACAGTTCTGATGAGACCCTAGTGAATCTCAAATAAGCCATTCTGAACCTTATCACATACTGCTGTGGATTTACACTGGAATAAAGAAAACTTTCTCCATTAAAAAAAAAAAAAAAGAATTGAGGATCTAACATTTGTCCCCTACACCTGATGGGTCATATGCAACTTGAATATACACCTTGCTTTGGAATCCACCTGGATGGCAGGCAGAGTTCTAAGATGCTCATCCCCTGGTACCCACACTTGTATGCAATCTCTCCCCTTTGAGTGAGGGCAGAATCTGTGGTTTGCTTCTAACCAATAGAATGTAGTAAAGGAAATGGAATTTTGCAGATGTGATCAGGGCTCTCATCAGTTGACTGAGTCCATCAGAAAGGAGATTATCTTGGGTGGGCCTACCCATTGTATCAGGTGAGCTCTTTAAAAGAGGGATCGGGTCTTCCTGGAAGAACAAACACGAAGCAGAAGAGATGTTTTCCTGGTGGTCTTGAGGAAGCAAACAGCCATGTTGTGAACTGCCTATTGAGAGGGCTTGTGGCCAGGAGTTGAGGACCTCACTCCCCTAACCACAAAGAACTGAATTCCATCAATAACTTCAATGAGCTTGGAAGGGGACCCCAAATCCAGATGTGAATGCAGCCCAGGCAACACCTAGACTGCAGCCTTGTGACAAGTCGCACAGAGGACCCAGTTAAGTGATGTCTGAACCACTAACTCACAGACACTGTGGATAATAAATTGGTGTTGTTTTAAGCCTACAGATTTGCAATAATTTGTTACACAGCATAGAAAACTAACACAACTCGTCTTAGCAAATTGGTTGACTCGGAGAGTTCACAATTTTCAGTGTCTTAAGAGAGGCCTCTTGGGATGGGAGAAGCCATCCCCGCATCCTTTTGAGTGCATATCAAATGAGACCCAGCCTGTGGAATGTTCCCCTTTTTTCAGATTTTCTATGGCTAGCTTTCCAGAGTCTTACATCTCGGTCGCGGGGATCAAAACATGACATCATGTTTACTCATTTTACCTCTCAGAAGCCCTATAAGTTCACTAAAATTCCTCAGACTTAAAGGTTCTCAGTTACAGCTCCTGAGATGAGTGGTCATTAAGATTTTTTGAACAGGTGGTGCAGTGGGGGTGGGTAAGGCACCAACAATGCCTCAGAGTTCCCACAGAAGCAACAAGAGTTCTGCCACTTGTAGGAATACATGCCTCTCTCCCCCTGCCCCTGGTCCTTTGATATCAACCTCATGCCCTGCAAAACACACACACACACACACACACACACACACACCCCTCAACACACATGCACGTGCATGCATGAACATACACACACACACACCACTGTCCTCTTCCCCCCTCCCCCACAACACACTCTGCTGCTGCAGAGGTTCAGATGAGAATCAAGTGAGGAGAACAGATTTAAATGGGGTTTTGTATTCCAAACTTGAGTATTCATCATAAAAGGAATTGTCAGGAAATGTTGGATGGGATAGTACTATTTTACTAATATTTATCTCTGGGATACTCTTGTGTTCTGAGGTTTATCTGGACTTCTGCTGGAGCCCACCCTCTCTACACAGGAGCACCACTGAGTGGGATCTCAATGTGAGTCCTTCAAAAATCAGGGCTCAGGTCACATCTTAGTTTGTCTCTTACCACATGAGTTTTTAAAAGCAATTCATTTCCCTAACACTCTACACAGTTAAGCTACTAACACCTACCTCACAGGGTTGCTGTGAAGATCAAAGGAGGTAAGGTGAAGGGCCTGCCATAACACATGACAGGGTCGAAGACTGCATGCATGCTCGTTACATTGAGCTACATACAGTGTAGAACTGTTTCTACACTTGTATTTTAGGATTAGGACTTTGCATTTCATATGTTACCCTATACTCTGTTTTCATCAAAACAGTAATCTGCTCCAATTTGGCTCCTTGTTAGTGTATTTATTTACCCTAATTAGGGACATTTTATAATTTTTTTTAGATTATTTATTTGAGGGAGAGAGTGTGAGTGGGGGGAGAGGGAGAAGGACAATCTCAAGCAGACTCACCACTGAGCATGGAGTCCCACACAGGGCTTGATCTCCTGACGCTGAGATCATGATCTGAGCCAAAATCAAGAGTCGGACAGTTAACTGACTGAGCCAACCAGGTGCCCCTAATGAGGGCCATTTTAAAGCACCAAATCACTCCTAATTAAATTCCTAACATTTTAAGGAAACATTTTGCAGTCTTAGCCCTCTAGAAAAGAACAGGAACATGTGAAGAAAATAAGAATGGAATACAAATCAAGCCATGGGTGGATCTCAGTTAAAGGACCATTTTTTTTTTAAAAGATTTTATTTATTTATTTGTTAGAGAGAGAGAGAGGGGGCAAGAGAGAGTGAGCAAGGGTACAAGCAGGGGAGCAGCAGAAGGAGAGGGAGAAGCAGGCTCCCTGCTGAGCAAGGAGCCCGGATGCGGGACTCGATCCCAGGGCACTGGGATCGTGACCTGAGCCGAAGGCAGATGCTCAACTGACTGAGCCACCCAGGTGTCCCAAGGACCATTTTTAAAAAGGAGGAGGAGGAGGAGAAGAGGAGGAAGTAATTAGGGAAAGGGATGGTGGAATAGAAAGGACAAGGAGTTGAAAACGTGGGTCCATTAACAATTCTGCTCAGCACTTTCTGCGTGACTTTGAACGAATTAACTTCCTGTACTTTAGTCTCCTCATACATAAAAAGTGTCAATAAGAGCAACTGACGTGATTTCCCAATTGAAAATATTTGTGGAAATACAAGCTAAAAGATGCCAGAGAGGCCCTGGGTAATATTATGAAGGAGTCAAGCTGTTTCCTCAAGCCTGCAACAACAGAAGAAAAGTGCCCTGCCCAAAGCTATGGCCCCTTTGAGGAAACCTGAATCTAGTGACTGATGTACTCTAGGGTATGAAAGCTTGACCCGTTGCCCCAAGCAGGGACAGCTCTAGATGGTCATTCCATCTTCAGAGCACCCTACAGGGATGCCCTGAACCTCCATTAAACAGTATCACAGCTCTGCTTCTCTCTACCCCAGTCTATTATTCCATGAGCACACCCTAATAAATGCCCCGCCCACTCATCTACATCAGACAGTTTGCTTCCAGGACAACCCAACCTGTGGCAGGCTCTTATCCCAAGGTATCCAGACATACATCTCTTGTACAATGTCCCAAGCTCTAGATTTATGTTTTTGCCCCTTTCAAAGAGCAAATGTCATCTGTCTGTCTCATGCCAAATTCCATGGTGTTCACTCTAATTATCTATCTCCAAGTTTCTCAGTCTCAACACCACTGACATTTTGGACTGGATAGTTCTTTGTTACAGAGGACAATCCTATACATCATAGGATGTAAAATGGCCTTTATCTACTACATGCCTGTAGGATCCCCTCCCCAAGCTATGACAGTAAAAACTGTCTCCAGACATTGCCAAATATATCCTGGGTGTCAAAATCAACCCTACTTAGAAACACTGACCTACTTTGTTTACCATAAATTTGCGTTAGGTGTTAATGGTTGATGTTGACTTATGTCAGTTCTCCAGAGACACTTGCTTGGCAGTGATAACTTCTTTGGAGATACAATGCCTTAGCATGAAAGGACACATTTCTAATGGCAGGATTCTTTGGAACTCCTCCAAAGATACCACAGTTATCTGTCTGATTCCCTGAAAATAAAACTTTGTACCTTTTGTAAAACTATTTATGGAAAACCAGGCTTTGAGAAACATCAGCTTATGGGGTTACATGCAGTATAAAGAAAGGGAATTACCTGGTTCAGCTATTAAAGCTATGATCTAAGTACTACATTCACATGTATCAAAGATTCATCATAAGAGATCTGTTCTGCATATCTACCCAGAGAACTCAGGGACATGAGGTCAAGTTATCAAATTTCTATAAGATGAATGGTACAAAGTCCCCAATATTTGACCATTCTTAACCACTACAAAGATAGTAATTTCACAGGATTCAACCTAATCTTTAGATTAGGAATCCATTCCAATTAAGGCTATAGAACACAGAGTGAAATAGTTTCATGCAACTTCTGATTGATTATGGTTGCCAGGAAAGATTTCTTTGACCAATTAGTGCTGTCTACACAATGTGAAGGGAAAGGGCACATCTCATGTCTCATATTTCCATCTGTTTTTGAAAGAGAGGAATATTGGAAAATGTCCTACTGAATCTCTGCGGTAGAAGGGAAACGTGGAGGGGAATGGATTTGTGAGACCTGCTATGAGACAGAGAACCAAGGTGCAGTCTCCTTCCTTGGTCCTCTGGAGTCACTGCTTCCTATATGGCATGCAGAGAGAAGTCTGGATTGACATAGAATGATCCAGCCAAAAGTCCTCTAACTGAGTCATAAAAATCCATGCCTGGTCTCCTCTAACACCACAAAATATCTTGGATTGCAACTTCTTTTCAAAGGGTGCTTTTGACCCAAAAGAAGCCTCTTCTGATGGTACATATAAAAGAGGCTAATAATTTAGATTCAAGCACAAGGAAGAGGTGCCCGCTCTTGAGTCTACTCAGTTTGTTTAACTAAGTCAGACCGCAGACAAGCCCTGCTTTCCAGCTTCAGCATTAGCAGCTGGACAGCCTCTCACAGGCCAACTCCCACGAAAATGTCCCATTCACCAATGT
This sequence comes from Halichoerus grypus, assembly GCF_964656455.1. Taxonomy (NCBI): domain Eukaryota; kingdom Metazoa; phylum Chordata; class Mammalia; order Carnivora; family Phocidae; genus Halichoerus; species Halichoerus grypus. The sequence continues at coordinate 12,091,674 of NC_135716.1, read as the reverse complement.
GTTGGTTCTCTCTTTACGACTGAACCAAATATTTTTTTTAACTCAGTGTTCGGTACTGAGCACTTGCTACTGCTGAGCACTGTACTTTGTACTGAGATTGGTTCCAAATTTGGACATGACATAGCACCTGGCTTCTAAGGTTTGTTGCAAAATGAATAATCCAGAACAATGAACAATAGCCTCGAGCTGATGCCAAGGAAGAAAGCTGTATTGGGTACCATGAGGACTCAAGGAAATCTCAGTGTTGGGGTTAGGAAAGGAGGCAATAGTTCATAATGTCTTACAAGAGGACAGGCGATCTGAGCTGACTTAAGGGGGACGGTAAGAAGTTCGCCATGTTGATGAGAAGGGTTGGACACTTCATTTGAGAATGGGGGAGCATTTCAGTGAGAGGGAACTAAATGGGTACAGAATGGAGACAGGAGCCAGCTAGGCATGCTATGGAATTCAAAGGAAGCTAAAACAAAATCCAGGGGTGTGAAGGGGGGAGTTGGTGATGAAGCTCTGTCCCTGCCACTGCCAGCTGTGCATCCTATTGTCTTGTCTCAGAACGGACAAGCAGATGAATCTTTGCACCTAGGTCCTAAGTGTTCACTGCCTCCAGTTTTACAAACTCACTAATCACTTTCAAATACTCCCTGTTAACTGCAGGATAAGGTATAAAACAAGTTCTTAAAATGGCCAATGGAGCCCTTCATGACCTGCTGTCTGAACTTTCCTGGCTACATCTCCTACCACTTCATCATTCAATCAATCATCCATTCAACAAAGATTTAATCAGTAGCATCTATATTCAAGGCATAGTATAAAGGGCTATGCAAAAAGAGGCATGGTTCCTGCCCTCATGGCAATTACATGCACGCACGCACACACACACACTGCATGTCATATAGCCACAATAAACTCCATGCAGTTTACCAATGGTGCCATGAGACCCTACACACAGCCTTTGTACATCCTCTGGTCATTTCTCAGAATGTCCTCTCCTCCCTGACAGGCTGATGAATCCCTTTCCATCCTCCATAATCCCACTCTGCTTCATTTCCTCTGGAAACCTTCCCAGAACTGAGCATCCTGCTCTCAGAACACACTGTCCTTCCCTCTTTGGTAGCTCTTGCTATTTGGCTGGCTTATCTGCAGGAGAAATATTGAAAAGACATAATAGCTGGCATGGTAGGAATTCTAACTAGTCTTAACTGAGGTTGGCTGTAAGCAAGCAATAGTCACACCAGTGCACCAAATGAATTTCAACTCTCCTCCCCATCAGACTGTGGCCACTGGGCTTTTGTCTGGTTCATACGTGTGTCCCAGGGTCCAGCATATGCTGAGCCCTCAACAACTTCCTGAATAAATGGAGAACTGTTTTTTCTGGACACAAACTCTTCACTCTGCCTTCTTCACCAGGCTGTTATTGCGGTCGATTATCTGTGAAAGTGATAGAAAAATGTCTAGGGTGGCTGTCGAGGTGATTTCTGAATTAGCCATCAGTGCTACATGTCAATGGAAGCCAGATCAGGCATCCTGGCTGATGGTAAAGACATCCACAAGTGTCACTGCTGTGGGCGGCCTCTCCCCTGTCACTCTGGTCTGGGACTTGAGCAACATCTCGTGGAAGGATCACCATCCTAGCAAAGCAGAGGTGAAGAGAATCAGGGCCGTTTCCCTATCATAAGCACCTTCCTTATTTTTCTTGAAATTCCCAGGGTACCACAGCTGTAAGAAATCTCGGATAGGATCATCCCAGGAGCCATCTCTGATCAGTTGATAGTGGCTTCCTGGAAGGATTTCCAGTGAAACAGGATCAACATCAATTACTGATGTCTGCCAAGGATAAGAGAGAGGAGAGTGAAGACATGTGTACAATGGACTTGTCCAACCTCATCTAGTCCTGCTCCTTAAACTAATGTTTGACTGAGCTGAGGTCCCAAGAGAGGTGATTAGTTCAGGGTCACACGGACAGTCACTAGCATCCACGTCTCTTGATTTCTGGGCCACCTGTCTTCCCATAACACCTTCTTTCAGCATGTAAAGTGGAGAAGCCTGGTATCTAGTGTGGAATCTCTGATCATATTTCCATTCTCCTTAACAACAATTTTTGGCAGAGGTTTGAAATAACATCAAAGATGCCTCTTTTTGTTTGTCCTCCTGCCTGTCTCTGAAACCAGAGTCTCACATGGTAAAAACCATTGCAGGTACCCACTCACAGTTGCACATCTTGAAAGTATAGTCCCCATTCGAACCCTTGCTCTGCATCATAGCTGAGCCCTCAGTTCCTTGTCCCACTAGCTCCATCCACACCTCTACCTCTCCTTCAAATCTCTCCTAATTAAAGGTTTCTCTCACCAAAATGCTGTCGTAGGAATAGAAGCTTCACTTAGCAAACAAGTGCTTGGTCCTGAGAACAGAGTAATGAGTAAGATTACTTTTCCTGGACTCAAAGACCTGCCAGTATACTGGGGAAGACTGGACAATGAACAGACTATGACAATATGATGAGATTCATGCTAATAAGAAACATATGCACAAGAATCTACAGAAACAGGGAGAAGTGGGACCAAATCCAACCTGAGCACGGGGCATCAGTATACACCGGGATGGGGAATAGGGAGGGGGTGTAAGGGAAGGCTTCTCCAAGGCGTCATGGCAGGGAAAGAAAGAAAGAAAGAAAGAAAGAGAGAAGAGAGAGAGAGAGAGAGAGAGAGAGAGAGAGAAAGAAAGAAAGAAAGAAAGAAAGAAAGAAAGAAAGAAAGAAAGAAAAAGCTAGAAAGAAAAAGAAGGAAGGAGGGAGGGAAAGAAAGAAAAGAAAAGAAAAGAAAGAAAGAAAAAGAAAGAAAGGAAGAAAGAAAGAAAGAAAGAAGGAAGAGGAAAAAAGATCCCCACAGAAACAAATAACACCATGGCATCTTTGGAAAACTAAAGCATTTAATGGGGCTAAAGCAGGATGCATGTCTGTATGTGTGTGACCACACACAGGCATACATGCTGGGAGGAAACAGGTTTGATAAAGAAGAAGGCAGTCTGGGAACACGAGCAGAGCCCAACACCCTGACCTCACATAGAAGATTTTACCCCAACCAGGACCTCAGCAGTCTCAGACACTGTTTGAGAGCCTATTATCTGCCAGCCATGTACCAAATGTTTCCTGTGCATCAGATCAATTAATCTTCCAAATAAACTTGTGAAGCAGGTAGCTTTTAACTCCATTTTACAGGGGAAAGACTGAAGGTCGAAAGGGATAAATGATTTGCTCCAAGTCATATAGCTGGTAAGTAACAGTCAAAACTAGAAATTGAGCCTTTAATCTTGCCACTCTTTTGCTCCGCACTCCCATGTGCCCTCGTGGAAATCATGCCCCTGGTTTAGCCCTCACAGACATCATGCAAAATGAGTCTTTTGACTATTCAATAGACAAAATGGGGAAAGAATAAGCCCAGCACATTTCCTCCAAGAAGAACAAACTGTCCAGGAAGATGAGCAGTTCCTTGTAGTCCTTCCTGCATTCATTAAAGGACATGTTTTGTGGATCCACTGGATGCCCACCATTCTCCTAGGTACTCGGGTTACAAGCATGCATGTGACATAATGCCTGATCTGATCCCAAGTCGCTTAGAGTGGGAGTGTAGAAGCTACAGGAAAGTATAAGACAGGATGGTCCCTTTCAGGAACCCCAAACTGCCCAGGAGTTTGAGAAGTGCTGAAGTTGAGTCTACAGAACCAAGCAGAAGATGATCAAAGCCGTGTTCCCCGTCTTACATGGTTAGGTTTTGGCTGGAGACGGTGGGCTTCTGAAAGGGTCAGCTCCATGTGTAAGAAACAGCCTTCTGGGAGCAGTGTGGACCAGAGAGAGACTGGAGCCAGATAGATAGCTGTCTATTGCACTAGCCCAGGTAAGGGGGCTAGACCCTCATCTGAGGCAGGGGGAGGGGTGACAGGCAGGTAAAAAATGAAGGATATATTTATTTTTTTAATTTAAATTCAATTAACCAAGGTATAGTACCTCATGGGTTTTTGATATAATATTCAGTGATTCATCAGTTCAGTATAACACCCAGTGCTGATCTATTTATTTAGTAGGGAAAATCGTTTTGTCCAATCCTTTCATTCTACGGGTGAGGAATAAAGTCGAGTACTCAATATTCCTACAGCTTAGGGGCGCCTGGGTGGCTCAGTCATTAAGCATCTGCCTTCAGCTCAGGTCATGATCCCAGGGTCCTGGGATCGAGCCCCACATCAGGCTCCCTGCTCTGCGGGAAGCCTGCTTCTCCCACTCCCCCTATTTGTGTTCCCTCTCTTGCTGTGGCTCTGTCAAATAAATAAATAAAATCTTAAAAATATATATATTCCTACGGCTTGAACCCACTCCATGTTTAGATCATCCATAATCATTTCTTACACCACATGGAGATCCCAACAGAACTAAGTGCCTACTGGTTCTCGAGCCAGGCAGTAGTTAGACATAAGCAACTTCAAACAAAGACCCTCTATCATTTGTCTACCCTTCTTGCATGCTCCTTTTCCCCTGCCTCAGTCCCAGCCTATGGCTCAGGGTGAGGCCCACAGTAAGTGCTTGATTCACTTCAGTACAATTGCAACTGGCTTGGTTGGGGGAAGGGGGGGGCACAACTCTAGGTCTTTGTTCCTAGAGTTGAGGACCTATAAGGAAATGGCCCCCAACCACAGAGTTCACTTATAGCACGTGGGGAAAGTGTTCAGGGGACCAAGTTGCCATAGAGCAGAACACCTGTCACCAGATGTTGTTTGAAGTGGAATGCCATTCAGCATTCTCTTGACAAAGTCCCTTGGAGAGGGCCTTCTGCCTATGTCATTTCTGTTCAGGCTGCCAAGAGTCTTTCTTGATGTCCTTGCAAGTAACCCCTTTAAAGCTGAAGCCCTGTCATTTTACTGGCACTTTACACCCTTGAAACGGTTTTTCTTCTACTGTCTTATCTGTTACATGGAGACGATAGAACACTGACAGCCATTAGGGCAGGGACAGTCTTTTCCATTTTCTGGGACAATGGGAGAGCTGAAGCTTTCAGGGATTAAGAATTTATCACAAAATGAGGCTAAGTGTTGATACATCTACAACTACTGCCAAGGATAATTTGGTTCTGTCCAACTCTTAAGAATGCACACTCCCTATAAGCCAAGGGATGTATCCCTTGGAAAACTCATGCAGGTAAGATAAAAGAATGTTTCTTGCATGTTTTGATGGTAAAAAAGGTGGAAAAATTTCAACTGCCCATCCAGCAGAGGAATAAATTAAAAAGTGTGCTATATTAATATAATGGAACACTATGCAGCCAGTAAAAAGGTCTAAAGCAGATATATATGTCAACTAGCACAGAATTCAAGAAATACAGGGCTGAAACTTAAAGCACCTTTCAGAATGATTGTAGGATATGATACCCTTTCATAGCTTAAAACAAACCCAATATTATATAACAGGGGTTCACAAACTTTTTCTGTCAAAAACATATGGTAAATATTTTAGGCTTTGTGGGTCATATATGCTATCTGCTGCCTATTGTGCTTTTTTGTTATTTTTTTTACAACTCTTTAAAATGTGAAAACTATTCTTAGCTTGTAGTCTTTAAAGGACCTGGCCATGGGCTAAATTTCCCCCATGGGCTCTAATTTGCTAATATATTAGTTGATGGATATATTTGTATGTCAAAGTATAAGATAAAATGCATTCACAGAAGATTCATGATAGTGTTCACTTCGGAGGAGAGATGGAGCTGAACAGGAATGGAATATAAAACAAAGGACCAGATTTATGTGGAAAGTTTTATTTCTTTCATTAAAAATGTGAACCAAGTATGAAAAAATGTCACCAATGGTTCAGTTTGGGATAACGGGTGCACCATACTTTGTTTTCTTATTCTTCATACTTTTCTACATTTAAAATATATTCTCCAAGTAAAAGAATATGTGAGAAAAAATCAGTCCTTCAAAAGCCATTCATTCAATGCCAGATCTGCTGCTTTGCTCAGACTGAAAATGTTATTCATGAAACTCATTCATTCTTTACAGCATGAAGCACATTTTTGCTGAGTACCTGCTCTGAGTCAAGTACTCTGGCTGGTGCTACAAGAAGTACCAGATTCCATCAAACATGCAGATGTGGACCTAATCCTCAAGAGGCTTAAAGCTGGGCAATAGAGAAGCTCACACAAAAGTAGCACCACACATAACAAGGAATACTACTTGCCAAAAGAGATACTCTGGCCATGTGCTATGGGCGCTCACTGCTAGTTCATGAGAAGCCTGGACTGCCAGACCCAGGACGTTCAGCCTGGCACCTGCAGACAACGGCAAGCCACTAAAGATTTTTGAGCAGGAACATGGTATGACTAAGGAGATGGTTTATAAAATTAGGGGTTTTTTTTAGATGAGGGGAGGGGCAGAGAGATAGGGAGAGAGAGAGAGAGTCTTAAGCAGACTCCACGCCCAATGCAGAACCTGACACAAGGGCTCCATCTCACAACCCTGAGATCATGACCTGAGCCAAAATCAAGAGTCAGATGCTTAACCTACTGAGCCACCCAGGTGCCCCATAAAATTGTTTTTAAGCAGTATGTGTGTGAATAAGAGAAAAGGGAAAGGAGAAGCAGAGAGAGGCCAGCCATGAAGAGCTTTAGAGAAGGGTGAAGCACTGGCTCCCTTTGGGAGGCCACAGGATTCTCTGAACTCCCATCCCCCAAAGTCAATGTCAATTGCTACAGGTGGGTTGGAGGCCCAAACTGGGGTCACTGCCCCCTGGAAAGGAAGAAACAGTGAGAGGAGGATAGTAGTTGCCTAGTGGGGGCCCAGGTGCAGTGCATGAGAGGTACAGGCAGCAGTGGGGTGGGGGGAGGTATCTGTGCACAGTGTCTGGGGCCAAGGCCTACCTCACTGCAGTCACCATCAAAGCCAATCTTTAGCTGCTGAGTAACAATTTATCTTTCCTTCTCGGAACAGGTCCAAGAGAGCATTTCTGGGGACCCAGAAAACACTGCAACATGACAGTGGCTCACCGGGGAATGCCGTTTGTATATCCAAAGCTACACAAGTGACCCCTTGGCAAAGGTTCGACTCCACATGCTTTGGCCAAGCAGCCTGCTCTCTGAGGCTGATGCAGTGTGGGTAAGGCTCTGCCACGTGCTCAGGTTCCATCCTTCTGTAAATTAGGCTTTTATTGTTGTCAACAATTTTGTTTCTATGTTTCTTTTGCTTTTCCTCAGTCTTCTTGTCTAGAGACACTAGGTGGCCTCCGTCAGCTGCTCTGATTTTTCCAGCCAAGTCATGACAGGTGTAAGAGGAAATCCAGAGAATCGCCAAAATGAGGTATTGCCTCCACTGTAACCCCCACCTCATGGGTCTGTTAGGAGGAGATGAGAAAACAAGCATGAAAACACTTCATTAACTGCAAAGGAATATCCTCAAAGGTACTGGTCTAAATACTAAATGGCACAGGGGAAAAAAATAAGCCCCCCCTCGACTCTGAGATATAGCTAAATTAAATCAACAAGTCACAGGGCTGCCTGGGTGGCTCAGTCAGAAAAACCAACAAGTCACCAATAGATGATAGATAGATGATAGATAGATAGGTAGATAGATAGATAGATGATAGATAGATAGATAGATGATAGATAGATAGATAGATAGATAGATGATAGATAGATAGATAGATAGATAGATAGATAGATAGATAGATAGATAGATAAACAAGTCACAAATGAGATCAGGTATCTTTAGAAGCCTCCATTCAACTGATTCATCTCTCAGGACAAAGACAAAAGTTAAAAAGATCTTGGTAATCTAATCTAATGTCCTCTTCAGTATAAGAAAATCTAGCGAAAGTCAAAGGTCGAAATGTATATAAGGCAAAATTGCTTAGATAATATAGGCCCGGTGTGAAAGGAAGTTTGGGAGAGGAAAGGCAATGAATATCTACCTCCCCTGTGCACACCTAACTAGGGTGGTACCACTTATTTGGGCCCTTTCGGGGCAGTTGGGTAGTCTGGGCTAAAGTAAAGGCCAAAAAGGTTGACTGAAATTGTATGTCAGAGACATAGTCCTAGAGAGAGCCAAGGGAAGAGCTGAGAAATTCAAGCAGAGACCAATAGCAAGTACAGTATTAGTGAACTAAATTGGAAGTGAAAAAGCCAGGATCCACAGAGAAGTAGACATGATAAGGAATGAGATGCCACAGTAATTCAAGTAATTCAGGATTGGCCTCACTTGACTTTGCTTGCCACTGCCCACACAGGGTAAATACCAAGTCACAAAGGATCAACAGCAATAACTGAGAGTTTCCAGTACTGTTCGAAGGAAGGGCCTTTTCATCAAAAGGTTAAACATACACACCCTTAACAAGTATCTCTCTATTTTAAAGACAGTTATATCCATTGATACCCAGAACCATTAAGATACCTTAACTGCAGTAAGGAAACTCCAAATTTACTTGTCTTGCTGCTTCAGCAAGAAACAACTTCACCGGAAGACTCAAAGATCATATGCTGTGGGTACCCAGTGTTTGCATTAGTCTCTTCTAATTTATTCAGCCTGGACACACATCATGAATAAACCAAATTTCCAGATGCAAAAACTCAAGGACCAGATCCCAGAGCCAGGAAACAAGCCACACATTGGTGTGACCACCCCGGAAGCCAGGGTCCTCAGACAACAACTCTATCAACATTTCACAATACATCTACAAGGACAAGACTTACCTTTGGGGGAGTTATGTTGAGCCAGTGATTATTGAAGCTTCATGGAACAATACCAGCTAAAAACAAAACATCACTGGGCTTTAACCTACTCAAGATATCAATGCTTCATTCAGTATCATAAGTACTACCAACGAGGAACCAACCAAGACATTTGCAAGTTCATGTGGAAGAGTAATTAAGTCCCTCTCAAGAAGTTGAAGAACTAATGTGGAAACTACTAACATCTGTTTAGACTTCCTCTGATATTGTTTGGAAAGTCACAGAAACTTTGGATTAAAAACAAACAAATGCAGGAACACCCAAATCTGTCATAGCAGAGTGAGGGTGAAAATGACTGCAGAACTACTATCTAATTCTTGAGACTTTTCAGGAGTTGAGAAGAAGTGGAGGTCTAGAAATGAAGGATTTTAAAGCCAAGCATAACTCCAGTCAACCAATGGTCCATCTGAATGACCATGGGCTACTTTATTGGCCTCTCTGTGCTTTAGTCTCTTCAAATGCAAGACAAACTAATAGTGCTTACATTTCTTCATCGAGTGGTCAGTAAAAATCTTGAAATTGTAGGTGTTAAAAATGCTCTAGTTTTCTTTGACTAAATTAAAAGATCACCTGTTAATTTGATGTCCAGTCTGCCAAAGGCTGGTAAGATCTCATAAATTCCATTGACTGGCTGGCTGGCCATGGCTCAGAATTGGCAGGTCCCATTACATATTTTAATGAAATCTTTATGCAAATTTTGACATAATATAATATAGCAAAACTCTTCTTTCCATTCCATGACATTAACCAATATATCTTAGGGTGATTACAATACCCAATCTGCTAACTAATTAGGGACTAATTAGTCAACTTGTATATTTATGAATGTTTCCAGTTTCTTAATTGCAGGTTTGTAGAGTCCTGGGAAATAACTGTGCCTGTCAACAGGTTGAAAAATACCAGAGCATTGGATTACAAAGCAGTAATATTAAAGATTGGATAATAATAATCCTTCATGTCTTAATAGCATGTCAAAATATACATATAGCCTTTCTATCTATATTAGCTTATTTGATTTTCACATCTCCTGGGATAAGCATATTGGGACTTTTTTTAACCTGGCATTAGTGCCTGGCATGTGGTATGCCCTCAAGAAGGGTTGGCTGAATGAATCGAATGAATGAATATTAAGTGAATGTTGGAATGATGGATGAATAGATGATGGACGGATGGATAGATGGATAAATATAATTTACTCAGGAGAAAAAGGTTATAAAGCTTAATCTGCTAGACTATCTTCACTACCCAACTTGATGACTACCCTCTTTCCAAGGACAGATTGAACTTTATAGCCACTACATATGCCACAATGCTTTGGTCTCAATAAACTGACAGGGCTAATGTGAGTGCATTTCTTTTTTTTTTTTTTTAAGATTTTGTTTACTTACCTGACAGAGAGAGGCACAATGAGAGAGGGAACACAAGCAGGGGGAGTGGGAGAGGGGGAAGCAGGCTTCCCATGGAGCAAGGAGCCCGATGTGGGGCTCGATCCCAGGACCCCGGGAACATGACCTGAGCCGAAGGCAGACGCTTAATGACTGAGCCACCCAGGCACTCTGTGAGTGCATTTCTATACTCATTTCCCCAAATAATAATACTCACAGAAAATTTTAAGTTGGAATACTTTGTTCATCTTTTCCCCAATATTTCTGGAAATATGGGAAATGCACAGCATGCACTTTTATCCAAAATCACATAATTTTTAACACAAAACAATACTAACATGGTGACTTATAGGTGAAAGCGAAAGACCTACTTTTCTTCTCTATGCTACCAATTTCCTGTGAGGATATCGTGGTTGTACTACATTGACTGAACATATAGAGAATCTCTTTTTTTGGTCTTTCTTGATGTCATAGGTCTCCTTGCTGCTCAGATTAGGATGGACTTCTGAGGGACCTACTTCCCACTTACCTAAAATGCATCACCTTTTTTTTTTTTAATTCAATTAGCCAACATATAGTATATCATTAGTCTCAGATGTAGTGTTCAACAATTTATCAGTGGCGTGTAACACCCAGTGCTCATCACATCACACATATACCAGCTGCCTTTGCTGAATTCAAGCTGTCTCTTTATGGTGAAACTGACTTGGGAATAGGGACTTCCTTCTCCTTTCTTCAGTGGTGGTGGCAGTGTTTTATTTTTCTTTTTCCCTGGAAGTTTCCTGCTCGACGCTTTTTCTGTCAAGTAGATGGTCTATCTCAGTGACCACTTTTATTCCTGGAGAATCCAGACTTCTCTCCCACTAAGCAATGGTCCTCACTCACTCTCCTGGCTGCATTTGACAAGCCCCTGAAGAGTTCCTTAAAATGCCAGGGCGTAGAACCTACACCCAGGGACTCTAATCCAATTGATTCAGAATGGAGACTGGGGATCCATGTTACACCAAACATACAGGCTTTCCTCAGATGATTCTAATGGGTAGCCAAGGTTAAGCACCACTACAATAATGGAGAGCACCCCACAGTGCACAGTCCCAAGTATTCTAAGAACTGTAGTAATAAATGTTCTTGCTTAATTGAGCAAAAGAAAAGTCATAGGTCTAACCTACTGCATCAGTCAGCAATGTATAAGCCATGCAATAGGAACCAATAAGCCCCCAAATATCTCAGTGGCTTACAACAATAAAGATTTATTTCTCACCCAAATTGTACACCCTTCACAGGTGAACTATGGCTCTGGTGTTTGCCTTCTTCCTTCTAGGACAAAGGCTGAAGGCGCATCCTCTACCTAAGACTTGATGGTCTAGGGACATAGAGAACAGGATACAGCAGAACCTCACTCAGGGCTGGTCTATGTGCTCTATCATGTTTCATTGGCCAAAGTAAAGCTAGGTCCAGCCTAGGGAGCAAGGAGGGGCAGTATCTCATAAGAAAACTTCAGACACTGAAGCCATAATTGCAACTTGACTGAATGAACATTTGGTTTTTCAAGAGAAAATGGATCTCTGCACTTCTGAAGGCAAAAAGCAGAGGGGAAGGTTGAGGAGTAAACTTCTCTGCATCCATCATAGCCTCACAAAGATTAGTCACTCAAGTCATATTTCATGATGAATTTTGAAGAAGATGTCAAACAACTGAGGTTGTGGCAAGAGCTAAGTATGTGAAGCCCAGGCAAAAGTGGAAATGTATTCTCTTCTTTCCTTGGCCTTTTAAAAGTTGGAAGTCCTACATGGTTGCAGGCAGATTTCAATATGTCAATTTCTTCACGGATGCTGCTTAAATGGAGCGTCAGCGTTCTTGCAGCAGGTAACATGTATGACAGAATGAAAGAACATGAACAAGAAAGATGAAAACTTTGGAAAGTTGATCCTACAAAATGAGAGGAGCACATGTTTGCTGCTAATACACCATTATCCCCCTGAAGGGAGAATCCTGTAGGGTTCACACAACACAGTGCTGTGAACAGGGCATGGACACCCAGCTGATCACCTGCTCCTGTGCAGCTCGAGGAAAGCCACAGAACATCTTTAAGCCTCAGTTTCCCCATCTGGAAAACAAGACCTGACCAGGGCGCCTGGGTGGCTCAGTCGTTAAGCGTCTGCCTTCGGCTCAGGTCATGATCCCAGGGTCCTGGGATCGAGCCCCGCATCGGGCTCCCTGCTCAGCAGGAAGCCTGCTTCTCCCTCTCCCACTCCCCCTGCTTGTGTTCTCTCTCTCGCTGTGTCTCTCTCTGTCAGATAAATAAATAAAATCTTAAAAAAAAAAAAAAAACAAGACCTGACCCACTTTACTGGATTGATAAAATACTGATAATAAGTGACAAAATATGTGTTAGTCTTCTCAATGGCAGCAATTCATTATTGCTGTTTTTGTTGACCCTCCCAATCCTGTAAGGGAGGCAGGGTAGATATTATGTTATGTGCATTTTACAAAAGAAGGCACTGAAGCTTTAAGAGGAAAAGCAATTCACCCAAGGTCACATGTCTCTGCACTCTTTGCAAAAGGAATAAAATGACCCTTCTCCATCATCTGTTGATGAAGTAACTATGTTTGTTTTAAATTTTCTTATTTTTGCAAGGATAAGTGCTTGTGATAAAATAGTAACTCAAACAAAGCAAAAAATGGGATATACATTATAATTTTAACATTTATGCATGTAATATATATCCCTATCTTTAATTATATCTATCTACTGAGTACAATAATTCATTTAAAACACTTAATAGAGTTCCCAGCACGTTATAAGCATTAAATGAACCAGCCAGTATTTTTATCACTGTTATTGTAACTATATGCATAGAAAAAGACTGAAAGGAAATATCCATGGTAACAAGTTAATAATGATTATTTCTCGATAGAGATTAGCCGTAATTATTTTTATGCTTTTCAGCATTTTCCAATATTTTAATAATGTGTATTTCTTTTATAATAAAAAATACAGGCATATCAGTTTTATAACATATATAAATTACCAAATTATTCCTATAAAACATGGAATGAGCACAGATAAGATGAAGGATATATATTTCACTTCAGGTTAAGAAATGACTTTCTGTCAGAGAGGTCCAGAGAGAAAAGGAATTGCTAAGAAGGCAGGAGTACCCAAGTTGGGTAAGGAGCCAACAGCAGCTGTAAGGCTACTGGCAGGGAATTTATAAAAGGAAAGTTTGAGCTGATAACCCTGAGGTGGTATGATCTTATGAATTATATTTAGACATCAGGGTATTTATACTTCAGAGAAGGATCAGTTTCATAATTTGCAGGGCCCAGGGTAAAATAAAAATGTGGGTCCCTGTCCAAAAAATATTAGGAATTTCAAGACAGGGAGAGCAGAGCATTAAACCAAGTGCAGTACCCTTCTGAGAGCAGGGCAGTGAATGACCATATAGGTTGTACGCCCAGGAAGCTGGCCTTGGTGCAGAGTCCACAGAGTGAAAGGCTTGTTTACTCAAGATGATTTGGACAGGCCAGTTGTCTCCTAAAAGCTGATTAAGAGGAAAAATTCAGTATTTCAGGACTTAAAGAATCTAAAGCATATCCTAACCATCAAAAATTCTTTTTTATGATCTCCTTTACACTACAAAGTAAATCAAAAGAAGATACTTTCCTGAGGGAGGCTTCTGGTGAAAAATGGTGAATAGACCACAGACATTTATCACTTAGATTCCACATAAAATCCAGCCAGAATGAAAGCAAAGGAATGACAAGAATACAGGACAAATCGATCAAGAGAGGAAACAACAGCGTATCAGCAATTTCGGCTACATTCTGGAAAAGTGAAAGTAGGTAGAGAGCTAGTATCTGACTCAGCAAGTTAGAACAAGTTACAACCTAAAGGTCTATAGATGAAAATACCACCAAGAAGTGACCCAAGTTGGCCAGCAGAATTCCTGAGTCTCAGCATTTAGGAGCACCAGGAATGATGGAAGGCCAGCACAGTTGGGTGCTGGTCTAAAGACAGTAATACTGGTGGGAAGGCAGAAAAGGGCGTGGTAGAACCTACACACCCCCTTTTTCACGCCCAGGAAGACCAGAGGTTTATAACTGAACCAAAGAGGAACACTCTGGATTCAGGATCATCAGGTGCAGCCTGGGCTGGTTAAGGTGATTTTAAGTTAAATTAAAGTCTAAATACTCACCTGTGAGACTTTTACAGAATATCTGGAGAGAAAGCATAGAATATATACTGGCTCCTTGAAAAAAGAACAACCTGCCACTGAAAAGGAACACTCAGAAAATGAAGGGCTCTTAGGAATTAATAACATCATAGTCAAAATAAATAACTTAGTAGGAGACCATAAAATAAAACCAAATGAATGTACAGGACAAAAGGACAAAGAATAAGAAATGGAAGAATTTTTTTTTAAATAGAGGCTCTGTGAGAAAGTTCAGCACACCATGAAAATGAGTTCCAGAAACAAAGAAGAGAAAATTGTTCATAGGAAATGCTCTGAAACACAAGAAAACTCCCTGAAACTGAAGAACACGAGAATCTAGAGAAAAAAAGGCAAATCACACACAAAGATCAAGAATTAGAAAGCCACTGAATTTTTCCATAACAATACAATAAAATAGAAGATAGTGGAGAAATGATCAAAATTCTGTTTTTAACAGATACATACTGCAGACATTTAAGCTCTGAGTCAAGTATGAGGGAAAAGTAAAGATATTTTCACATATGCAAGGTCTCAAAAATTTGACTCTCCAAACATCTATTTCTAGAAAGTTACTTGAGGATGCACTCCAGCTAAACTTTACATGGCTGCAAGAAAAGAAAGATGTGGGATCCACAAAACAGGAGATCCCACATGGGAGAAGAATAAAGAGAAACCTAAGGAAGGTGACTGTAGCCTAAAAAGAAATCATCCAAATTCTACTGCAAAGGCTGAAGGCTTTAGGGGAGAGATCCTGAGAAAATCTTTCAATAATTGATTGTTTGAGCTTAATAGTAGGCCTGGAGAAGAGATGTTCTAGCCTTCAGAAAAAAAAAATAATAAACACATCTCAAGATGTATATGTCTTAGTAAGACCATAGGAGAACCAAGGCAACGTGGGGAAATACCACAGAACCAGAGAGTTACTGACCAAGGAAACAGGAAAAGTCATATAAAGGAGGAGACAAGATTATTCTGCGCTACCTGGCTTAGCAGTGAACAGTATTTGCAGAGTGATCACTGGAGGAAACATATGTTACCTAGGAAAAGGGAGATGGTGGAAAGGAGTAGAATTGTTCAGTCCTCAACCACCAGAAAGCATTTGTGGAGCAGAAGGTTATTGTTAAAATTTTTATTTGACCTCTATTATGTATATGCATTACTATGAGGAAAATTAAAATGGAGACATTAAAATATAAATAATTAAGAACAAATGTCATTCTAATACTCAGGGTATGCTAATTTCCATAATAAACAACTCCCAAATTTTGGTGATTTTAACACAAATGAAGGTTTCTTTCTCATTCAAGTCACAGCCCCATGGAGTCTGACCAGTGCTATGCAACCTCCAGAGCTCCAGGAACCTAAGACTCTCCCTCCTCTTGGTGTCTCGATCTTTAAAACATGCACCCCAAGCCTGCTGCTGAGTGGAAAGAGAGCAAAATAGAATCACTCAAGGGGTTAGTGACCAGGCTGGAAGCGGTGGACATCACCTCTCATCTGAATCTGCCACATGATCCTAATCCACTTCAACAAGGTTAGGATGTGCAATCTTTCTCCATGCTCAAGGTTTGGTGAGCACTCCATACTTTGCTTGGGCATTTCAAAAAAAAAATTAATAAATAAACGAAAATGCTGTTTAGGAATGCTCTAAGGCAGTGGTTCTCAACCAAGAGGTGATCTTGCCCTCCAGGCACAATAGACATAGTTGGCTGTGTCTGGAGACATTTTGGTTGTAATGACATGGAGAAGGGGGGGATGTCCGGCATCTACTGGGTAAAGGCCAGGGCTGCTGCTAAACCTGCCAAATGCGCAAAATAGTCCCTCCCCCCGCAACAAAGAACTATTTGGGCCAAAATGTCGAAAGTGCTGAGGTTGAGAATTCCTGCTCTAGACCCCCTATTCTCTGGGATTTCTGATAAGAGGAGATTAAGAGCATCAGGAGCAAAGAGCTCTTGTCTAAGAGTCAGAAGTTCCTGCTTCTCCTCTCGGCTCCTCTGTGTGACCTTGTCTGAGTCATCAACACTCTGACACTCACTTCCCTCCTTGTCCAGTCGTCCTCGTGCTTCTTGGAAGGGTCTCTTGTAGATGTCTGGAGGTTATTAAAAAAAGGCAAGAATTCGGGGCGCCTGGGTGGCTCAGTCATTAAGCGTCTGCCTTCGGCTCAGGTCATGGTCCCAGGGTCCTGGGATCGAGCCCCACATCGGGCTCCCCGCTCAGCGGGAAGCCTGCTTCTCTCTCTCCCACTCCCCCTGATTGTGTTCCCTCTCTCGCTGTGTCTCTATCAAATAAATAAATAAAATCTTTAAAAAAAAAAAAAAAAAAAAGGCAAGAATTCATTAATGCTGTAGTTTCAGGGGTCATAACTAAAAAAAATGTCTTTAATGGAAAATTCATCAACAATGATTATTCAATGGTGTTACTAAATAATAGAGTCACTGAAAACAAATGCTCAACAGTAAGCAAACAGGAGAAGAAATTAGATCCAGCTAATATATATGATTACTACAACCACATTTCTCAGATTTTCTGGGGTTGTCTCATGACACATGGCAATCCTTTATGTCATTCACATGTTCTGAAAATTACATTAATTCAGTTTACAAGCTAAAATCCCAAATGGCCTTTTGTACCAGACATAGTCTAGAAGCCTTTTATCAAACCTGGGTCTCTATTTTTAGTTCAAGGCAGGATCAATCATAGATATGGGGAGAAATATGCTTGCCTTGTTTTTTATTCTACTCCTGGTTTCAAACAGAGTTACTGGTTTGGAGTTGGTGTTGAATAATTATTTGCTGGTTGCACAGCTGAATGAATATAAAAAGAAATACACAAATATGCTACAATTTAACTCAGCCATGTTGTGAGATCTGAGAAGAACCCTACATCTTTTTCTTTGTATATTTGCGATGACTAGCACATAAACGACACTCAAAAATGCTGAATTAACTAATGATAATTACTAAAATTAATTTCTTGAGCGAAATTTGTGCCAGACGTAATTTATGATAAATATAGGGAGGTATTTATGAGATCATTTAATGAGAAGCATAGGAAAAAGTACAGATTTCTTCAGGCTAGAAAATGCATCAGACAATATTTAAGCACCTGAAGCACTAAAGAGGACAATGCATGAGCAAACATACAATTTATCAAAGTCATATCACTGGTCAAGCAGGGCTACTGTGGCTTTCATAAACGGATGTGATAAAAGCTATCTGTGGTCATCCAGAATGTTGCATGGAAGAGGCAGGCCCTCGGCAAGGGTTCATAAGATTTGAAGAGATTATGGAGAGGTACGGGGATTTAGGGGAGCCAAGCCCGAAGTTAGGGGTATGGTGGGAGCAAACTCATTCAAGTATCACTGCATTATTATAAGTCTACAATTCTCAAACAGACCAAAGAAACTGCATTCTGTTTTTTACTAAAATATTTCAAACAGAGAGAAAAAGCATAAAGAAAACACTTGGGAATCTTATAGCCCAGACATAGTATATAATTGAACATTTTCTATATTTGCTTCAGAATTGTAATATAAAGAACCAAAATAGGACACACACTGTTGAAACCCATGTCTCTCTCAACTCCGAGCTGATGAGTCCTCCTCTTTCCAGGTTAGTATCTTGTAAGGTTAGTGTCTATCTTCAAGTCTGTGTTTGTGTACTTTTATGACAGTTGTACATATTCAGAAATAAAATGTATAGAACTTTTTCCAGTTAAAAAATAATTAATGGCATCATACTGATCATATCCTTCTGCAACTTGTGTTCTCTCATTAACATCATATTCCCAGGTTTCCATATTGATATATGTCAGTCTAGTTCATCCATTTTTAGAGCTTCCTGGTATTCATCCCATAAATATGCTACAAATGTTTATTCATTCTCCTGATAATGAATATTAAGGTTGTTTCCAAGTTTTGTTAGTTTGTTGTCTTCTGCTTTAACAAATAATGTTGCCAGGAACATTCTTGTGTGACAGTTACCGGTGGTAAATTCTTAAAAGTATAATTGATGATTTACAAAATGTGCATATCCTCAAAGTTACAAGATACTGAGAAAATATAATTCAAAATGGTAATGCTAGTGACCATTCTCACCAGCGAGTCTGAGTTTATGTTTGCTTCACATGTCTGTCAATACTAATATTATCAGCATTTTAATTTTGCCTATGGAATGGGTTCACAATCTCACTTTTCCCTACTGAGATTAATTTTTTCATGTCTACACTGGCTAACCCAGTTTCCTCTGCTACAAATCAATGGACCATATTCTCCAGTGCTCTTTTATTGATCTTCCTTTTTCTTGGTTCTTTGTATTGGACACAAATCTTTTATTATTTGTAGGTAGATAACTTGACAGAATTTGTTCCCTTTTTATGTTTTTAAAGTACATTTTTTAAAGATTTCATCTATTTGAGAAAGAGAGAGAGCATGAGCAGAGGTGAAGGGCAGAGAGAGAGGGAGAAGCAGACTCCCCACTGAGCATGGAGCCTGATGCGGGGCTTGATCACAGGACCCTAAGATCATGACTTGAGCCAAAGTCAGATGCTTAATGGACTGAGCCACCCAAGCACTCCTAAAGTAAGTTTTATTTACTTGGGATTTTTTTAACTTTCTATTATTTAATCATAATTTTCCCAGTCAAAACAAATCTAGTTCTCAGAAGCAGTTGCTGGGAGAAAGGGGTAGGACAAAAGAGTACGAAGTAACGACCTTTGCTGCAGAAACCTAACAAGCTATCTCTGTCAGTTTCCCTAGGAGAGAGCCTGAGATGAATATTTTTAAGGTGATAATTTATTGGGGGAGTTCTCTCAGGAGATAGAGAGGGAAAAGTCAGGTAAAGATGTGTTTTTGGTGAAGGTACAGCCTCTGCCTGATCCCATGGAGTAGTCTGAGTTCATATGAAGGACATAAGAGCGTTCTCCCACCTGAGAGCAAGAAGTGTTCTGAACACCCAAATCAGTTAGTCATTAGCTGCAGGCTACTGCTCACCTTCTCCAAACCCAGGAAGAGAGAATAGCATCCCAGAAATTTCCAGACAGGGCAGTTCCCATCAGCAGAGCACAAAGGGATGCAGTAACAAAGCTTTAGCAGCCAAAAGTCACAAGAGCTGAAGGATGGGAACCCGCCAACAGCATAAAGTGGAGCTCTGCAGGATACCAAACAGGATCTCCTACACGTGAGCTAAATCATTTAATGTCACTCCAACCACGTAGCACAGGAAACGTCATCTGCAATTTAGGTCAATGTGAACGGATGCTGAGATGTGCTGACACACTTGCTCCAGGACCACACTAATAATCAAAGAATCTCAAAATTCAGACCTACTTGTTTCTGACTCCAGAATCTGGACCCTACATAATTTGCCAGAAGTTTCTGTTCAGGACCTTCATTGGTTAATAACAGACTAAGCCAGGGAAGCTTTATTTCTGCCTAATGGTGATTGCAGTGGCCTTCAATTGTCACCAGGGAAGGAACTGCAGCGTGAACAAATTGCCTGGGGGGGAGGGGGGGAGATGCACCACCAGGCTCACCTTCTTTGAGCACCCCATTTGCACCCCATGGCAGTGTCTTTTCCTGGAAAGTGGCAAAGGATCTCACCTCCCTGCAAACAGGGTAGGTACCCGAAGGAATCCAGGCTTGCTTTAAGGAAATAAGTTGTGAAGAAATTCAATTTCATGACTTGATGTTTGGGAAATCCTCTGCTTTCCTATGTGACTCTTTTTTTCTAGTGTCATAAAGACATGGCTAGGGGAAAATAGCACCTGTACTCGTTATAAATTAAAGGTCAATGGAGCTGAGGATTTAGCCCTGTCACCTTGCTACAAATCGAAATTGTCGCGGAACTTTGAACATGTATTGTTACAGCTGAAGGTCTGCACGGTTCATCGAGAAACTGTTCATCTTTGCGCTTAATATGACAAAGATTTAAAGGGGCCTCACCATGCATGCCACTGTGAATGCCACTCCATGCTCTCTGCTGGGCTCACATGTGTTCTCTCGCTTACCAGAGCAAATGATCTAGGAGCATTCCGTGTTTGCTGTCAGCTGCTTTCTCTCATGACAATTTACTCATGAGCCAGCCTGCCATTTGTAAAAGCGAGAGACAAAAGATTTGCCAGATGGTTTGGGGATCCGAGAGTAGGAAATGTTTCTACACAATATGTTCTATTGGGTTACTGACGACACAGGGCACCAAAAAAAGGGGACTGAGATGTGAGCATTTGCAGGGCTGCGAAGAATTCCATTTGTTCACCACAAACAATGTCCCCCAAACCACCATGAAGACTGCAAGATTCTGAACTACCCTTCCTTCTCTAAATGACACTTGGGTCCCTGTATACCAAAACAGAGGCCATGGAGGCCACGTGGTATTTGTAAAGGGGGCCGCTCCATTGTACCCACGTGCTGCAGCGATCAGTCTTCAGCACTCCAATTAAACACTGCAAAGTTAAGTGGTAGTAAAATTAAAATGGAGTCAAAGAATGGAAAGGAATCTCAAACCAGATGCAATTACACTCATTTTTATATCAGTCTCTTAAATTTTAATGCTTTTTATGGGCCCCTGAATAAATGAATTATACAAGATTCATAACTTTCGAAATGAATTTCAGCTTTCTCCAAAATTCCCTAGTTTCCCAGAGATGGTACAGTGGACAATATAATTAAAGAATGGAGTTGAAAAGCCTATCAGTAGCTATTACACTGAAGAAACCTCTATGTAAAAATTGTTGCATGTAGAGCAGATCCATAAAAATCCAGGCTGAGGAAGAAGATGTTGAATGAAATTTGACACATCAGTTTTTCTGACACCCTCAGGAACACCTCTGCCTCCAGGAATTCCCATCACTGAATCCCCATGCTCTCTGCTGAGGACCACATATGTTAAGTAACTCTTTATAATGCGTATCAGTCCAGCTAATCAAGACCGCTTCATATTTTCAACCAACTTACACCTGCTGTCACAGTGGAAATAAATTCTTTACGTCTTCATTCACTTATTCCTTTGTTCCTTCATTCTGCCTTGGGCTGAGAGTGTGGACTCTGCATATTAGCATCAAGTTACTTAGCCTCTCTGTGCTTCAGTTTCTTCATCTGTAAAAGGTAGTCATGAATACACTAATTAATATGAATTCTGTATTCATAAGATTATTGTGAAGGTTAAATACATGAATCAACGTAAATCTATCCAGACAAGGTCTGCTATATAATGATCACACAAGGTAAGCCATTATTATATTCATTCATTCAACAAATATTTTTTGAGCCTCCACCATGTGTGAGGCACGGCCGCCTAGGTGTAAAGTCCTAAGAACAACCGGAGGAAGCCCCATCTCTGACCTCAGAGGGCTCACCTGGGTCCCAGCTCTCTTTCCTGTTTCCACCCCTCAGAGATGCTAGAGAACAGAAAAGCAAGGGGCTAATAGTTTATGGACAAGTTTCATATCAAGTAAATTAGCAGGGCAGAGTATATGCATATGTTACTATTAGTAACAGTAGGCCTAATAATTATAAGACTTTCCCCTTAATGAGCACTTACAGAAAAGTATGTGACAATATTTACTTTTTATTTTAATTATATCAGTGCTACTTTCATGACAGTTATTTTTTCTATCTTCATATTTTTACCCTTTCTCTCCTCAAATTTGGTATCCCAGTCTTTCTATCTATTCCATATTTATTTGAGGCAGCTTACAATAAAGACAGTCAGGCTGAAAACTTTCAAATAAAGCCAGACACACACACACACACACACACACACACACACACACACACACACACGAAGCGAAGAGGAAAAACTGTATCCAGAGAGTTAGTTAAGGAAGACACAATAGCTATGTGCAATACTTAAGAGTTCTGATATCTCTAGAAGCCAGGGAAAACAAAGAAAAAAATGATGAGTCATCTGACTCATTATCCAGATGAATACCCATATGAGTCATTGGGTGGAACAATCTCTCCTCTGTTATTTTATAGCCCTCAACTCTGAGATTAATTTAGCATTGGAGGTGGTCTTCATTGAAGAGGTTTGGGGTAACAAAGCAAACGAAGTCCTCCACCCTACTCCATTAAGGGGCATTCCCCAAATGTCCACACTGTATCTCCCCTCTTGCTCCATCAAATCAATCCACCAGCGGTCTGATGGACATGAAGCAGGTAACCTGGTTTTTTGTGGTTTGGTTTTTTTTTCTTAGGTGACCTGGATTTTTAGAAAGATTTTTTTTGCCTAGAAGATCTTGAGAAGAGGAGCGTGAATCAATCCCTCAAAGTTACCTTCCCCAATGGCAACATCTTAGCTATATTTATAACAGGAGCGGTTGGTGGTCAAATCAAGACTGATAATGCAAGAGAATTTAAAGTGCTTCTCTTCGACGCGATCCTTGTAAGAACAATGATCTAATCTCCACAGGCCAAGTACACAGAGGGCAAAGTGAAGGTGTAAATGAGTGACATTTACATCCAACCCTGGGCTAAGAATGCTGCACACATCATCTTTCATTCAATCATCCCTACAGGTTTTTTTTTTTTTTTTCCGTCTTTTCCGTTGATATAATCGTTATCAGTCCACTGCAAGTGAGGAATACAGAGCAAAGGGAATTTAAGGAACATGCCCAGCGCCATATAGCTCATAGATGGCAGAGCTAGGGTTTGAATCTTGCGCTCAGATTCCAAAACTGATACTTTTTTCTACTGTTAAACTTTCCCCAGGATTTTATGGTGAACATTAAAAAAGTACACAAGTTTGTGATCATGGCCTTAGTGTGACCGCATCAGTACAGAGGACCATGGGCTTGGAGGACCTGACTTCAAGCTACCGAGATCTTGAGTTTACTAGTTATCCTTTCCAAACATCATGTTAATTATCAATAAGGTGGAAAAATAATGAGTCTTCAATGATGTCATGAAGGTCAGAAATCATGTACAAAGTGCCTGGAATATAGTAGATATCCAACCAATGGGAGCAAGTACAGTTATGATTTAAGATGACTCGTGGTCCACATTGTAGAAGGAGACATTACTATTCTCAGAAAGTAGCAATGGATCTACTTCGTGATGCAAAGACACATGAAAAGATGTGTAAAACATCCTGGATGAAGAGAAAAGGAGGAGCAGGAAGGGAAGGAAGCAGACATTTGTTGAACATCAAATATGATGCTAAAAGATTTACTGATACATCCCAGTTAGCCCTTCCAGCAACTTGATACACAAAATACTGTGCTTTGGAGGGGGGAGGCAGAAAAGTAAAGTAAAGCTTAGAGAAGTTCATCAGTTTGTTCAAACTCACCATATGGTAAATGGCAGACCTGAGATTTGAGTTCAGGTCCCTCAATCCCACCACCCTATGTGGCATCGCAATTAATCAGGAAATAAGCTCCCAGGCATGTCAGTGTATCTTTCCATCTCTTGCTAATATCACTGGCAATCCTGGAGAACTAGATTTTCCCCCGTCTCTGCCACTAACTAGAGATGTAGCCACGGCCTCCTCCTGGTCTCAGTTACCCCATTTCTAAAATGAAGCTGTGAGTCTACAGGATTTCTGAGGCCCTTTCAGCTTTCACATTTTATGATGATTCTTTCCCCCAAAGAACTCTGCTGGCAATGCAGAGCGAAGACACAGCACATATGTATGAAAGTTACTCCGTTTATATTAAATTCCACATTCCTGCAGGGATATGTAATGTCTGTTGCCCTTCGGTCGACTCTATACTCCAGTGTTTGTTTACAATCATTGGAGCATGAACAGCTATTTTTAAACCTGGCTTTTCATGTGAGAAGGTTAAAACTCAAACTGAATTTGATTTGTTGGAGAATTCAAATCCTCGGGATTATGGCAGGGAAAAAGAGAAATGTAAGTCACTTTAATTACCCTTTGACTGTCCTCCCCGCACACCCACCCCCCATAATTCCACTAACAAAGATGCCATTGGTTGAGCTGACTGTATCCAGGGCAGAAAGTCTTTACATTGGCGACTGATGACCAAAGGTCTTGGGGGCTGTTTACTTTATATTTTTGTTCAAAACAACAGGAAGTAATGTTTAGGAGGCAGCTGGCTTGGGAGTCAGCAAATCCAGGGATTTGCACAGTTGGGCAAAGCGAAACATATAGTAGTCTTTTTCAACTGAGTATTTTATCTGTCACGCTCTTCTTTAAAGAATACAGGCTTTGAAGTTAGACAGATGCCTGTTCACCATGTCCTAGGAGAATGGCCCAGTAGAGAGCATGGCACGTAGTAGGAATAGAATACATATGTCTTCCTTCTCTCTTCTGTTACTAACATGGGTTTTGTTCTGCTTTGTTTTTGATTTGGGCCCATCTGCAGACTTCAGTAAAGAACATAAGGTCCCTGAGAGCTGGGACTGCTTGCTTCTCTCTCTTGGTTGTCTCCCTATCACTACAGCCTGGAAAGAGTATCTCACTTAGAGTGGCTTCAATAAATATTGGATAACTTACTGATGGTTTACATTCCTGGAGCACTTTATAGAAAAATTAGAGAAGTATGTTACCAAGCTGTTGCATAAGATGGAGAGTGACTGCTAATGAGCATGGAGTTTCTTTTTGGGGTTGAAAATGTCCTAAAATTGATTGTGCTGATGGCTGCACAACTCCATGAGTATACTAAAATTCAATGAGTTATATACTTTAAATATGTGAATTATATGGTATGTGAATTATTTATCTCTATAAAGCTATTTTTAAGAGACTTTCTTTTTAAGTAGGCTCCACACCCAGCACGGAGCCCAATGCAGGGCTTGAGCTCACAACCATGAGATCAAGACCTGAGCCAAGATCCAGAGTTGGACACTTAACCCACTGAGCCACCAAGGCATCCCTAAGAGAATTTTTAAATGCCCCCAAACTGCACACGTTCATGACCATCCATATTTAGATGAGAAGTTGACACCAGTGATCTGAATAAACAGGAGCAGCTTGTAGCCAAATGAACTGGGAGAAATGGGTCAAGAAGGAGAAGAAATACAGCATTCCATTCAGGAAAGAGATGCCCCTACAGTTCTGTCCTAATGAGGACATGCTCTTTCCCTTGCTGCACTTAGACTCTTCTCAAGATGAGCCTGATAAAGATAACGAACACAGGTGGAACAGCCAGGAGTCAGAATTTCAAGCCTTTTCATTATATACTAACTCATTCCAAACAGTAACGTGACAAGCTGTCAGATGAAAATCTCTTGGCTTCCAACATGGCTCCCAAACTCATGAGTTTTCAGGATTGCCAGGAATTCTTGAGTCCTGATTATCTGATCAACTCTTTCATATCAGAAATCACATACTTTGCATAAGGCACACACTCTCCAAGCATATTTTTAAATGATTCATTCATATTCATTTACTGCTTAGTATTCACCAGACATCGGGCTAAGTGCTGGAGACTGAAAGATTAAACCTAGGACTGAGAGTTAACAC
The DNA here is from genome assembly GCF_964656455.1 of Halichoerus grypus. Lineage (NCBI taxonomy): Eukaryota > Metazoa > Chordata > Mammalia > Carnivora > Phocidae > Halichoerus > Halichoerus grypus. Next base: position 12,065,896 of record NC_135716.1, on the reverse strand, counting down.
TGATTGAGCATGCCACATGCTTCATGAGGATTGACCTAGTCCATTATTCTAAAAACCGTTTAAGGCAAAGACTAATATCATCATGAACCCCGTTGAACAGATGAGAAAATTGACACCCAGGAAGGTTGAGTAACTTGCTTAAGGTCACACCACAAGGAAGTGAAGGATCTGACATTATGTCGAGGCGAGCTGTCTCCAAAGCCTGGGCTGCAAACCTCTATTCTTGCTGCCTCCCACACTGAAGCTGGGACATACCCAAGCAGGGAGCAAAAACCTAGGTACAATACAACACGCTGAGTGCCCTGTGTTAGGGAGGAACAAGGTATAGTCAGAGGGAACATAGTGCTCACGTAGCAACTAAATCTCAGAATTTTAGAGCTGAACGCAACAGAGATAATTTTCTCCAACTCTTTTGTCTTTCAGATGAGGAAAATGAGGTCTGGACAGAAGCAAGGACTTACTCAGTGTCTCACAGCTTATATTAGTCATTGAACTTGATCTCCTGCCTCTTAAGTTCCAATACAATACTCATTCATTCATTTATTCAAAAGTATTTGTGCCAGGCACTGTGCTATTTTCACTTCACCCTACTGCACGTACCAATTATAAAGCTGAGAAATTACTTTAAGCAACATTAAAAAACAGATATAATTTCGTATTTAATCATGCAAAGATCATATTGTCTGATGACAACTTTGCAAATTGCTCAAATCACTCTTATGAGGCGTAAGAGTGGGGAAAAGAGAAAAAGAGAGAAGGGGGTAGATTACTACATGTTGGGCTGATTTATTCCCACTATTTCAAGTAGTCTTCCAGATAATCCTATTGTATGTCTAGATTTTGCCATTTTTTTAAAATGATGAAACAGGCTCCAAAAAAATCTAAATAATTTTGCACAAAGTTACAAGTCTAATAAGCAGGGGGGAAAAATCTCCATTTGAGCCCAGCCCTTACTAACTGCAAAGCCCAAATTCTTTTCTCTCCCATGCTGACTTCCAAGCTCAATAACTAGGTAAGTCAAATCTCTCTGAATAGTATGGATTCTTTGCATTAATCATTAGATAAATTATATTAGGTTTGGAGTTCCATAAAGGCAGTAAAGTGGATGAAATGACCTTTCTTCCTTCCAGCCCTACTTGTCCACGAATATAAAATGTCATCTTCAAACTCTCTATTTCACTTCCCTCTCTCTCTCGTTTTTTCTTAAACACGCAACTTTAAAATGTCTTCTCCAGCAAAGCCAGCTGCCATGCAGACTTGAAAGCAGATGACCTGGCCAAGAGATCTTATCAACTGATTTTTAATGGTTTCTTTCCTGAATGCCAAGTATAGGAGGTGAGTCGAAAATGGGCATTTCCAAATGTTAAAGAAAGCCATAGACATCCTAAGGCACTTAGATTTCTCAATCAGCCCTTTCTCTGTCCATGCCAAAGGTCACCCTGAGAAGCTGCCTGATGACAGACATTATTTTGCAGTGATTCAAGGCTTTCCATGGTCACATGTGTTCTTTTTCTCCTTTCCCAAGGGTTTTCTTAAGTCAGTGGCCAATGTAGTTTTGCTCACATCATATACAAAGGTGGTGAACTTATATTCTGTTCATAATTTTTGAACAATAATGTTCCGATTAAAACTGGCAGTCGATTTTTTATTTTTGGTCTACTTCTGTTATCATTTAGCTCAGTGGTTCCCTAGCTTGTCTGCACACTGGAATCACTGGAGAGCTTCAGAAACTATCACTACCTGGGTCTCACTCCCATAGATTGTGAACTGAAATAGTCTGAGGGTGGCCTGGGCTTTCTAATTTTTTAAAGATACCCAGGTGATTCTAATGTGCAGACAAGTCTGGGAACACTGGACTCATCATTAATTAAGTAGCCAAGTCCAGGGGAGGATAATCTAACCTTCTCTCCCCAAACCGAACTTGCTCCTTTCATAGCTCCCTAAAGCTTAAGCCAGGAAAGGAGGGAGAGTCAATAAGCCATTAACTGAGCTGACCACCACCGGGTGTCTAGCACAACTGATGGATCTTTTGGGGCTATACTAAGAGAGGCTGTATGAACAACTGTATCCCAGCACAGTGAATGGTTGGGGAAAGAATTTATCCTCCAGCTTTGTGTTCCATAAACCCTCAGTTTCAAAAAGGAACCCAGAGGCAGGAGGCTAGAGGGATGCAGGTGGGACATAAGGTGAGGTGCTGTTGGGTTGTGCCCTGTGGTGCTGGTAGGAACCCACACAGAACTGGTGGTTTCCACAAGCGTGGCTTGGTTACATCCATGACCAAATACCGCAAAACAGGCAGAGCTGAGGGAATCTCAAGTGGTCCATTTAGAGGGATCTAGCACGGGCAAGAAAGTTTGGCTAACCTAAGCAGTGAATATCGGAGCCACTGATTGGTGAGCAACTGCAGTTATGTGGGATGACTGTTAAAATTACAGTAGTGAGAGGCCACTTTTCTTTTAGGCTCCTATTTCAGACCTAAGACACAGGGGCCACCAGTGGGTGGTTAGTTTTTTTCTCTCTCTTCCATTCATTCCACCTGCCCAGCTGGGTATTTGAACTCAGGGATCTTCTTGGGGCCTGGCCTCGGCCCTTTGGACACAGAGGAATGCTCTAGTCTCCACATTTGAACTTAGCGTGTGATTGGAGGTATGCAGGTGAGAGCAAGAGGTGCCAGACTGGCCTCGATTCTAGGTCACCTACTTCATTCCAGCGTTGGCCAGAGGACCCCTACTGAGGGCAATCAAGTGCTTATCCAGCTAAACACAGTAAGATTTCAATTTCTGTTTGTTCCTTAGAGAGAATCTTGTGGGTGACATGGTGATTGGTTGGCATGATTTGAAAATAGTTAGGTCACTGACCATAATAGGACTGGAATCTCACCCTTAAATTGTTCTGCAAACATGTGATAGCATCTATTATGTTTCCAGGGACTGTGCTGGTTGCCAGGGATTTAATAAAAACCAGGCCGAGTTCTTGCCTTTAATGAAATTAGAAAGTGATGGAGAAGACAGACATGTAAATAGATCATCAGAATATGAAGCTGGCTTTTTCTATCTGAAGAGAGCATGAAGTTTTGTGAAAGCACAGAAAGGATTTTTCATTTTCCTGGGAGAGTCACGGATAGTATCAGAGATCCAACATTTGAAGTGAATTGTGAGAGCTATGTTCTAATAAAAGCTATATTGTAGGACATTCTAGAAAATATAAAGTACCTCTAGGCCCATCCTTTTAGAATATAAAAGCAAGGATTTGTCCATCTTATTCACCACTGAATTCCCAAAATATCCTGGAAACACTGAATCCATTATCAGTTTTGATCCCCATATCCTCCCATGCTTGGGAGAAGGTAGAAGGAACATATTCCAGAGAGAGAAAATAAATGCACAGAGGCAGCAAATTCATAGTCCATGACGTCATGGAATTCTGACCTGTAGACGTTCCAAGAAAAGAATCTCAGTAAGCTTTGCCAATGGCTATGTTGGACACACCAAGGGAAAAGGCAAGAGTCTGCCCTACATAATACCTCACAGTGTTACACTTAGTACCTTAGCAAATTCACCATAGCTCAGAGTCTGGTCCACATCTTTATAGGTTTATTTTTTTTAAAGCCTCCATCACTCAAGACTGTGCATTAACCTTGCTTGTGAGACTGCTAGAACGACAACCTGATTAATTTGGAATGAGAAACTACCATTACAGAAACCATAATACTCACCTTTTCATGACCAGCCTGTCCTACCTTTGCCAATTTAGTAAATTATAGTTATAAATAATTGTCGTGGTGACCAGAACACTCATGTCAGAAGACTTTCTTCTCCCTATGTAAGAGCAGAAATTATCAGCAGATAGCTTACCCTGGAATCACAGGTAAAAGAGTTAGGGTCCTGATGCTTAGCAGAACTCAGTTATAATAGCCTAATACATTCCCCTCTCCACTGGGACAGTTGTACCAGTGGAAACAGACTTCACAACATTATTTGCCACTTTACCAATGGCCTCATAGAAGGAACCAGAACAATCAGAGACCATTAGCCAAACTGGACAGTGTTTCCTCTTTGTTTCCAACTGTCATTCAAACCTGTTGCAATCAACTCCTGCAAGGCTGGAGGTCATTATATTTTTTTCAAGATGACAGTAACAACATTCTTTGAGAGCCCAATATGGGGTAAACACGTGCGTTTTCTCATTTAATCTTCACAATTAAGTGAGATAGTTTTTGCAGAGGCTTAAACTCAGGTTAAATGACTTGCTCCAGTGAATACAGCATTAGATGGCAAGGTGAGGATTCTTCTATCCGAGTCATTTTAAGTTCATTTCAGATTTCCATTGGAAGTCCACTTCCAACACCATCCATTTGGGGAGACAAAACATGCATGCCTGCCCAGATGACTAAAAAACCTTAGAAAGCTGTGACTGACTGGGTCGGACAGTACATGCTGCAGGAATTCTGAGAAGAATGACATCATTGTGGGCCAAGAGGACCAAAAGATTGGGAGTGGGGTGAATCTGAGTTGGGAAACATTTCTGGTCCTCAAGTGTTAGAACATGAAAGGCAAATAAATGGAGCATATAAGCCACACTTCCCTCTTCCCACAACCACAGCGGAACTGTTTTGCATTGATCCCAGATACAACCTTAGTATCTTTCAAAACAGAAATCCACTCGCAGCAGAACGCAGCCATTAGCATTCAGGTGCATTTGGCATACAAGACAGAAGGTACATTAGCCTTCTCCGGGTTGTAGGCTGAAACTACAAGACACTAAAGGGGCTCAATGATTTGGTCTCTCTGGTGGAAAAATAAATGACAAATTATACGTGTGTGTGTGTGTAAACTATCCAGAGATAGTCAAATAATCACAAAATCAATATGTGATGATCTTTGAACAAAAGAAGGAATCTTTTCAGACTCACCGCTTCATGGTTGGTGCTCCACTCTTGATTAAAGTTGACATTAGAGGATCAACAGTTTTAGATAGTATTGTTAGTGAATAAGATCTGCAAAAAGTCATTTATGGTTCTTTAAAAAAAAAAAATTCAGTGCTTGATTCAGCCTCCAGAAGAACAAGCAGACCCTAAGCAAAATGTAAAGGAGACATTCTTGCTAAATCATGTCTCTACCATACCATCAATCCCGAAAGAAGAAAGGAAGTCTAACAGAGGAACTAAGCCAGCTCATTTGACCCACTGGATGCCTCAACTCTGAACCCTGGGAAGGAGAAGTAAGATCTTAGCCTCATTTAGCCCTTCCGTTTTGGAGTTTGAGAAACCCAATGGAGTCATGACTCTATTTGTTCATTCATTCAATACCCAACAAAAACACATGACTTTATCTTGTGAATATATTCATTCACACATTTAGCAATTTAGTAATTCATTAGCAAGCATTTGCCAAGAGCCTACACTTCTCCAGGCATTCTGCTAGCAACTAGGGATTTAGAAAGAAAGAAAACATAATTTCCACCCTCAAGGAGCTCACTGTACTGTTGAGCAGATGATGACTGAACAAATGATTTCGATATAGTGTCAAACACGGTATGCAAAATGGGTAGCAGGGGCACAATGAAAGAGCCCTCAGCTCTCTGACTGGCCAAGGTGTTTTCTGTATGCAGGACACTTTTCAAGGTATCCGAGCTTCACCAAACCATGAAACAGTGTATTTCCAGGTTCCTGGAAGAAATCCCATGTGGTCTAGTTTTACAAGGATTCTCCCATATACATCACATCTCTCCCCACAGTTAAGTCAATTTGATGCTACTTCACCCCACTGCAGCTAGCTCTGCTCTGCCCCAAGATCACTGAACAGGACTGACTTAGGAAAGGAGGAGATTAAAAGCTCAGATTAAAAGAAGAGGCAAGATGAGCATTATTTATATGTATTACTACTATGTACCTGGAAAACCTAAAAGAATCAACTGAACAAGTCTTAGAGTCAGTAGGAAAATACAGTAAGATCGTTGAAGAGCTTTCTATTGTACAACCACCAGATAGAAAATATATTGTAAGTCTCCTTTAAAATATAGTGATAGTAAATTAACAAAATGTCAAGATTTATATGACAGAATTTCTGATGGGCCAAAGTTTAAAGTGGTGCCTCACAGACACTCTCAGTGAGAGGAATGGGCTTCTAAGAATCTGAAGAGCATTGACCCATAAAACCCAAGGTAGGGAGGGCCTGTCTCAAACACATATGGATATGATCTTTGTCTAAAAAAAATAACATAAAATAACATATATAAAAGAGTTGCCCCTCCCGGGACTGAATGGGACAGGGATCATTCAGGAAGAAAATAGAAGCTTTATGGGAACAGACCCAGCTGAGGAAACTAGCCCACAGCAAACACAGGATATTTCTTATGGAAAAGGAGGGATTGTTGTTATGCAACAATAAATATCCAAAACAGAGTGCAAAGAAGTATTATTCAAGGATGCTGCCTGCAGGGGCGCCTGGGTGGCTCAGGTGGTTAAGTGACTGCCTTTGGCTCAGATCATGATCCTGGAGTCCCAGGATCGAGTCCCGCATGGGTCTCACTGCTCGGCGGGAAGCCTGCTTCTCCCTCTGACCCTCCCCCCTCTCATGTGCGCTCTCTCTCTCTCTCATTCTCTCTCTTTCAAATAAATAAATAAAATTTAAAAAGAAAAAAAGGATGCGGACTGCATTACTGTTTGTGGTAACAAAAGACTGAAAACAACCCTTTTTTTCATTAGTTAAGGGTAGTCGTTAAATAAATTGTAATACATAGATCCAGTGGAATCCTATGTGGCTTTATACAACACATTTTTTTATCCACATGCCCTAATATGGCAAGATCTCTGTGATGATATATTATTTTTAAATTTTATTTTCAACTTTATACCTGGTGCAGGTGGCATGCTCTCAGACGTAGGCTCTATGATGACAGGGGTACTGTCTCTTTTTCTTCACTGCTCTGTTCCCAGCACTCAGCACAATGCCTGGGACATAGTAGATGGGTTTAGTAAGTATATCTCCAATGAATGAATTCATTTAAAATGCTTCATAATCATCTGGCATCTAGTATGTTTTTAATAAATATCAGCCAGGACTGTTGTTCCTCAGAGAAATTCAGCCTTATAAAACTAACAAAAGAGATACCACCCCATGAGGTGTCACACCAGCCAGAGAAAGTTATTTTCAAATCCTGTGCTGCAATGTTGCCAGGCATCAGTTCGGTGAACTTCCTCACTCGGGAAGCTCTTTCCTGGAATATAGCTCTATTAAAAGATTACCCAGTCAGCATCACTGCTGACACCCCATTTCCTCTCTCTGTCCATTCCTGATGCCTTTTTTAGATGTCAGGCCTCGCTGACTTCTTGTTTCCCATCCATATGTCACCATTCGGCTGTTCTTCCTCCATTACAAAGAGTGACCAGATTGGTTACACCACTGGCCTCCTGCCTTTCCTGGCAGCCCTGCAGCAGAGACAGATTCTGGTATCTTCCTCTCTGGGACGCTGTTAGAGAGCGGGCTGGGCCCAAAGAAATTGCTCAGGCACTTCTCTGAAACGGGTGGAGAGGGTGTCTGCTTATTAAGTCGGAGGCATGAATCTGACATTCTACCGTGAATGCCGTACATTACTGCATTTGTGCTTCACAGTGATCGCTAAAGTGGACACTGGGTAACTAACTAGCCTCTATTTCCAGATGCAGAACTGGAGGCCCAGAGAGTTCCAAGTCAGGGCAGGCAGGACTTGAATCCCAGGCCCCACCACTCCAAAGTTCATGCTTTAAGCCTGCACAGAATTTCTGCAATGATCTCAACTTCACTCCAAATGCTTCCCCAAGGCTGCTTATAATACCTAGCATTCCCTTCCTGGAGAGGGCTGGAAGCGAGGAGAGAAAAAGTGTAAATAAGAAGCAGGGGGTATAACCTGTAATTCTGTGACAGAGAAAAACCAACAGCCTCCTTAGCACAGGCTCCTGGGGGATACGCGCTGCGGGTCTGATGCTGCTCTTCTGAGATATGTGAATCTTGACTGTCACTGTTGGGTTGGATCCAGGCAGTCCTACGATAGCAAAAGAGGCAGTTTCCTACATCTCTGGTGGAAATTTACACCAGTACAAACTCTTTTGGAATGCAATTATGCAGAATATGTTAAGAACCATATATTATGCACACCTATCAACATAGTTATTCTAATCACCATAGAAAACACTTCAAAATATGGAAAAAGCTTCCATTATCCATTCACTCAACAAATATCAGTTAAGCATCCTTTATTGAGACAGACATATTCTAGAACTAGGGAAGCAAAGCTAGCAAGAGAGACCAGAACCCTGTGCTCATGGAAATTATATATTATATATAATAACACCAACTATTGATAAGTGCTAAAAAGAAAATGAGCCAGAGAAAAATGATAATGAATGGAGAGCCCAGGACAGGCTCATCAAAGCAGGTGATAAGCTAACAAAGACATGAATGGAATGAGGGAACAAACAGAGCTCCCATATAATGGGGCAGACAGTTCCAGCCTAAGGAACATTAAGTGCAAAGCCCCTGAGGCAAGAGCTGAGCTTGATGTGTTTGAGGAACAGGAAGAAGATAATGTGGAACTGGAGGGGTAATCAAGGCAGAGATTAGCCCACTTCCCAAAAATATTTAGTCATTTGTCATAGGGTGTAACTGTAAACTAAATAACTGTCTAATAATCCAGGCCTGGGTAAGTAAATTGCTATGCATCTACTTTGTAGACAAACAAATGGCGGCCCTAGAGTTAGCCCAATGAAGGTTTGAATCCTGATTCTGCCATTTTTACCTGTGTGACCTTGGAAATTTACGTAGCTTATCCATTCCAGTTGATAAATAAAGACAATCATGGGCCCTCAAATATAGATAAAAGTAAATGAGACAGTGCAAGAAAAGCATTCTTCACAGTTCCTGGCAAACTTTGATGCAATAAAAAAATGTGGTAGTGGTGATGATGATCATATTTCATAACTGGAGGACATTTTTAACCTGTGATTTTATGAAGCCAGCAAAAGGTTGTATTATGCATGAATAAATTCTCACTCTGAAACTATCACTCTGAAATGTGCCATTTATTATCTTTTAATCTAAACATACCTGTAAATGACATACCACAGGCCATATATGAGACATACTGATCTTATTTCACTAATAGAAGACTGAGATGAACATTAATTAGGTAAGAATAGAAGATCTATCTTCATCCAAAGTTGGGTCAAATTTTTCTTCTCTTGTTTTCTGCTGATCAATCTCTGGATATTAGACTTGACTTATCCCAAAGGGATTCAGGGTGGATTATCACTGTTTTGCATCAAGATCTTACGCTCAATTTCTACCAGATTCCACTTAATTAAAGTCCTCACCAACTGATTCTTATGGAAGTTTTATTTCTCCGATGTGCTCAGGAAATTTTACAAATAAATTGCCTTTCAATTAGCACCATTTTTGGCTGCAGAAAAGGTGATGTCCCTTTTTTTAACTCTTTAGTGCTCATGATAAAGTAGATTATACAAGTTAAATCCCACCCTGGTGCACAGGTTCTTTCCATGTAAAATAGTAAAACAATGTCAGATTTGGAATCCAAAGATTTTAGCTTGACTTTTGATTATGCCCTTTACTACAATCCTCCTTAATTGAACTGTGGGTATCTTAGGGAGAAGGGAAAGCTGCCTAATCTATGCTGAGCACAGAGATGTGCTCTAATGGAAAGAGCACAAACCTGAGAGTCAATAATGATCTCTACCCTAATCTGGCCCTTTATGCAAAGATCTTGGGCAATTCCCTCTGAGCCTCCATTTTGCCATCTGTAGCATGAAAAGAATGATATCTACCACAGGGTTACTGGAAGGGTTAAAGGTAGGGCACGAAGAGAGTCTGGAACAAAGTAAATGTTGTGAGAGGGTGTAATTTTCTTAATAGAGAATTAAATCTTCTTAGTATTCCTTTCAATGAGTTAACCCTAGTTGAGCATATGTACATAAACTGAAAATGAAGGAGAAAACACTATGGTGCCAGGGAGCATTAAGATACATCATGCATATTCAAAATTTATTAATTAATTTCTTACTGTGTGACAGCACTCCATCTGAGTGAGAACTCGTAATTTTGTTCAAAGCACACATCATGCCCATTGACATGGATTTGTCCCACCTTTGATTCAGGGCTTCAGATGAAAACCCACAATGTCATGGTGGGTCTATCTGCCAGCTACTCATACAATAATGCTAAACAACAAACAGCTCCAAAACCTAGAGAAGTACAATATTCAGGCTTGTTGAGAGACAATTCCCCAAGGGTCTTTTGTGTTCTGCTTATCTTGCAAGCAATCGTACTGACTGCCTTTTTTCCACACTTTCTTCTCAAGGGTGTTTGCAGAATGAACAGACTTGGATATAGAGACCGTACCTCCCTTAGGAGTAAAGGGTGGGCATGCTTACTGTCTAGTATAACACAGATAATATCTGCCTTCAGAGCAAATGGGAAGACACGCTCACTGCCTAATATAAAAAACGTGAGTTCTTTAAGCTCAGGGATCCTCTCCTGTAGCACAACCCACTACCTATGTAGCCGTCACCCACCCCTCCGGGTATCACCCTGTGGGAAATGAGGTGTACGGAACCAACACGGAGAAATGCTGATTCTCTGATTATTGCTACCGCTCTGAGTAATTAAGTCTCTGTCTCTGACCTAGGAGCCTCATGTCTTCTGTCAGCATCCCTGAAAGTGTAGCAGGTTAACTTGTTAGCTTGCAGTTATGTTAAAATCTCAGTTTTCTCACATTTTTTGACAGACTTTATTTCTCACTCATGGATCTGTAGGTAGACTCATCTAGATTCAGATGAGATTGGTTGAGCTGATCTAGGCTCTGAGTTTGGTCCATGTGAGTTTTCCATGTGTCTCCTCCTTCTCCTTAAACTGAAAGCGACCTGGAGCATGTTCCTTTCACAGTGTGCAGTAGATGTGGAGAGTTCAGACCAAACCACATAGATCTATCTAGAGCCCTCATTGCTTCGCATTCATCCATATTCCATTGACCAAAGAAGTTATGTGGCTGAGACTAGTGGACAAGATGGGAATGCATATTCCATCTACTCCTCTAGGAAACCCTATAAGCAATGTGGCAGAAAGGTGTGGACCATTAGAAAATGAAAGGCTATCAGATGCCCAAAATTCTACAGGAAGAAAACAGGCTTATGGGACTACTGAGCAGCAACACGCGCCACTCTCATGGAAGAAGAAAGATGGCACCAAGGAGGCAGTGGTGAGCGCTGAGGGCAGAGCCACAAGCCACAGAGGATTATTCCCAGGCCTTGACACCATGGACTCTGCCAGGCTGAATTCTGGAATTGCTTGGGAGTGGTGCTTTCTTTTTTTCTCCCTTTTAGAATGGGAATGTCTATAACCATTTATCCTATCCTGTCCCATCATTGTCTTTACCAATAACTTGGTTTCCAGTTTCATATATACACAAAGAGAAATTCTGCCCCAGAATGAAGCAAAAGAGACGTTGCTGATATGATTATGTTAAGGAACTAGAGATGGGGAGAATATCCTGAATGACCCAGGTGAACCTTAAAAAGGTAATCACAAGAGTCCTTAAAAGGTGGAAGAGGGAGGTGGTTGCAGTCAGAGAAGGGATGAGATGCAATGGAAGCAGAGGTCATTTGAAGACGCTCTGCTGTATCTTGGACCACAAATCAAAGGACCACAAACCAAAGCATGCAGCCTCTGGAAGCTGGAAAAGGCAAGGAAACAGATTCTCCCCCAGAGCTTCCAAAGGAATACAATCATGTCAGCACTTTGATTTTTGCCCAGTAAAAACTGTTTCAGACTTCTGACCTCCAGAACTATAATAAATGTGTGTTGTTTTGAGCTACTCATTTTGTGTGAATGTGTCACAGCAGCAATAGTATAATAATGCAGTTCCAGAGTCCCAGCTCTATACCCCCGTACTTCCATCTCTAGGCACATTCATACTAGGATCTCAATATTGATCTCCTCTCACACTGAGCCTCATGAATTACATCAGAGGTGTGTACATTGATCCTCAGATACTCACCCCTAAAGGCCCTCGGAGCCAACAGACTGACCCTAGAACAAGTGTCCTGGGTATCAGTCACATTTGTAGGATGAGACACATCCTTCTGGGATAGGGGGAGGGAGTGAAACAATAACTGAGAAGGAACCTAGAGGTGTCTCTTAGGTTCAAACTGTGATGTCATAAGAAAGGGACTTCCATTCTTTTCAGAGATATGACAACATGGTCCATTAATGAAGTACCAGTTTCAGACAAGATCACAGAAGGGAGAAACTTAGTGAGAAACAAGCAGATGAGAAGAAAGGAGTCCATCAAGGGCCTAAAAGCACTGGCCCAGGTTTTGGACATTAGAATGTAATTGCACTTAAAAATAAAATTAGTTTCTTTATAATTCTATTTCCTGTATTTTAAAAGTTATTTCAGAGAAACAAATTCTACATTATATGCTGGGGAAAAGTATTTATGTTAATATGAATAACAAAGTATTAATAGTCTCACTATATAAAAAGCAGGCTGAAATCAATAAGAAACCAAGGCCTCAATAGTGAAATAGACATAAATAAAAAATTCACAAAATTTTATAGAAAACAACTGCAGTTGGCCAATATAAAAATTTTTTTAAATTTTTGTTATCTGGGGCGCCTGGGTGGCTCAGTGGATTAAATGTCTGCCTTCAGCTCAGGCCATGATCCCAGGGTTCTGCTCAGCAGGGAGCCTGCTTCTCCCTCTCCTCCCAGCTCATGCTGTCTTTTGCTATCTGTCTCTCTCTCTCTAATAAATAAAATCTTTAAAAATATTTTTTTGTTATCAGAGAAATACTAGTTAAAGTAGGAAAAATACTTTTTTTGCCTATTAAATTAGCTAGGAAGGAGGTAAAACAGACATATACTGCTATTCAGAGTAAAGTATTAATAAAATAGTTAACATTTATTGTGTATTAAAGTAAATCTTACGAGCTGCCTAAGTGCTTTGCATATACTATCTCATTTTAATCTCATATCAACCCTATGATATAGCTACTATTTTAAACCTCACTTTAAGATGAAGGGAAAAAAAGTACCTAAGGGCTAAAAATATTTAGTAATTTACTTAGGGTGACACAGATGTAAGATGTCCAACACTATTATGGGGCAATTTGAAAATATATATCAGAAGCTTGAAAATGTAAATGCCATTTGACTAATTCTAATTTTAATAATTATTCTGTACAGACATAAACTGTAGGAAACACTACTTGCACAAAAATGTTTATTAAGGTGTAATTTACAGAGGTAAATGTTTGGAAATAAAGTGTTTAAAATAGTTAGGTAAATTGTGTAATATTCAATAAAATTTTATTCTGTCTTTAAAATGTGACTAATGAAGAGTTTTTAATAACATGAGAAAATACTTCTACTATAAATGGGGGAGAAAAAATTAATACAAATTATATCTACATTATATTGAACATGTATATGAGCCACTGTGCAATTTTATATAAAATGTGTAAGATTTTGGGGGCAGAGCAAGATGGCGGGGGAGTAGGAGACCTGGATTTCATCTGGTCCCAGGAATTCAGCTGGATAGGGATCAAACCATTCTGAACACCTACAAACTCAACAGGAGATCGAAGAAAAGAATAGCAACAACTCTCTGAACAGAAAAGCGACCACTTTCTGGAAGGTAGGACGTGCGGAGAGTGAATCTGAGGCGATATTCGGGAGGATAGACAGCGGGGAAGGGGGCCTCCGTCGGCCGCTTCTGGCAAGTGATAGAGCCGTGGAGCACAAAATCGGAACTTTTAGAAGTCGGCTCCGCTGAGGGACGTCACTCCGGTGGCTAAATGGGGGTGGAACACTCACGGACAGTGTGGTCTCAGGACCCTCGGGGTCACAGAAAGACCGGGGGTGCCTGAGTGCGGCAGAGCTCCCAGGTATCAGAGCGGGGAAGCCGGCTGCAGAGACGGAGCCAAGGCGCAGGCTCTCAGCTCGGGGTTGCCATAAACCGTGATCCACATGGCACAGTCGGGCCACTGCTCCTCCAGCAGGGACCCAACAAGTGGCAGATACGGAGAGACTCCCCTTCCTCCCCCAGGAGGAGCAGCGTGGGAGCACACCGCAGGGATCTGCTGGGTTTGGAGACTCCACACGGGGTCGGGTGCTGGAGATAGAAACGCTCGGTCACAGGCCAGGTGAGCATGGAGTGTGGCCGGAGACCGGGGAGACGGGAGTGATTGACTGCTTTTCTCTGGGGGCTCACTGAGGAGCGGGGCCCCGAGTTCTCAGCTGCTCTGGGGCAGAGATTCGGAGGCTGCCATTTTCACTCTCGCCCTCCTAAGCTGTATGGAAAGCTCGCAGGGAACAAAAGCTCCGGAGAGCAAACCTGATGACATAACTTAGCCGGGACCCAGCAAGGGCGGGGCAATTCCGCCTCCGGCAAAGACATTTGGGAACCACGGCAACAGGCCCCTCCCCCAGAAGATCAGCGAGAACAGCCAGCCAAGACCAAGTTTACCGATCAATGAGAACGGCAGAACTCCAGCGCTAGGGGAATACTGCACATAGAATTCATGGCTTTTTTACCATGATTCTTTAGTCTTTCAAAGTTAATTTTTTTTTAACTGTGTTTTCTTTTTTTTTTTTGAATTTTTCTTTTTCCCTTTTTCAGCCAACATCTTATCAATCTTTTTTTTAAAAATTTTTTTTTATTTTTCATTTTTAGAGTCATATTCTATCCCTTCATAGTAGTTACCTTTATTTTTGGTATATATATATATATATATATATATATATATATATATATATATGAAAATATATAAGTTGTTCTCTCTTTAAAATTTTGAGATACAGTTTTTACTAACAGATCAAAATATACCCTAAATCCTGCCTGATCACATTCTCTCCCTTTTTTTTTTAAATCCTCTTCTTTCTTTTTTCAACCAACTTCTTATCTTATCAATTCCTTTTATAAAATCTTTTATAATTTTCATCTTTACAGTCATATTCCACCCCTTCATCGTATTAACCCTTATTTTTGTACATATATGTTTTGCTTTCTTTAAAATTTTGAGAGGCACTTTCTTCTAGCAGAGCAAAATATGCCCAAAATCTAGTGTGTGGCACTGATCTATGCACCAGCCTGATCATATTTGATCATACTCTGTTTTGTTTTGTTTTGTTTTTGTTTGTTTTTATCTTTTTCTTTTTTTTTTTTTTTCTTTTTCTTTTTCTTCTTTGTTTCTCTCCCTTTCTTTTACCCTGGTTTCAGGTCTTTTCTGATTTGTTTAGTGTATATTTTCTGGGGATGTTGTTACCCTGTTAGCATTTTGTTCTCTCATTCATCTAGTCTCCTCTGGACAAAATGACAAGACGGAAAAAATCACCTCAAAAAAAAGAACAAGAGGCAGTACCGACTGCCAGGGACCTCCTCAATACAGACATTAGTACGATGTCGGAACTAGAGTTCAGAATGATGATTTTAAAGATACTAGCTGGGCTTGAAAAAAGCATGGAAGTTATTAGAGAAACCCTTTCTGACAAATAAAAGAACTAAAATCTAAGCAAGTCGAAATCAAAAAGGCTATTAATGAGGTGCAATCAAAAATGGAGGCTCTAACTGCTAGGATAAATGAGGCAGAAGAAAGAATCAGTGAGATAGAAGACCAAAGGATGGAAAATAAAGAAGCTGAGAAAAAGAGAGATAAACAACTACTGGATCACGAGGGCAGAATTCGAGAGATAAGCGATACCATAAGACAAAACAACATTAGAATAATTGGGATCCCAGAAGAAGAAAGAGAGAGAGGGGCAGAAGGTATATTGGAGCAAATTATAGCAGAGAACTTCCTTAATTTGGGGAAGGAAACAGGCATCAAAATCCAGGAGGCACAGAGAACCCCTCTCAAAATCAATAAAAATAGGTCAACACCCCGACATCTAATAGTAAAACTTATGAGTCTCAGAGCCAAAGAGAAAATCCTGAAAGCAGCTCGGGATAAGAGATATGTAACCTACAATGGTAGAAACATTAGATTGGCAACAGGTCTATCCACAGAGACCTGGCAGGCCAGAAAGGACTGGCATGATATATTCAGAGCACTAAATGAGAAAAATATGCAGCCAAGAATACTATATCCAGCTAGGCTGTCATTGAAAATAGAAAGAGAGATAAAAAGCTTCCAGGACAAACAAAAACTAAAGGAATTTGCAAACACAAAACAAGCCCTACAAGAAATATTGAAAGGGGTCCTCAAAGCAAAGAGAGAGCCTAAAAGTAACATAGACCAGAAAGGAACACAGACAATATACAGTAACAGTCACCTTACAGGCAATACAATGACACTAAATTCATATCTTTCAATAGTTACCCTGAATGTAAATGGTCTAAATGCCCCAATCAAAAGACACAGGCTATCAGACTGGATAAAAAAACAAGACCCAACGATATGCTGTCTGCAAGAGACTCATTTTAGACCCAAAGACACCCCCAGATTGAAAGTGAGGGGGTGGAAAACCATTTACCATGCTGACACCAAAAGAAAGGTGGGGTGGCAATCCTTATATCAGACAAATTAGATTTTAAACCAAAGACTGTAATAAGAGATGAGGAAGGACACTATATCCTACTTAAAGGGTCTATCCAACAAGAAGATCTAACAATTGTAAATATCTATGCCCCTAACATGGGAGCAGCCAATTATATAAGGCAATTAATAACAAAAGCAAAGAAACACATTGACAACAATACAATAATAGTGGGGGACTTTAACACCCCCCTCACTGAAATGGACAGATCATCTAAGCAAAAGATCAACAAGGAAATAAAGACTTTAAATGACACACTGGACCAAATGGACTTCACAGATATATTCAGAACATTCCATCCCAAAGCAACAGAATACACATTCTTCTCTAGTGCCCATGGAACATTCTCCAGAATAGATCACATCCTAGGTCACAAATCAGGTCTCAACTGGTACCAAAAGATTGGGATCATTCCCTGCATATTTTCAGACCACAGTGCTTTGAAACTAGAACTCAATCACAAGAGGAAAGTTGGAAAGAACTCAAATCCATGGAGGCTAAAGAGCATCCTACTAAAGAATGAATGGGTCAACCAGGAAATTAAAGAAGAATTTAAAAAATTAATGGAAACCAATGAAAATGAAAACACAACTGTTCAAAATCTTTGGGATACAGCAAAGGCAGTCCTAAGGGAAAGTATATAGCAATACAAGCCTTTCTCAAGAAACAAGAAAGGTCTCAAGTACACAACCTAACCCTACACCTAAAGGAGCTGGAGAAAGAACAGCAAATAAAGCCTAAACCCAACAGGAGAAGAGAAATAATAAAAATCAGAGCAGAAGTCAATGAAATAGAAAGCAAAAGAACAGTAGAACAGATCAATGAAACTAGGAGCTGGTTCTTTGAAAGAATTAACAAGATTGAAAAACCCCTGGCCAGACTTATCAAAAAGAAAAGAGAAATGACCCAAATCAACAAAATCATGAATGAAAGAGGAGAGATCACAACCAACACCAAAGAAATACAAACAATTATAAGAACATATTATGAATAACTCTATGCCAGCAAATTAGATAATCTGGAAGAAATGGATCATTCCTAGAGATGTATCAACTACCAAAACTGAACCAGGAAGAAATAGAAAACCTAAACAGACCTATAACCACTAAGGAAATTGAAGCAGTCATCAAAAATCTCCCAAAACACAAAAGCCCAGGGCCAGAGGGCTTCCCAGGGGAATTCTACCAAACATTTAAAGAAGAATTAATACCTATTCTTCTGAAACTGTTCCAAAAAATAGAAATGGAAGGAAATCTTCCAAACTCGTTTTATGAGGCCCCCATTACCTTGATCCCCAAACCAGACAAACCCCATCAAAAAGGAGAATTACAGACCAATATTCTTGATGAACATGGATGCAAAAATTCTCACCACAATACTAGCCAATAGGATCCAACAGTACATTAAAAGGATTATTCACCACGACCAAGTGGAATTTATCCCTGGGCTGCAAGGTTGGTTCAACATCCACAAATCAATCAATGTGATACAATACATTAATAAAAGAAAGAACAAGAACCATATGATCCCCTCAACAGATGCAGAAAAAGCATTTGATAAAGTACAGCATCCTTTCTTGATCAAAACTCTTCAGAGTATAGGGATGGAGGGTACATACCTCAATATCATAAAAGCCATCTATGAAGAACCCGCAGCAAATATCATTCTCAATGGGGTAAAACTGAGAGCTTTCCCCCTAAGGTCAGGAATGCGGCAGGGATGTCCACTATCACCACTGCTATTCAACATAGTACTAGAAGTCCTAGCCACAGCAATCAGACAACAAAAAGAAATAAAAGGCATCCAAATCGGCAAAGAAGAAGTCAAACTCTCACTCTTTGCAGATGATATGATACTTTATGTGGAAAACCCAAAAGACTCCACCCTAAAACTCCTAGAACTCATACAGGAATTCAGTAAAGTGGCAGGAGATAAAATCAAGGCACAGAAATCAGTGGCATTCCTATACACCAACAACAAGACAGAAGAAAGAGAAATTAAGGAGTCGATCCCATTTACAATTGCACCCAAAACCATAAGATACCTAGGAATAAATCTAACCAAAGAAGCAAAGGATCTGTACTCGGAAAACTATAAAATACTCATGAAAGAAATCGAGGAAGACACAAAGAAATGGAAAAATGTTCCATGCTCATGGATTGGAAGAACAAATATTGTGAAGATGTCAATGCTACCTAGAGCAATCTACACATTCAATGCAATCCCCATCAAAATACGATCCACCTTTTTCAAAGAAATGGAACAAATAACCCTAAAATTTGTATGGAACCAGAAAGGACCCCGAATAGCCAGAGGAATGTTGAAAAAGAAAAGCAAAGCTGGCGGCATCACAGTTCCGGACTTCCATCTCTATTACAAAGCTGTCATCATCAAGACAGTATGGTACTGGCACAAAAACGGACACATAGATCAATGGAACAGAACAGAGAGCCCAGATATGGACCCTCAACTCTATGGTCAACTCATCTTCGACAAAGCATGAAAGAATGTCCAATGGAAAAAAGACAGTCTCTTCAACAAATGGTGTTGGGAAAATTGGACAGCCACATGCAGAAGAATGAAACTGGACCATTTCTTTACACCACACACAAAAATAGACTCCAAATGGTTGAAAGACCTAAATGTGAGACAGGAGTCCATCAAAATCCTAAAGAAAAACTCAGGCAGCAACCTCTTCGACCTCAGCTGCAGCAACTTCTTCCTAGAAACGTCGCCAAAGGCAAGGGAAGCAAGGGCAAAAATGAACTATTGGGACTTCATCAAGATAAAAAGCTTTTGCATAGCAAAAGAAACAGTCAACAAAACCAAAAGACAACTGACAGAATGGGAGAAGATATTTGCAAATGACATATCAGATAAAGGGCTAGTATCCAAAATCTATAAAGAACTTCTTAAACTCAACACCCAAAGAACAAATGATCCAATCAAGAAATGGGCAGAAGACATGAACAGACATTTTTCCAAAGATGACATTTCCAAATGGCCAACAGACACACGAAAAAGTACTCAACATCGCTCGGCATCAGGGAAATCCAAATCAAAACCTCAATGAGATATCCCCTCACATCAGTCAGAATGGCTAAAATTAACAAGTCAGAAAATGACAGATGTTGGCGGGGATGTGGAGAAAGGGGAACCCTCCTACACTGTTGGTGGGAATGCAAGCTGGTGCAGCCACTCTGGAAAACAGTATGGAGGTTCTTCAAAAAGTTGAAAATAGAGCTACCATACGATCCAGCAATTGCACTACTGGGTATTTACCCCAAAGATACAAATGTAGGGATCCGAAGGGGTACGTGCACCCCGATGTTTATAGCAGCAATGTCCACAATAGCCAAACTGTGGAAAGAGCCAAGATGTCCATCGACAGGTGAATGGATAAAGAAGATGTGGTATATATATAAAATGGAATATTATGCAGCCATCAAAAGGAATGAAATCTTGCCATTTGCAACGACGTGGATGGAACTGGACGGTGTTATGCTGAGCGAAATACGTCAATCAGAGAAGGACATGTATCATTATCATATGACCTCACTGATATGAGGAATTCTTAATCTCAGGAAACAAACTGAGGGTTGCTGGAGTGGTGGGGGGTGGGAGGGATGGGGCAGCTGGGTGATAGTCATTGGGGAGGGTATGTGCTATGGTGAGAGCTGTGAATTGTGCAAGACTGTTGAATCACAGATCTGAACCTCTGAAACAAATAATACGTCATATGTTTAAAAAAAGAAGAAGAAGAAGAAGATAGCAGGAGGGGAAGAATGAAGGGGGGGAAATCGGAGGGGGAGATGAACCATGAGAGATGATGGACTCTGAAAAACAAACTGAGGGTTCTAGAGGGGAGGGGGGTGGAAGGATGGGTTAGCCTGGTGGTGGGTATTAAAGAGGGCACGTTCTGCATGAAGCACTGGGTGTTATATGCAAATAATGAATCATGGAACACTACATCAAAAACTAATGATGTAATGTATGGTGATTAACATAACATAATAATAAAAAAAATCTAAAAAAAAAACATGTAAGATTTAATTATGTGTTTTGTGTCTATAGATCCATAATTCTCAATTCACTCCATGAGAAAGGAGTTAAAACTCTGAAAAGTAATTATCAACGCAAAACTATTAGTATGAGCCTGAACCTAAGTCTGTCTGACTCTAGGGTCAAACTCTCTCCACTACTGGAAATTTTTTAAATCTATGACTAAAAAACAGAGTGGATAAGCACTGACCCAAACTTAACAATGCAGTCCATAAATACTGAATTACGGGCAGGATGGCTTTATCTTGTTTATTTATTAAGGTATGAAATATTTCAAATGGCACCACGGACTCACCACTTGATTTTTATCATTTAATATTATGCTGTATTTGTTCTTCATATTTTACAATAAATTTAAATTTTAGCTGTACCTTTCTATAACTTTTTCCCACTCAGTATTACATTTCTGATACTTACTCATGTTGATGGATATACCTCTATTTTATTTAACTGCTGCACAGTGATCCATTTGTATCACAATTTATGTATTCATTCCTCCATTCATGCACATTGAGTTTTCTTGTCTTTTATCCCATTCATATTCCTTTCGCAAATATGTAAGGTTTTCCCTTGCGTGTATATACAGAAATGGAACTGTTGGGTTATAAGGTATAAACACCCTCAATTGTCTCGATGGTCTATTTTTCTTCTATCTGTACTAGTGAGAAAACACTAACTGCAAAAATGAACCACCTCAGAATTACAGTGACTTAACACATAATACGCTTCTCCTTCTCCTGCTTATTGTCTTTTTCTCAAAAAAGAATATAACTATTCCTCAGCATCTTTTTTTTAAAGATTTTATTTATTTATCTGACAAAGAGAGAGCAAGAGAGAGCACAAGCAGGGGGAGCTGCAGAGGGAGAGGGAGAAGCAGGCTCGCCACTGAGCAGGGAGCCAGATGTGGGGCTCAATCCCAGAATCACGACCTGAGCCACCCACGCGCCCCTGCCCCTCAGCATCTTCTATCAAGTGGCCAGCAGGGACTGACTGGCATTTTGACTCCCAAGGAGTACAAGTGTCCAAAGGAGAATACGTGGCAGGCCATCCCAAGTCAATCATCCAGCACTGATCCAGTCAGCGAGGGCGGGATGAGTAGGTTTGCAGTTCACCATGGGCTATCGTGAACCCCCTTTTTATGGGGGCTTGGGGAGCGGGCAGTTCTCAGAGCATGGCAGCTGCAGCTCCCAAGAAGTCAACCCTCAAAGAGCATACATAGAAATCCTCTCTGTCCCCATCTCTGCCGAACATTACCAACTTTCTCTTATGTGTGTTTTCTAGAGCTACAAATATAGAAATCCTTCATTTAGAGATTCTGCTTCTTGGTTATTATATCGTAAGTACTTTTCAGACTTTCTTGGGATCATGAATTGTGACAAAGATCAATGAGTTTCAGATCTCGAGAAGAGAGAAAAAAATAAAAGTTCAAGTGGAATAAGAGTAATACATCTGACCTAAAAACCTCTTTCCCAAGCCTAAGCAATTTTAGACAGATGGCCTTTCCAGGGTGATATATAACTTGAAAGACTTTATCTTGGAATGGAGAAAAATAGGAAGTTGTTGACATGTGGCCTTTTCTCAGCCTGGTGCCCTAACGCTCTGGTTTCAACAGGGCCGTGTAACCATTATGGTACTTGTCACTTGCACTGCCAACCCGTCACAAACAGAAACCTCATTTGCTGAGTATATTTCAAAATCCAACATTCCCACCGAATTTTCATATACATATAGAGTTGAAAATAAATAGCATAATTCACAACCTCAGCATCTAGCCATCTACCAGGTATGTGACCGTAGGCAAGTTAATGTTTAGTGTCTCTCTCTGTAAAATGAGAGAAATTATAACAGTATTTCTAGAGTCCCACAAAGATTACACACAATATGAATACAGAAGCTCACTGAGACACCTTCAATCCAATAATGACTGTGATCATAACTAATGAGACAGAGGAGGAGGCAGAGGAAGAGGAAAAGAGAGTCAAAACAATGGGTAACGCAGGCCGAGTGCTCCTTTCATGTCAGGTGTTAACTATAATCTCTTTATGTCTCATGAGCTCAACCAACCACCATACAAGGAAAGTGCAGTATTGCCTTCATTTAGCAAATCAAGACATTGAGGCACAGAGAGTTGATAGAGGCAGATGAAAGATCGAAAGCCTGCTCTAATAAGCCAGTTCCTCATTGTCCGGGGCTGCAGGACACAGCATACAAACCTTCTTTGTACGCGTCACCCTCTCCCACGAGCCGGGTAAAAGACTTCTGATATAGATACTACCAACCTCCCTTTCAAAGCTGAGTAAAAGGAGGTTTTTAATGGTTTAAGAACCTTCCCACAGGGGTAATGAAGTCGACTCGGAATCAGGCAGATGTCTATCTTTCTACCTATCTATTGGGGGGGAAAAAGAGTGGAGCAAAGAGAAAGAATGTCTTCCTCATTATAATATTGTGTGTAGCAGGTAGCATGGAGAGGGACAACAGCCCAGACTGCCCAGATGAGAGAATTCTGGGAATAAAATCCTAGTTCCATTACTTTAAAAAAAATAATAAAAATAATAAAAATTTAAAAAATAAGAAGTTGCACATGGGCAAGTTATCTCATTTTGCTGAGTGGACTCAGAGAGGTGCTCAGTAAGTGGTAATTACATTCCCCTTTGCAAATAACCCCACAGTTCACTACCTTTTGCTTTTCAGGATCATTAATAACATGGACTCTGTCAAACAAACAAACAAAGCAGAAACAGACCCATAAATACTGAGCACAAACTGGTGGTTGCCCGAGGGGAGGGGAGGCGGGGTGGGTAAATTGGGTGAAGGGAGAAGGAGGTATAGGCTCCTGGTTATGGGATGAATAAGTCACCGGGATGAAAAGTACAGGGTAGAGAATGTTGTCAATGGTGTTGTAACAGTGTTGCACCAGGACACATGGTGGCTACTTGCGGTGAGCACAGCACAACACACAGAGTTGTGGAATCACTAGGTTGTACACCTGAAACTAATGGAACACTGTGTGTCAACTATACTTCAATTAAAAAAAAAATAAGACGGACTCTGTAATTTTTAAGTTCTAAGCCATTCAGGGTCTTATCTTGCTAGTTCATTCTAAAGTGTTTTCGTTCATTCTATCCAGCAGCTTAATTTTTTCTACAAAAACAAACAAGTAAAAAAACATGTTTCCAGATTGGCAGATTTATATTTTTTCTGGGTTTTGTTTGTTTGTTTTTGAGGCTGACAACCTCACTCACGTATCTAACAGGTAGTCTGACTACTCGCAGAGGCTGTAGTCGTAATGTTCCCAAGAGCAGCAACATAGGGAAGGCCACAAGGCTCAAACACTTTACAAGGCTCTTCATACCTCACACTGGCCAAAGCAAATCGTGCCTTTTGTATCGGATGAAAAATTTGATGAGAAGATCTCTGTTCCCTTTCTTGGTTCATTCTTTTAAAAAAAATTACCAATTTGACAAGCATCCTTTTCAATTCATATAATTATTTCCAATTGTCCAAGAAATAACCCTAATAAATGGACAGAGAAGTCATCGGTGGACACTGGAGTAGAAAGGAAACTAATAGATGTTCTCATCAAACCTGTCACCCAAAGCAAAAGTCATCTTGACAGATCCCTCACGTAATCAAGCAAAGGCTTGAATATCTAGAGAAGGTAACTCAGTACCTCACAAAAGAGCTCTGAACTGTTCATTCATACAGCACTCAAACAACAAACATTTATTGAATACTTACTGCATGCACATCAGGACTATCAAAGGCATTATGGATAAGACAATAAATAAGATAAAGTTCCTACCCTTACAGAGATTATATTCCTGGGTAAGAGAGACAATAAAAAACGAAGCCAATATGCATATAATAAAAACAAAGAAAAACAAAGCATGATAACAGAAGAGAGTACAGTAAGGGAGCTTTAATAGAGAGTCAAGGAAAGTCTCCCGGAGGAGGTAACATTGAGCAAAAATATCACCTAAAGTGAAGGAGTGAGTCATGTACAAATTTGGAGGGAAAAACATTTAGACGGATTGGAAGGAAAAGAGAGAGAACATAAAATGTGAAGAAACCAAAAAGTGAACAAACTTGCATTGCTCCAGTAACAGAAAGAAAACCAATATGGCTAGAACAGAGAGGGAGAAATTTCTTCGGTAATATTTTTTAGTTGAATCCTTCTCATAACTTCTACCTAATAAATTTATTATCTGTTGATTATCACTCAGTTCAGTAAGTAATTAAGCAAACAAACAGATGCATGGATACATTATCCCAAGGCAGGTAAGCTGAAAGGATTTTCACCCCAGAAGGTGAAACTCCACAGACCAGAAGGACACTTGAGCCCCACATTCGCACAAGCCCTAGATACTGAGACTAGGGAGATTTTCTCAAGCCTTGTAACAATGAGCCTTCATCCACTATGCCTAATGCCCACCCTCCACAAAGAACCCATCAAGAATAACTCCACCTTGCCTCTCATATCAGTTTTCATATGTAAAAGTTCTAAGTCAAAGCAATGCTTCTGACTTCCAACCCTAGCAACTACCCCTAGGCCCAGCTCTTGATTTCTTGTTCCCCTCCATATATTTCTGCTTTGCCCTCTGGAAATGCAAGTCCATAATCGGCAAACTCCTCTATAATGTACACTCCTTCTCAGGTCATTCACTCCAACTTCTTTCCTGAATGGAAATCTGGCTCTCCTCTAGACAACACTTCTTTTTACAGTTCTTACTGAAGCCACTGCTTTTAACACAGTCATGAAGCAGGACACTACCCTCTATCTCCCTTGGGATTTCCTGCCACTTTTCTGAAAACCCCTTTTAAGGCTCAAGATATCTGGTTGAGCACTATTCTCTACCAGCTTTGGCCTTCTACTGCACCCCTAGTTATTCCATCTTATTCACTAAAGAACTTGGCATCTGACTCAGAGCATACCCCTGAAACTCTATTCCTACCTTGTCGTTTCTGATGTCGGTGACAATACAGATGAGTTATCCAGTAACCTGGCTTCTCGACAACCTGGACCTTCATCTCGAGGTACCTTCTACTTTCCCGACCTCTGCTACTAACTCCCAGGTTCTCCCCACCTGACACTGTTCTACTTCTGAAGTTACTGATTCAACCACTCAGGTCTCAACTTCTGCCCCAGCTTCCTCATCACCTCCTCAAATTACTCTTAGTTTCCAACATTGAAACTCACTGTAAATTGACCTCACTGCTCTAAACCAGGAGCAGTTCACTTCCTGCCCTAAGCAGTTCATATGACCTATCAAATTTCAATAACTTTTGGATAAAAATATTCCAAATTCTTCTGTCCCTCTCTCTTCATCTGTCCCTTTTTCATATTTAACTACAAAAACCCTATTCTTGAACTTTTTTCTGTCTATATGCAGGCAGCCAAGCACTGCTGGAAAGAAAGATATAATAGGATATTTCAATCAAGGTCCTAGCAAGAAATATAGAGCAAACTCAAATTGGGGAATTCAGGAAAGTTTTAACAAGGGTACTATTTACAAAGCCATAAGCAGTGTACTGGGCAACTCGCAAAGGATCTTGCCGTACGGGGCTAGCAACAGCCAAGGTGAATTGATCACTCCAAGACCTAAGAGGGGATAAAGGAGGAGCAGCTTACCAAACCCAGAGACAAGGCTACCTGGCAGGATCTATGACTTTTGGTTGAGAGATGCATCTAGACTCTGGCAGCTCCTACGAAAGAGGAGTCAACAGAATAAACACCACAACCTTCCTCTTCTCCTTTCCTCTAATCTCCTGCTATTGCTTTCCATGGACAAAACTCCCTGAAGACAGAAGAGGTGGTGGATATAGCCATATAGGCATCCTCTGGAGGGTTAGGGGTGCATTTTGAGGGGCAAGTGGAAATTGTCAAGCACAGTGAATATATGGGAATAATCCACAACTATAAATTCATGATCATCACCCCAACTGGACTTTGAAAATATTTACACGTTTCTCTTGCTAACACTTTCTCCAACTTTTCACAATTATTTCAAAACTTCCATTCTCTTTAGAACTCCACACTTCACCCCATGTCCCATTTCACTATTAGCAGATGACCTGGTGTCTAGTTTCTCAGAGAAAACAAAAGCCATCAGAACACTCTCAATTTCCTTGCTACAAATCTACAGAACCCATCCTCTCCAGCTCTCGTCCTGCTATCACAGATGAGCAGTTGCTCTTATGCAAGTCTACTCCCTCTTCTACTGTGGATCCTATCCCCTCCCTCCTTCTCAGAAGACCTTATATTGTCCACATTTGTTTTCTCCCTACATAAAATCTCATTCTGCCAGAGCCTTTCCCATCAGCATTTGAACATACTTGATATAGC
Organism: Halichoerus grypus; assembly: GCF_964656455.1. Lineage (NCBI taxonomy): Eukaryota > Metazoa > Chordata > Mammalia > Carnivora > Phocidae > Halichoerus > Halichoerus grypus. Next base: position 12,038,905 of record NC_135716.1, on the reverse strand, counting down.
CCGTATTTAAGAAACTTATTCCAGCTCCACATGCCCTAGTTCTAGTAAGGACGCATTATCACTCTTCCCTTTCGTAGCCAAGTTTTCCCCCCCAAAACTGTGTATATTTTGTATGTTTACCAATAATAGATAACAAGTCATTCCCTTGAAATAGACTAGTCCAGGGAGGAGCAGAGGGTGAGCTAGATAGATAACCCATTCCCTTCGTTTTACGGATGAAGACCAGAGATGAGCAGTGACTTGCTCAAGGTCATACAGCAAGTTTTAGGATTGAAATTAAATCTGATGATCTAGGCTCACTGGCCAGTGCTTTCCCTGCAACAAGCAGCCTCCTTCATCTGACTCACCCCAATAGTAGTAAAAGTGTTCACATTTAGAATGTATTCCTCGCTATCATAAATTACATTTAATAGCTTGTATAAAATGGAAAAAGTAGTCAGGAAAATGACCCAGGTACCATAAATCTGGCCACATCTCAACTGCCGAGGGCAGAGGAGGCAGGAGGGACTAGGAGGGACCAGAGAGCATAGACACCATTAAAGTTCAATTTTTAAAGGGCAGTGCTTGACTTCAAAAATCTTTAGGTTCCTCTCTTACTGCCTTGAGATCTGCCATCATTTAAAACATTTGTGTCTAAGAATCTTCAATCTTATTAAAATATTTGGCTATATTAAAGTCACATGACATTAGCTCATGATAAATATTTCTACTCCCCAACCCTGATTTATGAGAACCAGCTAGTAAATAGTCTCTGATTCAAACAGTGATTAACCATTATTCACAAAGCAAAATGAGCCTGCCCTGGCACGTCATAAATTTAATGTAATCTCATCTTGCTTCACATTTTATCCATAGTTTTATTCTACTTTCCATCTTCTCCCATCTTGCCACAGACTCCAAGAGATGTGCATAAAGGAACATCCGAAGAGACATCTCCTGCCAAACCATATCCTGGGGAGATGGCGAGGAGGACTCAGGGAATCATAGTAACTGACTGTTACTATCAGAACACAATTGGAAGTGGTCTTCAGGGGAAGGTATGAGATTTGCCATGAGTCCCCTATCTTGAATCAATTCAAGACTAGACGTTAATAGGCAAACCCCAGCCTTCCTGGAAAAGAAGGAATTTGACTGTTGAGGACATAATATGGGCAGTATGTGTTTGGTAGATCAATGGTAATTTGTCAGGCTTTCCAACCATAGTGATGGTTAATCCAGGAAGTGAATCATTCCTCAGGGTGACTGCTCTTAAGAGAGCCATATAGTCAATTCCTCCCTCCACCATGGATTTCCAGTCACTAAAGTCATCGAGTTGCCCTGAAGACCCCTCAAAATAATGTGCTGTTACTGTAAAGGGCCTCCTGTGGCTCACTACAGACCACATCTGGTCCATGCCTTCAGATTCCCTTTCCACCATGCCCTGCTCACCTTACATTCAAAGTTCCTACCACGCCAGTTTCTCTCAGCATTGCTCTGTCTGCCAGGGTCCCAATCATCTCTCAAAATTCATCTCAACTTTTTTTTTTTTTTTTTTTTTAAGATTTTATTTATTTATTTGACAGAGAGACACAGTGAGAGAGGGAACACAAGCAGGGGGAGTGGGAGAGGGAGAAGCAGGCTTCCCGCGGAGCAGGGAGCCCGATGCGGGGCTCGATCCCAGGACTCCGGGATCATGACCTGAGCCGAAGGCAGACGCTTAACGACTGAGCCACCCAGGCGCCCCCATCTCAACTGTCTTCTTATGGGAAAATGTCCCTAAGTATATCCCTCCCCATGTCCTTTATAGCAACTCTTCTCAAACTTGAATGTGCAAATAAATTACCTGGGGATTTTGTTAATATGCACATTCTCATCCAGTGGGGCTGTGGTACAGGGTCTGCATTTCCAGCAAAGTCCTAGATGATGCTGATGCTGATGCTCTATGGACACCCTGGGCACTAAGACTCTGTAGCATAAGAGCACCTCTCCCGAGCTCTGACAACACCCCGGGCACTAACCTCTTTCCTACAACTCTTTTGCAACCGTTCAATTGCAGTTGTATCTCTACCAGTCGACAGGGGCTCTTGAGGTCAGAAACTATGAATCTTTCAGGTGTAAGTGGCAAGAATCCAACTAAATGGAGAACAAGGGAAAAGGTAAGGGATGTTTTGGCTCAATCATCTGAAACAAAAAATCTAGAAACATCCAGGTTCAGACACAGCTGGATCCACATGTTCAAATGATATTGTCAGTACTCAGTTCTCTCCCTCTCTTGACTCTGCTTTATTTTGTTTGGCTTCTTTATTAAGAAGTGAAAGTGCTGAGCTTAGCAACTTCAAGAAGAAGAAATATACTCCTTTCCAGGTAATCAGAGACTAATGAAACAGAGAGGTTAGATAAGCAATATCTAATCAAAGATATGAAGTCCACTAACAGAGACATGTTCGGGGTACAACAAGACCTGAGGTGATAAGGGACCTACTCAACCTGGAGAATCCAAGGAGGGTAGATGGGACAGCCCTGGGACAGGCCTTCCAGAAGAGATGATGTCAAATCTAGGTCTTATAGGTCCATTATTAGGGAAGAGCATCCAGGGAGAAGTCACCCTAAATGCTCCCCTTAGCAACTTCAGTAATAATGTACATCAAAATCAGGAAAGCCAGTCTGATACCCAGATAGCTGAGATTGGCAATGCCATGTATTAGGGTGTTTGGAAATATCTAAATGGTCTGAGCAAGATCATGAAATCAAAATGCTGGTAAGTTAAACGCCATGTAATCTTTATTTTACAGTAGAGAAAATAATTTGAAACTCAGAAATTTGAAATGACCAAATGTTTACTGACTCTTTTGAAGACATTAATAATTCCACTGCTTATTCCCAAATACCCAGGTGCATGAAGTAATACTAATACAACCATAATTTCAGAGATCAATAAAATAAGTGTTCCAAGGGAGACAAATTTCCGTCTAATCAAGCTTTTTGCAAGCAAAGAAGGTTTCTAAGAAATATATCCATGCACATGCTGAAAAGACTGTAAAAATGATAGTAGAAAAAAGTGTCATAAATTCACCTAGCAAATATTTCATGCACACAGCGTATGGGGCAGACACAGAGACAGGGAACCTAAGAAAGGTTACAAAAACAAGTAGTTGCCTCTGCCTTACGATGGGAACCATTATTGAGAAATTATCTTCAGGGATATTAAAAATTCCCAATGCTAGACGGGCACCTGGGTGGCTCAGTCAGTGAAAAGTCTGACTCTTGATTTTGGCCCAGGTCATGATCTCAGGGTCATGAGATCAAGCCCCATGTTGGGCTCCATGCTGGGTGTGGAGCCTGCTTGAGATTCTCTCCCTCTCCCTCTGTCCTTCCCCCCACTCACGCACTCTCTCTAAATAAATTTTTAAAACTTAAATCTTTAAAAAAAAATTCCCAATGCTAGGGCTTCAAGAAAAAGAATAATAGGATTGAGGTAAAGATCCATTATCAGTACATTAAACTTGTTTAATTCAAACATACCAGAGAACATTCAAACACACATGCATACATGTATGGGTACACCCTATGAAGCCGCCAGGCTCATTGGTTATGCTTATTAACCCTGAATCCAGATTTTCTGGATGCAAATCCCAGCCCCACTGAGTGCTAATTGTATGCCATGTGGCAAATCATTTAACCTCTTTTGCCTTAATTCTCACATCTAAAAAATGGAAACAATTAAGTACATGTGTTTGATAATTGCTGTGAAGATTAAAAGAGATCATGCATGTAATGTGCTTGGAGCAGGCCCTAGAATGCAGTTCTTCTAAGAGTTTGCTCTCATAATGATAGATGGCTCTTCCCTCCACTCCCTTGAGTAAGGATGAGGTGGGCTCTGGGAATCTGTATATATAAGCCTTTCTCAGCTCCAGCTCTTCTCACTGTGTGAGGATGTCAAACCTCTCAGAGTATGTTCCTTTGGGGTCCAAGAATACATCATGCCCTTAAATGCAAACCATAGGCACCCAAGACTTTTTGAGTATACACGATACCCCAATGAGGGCTCACTTTAGAATCTTACTACCTGCAAGGTGTAATTCTAATGTCTAGAGTTATACGCCAAGATGGAGTGTGATTACTGGAAGGGCCAAGGACCAGGAGTCAGAGACTTCTGTTCTTGTTCCAACTTAGCCATGGCCATTTTCTGTGATCTGGATACATCACTCAACTCGGTCTCATTTTCTTATCCAATAAAATGAGGATAATATCGACCCCTATTTTTCTCTCCTGAGGCTGTTGCCAAGATCAAACTAATGTAAATGTGCTTTGAAAATAAAAGAAGGAAATTAGAGAAGAATAAAGGAAAAAAGGAAGAGAAGAGGAAGGGAAGGAGGGAATGAACGCAAGTGTGGTCCAGGGCAGGGTTACAAATGCTGATGGGTTGATGGTACCTTGAATTCTCACTGCCTGTAAATAAAGTCCAAACATGACTATTGTGATATAAAGAAAAGAGCAATGATGGGGAACATTGAAGAAACACTGGTAAGGGAAATTACAAATCCTCTTCTCTGGGGTTTCCTGCACTTAGAAGGGGGATCCACTGTGGGATACTCCTGGCCTCTCTCCACCCTCTCTTTCACTTTCCCCTCTTCTCACCATCCCCCACCCCAAAAGAATGGTAAGTTTGGAAGGAGAAAGAGGGCCTACATAGCTGACCCTCCTCCATTCTTCCTCATGGAAGTCTTGCTTTTCTCTGCTTCGAAAGCATGTGGGGAGACACCTCTCTCCTGGTCCACAGTTCAAGGACCAGGTGAGTAAGTAGGCCTCAGTGTAAGGAAGCCCATTAGGCCTCACAGAAAGGCCACAGTTCCAGCCTTCTCACGTTTCTCTTTTAGGGTAAAATGCCTCGGCTAATGTGCATTCTGCTGTGCTCCCCCTGGGGCCAGAAACACCAGCCTGCAGAGGCTGCCTGCTTGGGAATGGGTAAGCCAGTCTCTGCTTTCTCTCTCGCCTGTTCAATAATTAATGGTTCGTATTAGTCAACACTAATGATTATATTATTATTCCTTGTCTCTGACATTAAATAAGAATTGGTCTTATATATCTTCTGTAACATTAATAAGAGCAAAAACAAAAATTCATTTTAGAATATCATTTTACAGTTATAAAACATTTCCCATTTATTAACTTATTCAGATCTCAAGTTGCCCTATTTGGTGGTCAGGGAAGTTATTATGATCCATATTTTAGATGAGGAAATTGAAGTTCAGAGAGATGATCTCTAAGAGCTATTCAGCTGAAAAAATATAAAGCAGGGCTAGAAGCCAGACCTTCAGACTCTTTTTTAATGTTCTTTCTCAAATGACAAGTCATTCCATTATCCCCTCCTGGCCTGAACGAACTGCACCGCACCGTACGGAGTACAGGAATACCCACTAAAGCACCCTTAGACTATACAGTCCTAATTCACTGGCCTTTATAGGGATCACAGGGCATTTTCACATATATAAATATAAAGGGTATTTATAAACTGAAAAGTGCTGGACAAATGCAAGACATTATTGTCCCACTGTTCCTACTTCAGATGTCCCACGTTCCTAAGTCACTTCACAAGTCTTTACAATGCTGGTGGAGTTTGGGTTAACTGATCCATTGTTTGTCTGTGGATTTCACATTTGTCAAGTATGAGGGAAACCAGACTTCATGAAGCAATTAAGCAGTCCAAGCCAGGTCAGAGAAGATGTTTTGCTAGAAGCGATGGGAGCCAGACACATCCAGCTCTGTGTAAATTATACATGTATCTGCTTCAGAGATTGTATCACCACTCTTTGTCTGTTCTGCTTGTCCCTAACCCCAAGGATTTCACTTAGCCTTGGGCCGATAGCCCTCACTTGTATCTTCCACAGTGCTGGCCAATATGGCAATTCCTCCTGCCTGTTAAGGAGTCTGGTCAACTTGACCTGGGCCAAGCAATTTATTGAATTTTATTTAAAGGTAGATCATTTGTTTTCCTCAATATGCAAGTCTAATTCATGGAAAACCTTCAACAAGAAGATTATACTCGACTCATTTTGGAAAACTAAGACAACAGGCATTGACCTTTAAGTTAGACCAAAAATAAGGTGATATGGCAGAAAGGGCATGGTGTTTTGAAACAGGGAGACCAAGGTTCCATTCTCTGTTCTGCATTATAAACTTTGAGTTCAAAGTATGCTGTATATGAGCTACTTTTTATGGAATGCTTACTATGTTCTAGGACCTATTATTACTCTTTTACCTAATTTCACAATGTCTCCATTTAACTATGCACAGTTGTTCAGTAAGTATTTACTTACTGAACAACTACTATGTGGTAAGCACTGGGCCAATAGCACTGAGCCTGGAATTTATATTCCATTTAGGAAGACACACACTGAACAAGAAATTTTAAGTGTGAGGAGTATCAGGAGGGAGAAGTTCAGAGTTTTGTGTGACCATATAAAAGAGGTACCCGAGCCATCTCCACAGTCAGGAAAGACTCAAGAATGAGTAGAAAGTTAGCCAGGCTAAAAGAAAAAAGGGGTGGGGGAGGGACAGAGCATTCCAGGTGAAGAGAAAAGAAAGTGTGAAGGTTATGTGATAGGAAAGAGTATGTGACTCACCTGAGGTACTGAAACAAAGCCTAGTATGGCTGAAGCATAGAAAAGATGAAACATAGCAGGAGATGGGGCGGGAGAGGGAGATACAAAGCTTTGTTGAGCATATGAAAATTTATTTCATCTTCAGAGCCATAGAAGTCACAAAAAGGTAAGTGGGGGATTATAGGATTAGATTTGGGGTTGAAAAACTCCCTCTGGCTGCAAATAGAGAATGATTTTGAAGTAGGATAGGCAGAAGAAGATGCAGGGAGACCAGAAGTGAGCAGATGGACCATGGACTGAAATGACAGAGATAGTAGACAGATTTGAAAAGTATTCAGTACATAAGGAACAGAACTTGATTGATGGCACAAAGAATGAGGAAGCTCTAGAAAAGAAACAAAAGTAATACCCAAGGATCAGGCTTGATCAATTGGGTGACTGGTGGTTCCATTTACTGAGGTAAGATATACTAGACAAGCAACAGGGTGATTATGGAGGGAGCAGGGCGGACAATGGACATGAGGAAAGACAGCCGAAGCTAAGTTGAGAGTACATTACCCAGGGTCAGGTAGCTGGGGAGTGCTGAGATTTAATCAGATAGTGGAACTTCAAAGCCCTAGAGTTTTGCCATGATGCACTGTTTCTGCTAAGCTCTCTGAACTTCAGTATCCTCATCTAGAACACGGATATAATACCAGTCTTATGGGTGGTTATTAATGTTATTTATTTAAGTTATACTGTTTTTCTAGGATGGGCTTTCTAACTACCTGGGGCTGCTTTACTAGCTTCCCAACTTAATGACTCCCACCCACCAACACAGAGAAACATGTCCAAGAATATAAAAAAAATTGCAATTTGTGTGGAAAAGGAGGGCAGCAGCGTTTATCATGTACTTTCTGCCCATCCAGCCAGTACTCCCTTAAAAATTTTAAAATTTTCTGTGTATATTTTCTCTAACTTTCCTCTGCAGTGAGACATGGGGAGGAAACATTAGTTTGCTTTGCATTTGTAAATATGTGTCATAACTGGAGAAAAAGCCAAGCCACCAATAGCCCAGGAGACCAACTTCCATAATGATATGGGTTGTTTGCAGACACTTATGGATAAAAATGTTTGAGTAAAACTGATCTTGGATACTGTACTCCATGAATAGTTTATGCCATGTGGCAAAGAATTAAAAAAAAGAAGTCTCACATTGATTTCACCAACTGAGATCATTTGAGATGACACAGCCTAGAATCACTCATCAAAATGTTAGATAATTTGTCAGTAGGAAGTTTCCTCTATTACCTGCCCACTCCTGGCCTATCCTAGCCAAATATTCCCATCAGGTTCCTATAATCTTAGCCAAGGGATTCGCTCCTGTCCCATCCTCCTGGGAAGGGCACAAGAAGGGCATGCTTCTTCAGAATAACATCCTAGAGATGCTGACACTGGAGCCGGCTCATTTTTAGATGGCTGCTTAGAGTTTTGTTCTCAGCACATGTTCTGTCTTTGTGGTCCCTAGACCCGGACATGGTGGCCCTTTACCCTCACTTCCTTCTCTTCTGTTCCTTGGCTGTAGTGCTTGAGTGCACCTGTCTCCACACTCCGACCAGCTCCCTGTGCATCCAGGTGTCTGTTCCCTTCCTCTGCTTGTGTCTACTTATCTGGTTCCACAGCCTTGCCCCAGCCTTCAGGTGCTCCCATGAGCCCTCAGGTGCTCCCCTTGACACTTATTCTATGATGCTGAAAAGTCCCCTTTACAAGTCTGTCATCCTTACTGGGCTACTCAAGAGGAGTCCTGCTCCCCTCTGTATCTCCAAGGCCTACTACGAAGTTGGCAAGTAGGAAACACGTAATATGACTTTGTAAACTAAACCCCTCACTTCTATAGAGCTCCAGAATCTCTTCAAACAGCAAAGCTGGTCTTGTGTCATATCACAATACATCGTACAGTATCATATTATACTGTATTTTACAGAAGGCAGAGAAGTGAGGGTATGTCAATGAACACTAGGAATTGAGTTACTTGTCCTTCACATATTGTTCAGATTTTTAGATACTCATCTATCCTATTTTGGTATAAAGGAATCACTAAAAAGCTGTTAGAGGTAGCAAAGTCTCTTAAAGCAAAAGAGTAGACTGTTTTCAGAGCCTAATTCTCAGCTCCTCACTCCCACCCCAGGACAACCACTTCCAGGATTAGAGCAAACAGAACAAAAAGTGATTCTGTTTTCAAACACATCAATCCATCTTGAACTTATCAAGTTCCAGAGCCAGAGCTTATGGATCTCACTTCAGGGTGAGAGGGGAGGAGTCACATGCCACTTGGAATATGGTAGGTTCTTGCTGATTATGTATTCAGTGGATGAATCATTAGATAATCCTAAAGTTTCTCTCAACACTAATGTCACTGTAAGCAGGAAGATTCCATCAGACCCTGGACTGATGCCCACTTTGGACAAGCCCTGGGCTTTGTGTCTGGGTGTTCCAAACCCTACACCTTTCTACGCAATTTGACAGTAGCTAAGACTTGACTTCCCCAGCTTAGCTCGGATTCTTGACCATTTCTCTCTCTATTTCTATTTCTCTAACTTCCTCAAACATTAGCCTATTAAAAGCCATTGACTTTTCCCCCTTTCACTCTAGACACCTGGTTAGTTTAATGCTTTTTTACTTTTTTAAATCATGGTAAGATCCTTAACATGAGATCTACCCACTTAACAAAATTTTAAGTGTACAATGCAGTATTGCTAACTCTAGACATGATGCAGGTCTCTAGAACGTGGTCTTACAGAACTTAAAGTTTATACCCATTGAACAATGTCAAAGAAAGTTATGTAATATAATGGGGACTGTGTTAGGCTGGAGGATATGAGTCCCTTTTCCATCATGTGTGTCCTAGGACAGGCTTGCTAATTCCCTTGACCCTGGTTTCTTCAAGGACAATAGGAGTGTAAAGATCATTTTCCTGTCTGCCTCACTTGGTAATGATGAAAGTCATATGAGACCACATTGGGCTTCACAAATATTATTACTACATATTTAAACACTCTGAGGTGTTCCAATGGTAATGTGTTAGAAATATTTACATTTTGGGAGGAATAATAGGATAGATCAAAAATCAAAAACTGGTGACTCCTGGGAACCACCCAGCCACTAGAAGTGTTTTATTTGGCCTGCATGGTGTTTTGTTTTGTTTTTTTTTAAGATTTTATTTATTTGACAGAGAGAGACACAGCAAGAGAGGGAACACAAGCAGGGGGAATGGGAGAGGGAGAAGCAGGCTTTCCACTGAGCAGAGAGCTCAATGCAGGGCTTGATCCCAGGACCCTGGGATCATGACCTGAGCGGAATGCTTAATGACTGAGCCACCCAGGCGCCCCTGGCCTGCATGGTGTTTTTATGTACTGGGGCCAGCACTAAAAAGTAAGATTTGATATATAAAAAAAAAAAACAGAATCCTAATGTCTCTTTAAAACTGGAACTCTAGCAATACAGGGCCTGTTTCCCGGGGCGTGGGGGGGTGGGGGGGTGGGGGGGGGACATTTGGCTGGAGCTGAGTAACACCTGCCCTTTTGGATAAATCATGACCTTTACAATTCACTGCAGTTCCCACCTGTCACACAGGTATATGTACATGAACACACACCTGTTTCACTCATTTCAGTTAATGGTCTGGATCCAGTAGTCATTTTTCTTGTGGCCCACTGGTGTAGCTGAAATAGAGCCAGAAAATCCTGGATTCAAATTCTGACTTTTCCATTTAGTACCTTTGTAACTATAGACAAGAGATTAACCCATCTGAAATTCTCTATCCTCTCACTTTTCATATGGACATAAAACTATTTAATATGTAAGGTTTTATGAGATTTAGATATGGTGTTTATACAGTGGTAGGCACATATTCATTAAAAGACGTCATGTTATTTGAAATGAAAGTCATACTGGAAGAAAACTGTAGCAAAAGGAAGGTATCTCTAATGGTAGAAATTAAGGCATTGGGGAAAAGACGTTTTCATATAGAGCAATTTCTACACATAGGATTTGAACTTTATGAGACCACATAGCTGCTCCTAGAACTTCAATGATTAATATAAATAAATAATGGTCTGTCAGAATAGCCAGGCTGTCTTGAACAACCCTCAATTTTCAATCAGGGAATATTGTGTGTGTGTTCATTGCTCCCTTCCAGCTCTTCCATTTTTTCATATGTTGTGCTCTTCTCAATCTTGCCAAGCCTTCATGCATCTCAATCTTCAAGATCCAGCTTGCATGTCCATTTTCTGAGAAGTTCGTCCCTGCCACCTTCAGGTTAGATTAGCTGCCCCCTCCTCTGTACCTCCACAGCATCTGAAATTTCTTTCTATCATTAACAATAATTACACAGAGCAGTAAATGTTCTTACTTGTATACCTCACTCAATATTGTAAGGCCCTCAGGGGCAAGAATGCTATCTGTGATGATTAATTTTATGTGTCAAATTAGCTGGGCCACAGTACCCATACATGATCAGACATTATTCTAGAAGTTTCTATGAAGGTATGTTTTTGAAGATATACAAATGTTTAAATGAGTACATTTTGAGGAAAGCAGATTACCCTCCATAATGTGGGTGGGCTTTGTACAATCACAGTTGGAGGTCTTAACAGAAAGAGACAGACCCCCTAAGCAAGAAAGAAGCCGCCCTTAGACTTGGACTACAAACCCCTCCCTGGATCTCTGGCCTGCCAGCCCACTCTGCTGAGCTGGGACTTGCCAGCTGCCACAATCTCAAGAGCCATTGCTTAAAACAAATCTCTCTATATGTACAGGGATGTGTCCTGTTGGTTCTGTTTCTCTGGAGAACCCTGACTGACAGGTGTCTTGTGAACCATTGTCTCTCCTCCATCTGTGGCAAACAGCAGGCACTCAGGAATTGTGGAAGGAGTAAGCACATGCATTGAAATATGAACAAATGTTGCAGGAAAAGATTTTTCACTGCATGAAAGGTTAGGTGAATTCACCTCTAAGTTCTCTTCCAACTTTAAAAAACAATGATTCCTTTAAGTCTGGATGTATCTTCCATGCCAATGGACATCAAAAGAAAGCTGGGGTAGCAATTCTTATATCAGACAAATTAGATTTTAAGCTAAAGACTGTAGTTAGAGACACAGAAGGACACTACACCATTCTTAAAGGGTCTATCCAACAAGAAGATCTAACAATTGTAAATATCTACACCCCCTTAACATGGGAGCAGCCAACTACATAAGCCAACTGCTAAATAAAGAGTCATATTGATAATAATACACTAATTGTAGGAGACCTCAATACTCCACTCTCAGCAATGGACAGATCATCTAAGCAGAAAATCAACAAGGAAACAAGAGCTTTGAATGACACACTGGACCAGATGGACCTCATATATATATACAGAACATTCCACCCTAAAACAACAGAACATTCATTCTTCTCGAGCGCATATGGAACTTTCTCCAGAATAGACCACACACTGGGTCACAAATCAAGTCTCAACCGATACCAAAAGATTTGGATTATTCCCTGCATATTCTCAAACCATAATGCTTTAAAACGGCAACTCAATCACAAGAAAAAATTTGGCAGAAATTCAAACACTTGGAAGCTAAAGACCACTCTGCTCAAGAATGTTTGGGTCAACCAGGAAATCAAAGAAGAACTTAAACAATTCATGGAAACCAATGAGAACGAAAACACCTTGGTCCAAAACCTATGGGATACTGCAAAGGCAGTCCTAAGGGGGAAATATATAGCCATCCAAGCCTCACTCAAAAATATAGTAAAATTCTGAATTCATCAACTAACTTTACACCTTAAAGAACTGGAGAAAAAGCAACAAACGATGCCTAAGCCACACATCAGAAGAGAAATAATTAAGATTAGAGCAGAGATCAATCAATTAGAAACCAGAAATACAGCAGATCAGATCAACGAAACTAGAAGCTGGTTCTTTGAAAGAATTAATAAGATCAATAAACCACTGGCCAGACTTATCCAAAAGAAAAGAGAAAGGACCCAAAGTAATAAAATTATGAACGAAAGGGAGAGGTCACGACTAACACCAAGGAAATAGAAACAATTATTAGAAATTATTATCAACAACTATATGCCAATAAATTAAGCAACCTGGAAGAAATGGATGCGTTCCTGGAAACCTATAAACTACCAAGACTGAAACAGGAAGAAATTGACAACCTGAATAGGCCAATAACAAGTAACGAGATTGAAGCAGTCATCAAAAACCTCCCAAAAAACAAGAGTCCAGGGCCTGAGGGATTCCCTGGGGAATTCTACCAAACATTCATAGAAGAAATAATAACCTTTCTCCTGAGGCTGTTTCAAAAAACAGAAACAGAAGGAAAGCTTCCAGACTCATTCTATGAGGCCAGCATTACCTTAATCCCCAAACCAGGCAAAGACCCCATCAAAAAGGAGAATTTCAGACCGATATCCCTGATGAATATGGATTCCAAAATCCTCAACAAAATCCTAGCTAATAGGCTCCAACAATACATTAAAAGGATCATCCACCACGACCAAGTGGGATTTATCCCTGGGATGCAAGGGTAGTTCAACATTCACAAATCAATCAATGTGATAGAACACATTAATAAGAGGAAAGAGAAGAACCATATGGTTCTCTCAATTGATGCAGAAAAAGCATTTGACAAAATACAGCATCCTTTCCTGATTAAAACTCTTCAGAGTATAGGGATAGAGGGAACATTCCTCAAGTTCATAAAATCCATCTATGAAAAACCCACAGCGAATATCATCCTCGATGGGGAAAAGCTGAGAGCTTTTCCCTTAAGATCAGGAACACGACAAGGATGCCCACTCTGGGCACATAGTACTAGAAATCCTAGCGACAGCAATCAGACAACAAAAAGAAATAAAAGGTATTCAAATTGGCAAAGAAGAACTCAAACTCTCTCTCTTCGCAGACGACATGGTACTTTATGTGGAAAATCCGAAAGACTCCATCCCCAAATTACTAGAACTCATACAGCAATTCAGTAATGTGGCAGGATACAAAATCAATGCACAGAAATCAGTTGCTTTCTTATACACTAACAATGCAACTGTAGAAAGAGAAATTAGAGAAACGATTCCATTTACAACAGCACCAAAAACCATAAGATGCCTCGGAATAAACCTAACCAAAGAGGTAAAGGATATACACTCTAGGAACTACAGAAAACTCAGGAAAGAAATTGGAAAAGACACAAAAAGATGGAAAAACATTCCATGCTCATGGATCTGAAGAATAAACATTGTTAAAATGTCTATGCTACCCAGAACAATCTATACCTTCAACACCATCCCGATCAAAATTCCAGTGACATTTTTCAAAGTGCTGGAACAAACAATCTTAAAATTTGTATGGAATCAGAAAAGACCCCGAATTGCCAAGGAAATGTTGAAAAAGAAAAACAAAGCTGGGGGTATCATGCTGCCTGATTTCAAGCCAGAATACAAAGCAGTGCTCACCAAGACAGCATGGTACTGGCACAAAAACAGACATAGAGACCAATGGAACAGAACAGAGAGCCTAGATATGGACCCTCAACTCTATGGTCAAATAATCTTCGACAAAGCAGGAAAAAATATGCAATGGAAAAAAGACAGTCTCTTCAATAAATGGTGCTGGGAAAATTGGACAGAATGAAACCCAACCATTCTCTAACACCATACACAAAGATAAACTCAAAATGGAGGAAAGACCTCAGTGTGAGACAGGACTCCATCAAAATCCTAGAGGAGAACATAGGCAGTAACCTCTTCAACATTGGCCACGGCAACTTCTTTCAAGATACATCTCCAAAGGCAAGTGAAACAAAAACAAAAATGAACTTTTGGGACTTCATCAAGATAAAAAGCTTCTGCACAGCAAAGGAAACAGTCAACAAAACAAAGAGGCAACCCACAGAATGGGAGAAGATATTTGCAAATGACACTACAGATAAAGGGCTGATTTCCAAGATCTATAAAGAACTTCTCAAACTCAATACCCCAAAAACAAATAATCAAGTCAAAAAATGGGCAGAAGACATGAAAAGACACTTCTCCAAAGAAGACATGCAAATGGCTAACAGACACATGAAAAAATGTTCATCATCATTAGCCATCAGGGAAATTCAAATCAAAACCACACTGAGATACCACCTCACACCAGTTAGAATGGCAAAAATTGACTAGGCAAGAAACAACAAATGTTGGAGAGGTTGTGGAGAAAGGGGAACCCTCTTACACTGTTGGTGGGAATGCAAGTTGGTACAGCCACTTTGGAAAACAGTGTGGAGGTGCCTCAGAAAATTAAAAATAGAGCTACCCTATGACCCAGCAATTGCACTACTCAGTATTTACCCAAAAGACACAGATGTAGTGAAAAGAAGGGCCATATGCACCCCAATGTTCACAGCAGCAATGTCCGCAATAGCCAAACTGTGGGAAGAGCTGAGATGCCCTTCAACAGACAAATAGATAAAGAAGATGTGGTCCATATATACAATGGAATATTACTCAGCCATCAGAAAGGCTGAATACTCAACTTTTACATCAACATGGATGGGACTGAAGGAGATTATGCTAAGTGAAATAAGTCAAGCAGAGAACGTCAATTATCATATGCTTTCACTTATTTGCAGAACATAAGGAATAGCATGGAGGATATTAGGAGAAGGAAGGGAAAAATGAAGAGAGGGCATCGGAGATGGGAGATGAACCATGAGAGACTATGGACTCCGAGAAACAAACTGAAGGTTTTAGAGGGGAAGGGCGTGGGGGGATGGGCTAGCCCAGTGATGGGTATTAAGGAAGGCACGTATTGATTGCATGGAGTACTGGGTGTTATATGAAAACAATGAATCATGGAACACTACATCAAAAACTAATGATGTACTGTATGAGGACTAGTGTAACATAATAAAATTAAATTAAATTTAAAAAAATTAAAAATAGAAATACTATGTGATCCAATAATTCCACTACTGGATATTTAGGCAAAGAAAATGAAAACATTAAAACGATATACGTGAAAAAAAAAATGATTCCAAAAAACCCGAAAAATACAAAAAGCTGTTAAAAGATGTTTTAAATGTGTTGAAACTTTCACTCAGCTCTTCCTATATATTTTTAATGGGTATAAAATTTGATACAATTAACTTGAATAGTTTCATCAAGAATGTTAAAATTTAGGGTCACCTGGCTGGCTCAGTAGGAAGAGCATGCAACTCCTGATCTTAGAGTCATGAGTCTGAGCCCCAGGGTGGGTGTAGAGATTACTTAAATAAATAAATATTTTTTAAAAATAATGTTAAAATTTATCTCTTTTGGTCCATTTATAAGGAAAGATACATATTACATCACTATTAAATAGTTAAAAATTGAAAAAACAAATTTTCAAGAATTAGAAAAGATTATAATGACATTATAGTTAAATGTGCTATACTTAAATGTGCTACATAGCCAAACTTAAATGTGCTACACAGAAAGGCAGTCAATATCATTAGTCATTAGAGAAATAAAAATTAAAATCACAATGAGATACTAGTATAACCTATTAGAATGATTAAAATGAAAAAAAAAAAAAAACTTGACAACACCAAGTGCTGGTGAAGAAACAGAGAGACTGGAACTCCACACTTTTCAGGTGGGAATACAAAATGTACAACCACTTTGGAAAACCAATTTGTAGTTTCTTATAAACACACACTCACCATATGATGCAAGAGTCATGAACACTTAAGTTCACACAACAACCTGAACACAAAGGTTCATAGCAGCTTTATTCATCATCTCCCCAGACTGGAAACAACTCAAATTTCCTTCAGCTGAGGAATACATAAACAAACTGTGGCACAGCCATGCACTGGAATACTATCTGCCAATAAAAAGAAAAGAATATTAATTACATGCAATGATGAGGATGAATCTGAAATTCTTCCCTAGGTTAAGTGAAAGAAGCCAGACTCAAAGGCTATATGCTCTAGGTTTCCATTTCCATGACATTCTGGAACATGCAAAGCTACAGGGACAACACACAGATCAGTGGTTTCCAGGGGCTGGGAGTAGGGGAAAGGTTGACTACAAAATGGCACAAAGGAAGGATCTGGTGATGGAACTGTTCTATATATTGACTGCAGTGATGGTCACATATATTTGTCAGGTAGTTGCCATGTATAAATTTGTCAAAACTCACAGAATTATATACTACATAGGATGGCTTTACCTGTATATAAATCGTATCTCAATAAAAAGTTAAAAAAAAATACTATGATTCCATTCCCAGTCACTTCGTGGAAGATCTTTTCTTCTCTGAAATCACAGAAAATGTAGGCCACCTCTTATTCTGTCTTGTATGACAGTGACATATCTCCCCCCAAAACTGAGAATTCCTTGAGGGCAGAAAAGTTAAATGTGAACACCTCCTGTTCTGGTGCAGTACACTTGGTAGATACTCTGTGAATAAATCAAATGAATTAGATTGGATGCACTGAATTGTTCCTGAAGTCTATCTCTAAGTGTTCCAAACAGGCCTTTCATACCCCTCAGGTCTATAATAAATAATGAGCTGTTTTGCTTATTTGTCATATTTTCCTAATTGTTTTAATGCATTGTATTGATTTTTGCATAATATCTTTAATAAAAATCCTTCTGAAGTCTCTCAATGCCAACTAGTAATAAATGTTAAAAGAAATCAGGGCCTATTTGGAGGTTATTTTTCTTTTAATTAATTCAATAGTGATTAAGTTAGTGGGAAAAAATCAGAATGTCCAAATAGAAAAGTTCAAATTTAAAAAAATTACATGGGCTAAATTAGTTTCCATTTGCTTAGGACATTACTATTCACAAAACACTGCTCTATTCCAGGACATTAAATCAACCTGAGCGACATAAGGTAAAACTGAGATCCAGAGTTAGCAATTACTATCACTTATGGTCACATTTACTATGCACTAGACACTGTTACATGTTTTAAATATGTGAATTCATTAATTTTCTTAACAATAAGAAGAGGTGGGTCCTATTACTTCCCTCCTTAAAGAAGGGGGAACAGAAGCCAAGGAAAGTAAGGCAATCTATAATGGTTAATTTTATACATCAACCTGAGCGGATCCCAGTGGTACCCAGGTATCTGGCTAAGTATTACCATCCGGTGTGTCTGTAAAGGTGTTTCTCGATGAGATGATCATTTGAAACCATAGAGCAGAGCAGACTGCTCTGTGCAATATGGGTAGGCATCACTGAATCCTTCGAAGGCCTGAATAGAACAAAAAGGCAGAGGAAAGGAGAATCTGACCTTTTCTGCCTCACTACTTGAACTGGGACACTGGTCTTCTCCTGCCCTTGGACTGAGACTTACACCATTGGCTCCCATGATTTTCGGCCTCCGGAATTGGGCTGAATGACAACAGCAGATTTCCTGGACCTCCAGCTTGCAGATGGCAGACTATAGGACTTCTCTTAATAGGATCTAGATCTTTATGGTTCTGTTCTTCTGGAGAAGCCTGACTAACACACTATCCGAAGTCACACATAGCTTGGGGCCAGAACTCAAACCAGATTTGTTGAGTCCAAAATCTGTTTTGCCTGCACCAAGCTATCCCTAGATCACTCGTCAAACATAAAACCGTTACACAAACGTCTGTGGCTGTCAATGGGCTTGATTTGCATCTTCCATCAGACTAAATAGCTTGGAGGCATTAGCTCAGAGATCCCTTGCATGACTAAGTGGTATTAGAAATATAAAATATATAAAGTATATAGAAATATAGATTATATTATTGTAATATATACATTATGTATTATATAAAAGATTATATATATATATATGTATATATAAAGAAGACTATCTTCTTTCTTTTACTCACCATGTTTGTGTAAGGATTATTGTTTTTACAGCCACAGATTGAGGGTCCTGAGCCCCAGTTAGCACAGCAACAATGAAAAGGGGAAAAGCAGAGGGAAATCAGTCCAGGGTCCTGAACAAGAGGACACCCACATGTGGGCTTCAGTGTTCTGTGCATTCAGGGCCTCAGTTACACTGGGGTCCGAGCAGCATAACTTCAAATGATTTGGCAATTTTAATTGAAAGGCATGTTGGTCTTTTTGTTAAAAAATCCAAAAGGGAAAAAAAAAGGTTTTAGGTTCAAGGAATATTCCATCTCTGTGAGACCACTGAAAGTCCAAAATATTTCCCAGCAAGATGCGTTCGTTCAGCTATTAATAACTTTATTATTTTTCCACTATGGCAAGAACCTAGCTGTTCCTCTAGTTGATATTCTCTTAGATGGAAAAAAGAAATCATTATCATTTCAGGCATCAAAAATCCTATTTTCCCTCAAATGAACTGGAAATGGAAGCAAAAAAGCAGGCTTTGCTATGTGAAAAATTCAAACTGAGTATGTAGGCTTAGTCATGTCTCTGTTTTCCCACCTATAAAGTTGAATTAAAAATCAGAAAAGACAAATTTCTAAAACTACCCATTCAACTAACCCTGAATAAGAATGATATAAAGTACTTAGAGCAGGTGACCTTTGCTTAATCTTCGAGTTTCATTTTGACACTCAAATGAAGATTAAAAATTTTACATAATTAGGATTTAAAAAAAAAAAAAAAAAAAACCTCCCTAGCACTCAACGCCTGAGACGTGTTTTTTATTGCCATTCTCTCCCTGCTAGGAGGTTTCACGAGCCCAGTGAGGTCACTGCTAGTTCCAAAGAATCTAGAAGTTTGACGGATGACCACTCAGAACTGAGCACAGCTCTCCATGGCCTGCTACCATCCCCACCCCTGGAAAGAGGCCCTTGGAGTGAGGGAACCCACGGTCTTACCAGCCAGGCACAGGAGCTGCAAAATTCTACTCCAAGTGTCACTTTCTGAATCATCTGCCCTTTCTCTGAGCCTCTATGCTTCATCTGCCCTTCGCTCCTCAGGCCCTTGGCTGGGACTTCAACTGGCTCACATGTCAGGGCGTCCTGACATCAAGGTCACCGTGGCACACCAGGATGTTCGCCTGACCCATCGGAAGCTTCCTGAAGCACCAGGCTCCTAACTCTCTGTGGGCCAAAGGAGAAATCTCACCCACAAAGTTTCAAGACAATGGGACAGTGTGACCCTGTTCTACGGGGGCCCTGACCCAACTGAAGCCACTCAGCCTCAGCACACACCTCTGGCCTAGCTCCTTGAGGAAAGCATAACCTCTACTGGCCAATCACAGGGTTCTTGTCCTTGCACGTGTGGAGGGGCCTAAGCCTAGAAACAAGACAGAAATGAAATGGACTAGGGGAAGAGGCACAGAAACATCTTTCAAAGAAAAGGAAGACAGGGGCACCTGGATGGCTCAGTCAGTTAGGCAACCTTCTCTTGGTTTTGGCTCAGGTCATGATCTCAGGGTCATGAGATGGAGCCCAGAGTCAGGCTCGGCAGGGAGTCTGCTTGAGACTGTCTCTCTCCCTGTGCTTCTCGCCCTGCCTGCAGGCAAGCTCGCGCTCTCTCTCTCTCCCTCTCAAAATAAATAAATCTTTAAAAGAAAAGGAAGAAAAAGAGAGACCCCACCCTGTGAGTTCCACCAGCTGATTCTATTTCCAGCTCTCCTCTCTATATATCTGTCTTTCTACAGTGCCCGCCCCGAGCACAGTAACCACCCCCTATCCCCTCCCCCACAGTCTCTTCCCCTTCCACTGCCAAGCTGCCTCTCTCTGCCAGCAAACCTGGCATAAGACGTGGCCTCTTTCAATGACAGCTCTATGCAGATGCCAGGTCCGGGCCTCGGGAGCACTTGCCCTAATAAGACCTGTTAGCAGGCCAAGGCACTTGCTCAATCAAGGGACAGCTTTTGTTCCAAGAAGGCCACCCTGGCACAGCCCCAAGTGCTCCAAATCTCTCCCCACCCCCAGCTTTGACGCTCTGATTATCCTATTGTCAGATCAATAGCCCATCTGCTCCTTAGAGTAGTCTAAGCCATCCTGCGCTAAATTAAAACAGATAGGATCAATCCGCGGTTAATTTCTCCCAACCAAACAATTTATCTCTCTTTTGGATTCTCTTGGAGGGTGAATTATACAATCCTGACATACTATTAGGGCTCTCTGACCAAAGAAAGCCCTGCTACAATGCCTGCCTGCTCTCTTTATTAGCAGCTCCACAGTGTGACAAAGCCAGAGATTTACTGGAGAGTATTATGCAGACCTGGCTTGAACCCTGCACAGTCTCTGCCAGGGCACCCTGGAAGGGAAAAAGGATCTGAATACCAGTGCATGGTAATAATCAAACCCAAATCTGATAAGCTGAGCATAAGCTTCTATTTCTGAACAATCAATTGCCATCATTGGTGAGTAATACTTTCTCTGCTTAAGATAAAAATCAGGATACCTTGAACCAAAATGTCAGTGGAAACATAGGATTTACACCCAAGCTGAAATAAGCTGGAGGTTAAGGGATAGGAAAAAATATATTAATAGTAACAGGAATTGTTAGTCTAATATTATCACTGGGCACTTAACATCCACTAGCCCACATGATGCTAGATACTGTGTAAACTGAGGCCTGGGAAGGGTTAAATGACCTCCAAGATGACAGATGCGCAGGTGGCACAGTTAGGACTTACTACCAGGAGGCGTGCACAGAGACAGCCCCACTGGTTGTTAGAATATTGGGGTACTTCATACTAGTTGATAAACAGCAGCTGCCCCAAGCCCCAAGTGTTTTCCCCATGTAAGCAAAGCAGATTCACGCACATGTAGCTCCCTGTATCAGGACATCTGGCCTTTCCTATGTCGTGGTAACTCAAGGGTTAACCTGGTACATCAGGGGGGTTCTCCAGGATGTGGCCCCATGGTTAGGGCCAACATCCATAACAGTTGTTAATATTCTGATTATTTCTGGCATGCCTGGCTCAGTCAGTTAAGCATCTGACTCTTGATTTCGGCTCAGGTCATGATCTCAGGGTCATGTGATCAAGCCCTGCCTCAGGCTCTGTGCTCAGTGGGGAGTCTGCTTGAGATTCTCTCTCTCTCTCTCTCTCTCTCTCTCCTTCTGCCCCTCCCCCTGCTTGAGCATGTGCTCTCTCTCTCTCTCTAAAATAAATAAATAAATCTTTTTTTTTTTTTTTTTGACAGAGAGATACATAGCGAGAGGGGAACACAAGCAGAGGAGTGGGAGAGGGAGAAGCAGGCTTCCCGCCGAGCAGGGAGCCCGATGTGGGGCTCGATCCCAGGACCCTGGGATCAGGACCCGAGCCGAAGGCAGACGCCCAACGACTGAGCCACCCAGGCGCCCCAATAAATAAATCTTAAAATACATATTTTTTATTATTATTTCTGATAATGCCAGGATTTATTCCCAGGGATGCCAGACTTTCAAACTCATACTTTTAACCAGAATGTTCTTGCTCCCAAGAGAAAAGAAGACCAATAGGAGAAAGTCTAGAGGATGCCCAGGAAGAGAGAGAGGTGATCTGGTAAAGCATCCATGAGGTCAGCCTGGCTCAGTTCAGCTCTTTGGAAGGGGTTTCTGCAGTAGGGTGGGAATAATAAGAACTAATACCTATTAATCACTTACCATATGTCTGGCACTATTTGAGCACTTACAAATCTTCTTTTATCTTATCTTCTTGGGAAAGATACTACTGTAGTATCTAATGAAGAAAGGTAGATGAAGAGAGAAATGCAGATCAAGAAAGGCACTATTACCCAGATACATAAAGAGACTGAGTAAGTTGCCCGATGTTGCAGATTTACTAAGAACGGTGTCAAGATCCCAACCTAGGCTATTTAGCTCCAGAGCCCAGGCTGTCAGCCAGCTCATCATATTGTTTTCCAGGGGGAAAGAAAGGAAAAGAGAGTCAAGCAAGTGAGTCATCTCAGCGACTTGATTCCTGTATCCTGCAGCAAGGCTGCTTGCCCTGGATGCAAGGACACGTGCAGAGCAGTGGCCACCATGGGGAGACTGAAACATTCACTCAAGGGACTGTACAGCCCAGGAACTGGGGCTTTATTCTTATCAATCTCTGACCAATCTACCAGGCTGGTCTAGCATAAGAAATACCCTTCACAACCATCTGAATTGATAAAATAGCCTTAAATCGTCAACTTTGAAAAAGGCTCAGCAGTAAAAATGACAGAAAGGAAGGAAGAAGAGCAGAGACTGAGCTCCTGGACTGGGGACCAGGAAGCAGCAGGACGCCCCAGCTTGTGAAATGGGAGAATTCAAGGCACTTCTGGGTGTACAGAGTTTACCAAAATCACTCAGGTTTGGCTGGAAAAACAGAACCACATTGTTAATAAAGAAAATGAGTAATAGAGAAGTGGTTGAAAAGTCATGGGAGGACTGACAAATCAAAAAATGGGGATGATAACACAATGAAGACAGGGCAGCAAGCAGCTGCACTGGGGCTAACTACAGGAAAGAAACTGGGGTTATCAGAAGCCAGAAGCTCAGAGAAATGGCTGCAGAGAACCAGGACCCAGACCCTCTGGGGCAGGGGCACTGCCTGGCTGCTTCTCTACCCCTAAAGGGAGCTTGGGGCAATGGCCCTATAGAACTGAATTTCAGTCCTAAAAGGAAGGATGCTGCCAGGTTTCTCTGACGAGCATAGTGACACTGCAAAAATATACAAAGAAGCTGGGAACTGGACTTAACTGCTGCTGTGGGGATGAGGGGCTGCTGTGGTCGAGACAGCACCCAGAGGAACAGCAACCAACAGAAAGAACAAGTCCCTACTCCCTCCTCCTGCCCTCTGGCTTCTCTCCAGTGCCCCTGTTGGGAGAGACTAACAGGGAGCCAGCAGCGAAGGAGAAATGGAAGTTGCCAACTATAAACCCTAGCATCACAAAGCTGAATATGGAATTGTGGACTTGGAGCTTAATATTCAGCATATACCTGCCCCCCCTCCGAAAGCAGTCTGCCATGCAAGGTTGCAGTTCTGAAAGCCATTGTACCAGATCATAATATTGATGAGGGCTAACATTTATTGAGTACTTGGGTCTACATAAAGCCCTGTGCTATGCACATAACACAGAATAGTTAATTAATCCTCACTATCCTAAGCATAGATACCATCATGATTCTGACTTTATGGACAAGAAAACTGAGGTCAGTAATGTTTTCAAGGTCACTCAGAATTCAAGCCGTTACCTCCTACCTTACATACTTAACCATTACTAGAAGCTAGTCTACTGTGCACTGTTGGTAGGAATGTAAATTGGTGCAGCCACTCTGGAAAACAGTATGGAAGCTCCTCAAAAAACTAAAAATAGAACTACCCTATGATCTAGCAATTCCACTCCTGGGAATATTCCCAAAGGAAACAAGATTACTATGCCAAAGAGACAGCTACACCCCCATGTTCATAGCAGCATTATTTACCATAGCCAATACATGGAAACAGCCTAAGTGAACAACAATGGACGAACCGATAAAGAAGATGTGTGTACACACACACACACACACACCAAAATGTCATTCAGCCACAAAACAGAAGGACATCCTGCCATTTGCAGCAACAGACATGGGACCTTGAGAGCATTATATTAAATAAGTCAGACAGAGAAAGACAAATACTGTATGATCTCACCAATAAGTGGAATCTTGGGGGAAAAAAAACTCACTCTTAGAAAAAGAGATCACATGTGTGGTTACCAGAGGTGGGGGAAGGGAATCAGATGAAGGTGGTCAAAAGGTACAAACTTCTGGTTATAAGATAAATAAGTACTAGGAATATAATGTACAATAGGATGATTAGTTAACACAGCTGTGTGGTATATATGAAAGTTAATGAATTGAGTAAATCCTAAGAGATCTCATCACAAGGGAAAGAAACATTTTTACTTTTCTTTTTAATCTATAGGAAATGATGGATATTAACTAAACTCACTGTGGTCATCATTTCATAATAGATGTAAGTCACATCATTATGCTGTACACCTTAAACTTACACAGTGCTGTATGTCAATTCATCTAAGAAGTCCTTCCAAAGTGTCATTGCTCACCAAAGTTAGTTTCTCCCTCCTCCATATTCCTCTTACCCCCTTGTAGATTACTGTGTCTCTCACTTGTTGAATTTAGTGGAATGAAGTTAGCACAGTCTTTGACTGAAAACCCAGGTCCTCTGGCTTTCTCTCAACTGAGAGGCTGCACATGTATATGCAGGCTCCTTGAGTAGTATTTTGAAGTCTTTATTTCATGAAACTCATTCCTTGTCTCCATCTCTATTCACTATATTAAGTGATCTGCACTCTACATGGATTACAGCCAATGCACAAACATAATTATGTTCAAGAACCACTCGGTATCCCTACATTGGACATCAACAAAGCCGAAGATGACCTTGGGTTCTCTGGATCATTCTAAATGGAATGCTCTTGGATAGACTACAAGATGTGCCCAGTTATCTAAACCCTAGGTCAACTAGTCTTAGGTCAACTTTATCTAAACCCGAGGAGGAAAATATTGTTTGGCTTACTTTGCTATTTCTTTCTTTTACCTGTCCTAAATCACAGATTTCCCTAAGGTCAGAACTAGGGGATTTGGGGGCAGGAGTGGCCAGTGTCAGATCAAGCAGTGGTATACAACATATTGGCTACTATTCACATGCTCCTGGAGACCTAGTTTAGCCTATGGCTTGGTTATTTCTTGTCCTCTGGACACCATAAGCACATGTCCAACAATGCAAGGTGAGCTGATCTCAGAACAAGCAATAAAATTACCATGGGAAAACCAAGCCAATAGATCTCCACAACCCATAACCAATTTATTCAAGGTCACAGAGACCAATACATCATTTAGACAAGCCATTGACCTCCATGTACCTCAGTGTGACCTTCTCCAACACAATGCCACTATTATTGATTATTGTTATGGTGAAAACCTAAGATAATGTTGGAATGAGGATCAGAAAGCTTGAGTTGTAGGCCTATATCCAAACCTACTCCATGACTCTGGGCAAGTCAACTCCCACCTCTGAACTTTCCTATGCATAAAAACGAAATCCTCAGACCAGTTCTAATTATTTGTGTTTCTTTGATTTCAACACCACAGGGGATATAAATATAAATGTGAATGCCTCCATCCCTTAAGAACAAAAAATCTCATTGCCTTTGACAAGAATTATGCACATGGAACTGATGATGTTGGAATCGTGGAATCTCAGAGCCTAAAGGAACTCTTATTCTGTGAGATAATCCAGGTTCCTCAAGTAGAAGTGTTCAACCCAAAGTCACACATGGCAGATTCTGGACTTCAAGTGAGCTCTTCAGAGTCCACTCATTGCTCCTTGGCACACACATCAGCGTCCAATGATAATGTACTATCATTCACCATTCATTCTCATTAAAAAAATGCCTGGAACTGTAGAGCAACAGATTAGCAATATTCATTTATTCAACAAATATTTATTAAGTGCTGAACTGAATTTTGCTTTTAATATCAACAGCCAAAAATATAGCCTATGCTCAATCGAAATCTGTGTTTGGGGCACTGACCATCAGCTTAGCTCTCTTTGGTTGTATAATCATTTGCTTCCAAGAGTTGGAATTAAAATAACCACAAGGAACGTGGGGTTTTTGCTGCTTGCCAGGCTAATACCCTTGGTGATACTGGAAAGGTAGTTAACTCTTCCTACTTCCTTTAATCCTTTTCAAAATTCAATTCCAAAAATCTTCCTGAAGCCCAAGCTAGGTAATGAGATCAAGTATTTGAAACTGATTGACAACAGCAGAGTTGTCCTCATCACTGGATCAAACCTACCCCCTTGCAGTAAGGATAGACCTGCCTACGGAAGCCATTGCTCTGGGGAGGAAGAGTCCCCACTTATCAGGTACTAGAAAAGTCTGAGGCACTACACAGAAATGGCTGTCCTAACGTACTCCCCTCACCCCAAGTCAGTTATCTCTGTGTCCTTTTTCCAATTCACAGCTCAAAACCAGTCATTCAACAACATGTTTTTGAGTGTCTAATATGTGCCAAAGTGCTATTCTAGTGGGAGGAACACTGTGGTAAGCCAAAGAGACTAGCCCCCACTCCCCTGATCTTTATGTTCTGGTATCGCCTCTGGGAAGCCTTAGGATGCACTGTCTCTCATTAGAGCAAAGCCCATCTCTTTGCCCTTGGGTCTCCTGTGGCACTGTTACTCACTTTGGACAGCCCTTTTCATGTATTTTCATTAAGTGTGCCATGTCAGTCTCCTCTTCTAAACTTGCATCACCTCAAGGGCAAGTACTGAGATTAGTTTTTCTCCATATCCCCTGGTACCTAACATAAAATCTGTCCGGTAATAAGAACTCAATCCTTGCCTTAAGGATCTAATTTATTTATCTTGACTTCAAATCTCCCTGCTGTGATTAGACTGGCCTAAACCCTTGCCATCACCCCATGCCACTCCACCTGCTAAGAGCACTATGAAGCAGACAACAGGTTAGTAATAATTTTATAGTCCTAGAAGCATACACTGCTTCACAGTTAATGTGGCTAATTCACATTTATGATTTCGTCCCATCTTCTTGGAGCATAGAAAGGGCAACTGTACAGAGAGAAACACATGACTCAGGGGAGACAGGAAGCTACCCTTTCACCAAGGCCATAGCTGGGTAAAGAGTCACTTCCCCTCCCTCCAGTTGATTCTTGTAGTAGCTTGTTTACGCAGAGGACATCAGCATCACATGGTCTGTGCCTTCTCAGAAGGCAGAAACTGAAAATATCACTGCTCTACATAGCCAGCTGGGAATGGAGATGACCATTGGTAGAGGCAAAGGTGAAAACTGCTAGTGTCAAAAGTTTAGCAGAGGAGGACGGGGGAAAGCTCAATGAGCACACACTACCCATTTCAGCCTCATGTTCCCACTGGGAAAAGGAAAAGTTCCGGGGCTGATGCTGAGAAGACTAAATGGACAGATGGGTTATCCAAGAGATTTCAAAGTGAAAATTGGATCTCATAATATTGAAGATACGGCTAATGAAAAATTCCTGATAAACTCTTGGTTATGTCATTAAGGTTTTTGTCTTTTATTTCAGATCATTCTAGCAGGGCTGCTGACGAGGTATTCTGGCCCCAGGGAACAGTTCATGAGTTGTGTAAACTGGGAATGTGGTCAAAGAAGGCAGAGAGAGAGGTGCTAAATGTGAAACAACCCTATAAGCTAGGTATTAATTGTCCCAATTTAAAAAGGAGAAGAGTGAAACTCGCAGGTGTTAGTATCTTGCCCAAGGGCACCTAGCTTGTGAGAGACAAAGCCAGCAGATAGACCCAGGCCAACTAAAGTCAAATCTCACTCCCTTCTCCACCACAGTTCCAGAGCAATCTTCACCAACCTCAACAAACATTTATTAAGGGAAGCTTTTATGGAACTTTGAGCTTAAAAGAAAAAGAAAACCATGGATGCCCCTTCCTTCCTGATCGGTTAATGCATCCAGGAGATTAACTTACACCCCCCTAATAGATTAAACTCCCCAGGCACGGTCCTTCACAGACAGAAAAAGATTGATAAGATACATCCAAAAAATAAAAAAGGCTTCAATTGGCTGTCAGAACTTTAATTAAAACACTTATAGATAAACTTCACCGCGGCAAATTGTCCGTGCCACTATTACTGTAGCAAGATGGATGTTCCCTGGGAAAACAGACAGAAGACTCTCCCCCAGATGAATGGGCAATTTCATAGCCATTGATTTTTTACTTTGAAAATTCTTCCCTGGCTCTTGGGAATTGGAACTTGTTCTGGGTGACCTGGCAGCAGTGTTACTTTTTTTTTTCTTTTATGAAAGTGGAAGACTTATTTCCTCAGCCCATTCATATTTTATCTTCATTGCTCTCAGAATCACACTGAAGTTGTAGGGGATTGTTGAGGGCCATGGATGGAAGCTTCAGAGGGCCAGGGTGGAGAGAAAGGGTCTGAAGAGTAGGGAAAAGGAAAATGTACAGAGAAAACAGAAAGACTGGGAAAATGAACTGGATAATGAGGGAGAGAACTGGGAAAGTGAGGTCAAATATTTTTGATAAGATTGTTACTAACATCTGAAAATAGACTCATGTAAGTTACAATTTCAAGTAAAAAATTACTACAAATAAACTGGAAAAAAATCATGCATCTAATTCACTGAACAACACTGCCTCAAGGTATTGGCTTATGGGTGATTCTCTTGTTGAGAAGCCCTGCTCTAGTCTAAGCAACCATCACCTCTCAGCTGGGTTGGTGTCCTATCTGATTATCCCACCTCCATCTTTCTGCCCTTGTGTCTGTTCTGTACACAGCAGCCGGGAGGAAGTCAGGTCATGCCTCCACTTTGTGAAGACCTCTTCCATGGCTTCCCGCCATACTTAGAACAGAAGCAAAGCCCTTTAACAATCTGCTTCTGTGACCACATCACCCATCACTGATCCCTGGCACCTTGCTCAAGTTGCCACCTGGCCACCCGATGTCTCCTGGACATGCCATGCACACACATCACTCAGAGGTCTGGGCTTGCTATCCTGTCTCCCAGGTCTTTACAAGGCTGGTTCTTGTTTCATTCAGACCTTTGTTCAAATGCTTGTCCATCTGGAAGTCCTCTCCGAATCTCCCTACCTCAAGTATCACTCACTTACCATCTCATTCCTCTGCCTTGTCTTCATAGCATTTTAGTTGCACACACATAGACACTCACACATGTATATATGTATGTGTGTATTAATCAGAGTTCTCTAGAGAAGTACAACCAATATGATATATATTATAGGTATTAAATGGATTAGATAAATAGATGAGATGATAGATAGATAGATAGATAGATAGATAGATAGATAGATAGATAGATAGAGATTTTAAGGAATTGGCTCATGCAATTATGAGGGCTGACAAATCCAAAATCTGCAGGGGAGGCTGGAGACCCAAGGAAGAGCTGATGCTACGGTCTTGAGTCTCGAGAGCAGAATTCCTTCTTTGTGAGACTTTATTCCTTTTACTTCAAGCCTTCAACTGACTGGATGAGGCCCACCCACATTATGGAAGATAATCTGCTTTATTGAAAGTCTACTCATTTAAAGGTTAATCAAAATACTTCCACAGAAACACTAGACTAGCCTATGACCAAAATCTGGGTACCATGACCTAGCAAGTTGACACATAAAATTATTCATCACAGTTAGCTCCATAAGAACAGGAATTTATCTCTCACTAACTGCTCTTCCCCATTGTCTAGAGCCAGGCCTCCATAAGCCCAGTACTCAATAAATATGTTGAATACATATTAATAAACTGTTTATCCCCCAAAAGTCAGCCTGCCTGATTGAACTGACTAGCTGCACAACTGAATCCAGTTAGTCAGTGTTAAACTACCCTGGTATATAATGGAGCCAACTCAGACTTTACAATTGGTGAGGGATAAATTTCATCCCACCTTCCCCACTCCAGTGCTCCCTGAAGCCATGGCAATGGCCACACCATCTGGAGAATCAAGGAGAAGGCCGGTGGGCAAGAGTAGATCCCCCGAGTGGGTGAAGCAGCAGAGAAGCTGAACACTGAGGGTGCGGATGCAACCACACAGAGCTGGAAATGTAAGTGGAGAAGCGGGAAGAGGAGCTGGCTGCTTCTGAAGGAGGATGCAGAGCAGGCCCATATGGATTGTGTTCAAAATCCTGCCACTGACCTGGGAACCCCAGGTAGATTTCCTGGCAGCGCAAGGACACTTGCTCCAGAGGGGAGCAGCCACATGCTGTGCAAGGCATGTAATGTTGACAAATATGACCAATAGGAAACATAAAGAGAAACTAAAAAGACACCCATACCCCCTCAAACACACAGACACACACACACATGTGCACATGGACACGCGTACATGCACGCCAGCATGCACACATGTGCACCCCAGCCACCCATAAGGTCTGGATTTCTACAGCACACCTCACTCAGGAAAACCATCATTAAACCAGGGCTTTGAGTATGTACTGCGGAGTGGAAAACTCTAAAGCTTGTCTCCCTCCCTCCACCCTCTGCACCTAGAACTGTAAACAGTTCTTCCTCTCTCTGCCTCCTAGCAAATTCTTAATCTTGGAATATGTACCAGATTTCTCTGAGCTACAGTTTCCTGTCTATAAATTAGGAGCTATCATTTCCCCCCTTTCAGTGTTGTCCTAAGGCTGAAATCAAATACCGCACAAACAAGGGCTTAACACAGGGTCTTGCAGGGAGTAGAGACTCCACGTAATGTAGCCCCAGTTGTGCCAGGCCCCTCCTGTCCCTGGGCACAGATGGGATTACGAGAGCAGCGTGAACTCCCATCTCCCCCTCTGCCGACCTCCCCCATACCACACTTCAGCTCCACGCAGAATGGCACCATTTAGGACGAAGCAACCCCAGCAGGTACCTCCCACTGCTCTTGAACAAGTCCGTCTGTCTCCCCTGTGCTCAACATCTCTGTGTACTTTTTCCCCCTTGCAGATGCCCTCATCTAGGCTGCTGGGCGTGGACCCACCTGAGGAGCCCTCCCCATCGCCCCTGCTGCCGGTGCCTGGAACAGAGGGCTGGCATCTTCCACCAGGGCGCTGCCTCCACGTGCTCCCGGAGCTGCAGCCGTCAAGGTGCTGGAGGAAAGCTGCCTTCCACGTGTGAGGGGATCACCAGGCCAAAAAAAAAAAAGCCTCTACCACACCAGGTTCACATTTCCTTCCTCCTCCTAGCTGAGCGTTTCAGACAGGTTATTTCGTGTCTCATTTTCCTAACTAAAACAGAGAGGAAAAATACCCACTCCACGGAGCAGGAATAACACAAATGCATCGGCACACAGACAGCCCCTGATCTCTGCTGGCAACCACTGCCTTTCTTACCTTCTTGAGAAATGAGAAAACTGGACATTGAGCAAAGATGCTTGGATCTCATTGTCTCACGGGGCACCTTAAGAAAAGCGTCTCTTTTGCTTCTTCCTGGGAGCTTGCCATGGACTGAATGTGCCCCCCCAAAATTCGTATGTTGAAGCTCTAATTCCCAGTGTGATATCTGGAGGTGGGGCCTTTGGGAGGTAGAGTCCTCAGCAGAGGGATTAATGCCCTTATAAAAAGACACAAAGATGACCTGTCTCTCAGCCACATTAGCATACAGTAAAGGCAAGAAGCAACCATCTGTAAAATTAACAAGTCAGGAAACGACAGATGTTGGCGGGGATGCGGAGAAAGGGGAACCCTCCTACACTGTTGGTGGGAATGCAAGCTGATGCAGCCACTGTGGAAAACAGTATGGAGGTTCCTCAAAAAGTTGAAAATAGAGCTACCATATGATCCAGCAATTGCACTACTGGGTATTTACCCCAAAGGTACAAATGTAGGGATCCAAAGGGGTACGTGAACCCCAATGTTTATAGCAGCAATGTCTATAATAGCCAAACTATGGAAAGAGGCTAGATGTCCATCAACAGATGGATAAAAAAGATGTGGTGTATATATATACAATGGAATATTATGCAGCCATCAAAAAATGAAATCTTGGGGCGCCTGGGTGGCTCAGTCATTAAGTGTCTGCCTTTGGCTCAGGTCATGATTCCAGGGTCCTGGGATTGAGCCCCTCTTCAGGCTCCCTGCTCCACGGGAAGCCTGCTTCTCTCTCTCCCACTCCCCCCGCTTGTGTTCCCTCTCTCGCTGTGTCTCTCTCTGTCAAATAAATAAATAAAATCTTAAAAAAAAAAAAATGAAATCTTGCCATTTGCAACAACATGGATGGAACTACAGGGTATTATGTTAAGTGAAATAAGTCAATCAGAGAAATACAAGTATCATATGATCTCACTGATATGAGGAATTTGAGAAACAAGACAGAGGATCATAGGGGAAGGGAGGGAAAAATGAAACAAGACAAAACCAGAGAGGGAGACAGACCATAAGACTAAGACTATTTCCTTAGTCTTAGGAAATAAACTGAGGGTTGCTGGAGTGGAGGGGGGATGGGAGGGATGGGGTGGCTGGGTGAAAGACATTGGGGTGTGTATGTGCTATGGTGAGCGCTGTGAATTGTGTAAGACTGATGAATCACAGACCTGTAGCCCTGAAACAAATGATATATTATCTGTTAATAAGAAAGAAAAAAAAAGCAGCCATCTGTAAATCAAGAAGAGATCTCACCAGAACTCAACCATGTTGGTGGCCTGATCTCAGTCTTCCCAGCCTCCAGACTGTAAGCAATAAATGTCTGTATTAAAGCCACTCAGTCTATGGGATTCTGTGATAGCAGCCAAAGCTGACCAACACACACACACACACACACACACACACACACACACACCGTCTTTCTCCTTTAGTCCAAGGAAGGAAGGAAGGAAGAAAGGAAGGAAAGGAAAGGAAAAGGAGAAGGAGAAGGAGAAGGAGAAGGAGAAGGAAGGAAGGAAGGAAGGAAGGAAGGAAGGAAGGAAGGAAGGAAGGAAGGAAAAGAAAGAAAGAAAGAAAGAAAGAAAGAAAGAAAGAAAGAAAGAAAGAAAGAAAGAAAGAAAGAAAGAAAGAAAGAAAGAAAGAAAAAGAAAAGAAAGAAGAAAGAAAGAAAGAAAAGAAAGAAAGAAAGAAAAAGAAAGAAAGAAAGAAAGAAAGAGAAAGAAAGAAAGAAAGAAAGAAAGAAAGAAAGAAAGAAAGAAAGAAAGAGGGAGACTCTAAAATGACCAGAACAAAGCAGACGTCATGCTAACTGTGTTACACCGTCGCACAACCAGCGTGCCCAGAATTTCTGACTCTCAGTTCAGGCTCAAGGATGCCACTTACAAAATGAGCCTTCCTCTGACTCGCTCTGACTGAAACCCTCAAGCCAGATAGGCTGCTCCTCTGTGGGTCTCTGAAGTAGTTAAACATTAATGTAAAGCTGGATCCCTATCACACACTCAGCCAGATGATTCGAATACTCAGCCCCGCATCCAACCGTGAGTTCTGCAGGTTGTCCAACAACCGTCTGCACACCGTAAACCCGGAGTGAAATCACACTGAAACAGACACAAAGGAGCCAGCCAAATGCACAGGGTGGGAGGGACACCAGCCCCGACAAGCAGCAACTGTGTGGTAACAATAGCACCAATAAGGGTATTATTACTGGTTAGACATGAGAAAACCAAAGCACACTCAAGTTACATGGTTAAAGTGATAGGAGCACTAACAGAAGATTGTGGCACAGACACTGACCTTAAAGCCCATGCCTTACCTCTTAGAGAAAAGGGAGGAGTCTAGAGACAGAATTTAGAGGGCTTGTCAACAGACACATGAAAAAGTGCTCAAAATCACTTGGCATCAGGGAAATCCAAATCAAAATCTCAATGAGATATCACCTCACACCAGTCAGAACGGCTAAAATTAACAAGTCAGGAAATGACAGATGTTGGCAGGGATGCGGAGAAAGGGGAACCCTCCTACACTGTTGGTGGGAATGCAAGCTGGTGCAGCCACTCTGGAAAACAGTATGGAGGTTCCTCAAAAAGTTGAAAATAGAGCTACCATACGATCCAGCAATTGCACTACTGGGTATTTACCCCAAAGATACAAATGTAGGGATCCGAAGGGGTACGTGCACCCCGATGTTTATAGCAGCAATGTCCACAACAGCCAAACTGTGGAAAGAGCCAAGATGTCCATCGACAGATGAATGGATAAAGAAGATCTGGTATATATACACAATGGAATATTATGCAGCCATCAAAAGGAATGAGACCTTGCCATTTGCAACGATGTGGATGGAACTGGAGGGTGTTATGCTGAGCGAAATAAGTCAATCAGAGAAAGACATGTATCATATGGTCTCACTGATATGAGGACTTCTTAATCTCAGGAAACAAACTGAGGGTTGCTGGAGTGGGTGGGGGGGGTGGGAGGGATGGGTTGGCTGGGTGATAGACACTGGGGAGGGTATGTGCTCTGGTGAGCGCTGTGAATTGTGCAAGACTGTTGAATCACAGATCTGTACCTCTGAAACAAATAATACATTATATGTTAAAAAAAAAAAAAAAAAGAAGATAGCAGGAGGGGAAGAATGAAGGGTGGGAAATCGGAGGGGGAGACGAACCATGAGAGACTATGGACTCTGAGAAATAAACTGAGGGTTCTAGAGGGGAGGGGGGTGGGCGGATGGGTTAGCCTGGTGATGGGTATTAAAGAGCGCACGTTCTGCATGGAGCACTGTGTGATATACACAAACAATGAATCATGGAACACTACATCAAAAACTAATGATGTGATGTATGGTGATTAACATAATATAATAAAAAAAATAATAATAATTTTAAAAAAAGAATTTAGAGGGCTGAGTATTTGGCTGGGAAAATAATTACATTCTCACTTGCATTCATCTCGAGTTGAAATTTAGCATTTCTCTCAAGTTTGAATGTAAGCAACAAACCACAAACTATTAACAGTAACTGTAACTGTCATCAGTAGAAATCACAGGTACTTCCATATCACATTGCAATTGTTGCAAATATCACAAAATGTCATTTATGTTCATTACCACTTTGAAATTATGGTAGTTATTAAACTTCTGCTAGATCTTGTAATTTGATGTGTTCACAAAGAAGCCCACATATTACTATAACACAAATACATTTTTTAAAATTGTGATGACTATTTAAATAAATTGGTGTATTTTGAATTTTAAATTTTATAATGGATACTGAATAATATGATACACATTATAATATGTATTATAATACCATATTATTAATAAGATATTATCTGATACATTTAAAAAAATATTATTTCAAAAATAGGATCATAAGCTTCACCTGACTAGCAAAAAGATCCATGGGACAAAATGGTTTAAAACATCTGGAGTATAGAGCATTTTTACAGAAAAGATAGCTGGGAAGAGACACATTGGTTGGGGAAAAACAGGGAGAACCTGGGTGACTGGAGGTCAGAGGTGTGTTTGTAACAACAAATGCCAGGCTTCTGTAGGTGAGTATTATTAACCGTCCTCAAATTCTTGAATAAGATTCTGGTATCAAGATAATATAGAATGTCTTCTTGTTAAGCCCAAGCCTAGACAAGGCGGGCTATTCACTGCCCAATCAGCAATCTGCAGCTACTGCTTAGAATTCTAAATCTGAAAAACTTCTCGACCTTCAGCCCATTTTATACCCCAGGAAGCATCTGGGATTTCTGTTGCCTCTTGTGTTGGTGACCAGTCTAACTGAGTTACTAGGGTCTTTTAATTCGATAGATTTCAATTAGGATATTTGTGTTCCATAATTGCTTAATGTTTTAACTTCCACCACAATCATTAGAATCTTCATTGAAGTCTTCAAGTGCCTGAAAGCAAGCGTCAAAATCTCCAATGCTCTCATGGGCGAAGCAGATGATGTGAGTGTGTGAGGATGAAACCAACTGCCTGGGACCCTTCTGACACACTGCATTGTATTCTGGGGTTCACTAAAGTCCTTGCTCCATTCTCCCCATTTCCTTCCAGACACTGATTTTGAGTGGTGCTATACTGCTATGAAGACCAGTGTTTCCAGAGCTTCCAATCTTCCAGGAGAAACTAGAATTCCAGAATTTTATATAATATATCCTGATTCTTAAATGCTGTGAATCAGCCCGCACCTGAACTGCCAACCTCTGGCTTACTGTTGCATGTTCAGTGAGGACATTTCTAACACTGAGGGCAGGTTATTGTGATGGTGGCTTCCCCAGATCCCTGTTGGGTACGACATCTGAATGGCATCTGACAAAAGTCTCTCACAGTTGCCCTTAACGAACTAGGGCAGTTAGAGGCTCCATGCTACAGATTAAAAACCGAGCCTCAGAGAGGTTACCTGACAAAGCCAATGCCACAGAGCTGAAGGGGAGCTGAGCTGGTCCACACTTTAGGTCTAGGCTGGCCTCACTACCCTGGGTTTAGCTGGCCATTTCCAGCTGCCAACTCTCTCACTGGGATACATTTAAATAGCTTTAAACAGAAGCCTGGCAACATACAATTTTGGCACCTGGTCCAACCGCTTCAACTGCCTCTAGTATTATATGTTCTAATCAATTGGTTTCATGCTTTTTAAATGTTCATATATATCCTGGTGTGCAGTGATCTGAAAGGTATCGTGAAACAACTTTGATTTTTCCATTTGTTCAAAGATTTTAACAGGTTGATCACATCAGCAGTGAGCCGTGGGTCCCTCCCCCTCTCCTCCTTTGCTGAAATATTACCACAACGAGTTGGTTTCTCTGGAAATAGCCACTTGCTATAGCGATAAATCTTAGGGTCACTGTGTAACCCCTGATGCATTTCCCATTTTCCCACCAAATTCCACTGTCCAAATTTGGAGTCCCAACTTCACCACAAGCAGATACAATTTCACTTTGTGGGATTTTCCCAGCTTCTCCTTGCATTATGGTTGCAAAGGCTGTAACACCAGCTGTGGCTGAGCCAGCCCTCCAAAAAAGGCAATTGTGCTCCTTGATGGAATCACGAAGCAGGGCAGGGCTGCCAGCACCGCTCCTTGAACGGCCTTTTCAGGATTCTGGGGCTGCTTCCAGGCCTTCCTCCCACTCCACCGGTTAATGATGTGGGCCCCTCAAACCGCTCAGAATTCTTTAAAAGACCTAAGAAAGAAGGGGAAAGAACAATGCATCCTCTTGCCCCTGTTTTCTGGGATTCCATGTCTAATTTCTTCATCACCAAGACCCTACATTCTTTCATCCACTTAATCAATATGCATTGATAATTTACCAACCGTGTCTCAGGCATTTACACTGGGGGTTAGAGAGAACAAGCTAAAGAAGACAGGCTCCAGTTCTGTGGAGACTCATCACGCAACAAGGGAGGCATGTGTGTGATAATAACAGGAAGACCAGTCTGCCATGCTTTATCTACAATGCTTGAGGCCAGGGGAGTTTCAGAATTCAGACATTTTCAGACCTTAGTGGCAAGATATGATAAGGCGTGTGGTGTGTGTCTGTGTGTTTCACAGGACCCCCTTATCAAATCTAACTGGTATAAAACTCAGAAACAGCCTCCTATCAGCTCAGGTCAGATTTTGCCCCCCAATTCATTTGGCACCAAACTTTAAATTTCAGAGCCTTCTGGGTTTAGGAATTGCGGATAGATTACGGAACTTGAATAGTTATCATTGACTGAGTGTCTACTATGTCCCACAAAACAGACATGTTTTATTCCCTCTGAACCCCCCCTGCACAGCCCTGCTCTGATTGTTCCTGAACATCCTCCCTATCTGATAAACTTTCACACAGACCACCCCAAGTGAACCTGGTAACACCACGGCAGGATACCATTCTCTCTATTTTAAGGAAAGGAAGCCACGGTTTATGGAGCCCAAGTAATTCTCTAAGGTTGCACAGCAAGTAAATGGCCTGGGACTCTCGTCTCAGGGACCAAAAGAAGCTATGCTGTTTCCACGGTGCAAAACTGCTGCTCAACTTGGGAGCCACTCTGATCCTGCTGGAAGCCCTTGCTGCCTTCTCCACTTTCAGTTCCAAAGCCCCCCCAGTTTCCCTGAGAGGCCCCATAACATGCAGATGGTAAGTCCTACTCCACAGGCCTGTTCTGAGTAACACACCCGTCTTGATGGACCTTGGTTTTCCCTCTGTGCCTCATTGCAAAAAGCTTTGGAATCTGACCTCTCCAGGGTTGAATTTCATTCCTGACCTAACATGAGCTTGGGAAAGTCACTAACGCTCTGTGAGAGTGTTTTCTCATCCTTGAAATGGAAAAAAAAAAAAAAAAAAAGTTCATAATTATTGGAGTTATAATGGGGATAAAATGAGTTTATTTGTGTAAAGTATCTGGAAAACAGTAAGTGCTTGACAAAGGGTAACTATTACTGTTGTAATTATTATTGCTTTTGTTATCATCCTTATTGTAAAGTTATTACTTGAACACATTCTATGTCCTAGGTAGTATATAAAGTGAATTAGATGCAGTAATGGAGAGAAATCCATTCTACTCTAAGTACCTGGCAAGCTGACAGTCTTTTATGATGATCATATGATCCACAATACTGTGAACAAAGCTGAGCGACGCAAGAATAGGCACTTGACCCATGAACTACAACCCATGAACCTATAGTCATCTATAGTGGCTTCTGGCTTCTAGGGTCTCTTGGTACAAAGCGCTTGTCCAAAAGGGATAATGACAATTTACTAAACCCATCAGAAAGTCTTTTTAGAAGCCTGGATGTGAAATATGTCAAAGAAAGAGCAACTGGTCATGAGCTCTGAAGCCAAAGTACAGACTAGATGGGGAGCAAAACTGATGGGGTCACAAAGCCAGGATCTCTAAGGGCATAGAGGATAAAAAGAAGGGACTTAGAAGAAGCGAGAAGTGCGTCTGTAACACGAGGAACATAGAGAGAGAGAAAGCACCGCAGCTCAGCTGCCAAGACACCGGAGCAGGCACTTGAACCAGGACCCCTTAAACTCCAGAGTTCAGGCTCTTGTCTTCCACATGGGGAGCCACAGATCCCTGTGTTGCCTGGGGCCAGTCAAAAAAGCAAAAATGAGGGGTAGGGGACCTGGGGAGGCCAGTGTCAAAGTAGGGTGTGTGTAGCCCTTCAAAAAGGGACAGCTGCTAACACGTTTTAGACCAACAGTACTATGTGGGAACGTGAGCCAAAGATGTCAGGTCTTCTGACTTTTCAAGAGAAGCCAGAAATCCAGATATCCTTGGGAAAATGCCTGAGCTTTAATGTTGAAAATTAATTCAGCTTTTTAAGGACTGTTCAGGCAAACACACACACGTGTGTGAGCGCATACACTCCTTTGGTTACATTTAGTGTACAGGCCTCCAAACTGAGAACACTGCCTTCTACTGCCAACTGTAAGACAGGGAGATTTTAGTGTGATGTCCAAACTCTCTTCTCTACGCCACGGGGACAGGAAAAGAGAAAGCTGTACTATCATGCCAATGAGAAAGTATCCCAGAAACTGCCATTTAAAGGCAATTTCTAAAAAACAGAATTCAAAGGGAATCCCTCATTAAATGACACAAACCATCTCATAAATCCAAAGGAAAAGGAGATACATGTTTCTGGTCAAGATACAGTAATAGAGATCAGATTTACGCTCCCACCCGAAACAACTAAAAAATCAACATATATAGGACACAGCATTTTTTGAGACATTGACCATAAGGTCATAAAGGACAGTGACCTGTGAGAGGATGCAAGTGAATGAGGCCAGCCCTGCAGTTGCCCCAGATCACTGCCTGGAGTTTCCAGCCATGGCACAGGGAGGAGAAAAGGAGAAGTCCAGTGGAGCCTGATGGTCTCACTGAATCAAGACAATGGAGCTGAGAATGTGTGAAAACCAAAAGGGCAGGAATTTGGAGGACAGAGTACAGAAGAGAGAGCTGCATGGACAGAGAGCCCGAGTGATCTACAGGGTCCCCGAGTCCTCAGCTGGGTACTTACTCATCAGCACATGGGTGTGAGGAGAAGAATCATTCCCCACAGCTGACATGGGGCCAGGAACAATTCTTTTTCCCAATAGCCAGAGTGGAAAATCTCCTATTTCATGGAGAATTGGGTAAAATATTTGGAATAGCTTTGCCTGAGTAATGGGGAAAAATAACCCTAGATGAAATGGTTCTCTATGTCATTTTAACAAAGCTTAAAAGCAAAACCCAAAAGGATAAAAAAATTTGTTAAATTTTGAAAAATGTGTATACCTATGAAAGAATTGCCACAATTAACATAATGGCCAAAACCATCACCCCCGAAAGTTTCTTCACACTGTTTTGCAATGCCTCTCTCCTCCCCTCTGTGCTCTGTGCACCCTCTGCCCCAATTCCTCGGCAAACAGTAATGTGGGTTCTCCTCACCATAGATTGGTTCACACTTCTCAGAACTTTATAGATGTAGACTCAATACTATGCACTTTCTTTTTACATCCGCTTCTTTTAGTCAGCGTAGTGATTCTGAGATCCAGTTATGTTACTGCATATGCCAACTGTTCATCTGTATTCCACTAGAAAGCCAAGGTTAGCGAGACGCAAAGAGCCCTTCCACCCACTGAGAGCAGGTTTGCTGTCCAAGCACGTGGGTGTGTAAGAACAGTGACTCACTCAAAGGGAGTGAACATTTTACTTCCTCAAAGCTGGAAGTGAGAGTGGGTGATAATCAGAAAGTCAGGAAGCCACGCAGTGAAGGACACGAGGCCAGTCGTGGCTGTCTAGAAGCAAATGTAAAAGACCAGAGCAGCCCTCCCAAGAACCAGCAGGGAAGAACTCCGAGCCTTTATACATAATTCTGTGTAGGGGTTGATCCAGAGACACCCCATTTCTTTACTCAGTCTGGGACCTAGTTGCAAGAAAATTTCACCTGCTGTCTCTGATTATTACTTAGTAACAACTAGAAAAATGGTATACAAATGATTCTGAGGTTGCACAGAGAAGGATAACAGTGTTTCAGCAGTGAGTATTGGAAGCATGGGGCAGGAAAATGAGAGAACACACAGTCCACATCTGCCATTCCCACCTTAGAGTATCCTCCACTTGGAGACCTGAGAAATCCTAGGTCTCATGTCTTGCCATTCCAAATCCGTTATTTTCCCTTTCCAGGACAGGGCCTTTCTTTGATAGTCTTCACAATCTCTCTACTATTCTAGGAGAAGTACCTCACTCTAACCAGAAGTAAGGCAACTGGGTGTGCAGGTTGGTCTCTGGCAGATGCTTTCTTGTACCATTTCACCTACTTGTCCTCAGTTCCTCACCCATTCCATGATATTATGCATTGGATGTTTCTGCCCTCCCAAAATTCGATTCCGTGAAGCCCTACCCCCCACTGTGATGATATTTGGAGGTGGGGTCCTTGGGAGGCAATTAGGCTTAGATGAGGTCACAAGGGTGGGGCCCCCAAATGAGACTAGTGTCCTTATAAGAAAAGGAAGAGAGAGGAGTACCTGGGTGGCTGAGTCGGTTAAGCGTCTGTCTTGGGCTCAGGTCATGATCCTGGGGTCCTGGGATCGAGCCCCATATTGGGCTCCCTGCTTGGCGGGAGGCCTGGTTCTCCCTCTGCCTGCCACTCCCCCTGCTTATACTCTCTCTCTGTGTCAAATAAATAAATAAAATCTTTTAAAAAGAAGGAGGGTGCCTGGATGGCTCAGTCATTAACCGTCTGCCTTCGGCTCAGGTCATGATCCCAGGGTCCTGGATCGAGCCCCACATCGGGCTCCTTGCTCCGCGGGAAGCCTGCTTCTCCCTCTCCCACTCCCCCTGCTTGTGTTCCCTCTCTCACTGTCTCTCTCTGTCAAATAAATAAATAAAATCTTTAAAAAAATAAATAAATAAAATTTAAAAAATTAAAATGAAGGAAAGGAAATGAAAGGAAAGAAAAAGGGAAAAGGAAAGGAAAGGGAGAAGGAAAGGAAGAGAGACTAGAGTGCTCGCCCCTGCTCACTGCCATGCTCCCACGTGGCGCTGGTGCACACTCTCTCTCTGAACCATGTGAGGAACAGCAAGAATGCAGCAACCTGCAACCCAGAAAAGGGAATCACCAGGAACCACGTCTGCCTGCGCCTTGATTTCAGACTTCCCAGGCTCCTGAACTGTGCGAAATAAGCGTTCCTTGTTGAAGCCCCCGTCTGTCGTATTTTGTTACAGTAGCCTGAGCTAAGCCACACGGGCATGTTAACCTGGACGATCTGAACATGGTAACAAATAAATACAACTATCGCTGTCCAGCACGTTTCCCTATAGCAGACTTCTTATAAGTCTGAGAACATGATAAAATTTTTTAAATTCAGAAATTCGATCTGTTCGCATTTCAAAATGACCAGTTATTTTCCATATTCACTTACTCCTCCTATGTGTGGATTCTGTTCCGTACAAAGTCATTAAGCACTTTGCAAGGAGAAGAAAAAATTGCTTTTGACCTTTGGGGAATGCAATTTAGGGTTTATTGTTTGGAAAGCCCCAGGTAAATAATGATTATATAGCAATAAATTGTGTAATTGCATTTAATCTGTGCCTGGAGGCTAGCAAGCACGACAAATCAGTACCTTCCAAAGAGAAGACTCTGCTTCTGGGAGGCAGCAGGAACCAACCAGTGTAAGGACACCTGTCACTGCAGCAAGCATCTCTCCAGAGGTCAAGACAGTGCAGAGGCATCAGGTTCGGTCCAAATTCAATCAGGGCCATTCAAGTGATGAGAAAGATCAGGACAAATTATTAGAGGCAGGGGAAATAGGTCCTAGGATAGAAGATCATAGGATTTTGAATGGTGCTGTTTGGCTAAGAGCTGGCTTCTCAAATGTGTCCCCCCAAAATCCAGCCAACAGAATGGGGTTGGGAAAAGCCACAGAGGAAGAGGAATGAGGTAACTAGTTGAGGATCTATTCTGACCCAGTGGCAGGTGTGCCCTTGAATGAGGGACTGCCCTTTTCTGAGTTGGGGGCAGGAACATATAGCAATTAAAACGTGAGCACCAGAGTTAGACTACTGGGACTTTCATCCCAGCCCTGGCATGTCTTCCCTCCCTGACCTTGAGTTCTCCGAGTTTCTTTGTTTGTTGTACGGGGCCAGGCCCATTACCTGCCCCACAGGGTTGTGTGAAATTCATGAAACGATACACAGAAAAGCTCTATGTTGACAATACTAAAAACAATAAAACCCCATTTGTAACAGAAATGAGGTTTTCGACACAAAAGTGTCTTTCAGAAAATGGGAACAATCTTTTTCCTTAACAATTTTTATGAAAATTTTCATGAAAATCTTTTTGAACACACCATATGCTTCC
This sequence comes from Halichoerus grypus, assembly GCF_964656455.1. Taxonomy (NCBI): domain Eukaryota; kingdom Metazoa; phylum Chordata; class Mammalia; order Carnivora; family Phocidae; genus Halichoerus; species Halichoerus grypus. The sequence continues at coordinate 11,995,652 of NC_135716.1, read as the reverse complement.
CTACATACTGAAAGAGAGTGTAAGGAAAAAACATCTCTGGAAGAACATGGGGCTTTGGCCTGGCTTTATGACTTAGGAGCTGTGAAACCCTGCGCCAGTCACAAGATGTGTCTGAGCAGCAATTTGCGGGTGTAATTTAAAAACGCACATGTCACAAAGCAGATAGACAAGATGTATGTGATGAGTGCTGTACATACTAACTCACCAAAAATAAATTTTTGTGTGTTTTCTTCAGGTTTCAAGACCGTCATCATGGACACGGATTACTACACCATAACATGATGACGTTTTTAGCCCAAGGGAGCAAATGTAAAAAAAAAAAACAAAAAACAAAAAACCCTTTCACAGGACTGCCATCCTCTTGGGAAACCAGACGTCCACTGCAACTAACACAGTGTCTTCCCTATACTCACTATCCAGGAAATATTTGTTAATATTTGAAATATTAGATAAATTAATCTGCATTCTAAGGATAGTAACTTCAGTCTTTTATAAAGAAAATTATATGCTAATTATGAAGAATATAAGTCATATCACATATGCATAAAGAAATGTCTTAATTTGGGCTACTATAACAAAAAATACCATAAACTGGGTAGGTTAAACAACAGAAATTTATCTTTTACAGCTCTGGAGGCTGGAAGTCTGAGATCAGGGTGCCCAGCATGGTCAGGTTCTACAGCATTCTCTCTTCCTGGTTCACAAAGTGCTATCTCCACTTTGTGTCCTCACGTGGTACAGAGAAAGGGCAAACTCTCTGCCTTTTCGCATAAGAACCCTAATCCCATTATGGGGGCTCCATGCATTATCTAATCACCCCACAAAGGCTCCACTTCCAAATACATTGGGAGGTAGGATCTCAATATGTGAATTGAGGAGAGGAGCACAAACATTCAGTGATAGAAGTTAGCAAGGGAAAAATTACCCAACATCACATCACCTAGAAATAAGCATTGCCAACACCTGATGGAAATCAATCCAATCCTCAACCTATCGCACATTATTAGAAAGGGATAAAAGAAAAAAGTAAAGATGGTAACTCATGGATACACAGATATACTGATAGAATGTTTGTTTTAAAAAACAATGGATTCATAAATATAAATGCTATTTTGAATAAAAGTGTAATGTTTAATTTCATCTGAATTTAATAAAGAAAAAAAAGAACGTAAGGAAAAACGCAAGTAAATTCCTAAACTAAATGTTTTGTTAATTCATAAGAGAGTCCTCTAAAAGCTGAAGAAATAAAAGATTACAAAATATACTTTAGGAAGCCCTTTGAAGTCAAACATTCAACATTGTGCTGCACCCTTGGTTTCACTGAGGATTCGCATAATTACTTTGTTTCATACCTCCCATCCCCCTTCCTTCCCATATTTTAGTAACTATATTACTATGTTTAACTTGTCAGAGTTTGGAGAGTTTGCATTTTATTCTAAAGCCATTATACAGTTTTTTTTTTTTTTTTAAAGATTTTATTTATTTATCTGAGAGAGAGAATGGGAGACAGAGAGCATGAGAGGGGAAGGGTCAGAGGGAGAAGCAGACCCCCTGCTGAGCAGGGAGCCCGATGTGGGACTCGATCCCGGGACTCCAGAATCATGACCTGAGCCGAAGGCAGTTGCTTAACCAACTGAGCCACCCAGGCGCCCCAAGCCATTATACAGTTTTAATTGTACATTATAACATATACAACTGCTATCTATTGAGCACCTATCATGTGCCAGGTACTGTTTACTGTACTAAGTATACAGTAGTAAACCACACTGAGTCCCTGCTCTCATGGAGCTCAGAGCAAGAGACGGATAATAAACATTCTGTGTCTCTCCACATGCACATACACAGGAAATACGTGTGTTGCGAAAAACGTTATGAATAAAAAGACAGTGGGTGAGGGAGGCCGAGAGGAGAGTGTCAGAGTGGGCCAGGATATTTTATACAGGGTGGTCTAGTGATTTTAAGAACTTTCTAGAAAACAAGAGCAGTAAGTGCAAAGCCAGCTTTTTATAGGGGCTTCCTGGTCCCTGGGATCTTTTGTTTGGTTAGATTTTCATCAAGAAACAAACTCTTGATTGAGTCTTTCCAAGAAGTACTCACTGGTGTTGAAGTTCCCAAATGCCTGAGGAAGTCAGCCTCTTGCCTCATTACTTAGAAGGCAAACCAGCTGATGATAAACAACCAGCTCACCATTCTTTTCCTCCGAACTTTATTAACACTGCCCCATGGTCTTTTGGCATGGACAGCTGCTGTGGCAACATCTCAGAGGGCAAAGTGCCTGGAGACAGAACGATTGCTAAATAACTATCATGCCATCCCTGGTAGGGGGGAGAGCAAGGGGAAGCAGGCAATAAAAGGGTAGGAGAGGCGCTGCATGGCTCAGGATCTGTCCTCTCGATGGTTTTGTCAACATGGTGGTGTTGGACCATGAGGATGTGGTGTCGATGCCAGCTTTCAGAATCTTGGGAATTTAGGTTCCAAAACTTTCCCTTTCTGAGTCTCAGTTTTCCTATCTGTAAAATGGGAGTAACAACAATTACCTTGGCGAGGTCTCTGTAAGGATGAGAGGCAATGTATATAAAGCCCTAAGCAAAGTGCCAAGTGCCAGTCCCGCAGTACATAATAAGTAAGAAATGCTATTATTTCTATTGTACAAACTTGGCTACACCACCAAGTTGTGAGGCCCAAATCATGTATATAAACATAATAAGGGGATACACTCATATGTATATCTCTCTATATCTATCACCAATCTCTATACATGCATATATATTTTAAAAATATGCACAGGAGATGAAATATACATACAAAAAGAAAGACACCAGCCTATTTAGAAAGATTCCTGACCAATGCTGCATTAAATGTTGATATAATGCCAATAGATGACATATATATTTGCAGAGATTTTTTTCTGCAATTGTCAATCTAACCCACATTAAAGTTTTATCCAGGAATTTAAATATTAATTTGCTTTTATTTATGAAAAACTGCTTGTAAACCAGTAACTCCCAAAATGCAAGCTCCCTCCTGAAATCTAATGTGGAATAGATGAATTCACATAGCTGGCCAAAGGGAAAGGGCCCACTAAACTGATGAAAATAGCACTTCACCAACTTGGTGGTCCAGTCCAACTGATCAAAATCCAGTCCAATCATCAACAGACATTACTCCTCCTATCAAAGTCATTATAGTTGTTTCTTCCTGGACTGTTTTTGTCTTATCTTCGCTGTATTAATAAACCAACTATCCGTTGTGAGCAAGCAGGACAAATGGACAGAATCTGGTAAGTTTACATGGAACTGACAAGTCCTTTAGACCCCAGTACCTATGTCATTTATTTTCATTTCCTCTGCTGTCTTTTATTTTTACTTCTTTTTTAATTGGTGAGAAGATTCTAGGCTCCTCGGAGCACACTTGAGTCTTCGATAATGTCAGAATGACACACCTGAGGAAAAGCACCCTCCATGGAATTAAAATGTTTGTTGGCAGGTTTATAACCATCTAGGTTTCTCCAAAACTTGAGCTCTGAACAGTTTGGTTCACCAGTTAACACACAAATAAAATTGCTGCATCAGGAAAATTCTAGGCTTTTGGAGGACCTAAATCTTCAAGTCCAGAGGGACAGGAACATACAACTAGAAATCTGGTAGGCCGAGGGCTTTAAGTGAAGAGGAGGAGGGCGAAAGAGCCTGACATGGGACCCCAGGGCAGGAGACGTAGGTGTACACACTTCTGACCTGGAAGAAGCTCAGGAACCATCTAGACTGAGCTGAGCAGTGGCCCTTGAATTTGAGAAGACATCCGAATCACTTGAGGGGTTTGTTGAACACAGGTTGCTGGGCCCCACCTCAGAGGTTCTGATTCAGTAGGTCTGGGGAGGGGTGTGAGAATGCTGCATTTCTAACAAGTTCACAAGGTAATGCCCACACAGCTGGCCCGGGGGACCACGATCTGAGAACCTCTGGGTTAGGGCAATGGTTGTTAAACTTCACTACACAGTATAATCACCTACGGAGATTTTAAAAGTTCCAATATCCAAGTCACATCTCACACCAATTACACTGGAATCCTTGTGGGTAGGACACAGTTAGCATTCAGAATCTTTTAAGGTTTCCCAGATGATTGCAACACGCTGCCAATTTTAACAAACCAACTTCTGTTTCAGGTGGAAAACCAAGACTACCTTGTTGGTGGCAGGACAAACTCTAGATCCTGGGTCTTGTCTCCTACTGTGGGTTCTTTCTGCTTCCCTCAGAACACCGACTCTCGGAGAAAGCGCAAGTACATAGCAGACGGGATACGGAAGCAGGTTTTAACAAAAATCTCCTGTATTCCTGTGCCCATTACAAGCACTGCAATATACACATATTGTTTCTCAACCGCTGCATAAAAAGTACTCCGAATCGTAGTAGCTTAAAACAACAAATAGTTACTACCTCACAGTTTTTGTGATCAGAAATCACAACCAGGCTGCAGGCATGAATTCTCCCCTGGATGAGAGGACAGAGGGGACCCAGGAGGAAAGAAGAGAGAGAGCAATACAAAAAGGAAACCAAGAATAAAGCTTATCCTCCAAATTTCCTGGAGTATAAAGGAAGAGAAGGGCTGAAAATCATAAGGAAAGTGAGGGAAAGAGAAACATGAGCTTTACTGAAAATGGACTGATAAACAAGAAAGTAACTGTGCTACCCTCATTAAAGTAATTGGGAAAAATATGTAAATATCTAATTTCATCCAAATGTCTAGATTGGCTGAATGAATGTAATAATATAAATGAAACTTTAAATCTTGAAGAAATTTATATTCCACCTGAAGATTGAAGTAATAGGCTATCTAGGAACAAAGAGACTATTTTCATACTAATGGTCTGTGTCAAAGTCCCAACTCGGACTCTGGTCTCCTGGTTCTCAGCCTATACCTTCCTTACGTAACCCCACCCACATCCCAACAAATACACATTCAACCTACAGCAGATCATCAACATTCCAGACCATGAACTGCTTCTGTTTTAACTGAGTATTGTGGCAGTACAACCATTCACAAAGGTGAGAAACAAGTGTGTTGGTAAGTGTGTGCTGCAGGCGGCTTCTTCCACTCCTAGTCTGTCTACCCAGGGGAAAGGGAAGTTTGCAACTGACATAAAGAACAGCATCAGAATATGCCCAGCTCGGGGCACCTGGGTGGCTCAGTCATTAGCATCTGCCTTCGGCTCAGGTCATGATCCCAGGGTCCTGGGATCGAGCCCCGCATCAGGCTCCCTGCTCAGCGGGAACCCTGCTTCCCCCTCTCCCACTCCCCCTGCTTGTGTTCCCTCTCTCACTGTGTCTCTCTCTGTCAAATAAATAAATAAAATCTTTAAAAAAAAAAAAGAATATGCCCAGCTCAATTTGGCTTTATTTCTCTTTTCAAGAAGCATTAAGTAAGGGTCAGATATGTGCCAAGCACTGTGCCAGGCACAGAGGTTACAAGTCCAGATAAGACTTACTGTCTGCTCTTGAGGAGCTCCAGGTCCAAGAGGAGAAGAGAGGTAAGTCAGTAACTACAGTACAGTGCAGAGAGGTGCCTTACTGGGAACATGGATCAGGGGAATTGAAATCACACTGGGGGTTAGAGAAAGCTTCCTAACAAAAGAGACTCTTGAGATGAATTTAAAAGAATGTAATGGATATGGATAAAAGTAAAGAAAACCTTCAATAGAAGTAAGTTTATGTACAAAGGAGTGAACGCTTCAAAGAGCATTATGTGCTCAGAAATAGAAAAGAAATTCAGTGTGGTTAGACTGATGAATTTTTGGAGGAAAGGGGCAAGGACTAATAGCAAAAAGCACTGTCCTTGTTTCCTATTGCTGATCTAACAAAGTCCCACAAAGCTAGTGGCTTCAAATGACACAAATTTAGTCTCTGACAGTTCTAAGGGTCAGAAGTCCAAAATGAGTCCTACAGGGCTAAAATCAAGGTGTAGGCAGAGCTGGTTCCTTCTGGAGTCCCCAGGGGAAAATCTATTTCTTATCGCTTCCAGTTTCTAAGGCTGCCAGCATGCCTTGACCATGTCACTCCAATCTCTGCCTCTGTCATCACACTGCCTTCCTCTGGATCCAAATCTCTCTCTGCCTCTCTAATGTAGAGACACCTGTGATTAGAATTTAGGGCCCACCTGAATAATCCAAGCTAATCTCCATCTCAGGATCCTTCACTCTGTCACAGTCACAAAGTCCATTTTGCCATAAGAGGTAACATCCACAGGTTCCAGGGATTAGGATGCAGACATCTTTGGGGGACATTATTCCACGTACCACAAAAACATTGTTAACTAAAATGAGGTTTGTTCACCTTAAAATCCATAGACAGCCATGGTAAGGTTCTAAGCAATACAGTGAGGAAGCAGATTTGGAGAAGCTCACCCTGGCAACTACCTTGTAGAAGATGAATCAAAGGGACAGAAGCCGCCAAGTTTTCAATAATCTGAGTAAAAAGTGATGAGGACTTGAACTAGGCAGGGAGTTTGGGAAATGGAGAGAAGGAATTGATGTGACAGATTTTACATCTAAATTAAGAACCTCAGAAGACTGTTAGAATCTGGAGAATAAAGGGAAAGGAGGCACTGGGAAGACTTACAGATTTTTGGCTGCGATCACTGGTTAGTTTTGATGGCATTCACATCAACCTGATGTGCACGAGGTCAGCAGGTCTGTGGCTAGATGTCATGTTTCCTAATGTCAAAGACACTGAGGATTTCAGTGATATTGCAGGGACAGAAGCCAAATTACTGGTAAGGCCATAGAAGGGAAGTTTAAAAAAAAAAAATGACCTATACGGACTGATTTTTCAAGAAAATTAGCTAAAAAGGGAAAGTGAGAATCTGTGTTCACTTGCTTGCTTGTTTTTTAATATGGTCTATTCTGAAGGGAAAGAGAGAGCGTCATAAAATACAAACAGAAAAGAAAAGGGGTGTAAGGCTAGAGTATAAGGTTCCTAAGGAAGCAGAACAGCATGAGATCCAGAATACATTTTAACCACAATACATGAATCAGAGGGAGTTTCATCACATCCACTGACATAGGAAAGAGAAGGAAGTATGAACGTGCACAAAAATAAGGGTACAAATGTCAGAGGATGAAACTAAGGAAAATCTCATCTTCGGCCCTAATTTCCATCTCAGTAAAAGCGAGTGCACAGCCACCTGCTACAAGTGAGAAGAGTGGTGGAAGCTGGAGGTTTGAGCAAAGAAGTAAAAATGTAAAATAGCTGTGGACAGAATGGAAGATAACATGAACCACAGAGAAATGCGGAATTGTTGCAAGTACCAAAAGCCAGCTGGGACTCTGAATTTGTAATGATATCAAATATCCACAGTAGCTTGATTTCTCTATCAGAACTCGGCTCACTAGATACTGAAGTGAAAAACAGAGCAGTTAAACTGGGACAAGGTTGGGTTTTACAATACAGACAAGGAGCAATTAATGACTAAATGTGAAAACATGCGTGAAATGCTGGAGCACAGTAACATAACTGAGCCAAGCCGGACAGCAAGGGATGGGAGGCAAGAAGCGGGGGGATAACTGAAAGAAGAGCCAGGATGTGGAGGTCTAAATGACAGACAGAGGGTAAGGAAGAGTAAAAGAACTAAAGTAGAGGATGGAGAATGGGATTTGGAGCTCAAGATTTATAAGAGGAGCCTCTGACCATATCAATGACCAAGAGAGCAGGTAGACAAGGGGGAAATGGGGTAAGGATCACTGGAGACAAGAATGACAAAACACAGCTTCCTGCTTCCTTTATGCTGGGCTCCATGCCTGTTACCCCTGGGACCCTCCTAGGAGGATGAGTGTGCCACTAACTGGAAGACTTGATGGGAACTGCTAACTTTAAATGTTTCCCAAAAGTACAGGTAAAATAAAATGAAGAGTATCATCTAATGGAGTTTCCAATGTATGATCTTTTGGTACCCTGATATCTCAGCCCTTCCCACTTATAAACTTTAGGATAGAAAAACGGTATGCCCTGGGAATGGGTCTAAGGATACACTTTACCCTGAGCTGACCCTCTGCAATTGTCTATATTTGGTTACTGCTGAAATGAACTGGTGTCACATCAGCACTAAATTAGGAATGTATTTCATGTTTCCTAATGTCAAAGACCTTATAAAGTAAGTGTAAACATCTACAGAAGAGGAGAGAACACTAGTAAATAATTTTCCATTAGACCATTATGCTTCTCAAGGTCCCCCAAGGGTTGTTTATGAAAAGTGGGAGAAGTCCTGTGATTCTGGCAGAAAAGAAATGCCTCCACTTTCTCTAGCCAGGACTATGAAATCTGTCAGACCTCGGCTAGTCAAGAAATCAGAAATTTAGTGCTGATTCATTCAACCATGTAAAAATTTTATGACCTGCTTTCTTTGTGCTGTTAAAAAATTGGGTGATCTTAGACAAATTATTTGAATTCACTGAACCCAGGGATCCTCATCTGCCAGGTGGGTCTATGAAACCTGACTTCCTGTCACAGAAAATAAAAGGATAATAAAACTGCACAATCTTATTTCCCCTCAACAAAAGTCTAAACCTCTAAGTCTAGAAGTCCAAGCTCTCCAACTAAGGTAAACTGTGATAAGATACATAAATACATATATATAAATACGTACAAAATATAGATTATATAGATATATTTGTATATAATATATATTATGTAAATTACAATCTATAGATTTTATATATATACATATATAGTATATACCTAATATCTATCTAGGTATCATAATCTACTGGTGGTGTCATTTTACCAGTTTGAATGAAGTATAAAAACATTACCTCCAAAAAACAAAAACAAACAAAAAAACAACTCATTACCTCCCTCTTGTTCTTTGGATATTCTGTCCCTTGAATATACACATACATATTTTATCATTTTGTATATACATTTTTCATATATGTATATATGTATATATAACTATATGTATTTATAAGAATAGATCTGATACATATGTGTGTAAATGTATATATAACTAATATATATAAAACTAGTAAGATACATAGATAGGAAGTTTCAAGGGAAATTTAAAACTTCATTGACCTGAATAAAAATTAAAATACTACACATCAAAATTTGTGATATATAGCTAAAGCAGTGCTGAGAGGGAAATTTATAGCACTAAATGCACATATGGAAAGTTTCATATCAATGATCGAAGCTCCTACCTCAAGAACCTGGAAAATGAAGAACAATGTAAACTCAAAGTAAGAATAAGGAAGGAAATAAAGAACAGAAACCAACTAAACTAAAAATGACGGAGAAAATTAATAAACAAAGAGCCTCTTTTTGAAAAGATTAATAAAGTTGAAAAACCTTTAGCAAAACTGACAAAGGCTGAAAGAGAAGACACAAATTACCAACATCAGGAATAAAACAGGGATATTACAATAGACCCTACGGGTTATCAAAAGGATAAGGGAGTGTTAAGAACATCTCTACACACATAAATTTGAAAACTTAGATGAAATGAAACAATTCCTTGAAAAACACAAACTGTAACAACTTACTCAATGTGAAATATTTGAATATCCCTATAACTATTAAAAAAAAATTAAGTTTGTGGGACGCCTATGTGGCTCAGTTGGTTAGGCAACTGCCTTTGGCTCAGGTCATGATCCTGAAGTCCTGGAATTGAGTCCCACATCAGGCTCCCAGCTCATCAGGGAGCCTGCTTCTCCCTCTGACCCTCTCCCTTCTCATGCTGTTTCTCACTCTCTCTCAAATAAATAAATAAAATCTTAAAAAAAAAAAAAGATTAAAAAAAATTAAGTTTGTAATTTAAAAATTCCATAAAAGTGGGCACCTGGGTGGCTCAGTCAGTTAAGCATCTGCCTTCAGCTCAGGTCATGGTCCCGGGGTCCTGGGATCAAGTTCTGCATTGGGCTCCTTGCTCAGCGGGGAGTCTGTTTCTCTCTCCCTCTGTCCCCCCTACCCCGCTTGTGAAATCCTTCTCTCTCTCTGTGTCAAATAAATAAATAAAATCTTAAAAAAAAAATTCCATAAAAGTGATCTCCAGACCTAGATGGTGTCACTGGAGAATTCCACCAAATATTTAAAGAATCAGTAACAATTCTACACAATCTTTTCCAGAAAGGGGAAGAGAAGGGAACACTTTCCATTTTATTTTATTAAGATAGTATGAGACTGATACCATAAAGAGACAAAAAAGACAGTTCTAAAAAATAAAATAAATAATAAATAAAACTACAGACCACTCATGAAAGTAGATGCAAAACCCTTAACAAAATATGAGCAAATAGAAATCAGCAACATATAAAAGAATTATACATAATGAGGAGAAATTTATTCCAGGGATAAAAGACTAGTTCAGTATTTGAAAATCAATAAATGTAATCCATTTTACTAACAGGCTAAAGAAGAAAAATCTCACCACCATGTTACTTTATGCAAGGAAAGCATTTGACAGATTTCAACATGATTTCAAAAAAAAAAAAAAAACTACAGCTAACATTATACTTAATAACTAAAGACTGAGTCCTTTCCCTTAAAACTGGGGGAAAAACCGCAACAGGGGCAGGGCAACTCTGCCCAAACAGGGTTGCCTGAGTAACAGTGTGGCAGGCCCCTCCCCCAGAAGACAGGCTAGGAAAACAAGGGGCCAGCAACCCTAAGGTCCCTATAAAACAGGTGCATCTTGCTTGGGTTGTGGTCAATAATTTGGATCTGTACATTCCCTCAACCACCCCTCAACAGAATGACTAGGAGGAGGAACCTCCAAAATAGGAAAGACTCAGAGACTGTGACTTCTGCCGCAGATTTACAAATGGATACAGATATAACCAAAATGTCTAAGATGGAATTCAGGGTAGCAATTGTGAAGACAATAGCTAGAATGGAAAAATAGATTAATGGCAACATAGAGTCTCTAAGGGCAGAAATGAAAGCGGAACTGGCAGAACTTAAAAATACTACTAGTGAGATCCAATCTAATCTAGATAATCTAACAGCTAGGGTAAGCAAGGCAGAAGAACGAATTAGTGATCTAGAGACCAATTAATAGACAAGAAGGAAAAAGAAGAGGCCAGGGAAAAACAACCCAGAATCCATGAAAACAGAATCAGAGAAATAAGTGACGCCATGAAACATTCCCATGTCAGAATTATTGGGATCCCTGAGGGGGTGGAGAGAGAGGACTAGGAGATATATTTGAGCAAATCGTAGCTGAGAACTTCCCTAATCTGGGGAATGAAACAAACATTTGTGCCCTAGAGGCATAGAGGACCCCTCCCAAGATCAAGGAAAACAGGCCAACGCCACAGCATGTAACAGTAAAACTCGCAAACCTTAGAACCAAGGAAACCATCTTAAGAGCAGTTAGGGGGAAGAGATTCCTTACATACAGAGGGAGGAACGTCAGAATAATGTCAGACCTATCCACAGAGACCTGGCAAGCCAGAAAGGGCTGGCAAGACATATTCAAGGTACTAAACGAGAAGAACATGCAGCCAAGAATACTTTATCTGGCAAGGCTGTCATTTAGAATGGATGGAGAGATGCAGAGCTTCCAAGACAGACAGAAACTGAAAGAATATGTGACCACTAAGCAGGCCCTGCAAGAAATATTAAGGGAGGTTCTATAAAAGGAGAAAGACCCCAAGAGTGATCTACAACACAAATTTACAGGGACAATCTATAAAAACAACATCTTCACAGGCAACATGATGACAATAAATTCATATCTTTCAATAATCACTCTCAACGTGAACGGCCTAAATACGCCCATGAAACAGCACAGGGTTGCAGATTGGATAAAAAGACAGGACCCATGCATATGCTGTCTACAACAGACTGATTATGAACCTAAAGATACATCCAGACTGAAAGTAAAGGGATAGAGATCCATCTTCCATGCCAACAGACCTCAAAAGAAAGCTGGGGTAGCAATTCTTATATCAGACAAATTAGATTTTAAGCTAAAGACTGTAGTTAGAGACCCAGAAGGACACTATATCATTCTTAAAGGGTCTATCCAACAAGAAGATCTAACAATTGTAAATATCTACGCCCCCCTAACATGGGAGCAGCCAACTACATAAGCCAACTGTTAATCAAAATATAGAGTCATATTGATAATAATATGTTAATTGTAGGAGACCTCAATACTCCACTCTCAGCAATGGACAGATCATCTAAGCAGAAAATCAACAAAGAAACAAAAGCTTTAAATGACACACTGGATCAGTGGACCTCAGAGATAGAACATTACACCCTAAAACAACATAACATTCATTCTTCTCGAGCACACACAGAACTTTCTCCAGAATAGACCATATACTGGGTCACAAATCAGGTCTCAATCGATACCAAAAGAGTTGGATTATTCCCTGCATATTCTCAGACCATAATGCTTTAAAACAGCAACTCAATCACAAGAAAAATTTGGAAGAAATTCAAACACTTGGAAGCTAAAGACCACTCTGCTCAAGAATGTTTGGGTCAACCAGGAAATCAAAGAAGAACTTAAACAATTCATGGAAAAATGAGAACGAAAACACCTTGGTCCAAAACCTATGAGATACTACAAAGGCAGTCCTAAGGGGGAAATACATAGCCATCCAAGCCTCACTCAAAAAAAATAACAAAATTCTGAATTCACCAACTAACTTTACACCTTAAAGAACTGGAGAAAAAGCAACAAACGATGCCTAAGCCACGCATTAGAAGAGAAATAATTAAGATTAGAGCAGAGATCAATCAATTAGAAACCAGAAACACAGCAGATCAGATCAATGAAACTAGAAGCTGGTTCTTTGAAAGAATTAATAAGATCAATAAACCACTGGCCAGACTTATCCAAAAGAAAAGAGAAAGGACCCAAAGTAATAAAATTATGAACGAAAGGGAGAGGTCACGACTAACACCAAGGAAATAGAAACAATTATTAGAAATTATTATCAACAACTATATGCCAATAAATTAAGCAACCTGGAAGAAATGGATGCGTTCCTGGAAACCTATAAACTACCAAGACTGAAACAGGAAGAAATTGACAACCTGAATAGGCCAATAACCAGTAACGAGATTGAAGCAGTCATCAAAAACCTCCCAAAAAACAAGAGTCCAGGGCCTGATGGATTCCCTGGGGAATTCTACCAAACATTCAAAGAAGAAATAACACCTATTCTCCTGAAGCTGTTCTAAAAATAGAAACAGAAGGAAAGTTTCCAGACTCATTCTATGAGGCCAGCATTACCTTAATCCCCAAGGCAGGCAAAGACCCCATCAAAAAGGAGAATTTCAGACCGATATCCCTGATGAATATGGATTCCAAAATCCTCAACAAAATCCTAGCTGATAGGATCCAACAATACATTAAAAGAAGGATCATCCACCACGACCAAGTGGGATTTATCCCCGGGATGCAAGGGTGGTTCAACATTCGCAAATCAATCAATGTGATAGAACACATTAATAAGAGGAGGGAGAAGAACCGTATGGTCCTCTCAATTGATGCAGAAAAAGCATTTGACAAAATACAGCCTCCTTTCCTGATTAAAACTCTTCAGAGTATAGGGATAGAGGGAACATTCCTCAAGTTCATAAATTCCATCTATGAAAAACCCACAGTGAATATCAGCCTCGATGGAGAAAAGCTGAGAGCCTTTCCCTTAAGATCAGGAACACGACAAGGATGCCTACTCTCGCCACTATTGTTCAACATAGTACTAGAAGTCTTAGCAACGGCAATCAGACAACAAAAAGAAATAAAAGGTATTCAAACTGGCAAAGAAGAAGTCAAACTCTCTCTTCGCAGATGACATGATACTTTATGTGGAAAAGCCAAAGACTCCACCCCCAAATTACTAGAACTCATACAGCAATTCAGTAATGTGGCAGGATACAAAATCAATGCACAGAAATCAGTTGCTTTCTTACACACTAACAATGCAACTGTAGAAAGAGAAATCAGAGAAACGATTCCATTTACAATAGCACCCAAAACCATAAGATGCCTCAGAATAAACGTAACCAAAGAGGTAAACGACATACACTCTAGGAACTACAGAAAACTCATGAAAGAAACTGAAAAAGACACAAAAACATGGAAAAACATTCCATGCTCATGGATCCGAAGAATCAACATTGTTAAAATGTCTATGCTACCCAGAGCAATCTATACCTTCAATGCCATCCCGATCAAAATTCCAATGACATTTTTCAAAGTGCTGGAACAAACAATCCTAAAATTTGTATGGAATCAGAAAAGACCCCGAATCACCAAGGAAATGTTGAAAAAGAAAAACAAAGCTGGGGGCATCACACTGCCTGATTTCAAGCTACATTACAAGGCAGTGCTCACCAAGACAGCATGGTACTGGCACAAAAACAGACATATAGACCAATGGAACAGAATAGAGAACCCAGATATGGACCCTCAACTCTATGGTCAAATAATCTTTGACAAAGTAGGAAAAAATATGCAATGGAAAAAAGACAGTCTCTTCAATAAATGGTGCTGGGAAAATTGGACAGAATGAAACTTGACCATTCTCTAACACCATACACAAAGATAAACTCAAAATGGAGGGAAGACCTCAGTGTGAGACAGGAATCCATCAAAATCCTAGAGGAGAACATAGGCAGTAACGTCTTTGACATTGGCCATGGCAACTACTTTCAAGATACATCTCCAAAGGCAAGTGAAACAAAAGCAGAAATGAACTTTTGGGACTTCATCAAGATAAAAAGCTTCTGCACAGCAAAGGAAACAGTCAACAAAACAAAGAGGCAACCCACAGAATGGGAGAAGATATTTGCAAATGACACTACAGATAAAGGGCTGGTATCCAAGATCTATAAAGAACTCCTCGGGCGCCTGGGTGGCTCAGTTGGTTAAGCGACTGCCTTCAGCTCAGGTCATGATCCTGGAGTCCCAGGACTGAGTCCCGCATCGGGCTCCCTGCTTGGCAGGGAGTCTGCTTCTCCCTCTGACCCTCCCCCCTCTCATGCTCTCTCTCTTTCTCTCTCTCAAATAAATAAATAAAATCTTTAAAAAAAAAAAAGAAAGAACTCCTCAAACTCAATACCCCAAAAACAAATAATCAAGTCAAAAAATGGGCAGAAGACATGAAAAGACACTTCTCTGAAAAAGACATACAAATGGCTAACAGACACATGAAAAAATGTTCATCATCATTAGCCATCAGGGAAATCCAAATCAAAACCACACTGAGATACCACCTCACACCAGTTAGAATGGCAAAAATTGACTAGGCAAGAAACAACAAATGTTGGAGAGGTTGTGGAGAAAGGGGAACCCTCTTACACTGTTGGTGGGAATGCAAGTTGGTACAGCCACTTTGGAAAACAGTGTGGAGGTGCCTCAGAAAATTAAAAATAGAGCTACCCTATGACCCAGCAATTGCACTACTCGGTATTTACCCGAAAGACACAGATGTAGTGAAAAGAAGGGCCATATGCACCCCAATGTTCACAGCAGCAATGTCCGCAATAGCCAAACTGTGGGAAGAGCCGAGATGCCCTTCAACAGACAAATGGATAAAGAAGATGTGGTCCATATATACAATGGAATATTACTCAGCCATCAGACAGGATGAATACCCAACTTTTACATCAACATGGATGGGACTGGAGGAGATTATGCTAAGTGAAATAAGTCAAGCAGAGAAAGTCAGTTATCATATGGTTTCACTTATTTGTGGAACATAAGGAATAGCATGGAGGACACTAGGAGAAGGAAGGGAAAAATGAAGGGGGAGAAATCAGAGGAAGAGATGAACCATGAGAGATTGGATTCCGAGAAACAAACTGAGGGTTTTGTGGGGGGGGTGGGATGGGTTAGCCCGGTGATGGGTATTAGGGAGGGCATATACTGCATGGAGCACGGGGTGTTATACAAAAACAATGAATCATGGATCACTACATCAAAAACTATTAATGTATGGTGACTAACATAACATAATAAAATAAAATAAAATTTAAAAAAATAATAAATAAATAAAGTTGGGGGAAAATTGGGGCAAGGATTCCCACTCTTACCATTCTTATTCAGTGGGAAGCTGGAAGCTTTAGCCAGTGCAATAGGGCAAGAAAAGGGAAAAATAGGCATGTATATCAGAAAAGAAAAAAGAAAGTGATCTCTATTTGAAAGTGACATGACAGTCTATGTAGAGAATCCCAGTGAGTCCACAAAAACATTCTTAGAACTAGTAAGTGAATTTAGCAAGGTCACAGAATGCAAGATCAACACACAATTTACATGCATGCAAGTGCACGCACGTGCGCGCACACACACACACACACACTTAACTGTATTTCTGTATACCACCGATAAACATGTGGTCAGCCAAATTAAATATATAATATTACTTACAACTGCTCCAAAAAAAATAAAATGCATATGGCAAAAATCTAACAAATTACGTTCAGGACTTGTAATGTTGACAACTACAAAATGCTAATGAAAGACATCAAAGAATACCTAAATAGATGGGGAGATATACTGTGCTCATGGCCTGAAATACTGAATATATTAATGATGTCAATTCTCCTCAAATTGTCTAACACAATCCTATAAATATCTCAGAAAGACTTTGTATAGATATGGACAATATTACTCTAAAATTTATATGGAAAGTTACTCGCCCAAGACTAAAATAATCTTGACAAGAAGAATGAAATGGGAGATACTATTCTTGCTTATGTTAAGGTTTACTATATAGCCACAGTAATCACGACAGTGCAGTATTGGCAGAAAATCAGACATATAGGTCAATGTAAAGAACAGAGAACCCTAAAGCAGACCCACAAATACACCAAACTAATTTTTAACAAAGTTGCAAAACTGAGACAAAGACATAGCTGATCCCATGAAGTCAAACTAAGGGACTAAGGACAGTCAGACAAGGAAGAAAAGAAAAACTGACATAGAATTAGTGGGCTATTGACTATTAAGAGCAACTGGGGCTCAATCCCACCAGAGACCTTTGAGGTACAGTGTAGGATGGACCTCAGAATTGTCTCTCTGGCACCACAGAAGATGGGAGCCTTGCGTGCTGATTCCTACTGTTGACTGGTGGAAGGTTGCCTTCAAGCAAGGAATCCCACTGGATTCTGGGCCACACCTGCAAAAGTTGCCTGACTGAGCTTCTGAGGGTTCAGGAGAAGACTTATGGCAGAGAAGCTGAAAAATGTTGCTGGCACTGAGGTGGAAAGTCTCCATGTACTCCCCTGTGGTCAATCAGAGGCTCAGCTGAAGTCACAGGGGGCTGACGGACAAGAGTTAAGGGCATCAACAGCCTCTGCTACGTAAGTCTAATTCTGGAGTAGAGCACTGGCAAGAACATTTGGTCACAGGAACAAGACAATATATAAGTTTTCATTATTATTTAAAGAAGGTATTTTGGACCCACCCTCTGAGGCATAGATGGGGCTGAAAACCTGTTCTAACTCAAGACCTTGTTTCCTGGATGAGAAGTCCTGAGTGCCTGGGTGAGAGTGAGGCTGGAAGGAGGCCTTCATGAACAGAACTTAGCAGGAAGAACACATAAAGTAAGATTTAATGTGGGGGGAGGGGCCTCCGTCGGCCGCTTCTGGCGAGTGATAGAGCCACGGAGCACAAAATCGGAACTTTTAGAAGTCTGCTCCGCTGAGGGACGTCGCTCCAGTGGCTAAGTGGGGGGTGGAACCCTCGCGGACAGTGTGGTCTCAGGACCCTCGGGGTCACAGAGAGACCGGGGGTGCCTGAGTGCAGCAGAGCTCCCAGGGATCGGAGCGGGGAAGCCGGCTGCAGAGACGGAGCCCAGGCGCGGGCTCTCAGCTGGGGTTGCTATAAACCGTGATCCGCGGCACAGTCGGGCCACTGCTCCTCCAGCAGGGACCCAACAAGCGGCAGATCCGGGGAGACTCACCTTCTTCCCCCGGGAGGAAAGGTGCGGGAGCGCACCGCAGGGATCTGCTGGGTTTGGAGACTCCACCCGGGGTCGGGTGCCAGATAGAAAGGCGCGGTCACAGGCCGGGTGAGCGCGGAGTGTGGCTGGAGACCGGGGAGACGGGAGTGACTGACTGCTTTTCTCTGGGGGCTCGCTGAGGAGCGGGACCCCGAGTTCTCGGCTCCGCCGGGGCGGAGACTGGGAGGCCGCCATTTTCACTCTCCGCCTCCAAAGCTGTACGGAAAGCTTGCAGGGAACAAAAGCTCCGGAGAGCAAACCCAAGCAGATTACTTAGTCCGGACCGGGCAAGGGCGGGGCAATTTTGCCTCCGGCAAAGACATTTGGGAACCACGGCAACAGGCCCCTCCCCCAGAAGATCAGCGAGAACAGCCAGCCAAGACCAAGTTTACCGATCAATGAGAACAGCCGAACTCCAGCGCTAGGGGAATACTGCACATAGAATTCATGGCTTTTTTACCATGATTCTGTAGTCTTTCAAAGTTAATTATTTTTTTTAACTGTCTTTTTTTCTTTTTTCTTTTTTTTTGAATTTTTCTTCTTCCCTTTTTCAACCAACATCTTATCAATCCCTAAAAAAAACATTTTTATTTTTCATTTTTAAAGTCATATTCTATCCCTTCATAGTAGTTACCCGTATTTTTGGCATATATATATAAGTTGTTCTCTCTTTAAAATCTAGAGATAGTTTCTTAAAACAGATCAAAATATACTCTAAATCTCTAGTGTATGGTTTTTTTCTACTCCCCTGCCTGATCACATTCTCTCCCTTTTTTCTTTCTTTTTTTTTTCTCTAATCCTCTTCTTTCTTTTTTCAAACAACTTATCAAATCCTTTTATAAAATTTTTTATAATTTCCATCTTTACAGTAATATTCCATCCCTTCATCATATCAACCCTTATTTTTGTACATATATAAGTTTTTCTTTCTTTAAAATTTTGGGAGGGACTTTCTTTTAACAGACCAAAATACACCCAAAATCTAGTGTGTGGCACTGATCTATAAACCAGCCTGGTCATATTTGATCACATTCTGTTTTTGTTTTGTTTTGTTTTGTTCTGCTTTTGTTTGTTTTTATCTTTATCTTTATCTTTTTCTTTTTTCTTTTTTTCTTTCTTTTTCTTTTTTCTCTCTTTCCCTTTCTTTTCCCACTGCTTCAGGTCTTTTCTGATTTGTTTAGAGTATATTTTCTGGGGACGTTGTTACCCTGCTAGCATTTTGTTCTCTCATTAATCTATTCTCCTCTGCACAAAATGACAGGACGGAAAAAATCACCTCAACAAAAAGAACAAGAGGTAGTACCGACTGCCAGGAACCTACTCAATACGGACATTAGTACGATGTCAGATCTAGAGTTCAGAATCATCACTTTAAAGATACTCGCTGGGCTTGAAAAAAGCATGGAAGTTATTAGAGAAACCCTTTCTGGAGAAGTAAAAGAACTAAAATCTAACCAAGTAGAAATCAAAAAGGCTATTAATGAGGTGCAATCAAATATGGGGGCGCTAACTGCTAGGATAAATGAGGCAGAAGAAAGAATCAGTGAGATAGAAGACCAAAGGATGGAAAATAAAGAAGCTGAGAAAAAGAGAGATAAACAACCACTGGATCACGAGGGCAGAATTCGAGAGATAAACGATATCATAAGACGAAACATTAGAATAATTGGGATCCCAGAAGAAGAAGAAAGAGAGAGAGGGGCAGAAGGTATAATGGAGCAAATTATAGCAGAGAACTTCCCTAATTTGGGGAAGGAAACAGGCATCAAAATCCAGGAAGCACAGAGAACCCCTCTCAAAATCAATAAAAATAGGTCAACACCCCGACATCTAATAGTAAAACTTACGAGTCTCAGAGACAAAGAGAAAATCCTGAAAGCAGCTCGGGAGAAGAGATATGTAACCTACAATGGTAGAAACATTAGATTGGCAACAGACTTATCCACAGAGACCTGGCAGGCCAGAAAGGACTGGCAGGACATATTCAGAGCACTAAATGAGAAAAATATGCAGCCAAGAATACTATATCCAGCTAGGCTGTCATTGAAAATTGAAGGAGAGATAAAAAGCTTCCAGGACAAACAAAAACTAAAGGAATTTGCAAACACGAAACCAGCCCTACAAGAAATATTGAAAGGGGTCCTCTAAGCAAAGAGAGAGCCTAAAAGCAACATAGACCAGAAAGGAACACAAACAATATACAGTAACAGTCACTTTACAGGCAATACAATGGCACTAAATTCCTATCTTTCAATAGTTACCTGAATGTAAATGGGCTAAATGCCCCAATCAAAAGACACAGGCTATCAGATTGGATTAAAAAACAAGACCCATCGATATGCTGTCTGCAAGAGACTCATTTTAGACCCAAAGACACCCCCAGATTGAAAGTGAGGGGGTGGAAAACCATTTACCATGCTAATGGACACCAAAAGAGAGCTGGGGTGGCAATCCTTATATCAGACAAATTAGATTTTAAACCAAAGACTGTAATAAGAGATGAGGAAGGACACTTTATCATACTTAAAGGGTCTATCCAACAAGAAGATCTAACAATTGTAAATATCTATGCCCCTAACATGGGAGCAGCCAATTATATAAGGCAATTAATAACAAAAGCAAAGAAACACATTGACAACAATACAATAATAGTGGGGGACTTTAACACCCCCCTCACTGAAATGGACAGATCGTCTAAGCAAAAGATCAACAAGGAAATAAAGACTTTAAATGACACACTGGACCAAATGGACTTCACAGACATATTCAGAACATTCCATCCCAAAGCAACGGAATACACATTCTTCTCTAGTGCCCATGGAACATTCTCCAGAATAGATCACATCCTAGGTCATAAATCAGGTCTCAACCAGTACCAGAAGATTGGGATCATCCCCTGCATATTTTCAGACCACAATGCTTTGAAACTAGAACTCAATCACAAGAGGAAAGTCGGAAAGAACTCAAATACATGGAGGCTAAAGAGCATCCTACTGAAGAATGAATGGTCAACCAGGAAATTAAAGAAGAATTAAAAAAATTCATGGAAACCAATGAAAATGAAAACACAACTATTCAAAATCTTTGGGATACAGCAAAGGCAGTCCTAAGAGGAAAGTATATAGCAATACAAGCCTTTCTCAAGAAACAAGAAAGGTCTCAAATACACAACCTAAGCCTACACCTAAAGGAGCTGGAGAAAGAACAGCAAATAAAGCCTAAACCCAGCAGAAGAGAAATAATAAAGATCAGAGCAGAAATCAATGAAATAGAAACCAAAAGAACGGTAGAACAGATCAACGAAACTAGGAGCTGGTTCTTTGAAAGAATTAACAAGATTGATAAGCCCCTGGCCAGACTTATCAAAAAGAAAAGAGAAATGACCCAAATCAACAAAATCATGAATGAAAGAGGAGAAATCACAACCAACACCAAAGAAATACAAACAATTATAAGAACATATTATAAGCAACTCTATGCCAGCAAATTAGATAACCTGGAAGTAATGGATGCATTCCTAGAGATGTATCCACTACCAAAACTGAACCAGGAAGAAATAGAAAACCTGAACAGACCTATAACCACTAAGGAAATAGAAGCAGTCATCAAAAATCTCCCAAAACACAAAAGCCCAGGGCCAGATGGCTTCCCAGGGGAATTCTACCAAACATTTCAAGAAGAATTAATACCTATCCTTCTGAAACTGTTCCAAAAAATAGAAATGGAAGGAAAACTTCCAAACTCATTTTATGAGGCCAGCATTACCTTGATCCCAAAACCAGACAAAGACCCCATCAAAAAGGAGAATTACAGACCAATATCCCTGATGAACATGGATGCAAAAATTCTCACCAAAATACTAGCCAATAGGATCCAACAGTACATTAAAAGGATTATTCACCACGACCAAGTGGGATTTATCCCTAGGCTGCAAGGTTGGTTCAACATCCGCAAATCAATCAACGTGATACAATACATTAACGAAAGAAAGAACAAGAATCATATGATCCTCTCAATAGATGCAGAAAAAGCATTTGACAAAGTACAGCATTCTTTCTTGATCAAAACTCTTCAGAGTATAGGGATAGAGGGTACATACCTCAATATCATAAAAGCCATCTATGAAAAACCCACAGCGAATATCATTCTCAATGGGGAAAAACTGAGAGCTTTCCCCCTAAGGTCAGGAACGCGGCAGGGATGTCCACTATCACCACTGCTATTGAACATAGTATTGGAAGTCCTAGCCACAGCAATCAGACAACAAAAAGAAATCAAAGGCATCCAAATTGGCAAAGAAGAAGTCAAACTCTCACTCTTTGCAGATGATATGATACTTTATGTGGAAAATCCCAAAGACTCCACCCCAAAACTGCTAGAACTCATACAGGAATTCAGTAAAGTGGCAGGATATAAAATCAATGCACAGAAGTCAGTGGCATTCCTATACACCAACAACAAGACAGAAGAAAGAGAAATTAAGGAGTCAATCCCATTTACAATTGCACCCAAAACCATAAGATACCTAGGAATAAATCTAACCAAAGAGGCAAAGGATCTGTACTCAGAAAACTATAAAATACTCATGAAAGAAATTGAGGAAGTCACAAAGAAATGGAAAAACGTTCCATGCTCATGGATTGGAAGAACAAATACTGTGAAGATGTCAATCCTACCTAGAGCAATCTACACATTCAATGCAATCCCCATCAAAATACCATCCACTTTCTTCAAAGAAATGCAACAAATAATCCTAAAATTTGTATGGAACCAGAAAAGACCCCGCATAGCCAGAGGAATGTTGAAAAAGAAAAGCAAAGCTGGCGGCATCACAATTCCGGACTTCCAGCTCTACTACAAAGCTGTCATCATCAAGACAGTATGGTACTGGCACAAAAACAGACACATAGATCAATGGAACAGAATAGAGAGCCCAGAAATGGACCCTCAACTATATGGTCAACTAATCTTTGACAAAGCAGGAAAGAATGTCCAATGGAAAAAAGACAGTCTCTTCAACAAATGGTGTTGGGAAAAGTGGACAGCCACATGCAGAAGAATGAAACTGGACCATTTCCTTACACCACACACAAAAATAGACTCCAAATGCTTGAAAGACCTCAATGTGAGACAGGAGTCCATCAAAATCCTAAAGGAGAACACAGGCAGCAACCTCTTCGACCTCAGCCGCAGCAACTTCCTCCTAGAAACATCGCCAATGGCAAGGGAAGCAAGGCAAAAATGAACTATTGGGACTTCATCAAGATAAAAAGCTTTTGCAAAGCAAAGGAAACAGTCAACAAAACCAAAAGACAACTGACAGAATGGGAGAAGATATTTGCAAATGACATATCAGATAAAGGGCTAGTATCCAAAATCTATAAAGAACTCATCAAACTCAACACCAAAAGAACAAATGATCCAATCAAGAAATGGGCAGAAGACATGAACAGACATTTTTCCAAAGAAGACATCCAAACGGCCAACAGACACATGAAAAAGTGTTCAATATCGCTCGGCATCAGGGAAATCCAAATCAAAACCTCAATGAGATACCACCTCACACCAGTCAGAATGGCTAAAATTAACAAGTCAGGAAATGACAGATGTTGGCGGGGATGCGGAGAAAGGGGAACCCTCCTACACTGTTGGTGGGAATGCAAGCTGGTGCAGCCACTCTGGAAAACAGTATGGAGGTTCCTCAAAAAGTTGAAAATAGAGCTACCATATGATCCAGCAATTGCACTCCTGGGTATTTACCCCAAAGATACAAAAGTAGGGACCCGAAAGGCTACGTGCACCCCGATGTTTATAGCAGCAATGTCCACAATAGCCAAACTGTGGAAAGAGCCAAGATGTCCATCAACAGATGAATGGATAAAGAAGAAGTGGTATATATATACAATGGAATATTATGCAGCCATCAAAAGGAATGAGATCTTGCCATTTGCAACGACGTGGATGGAACTGGAGGGTATTATGCTGAGCGAAATAAGTCAAACAGAGAAAGACATGTATCATATGACCTCACTGATATGAGGAATTCTTAATCTCAGGAAACAAACTGAGGGTTGCTGGAGTGGGGGGTGGGGTGGGAGGGATGGGGTGACTGGGTGATGGACACTGGGGAGGGTATGTGTTCTGGTAAACGCTGTGAATTGTGCAAGACTGTAGAATCTCAGATCTGTACCTCTGAAACAAATAATGCAATATATGTTAAGAAAGAAAAAAAGAAGAAGAAGAATGTAGCAGGAGGGGAAGAATGAAGGGGGCAAAATCGGAGGGGGAGAAGAACCATGAGAGACAACGGACTCTAAAAAACAAACTGAGGGTTCTAGAGGGGAGGGGGGTGGGAGGATGGGTTAGCCTGGTGATGGGTATTGAGGAGGGCACGTTCTGCGTGGAGCACTGGGTGTTATGCACAAACAATGAATCATGGAACACTATATCTAAAACTAATGATGTAATGTATGGGGATTAACATAACAATAAAAAAATTTTTTTTAAAAAAATAAAGAAGGTATTTTTTCCCTAGTTATCCTTTTAGCTTTTCTCAGTTGTTTCAGGACTTGAATATGAAAGGGGATGTTGCTGTAACTCCTTTCCAATACATGTAAACCTAATCCAAGTGCAAAATACAATCTTAAACCTCACCCTCATCTTTAACCTCACAGTGTCTCCCTCACTTTCACTGTAACACTAATCCAAACCCCACCCCAAACCTTCTCCTAACCCAAACACAAACCCAAGCTAACCCTAACCCTCACCCCGACTCTACTGCCTGCTTCTTTTCTGAACTACCCTTGTTTCATTGAATATTGCATTAGATACGGGATATGGTAAATGGTATGTTCTAGATGCTCTGCATTCTGTGATTTTTGTTCCAGCTAGCAGTTAACTAGGCTGAATTCAAATTCCAAACTGACTTCCCTTGCAGGTTACAGAAGCTGGAATCTCTGCTCAGGGTTTCCAACTTCCAGCAGCAGCTTTTTCACCAAGCTCACTGGAGTCCCCTCGCCTCATACACATGGAGTTTAGCAATGCCAAGGATTTGGGGAAATTGTATGCACAGACTTCGGGGCTCACTTCTTCCGGGGCTCCCACCCTTTCCAGAACTTCCCTTCCTACCTTTCTGGCTCTTCTGCCAACCCTGAACTCCCTCCTGTTTTCTCTGTAATTTTTGCCTCTTTTTGATTACTCTCCAGTGCCATCAAATCATTGTTTTATAGATACATTTTTTTTTGCCTGTGTCCAACCAAGCTGCTTCATCATTACCAGAGGCCAGAAGTCTCTAGAATCAAGTTTAACTCCTCACAGGGAACTCTCCTTGAGCCAAAGTTCTGGGGGAGGGATCAATAATACATCATGATAGGGGTCGGAGGAATCTAAGCTACCTCCTCATGCAATTGACTGTGCCTTCCTGATTCCCTGCAGCCCAGGATCCTATCTACCCTTTCCTCTCAATGGTGGCTTGCTATTGCACACACCAACCTTATGTCGTAGTGCATCAGACAATAGCCAGTTCATGATAAGCAGCTCCAATCTGGTGCATTGGTCAAATATTTAGTCTCCACCAGGACTCAGTAGCAACTCAAGGAGTTTTCTCAAAAGGAGAATAGTTATTAGTAAATATGAGCACAGTGTTACTCCAAAGCCCTGGTGGACGTGCTCTGTGATTCTTCCTTGGAGGCCTTCCAGAGGCTCCATATAGCATCCTATTTGCCACAAACACCATGCGTACGATTGGATCAATCAGATTAAGATACTCCTTTCCTGGAGAGGAGTGAGTGAAGGATGGAGAGAATCCAGGAGTGGTATGTTAGTGAAACTCCCTACAGATGATAGGAAATCATTACAAATGGGAATAGTTACCTCCCTGACCCCCAACATAAAGCCTGACACAGAGCTGGCACTCAATCCATACTAGAACACATGAATGTATAAATGGATAAATCACTACTATCACTGTATCAAATCTGTATTGATCTTATACAAATATTACATAATAAATCACATATTCAATTCTCACACATTTCAGGCAATATAGAATCCTGGCCAATAAAGACTTGTAAAAGTGTCAGCATTCACTTTACTAGGCACTTGTAAAATGCCGAAGTTGTACTTATTTATTATTCATTCAGAATATGTTGTGTGCCAGGCATCATGCTAAGTGCTAAGGAGATATATATGAACAAAGGAATGAATGACATTGTTCATGACCTCAAGAACCTAACAGTCTAGGAGACAATATGTCATGGGCCCACTTGGCTGAAAGTCAAAAGAACTGAGCTCCAAGTCCAGCCTGCCTCTTCATAGCTCTCTCCTTAACCCAGGAGGGCACTTCTTCCCCATGGATATTTTGACTCACTGACCTTGTCACTATCCCACCAACATAGTCTGAAATCCAGAAGAAAGCAGACAGGTGATGAACACGGCACTCATCAGAAAAATGTATTTTCATAGAACTCTTAAAGCCATAAATAATGTGAATGCAAGAACAGGAAGAATCATAGGGGAACAGAGCATGGAAAATATGATTGAGCCACATTACCCATAGGTTCTGAGACACTTTTCATTCTGGGACTCCTTATGATAATAAATGAGTTAACAGAAAAGGTTGGTTACCCAATGTCCAGTTCTGAGTTAAATACAGATAAATCCTGGTACCCTAAGTGTTTTATGCTGTCTGTATATGCTTGGAAAAGAGACCAAGGAGAGAAAGAAGCAGAGAGAAAGAGAAATAGAAAAAGAGGGAACAGATCATGATTCAGTTGGTGCAGCAGATTTTATCACTTCTTTTTTTCTCCCTGACTGATTTGTTTTTCCTTAGGTTGCAAGCATGGCAATTGCTCTTGGGAGACACAATGAGATCTGGCAAATTCTGCATGGATTCTAGATTTGGCCTCATCTGTGTCTAAGGAAGTGTCTGTCTAATAAAGATCATCATGAATCAGTGGATTCACTTCATTCATTTCATCCATTTCAAAACAAGCCCACTCCCACCTCACCCTTAGATGGCTTCATTGATTTATAGTAACCAGGACATTTCAAAACAAAAGCTGACTGGCGTTTTAGTCCCATTTAAAAATTTATGAATGCTAATTATATATTGAAATACCTAAAAAAAAAAATAAATATATATATAAATACTCAAAGAGGGGGGGAAGGGAAAAGCAAACAGTCTCACACCAGGAAATAATTTCCATATCTGTGTAAATCCTTCCCACTTTTCATTTGTATATTCTTACTTTGTTTTGATTCTTATTTTGCATGACTGAAATATTCTATATATAACTTTGTGCCCTTTTCTTCAACCTATTTTTACAAGGGAGCATTTTCCAAATTATTTATAAGTCCTTCCTCATTTTTAAGGAATGCATAGGTCTACATCAACTGAGTGTTCTGTTGTTTGTAGCCATTCATTAAATTCATTAGATAGGATTGAAGCTGGGATTCCATCTTTGTTCATAAACTATTCCTCTGTATGTGTTTATGGGGGGCTATTACCGGGTAGTTATATACCCACCACTTGTCTGTTGACTCTGCATTAGGAGTCTTGAGGGCAGGGAGTGTTTGTCCACCTCTGTTCCTCCACTGCTCAGCACAGAGCCTGACTTCTAGTAAGTAAGCAATAAATGCTTGTGGGAAGAAGAACCAGCCGATCAATCATTCAGGCACCCATACGTACCCTAAAAGAACTGAGTAGAATTATAAACAGGAGTACTCATGTTAAGAACGTAGAACATAACATGTCAGCACTTACCAGGGAGCCCAGGGACACAAAATTTCTGACGGGGACTTCACAGCAGCGAATAAGCTGACCCATAAAAACATCTTATCTCCTCTGGCAGTGTGATAATGTCTATTTCTAAGAAGGTGGCCTATTACAGGAATTGCTTTTCTGAGTACAGCTCAGTCAGATACAGTTGAGGTTCCTATTCTTAGCTCTGACTCAATCCCTTTCCAGCAAAGGGCACACGCTAAAATGCTCTCCTTGGGTTTACCTGCGGACTGTTAGAGATCTGTTTCTATACCTGTCTCCTTGCTTCCCCACTTGCATACTCCACCCCCACTGTGAGCTGTCTGAGGCAGAAATCAAATCCTGCCCATCTCAGGTTCCCCAATATGTAGCACAGCGCCTGGAACAGAACACACGGAGTTCAAATTTGACTCATCCCAGACGATTCCAAACCCTGGGATCTTTCATTTATTCAAGAAATTTGTCTATTGAGCGTCTGCTCTATATAGTTATATGCTACCTGTTAGGGCCACTGGGGTGAGCAAGACAGAAGAAACAATCAGGTGGCAGCCATTCAATGCTTAGCGTATTAATAAAATCTTGGCTTAAACTTAAGACATTGCATTAAGTAGCCCAAAGATAATGCAGAAGCAACAACTTAACTTAGACTCCACTCAGCTGGAAAATAATCAGGCCTGGCTCAACATGTCTAGAATGAACAGCTTCTTTAAAGGGCTTGCCACTTTGGTGGCAATGAGAACAAAGTCTCTGTCCCTTTCTCTTACCTGGAGCCTTCTGAGCTGCAGCATCGACTGGCCAGGAATCAATAGCTGTGACTGTGACACGCTCTGTGAGACCCTGAGAAGGTTAAACCTGACTTACTGATCGCTGTGATTAATCGGAGGCGGTCCCCTCAGGTTTGTACTGTCATCCTTCAGGCTGATGCCCCGTGCAAACCAGACTCATTTGAATAAGTGGCCCGAGTTCCCTACAGAGAATCCCCAGAAATGCGGAAAAGGGTCAATCTGTGAGCCAGGAGGGGGAAATTCTCTGAGTGAAAGGCAATGCTCATGACCAGGTTGGGTTTAATCAGCCACATGGGAAGACAGAGAAATGATTAAAGCTGGCCAACAACCCCCCCAAACTGGGCACCACTTCCTCCCGGGACTGCCCCTTCCTCTCCATCGGCCTGCCCTTCATGTTTCCTGCTTATCCTCCTTTCTCAGTGTCCTGTACAGCTGACAGCCAATGTCGGGGGGCTCTGGAAGTCTCTGTCCCAACCCAGGATTTAGTCCATGTATGTCACATTACCTTGACTAAGGCTCAGTTTAGTCATCTGAAAAACAGACAGTAAAATGCCGATGTATTCGTTTCCTAGGGCTGCCATAATGAAACACCAGAACCGGGGTGGCTTATATGGAAATTTCCTGCATCACAGTTCTGGAGGCTAGAAGTCTGAAATCATGGTATTAGGACTAGTTCCTTCTGAGGGCCATGAGGAAGAATCTCTTCTATTCTTCTCGCCCAGCTCCAGGCGGCCTCAGGCATGCCCTTGACCTGTAGATGGAACCCTGTGTCTTCACATCCTCTTCCCTTTGTGGGTGTCTGTCTCCAAATTTTCCCTTTTTAAAAGGACATCAATCATACTGGATTAGAGCCTACCCTAATGATATCATTTGAACTTGGTCACCCCTGCAGAGACCCTATTTCAAATGAGGTCACATTCTGAGGTACTGAGGATCAGGACCTCACGTATCTTTTTGAGGAGACCTGATTCAACCTATGACAGCCAACTCATAGCATTGTTACAAGGATCAAATGTTCTAAAGTGTGTAGCAAGTACCTAGTAGGTACAGAAAAAAACAAAACAAAACTACTCCCTTTCCTTGCTTTTTATTTTCAGCTTTAATTTTCAGCCTTGCCACAAAACTTTTTTTCTTTCTCACTACCAATAAGCTCCCCCTGACACACATAATCTATTGTTTGTTCAACATTTTCTTCAACCCAGCCTTTCCAAGAATATCAGGGTCTGACATCCTTGGGCACTTCCTAGATGCTCAATAACCACTGTATAGGGAAAGAGTTTCACTTTTTATTTAAGTACCCTCTGACCTACTTATATCTCTTAAGAACACGATCGGCAATGGAATGAATGAGAATATAACAGTATAATGTTAAATAAGAATGAATTAAAAATGTATTTAACATTGAGTCTATGGATTCTGAGACTCAAAACACTATGGTGTTTATGTGCACAACATGTTAAAGGCAGACATATTCCTCTCATGGTTTTGAGAGAATAAAATAAATTTATGTAGGAGGCTTGCCACCTGGTCGACAGTAAGTAGGCCTTACGTTCACTATGCCTGTTGCCCAGTCCTAGGCCCTGCCATCTACAAGCTCTCTGTCAAATGGTTTGGCTTGCACGACAGTGTGAAGGCCTGAGGCTGAGAGAGCAGAGGCACCACAGGAACACTGAGGGAGGAGGGAGCCCTCTGTCTGGGAACACTTCTCAACCCAGTACGAGGAGGAAGGGCGCCTTCAGACAGCCTTGGTAACAGCATGTAGTACCAGGTCAGAGAGCCTGGGACAGGGCTGCGCGCTCTGAGATTGTCAGCTGGCTCCCCTCTGCTGGAGCATAAAGTGCCTATCCCTCATGTGTGGAAGATCAGAGGGAGAGCGAAGCAGGGCTAGGTCATGGTAGGCTTGTTGTTCCGTATAAGAAGACAAGACTTGGTCCTGAAGATGATGGGGCAGCCATCAAAGAACCAAACGTCGGGAGTAAATTCATTCACCATTCACTCAAACATTCATTCATGTAATGTGTATCTCTGTTGTAGTAAGTGTTGTGTTAGCTTTTGGGTGATAAAAGATGAAAAACACAGAGCCCTTATTCTGGATAGGTTAAGAATTGCATTTATGGTATGGATGTCTCAGTTATTTCAAGTGAAATATTCCTAACACTCTATGCTTCAGGTTTTTCCTTTCTGAAGCAGTGTGTTAGACAAGATTGCTAAAATTCTTTCCTGGGAAAGTTTCACAAATTCTGGAGAATAAATGCAAAGTATGCTTTACCCTGGAGGCTTTATTATATAATGCTTACAAGTAACGACCGTGAAGTCAGAGAGACTTTCATTCCAAGTCAAGCTTCCCCACTAATCATTTATCAGTAATTCTCTTTCATCAAATTACTTAACTTTTCTAAACTTCAGTATCCTCATCTATAAAGCAAGACTATCAATACCTACCTTGAGGGGACGGTGTAAGTATTCAATATGAAAATATTGTGAACTGCCTGGAGCAAAGCCTAGCATATTTAAGTACTCAATACATAAATGGCATAAAATACCAAAATCACCTTCAGAAAGTATTAACTTGTTTTCCTCAAAGGGTACCTTTGGCACAGCCAGCTATATATAAAGGCATAGCTTGCAATTATTTATAAATGTCTAATTACTCAACAAACACATTGCAAATACCCCACAGTTGGGAATTGGATTTGCTCATTGTATGCTTAAATTAATATTTTAATATAATTTAATGTAAATGGTAATCTAATAAATATTAATCCAAGCCAAACATTAACTAATATATGCAATTTGACTTGCCAGGAAGAAGCAATGACTTGTGATTGCTTAGAACATATGAAATATTTATGTATCCTGCGCTACCTGGAGAATTCAAGCTTTCTATGCCACAGGGCTGTCCCTTCAACTAAAGATGTGCTAATAACACTGTGTTGAAGGGACTAGGGAGGAGACAGGTAGAATATTCTATCTAGTACCCCTGCCACCTGGTCTCAGATTCCCCTTCAGCCAATATGAGACCTGACTTCAGATCACATCTGCAAGAGCTCCTTGATATCTGTCCCGTCCCTAGGTCGTCTTGTTATAGAAAATAAAATAGCTAGACCTTTTTAATAATCTTAACATACCAAGGAGAAGACAAAGGCTCTTGTGCCTACTGTTAATAAAGTAGGTTTTACTTTACAAGATGATTCCATGCATATCTATTAACTAGAACCGATTTGCCTACAGCAAAAGCTCATTAGCTGATATTTACACCTTCAGGCAAGGCACTACACCAAAAATGTGAAATAGAAATCTTCCAATCATTTAGTCAAACTGGTACCATATGCCAATAATGTGCAAGGCAATGGGAATGCAGAGCAGGAAAAGTCTCTACTGCTGCTGAGGAGGGAAACAAAGGCAAAAGAAAAAATTAAATGTCCGTACTGCCTACAGCCCACTGACAAGTCCTTGGAACAGGCAGAGGGACCTTCCTCTAGGGACTCAGCTGCCTCAATGTTGACACTCTGCTAAGGGCAAAAGGCCATCTTAGCTTAATGTCATCCTGACCCCCCCAGGATCCTGTGAGTCTACTTTAACATATAAAAATTCCTTTGGAAACTTCCTTT
This sequence comes from Halichoerus grypus, assembly GCF_964656455.1. Lineage (NCBI taxonomy): Eukaryota > Metazoa > Chordata > Mammalia > Carnivora > Phocidae > Halichoerus > Halichoerus grypus. The sequence goes on along the minus strand of NC_135716.1, from coordinate 11,963,543 downwards.
ATCTCTACCCACCCCCCAAGATAATGTTAGTAGTCATCCCCCAAACATAGGGCCCACTAATATACATCTGAAAGTCTCAGGACTAAGGTTTCATTAGACAATAATAAATGACCTTTTCCTAACAATAGTTGGCCCCCTGAAGATCCTGGAAACCTTGCTTCCAAAATTCCTTAGAGACTTACCCTATCCCTAACACCCACCCCACTTGAAAGTATATAATCAGTCACCCCTCACAACCCCAGTGCAGCTCTCTGCCCAGGGGTGCTGTCTCTGTGCTTTAATAAAACCACCTTTTTGCACTGAAGACGTCTCGAGAATTCATTCTTGAGCATTCACTCCCAGATGCCAACATTTCACATCAGTACTGCAGCCTTAACTCATGAGCTTAAGTGATACAATCGAAAACCTAAAGTTCATCACAAGGTAGACGTGTACTGTGAACATGTTGGGAATTAAAACCTAGTCCAGCGATGGCTGTGGGACCACCAAAGTACCCCTTGACCAGTGCCCCATATTAGTGTGAGATCCTTCAGTGGCTGGACTCTCCCAATTAGAGGAACACGATGCTCATGTTGCCTGTACCACTTAGCTTTTATTTGGCTGAATGAAGGGAGAGTTGAATTGCAAGAAAAAGAAAGGGGATTTGCTTGCAGGCTGTAAAAGGAAGGACAGAGTAGTTGCTGGGGAAGACTTGAAAAAGAGAAGAGAGAATTCCCAGGTAGCTATTTTGACAAGATTTTGCTGCATGCCGTGATGAAACCCACAAATCTTCAGTGAAATTTACCTTATTTAATGATGTTCTCTTTTTGTAGCCATAAGTGTTACTGATATACTGTCCTTTCCTTTTTTCAGGCCCACTGAGGACTGAATTTCATCCTGACCTCTTTGTGCTTGGCTAAGGCAATGTGTTAGTTTCCTAGGGGTGCTATAACAAGTATCACATCCTGGGTGGCTAAAAGCAGCAGAACTATATTGTCTCACAGTTCTGGAAACTAGAAGTCCAAAAAAATCAAGCCATCAGCAGGACCATGCTAAAGAAACCTTTAGAGGAGAATCCTTTCTTGTCCTTCCTAGCTTCTGCTAGTTTGAATGACATTGGAATGTCTTTGGAATGCAAGGAATCCTTGGCACTCCTTGGCTCGCGATGCAGCATTGCAATCTGTGCTTCCATTATCCTGTGGCATTCTTCCCTCCTGTGTCTGTGCCTGCTTTCTCTTCCTGCTGTAAGAACACCATTCATATTGGATTAGAACCCACCCTAAATGAGTATGACCTCATCTTAACTTGATTACATCTACAAAGACCCTATTTCCAAATAAGAGCACATTCATAGGTTATAGGGATTAGGACTTCCGTACCTCTTTTTGGGGGGAGGCAGCTCCACCCATAACAGGCCACATCAGTGGCTTTTGCCACTACGTGTCATCAGAAGTAACATTTGTCTTTCCCAGGCTGTAGCACTTAATAACTGGGGGAAAGACGTAATATAGTTCTCTCGCTCTCATGGTGTCCTTCCAATATTCTAGGGGATGTCTCTTTTGTCAGCCTAGGTTCTGAAGTGAGAACAATGGAGCTGATCCCTAATAGACATGTAATGTAAGAAATACATATTTTTGTTGTCTTACCTATTGCAATTTGGAGGTTGCTTGTTACTATAGCATAACTTTGTCTGCCCTGACTGATCCCCTTTATTGTAGGAGACTTGGCTCCCGGAGGAAGTGAAATGAGACAAAACCTGCCCAAAGTTGCTCAGAGACAACCAGGCAGATCTAATTATAAGGCACTAAAATCTAAACCAGGGAAATCTAAGCAGCAAAGTACCTGGAGAAATTTCAGGTTAGAGACCTGAGCAGTATGAGATTTTGTTTCTGCATTGTTTTACTATTAATGACGAGAACACTCTTTCACTTGATCCAGTGAGCTGGGGTCCTTTAATCCTCACAGCAGCCCCATGAAGCAAGTGCATTCTTCCAGGCACGACTCTCTCTACCTTTTTCCTCACAGACAGGCTCCGTATCCTATGAATCAATCAGCAAACAGTCATGCAGTTCAAATGAGAGGAACACTGTGAAAGAACTGAGAATGGGACAAGAAGGAGCACAAGAGAGTAAGGAAAAAGGAGATCAGCCCCTGCAGAGACAGTGCCAGTGAATCGAGGACATCATCAAGAAGGAACTGGATGTGTGCAGAAGCTTTCCCATAAAAAAGACTTTCACAAATGGTGGCGAGAGAAGATTCAAAGGAATTCGGGGAGGAAGTGATGGCAGGGGCAAAAACATGGTAATGAGATAACGTAAGGGCTATTCCAGGATCAAAGAGTATGTGGAGGTTGTTCGCTATGACTATAAAACTTTCATCAGACGTTGAGATGTGTTAAAGAAGTTCGATCGACAGTGGACAGACAAGTTAGGTTTTGTGACAGTTGAGACCCACTCTGAGTAGACTCATGAGAGATAGACCAGGATGTGCGGTACCATTAGAGTGTAGCATGAACACATGAAGGAATTCTGAGAGGAGTGACCCTGAAAGGGCAGGACATGAGAAAGTCCGTGAAGTGTAAGAACTGGCCAGTAGGGTGTGCATCTTTGACTACACGGTAGTACGCACTGGCTGTGGTAGGCAGCCTCTAAGATGGCCTTCAATGAGCCCCACCTGCTGGGATTCAGGTCTTTGCTCTCCCCTTGGAGGTGCACTGGATTTAATGACTCACTTCCAGCATCAGAATGCAGCAAAGGTGATGGGATGTCACCTCTGAGATTAGCTTACCAAAAACAACTGTGATTTCCATCTTTGTCTGTCTGTCTCTCTCTTCCCCTCTCCCTCTGCCTCTCCCTCTCATGCAGGCACCCAAGCACCCTTCATATTGCCCTTGGTCTCACTCACTGTCTTTCAGATCTCATAGCCCTGGGGGAACCACCTCCTATGTCATGAGGCCACCCTGTGAAGAGACTCACATGGCAAGAGACGGAGGCCTGCTAACAACCACATGAGTTAGCTTAGAGTGAAGTCCCCAATGCCACAGTCAAGCCTTCAAATGAGACTGCAGCCTGGTCAACAGCAAGTCTGCACCCCACCAGAGATCTTACACCAGAGGCCCCAGCTATACTGTACCCAGATTCCTTACCCACAGAAAGGGTGGGATAGTTAATGTTTGTTGTTTTAAGCTGCTAAATTTGGGGGTAATTTGTCATGCAACCATGTATAAGTAATATCCCTGCTATTCCATATTAGCCAGGCAGCCTAGGTCAAATCTGTAAAATGGCCTTAATGATAATATCCAACTTATAAGGTTGTTGTGAGCCATAAATGAGGTAATAATTTAAACTACTAGAACAGTGCTGAGAACATAGTAAGTCCTCAATAAATATTAGCTATTGTCTTTATTATAATTGTTTTGGCAGACATTAGCATGTGGTAGATAGTCACAACTGAGAGGGTAGCCTGCTCAGGCACTGAAGTTGCACATGGAAAAAGAATTCTAACTCAGAATGCCTCAAGTTACAGGGAATTGGCCGGTTAACAGAACTGAGGTCCAGAGATGGGGGCTTAAGCAAAGTTATCAAGATCTGTAAGTCCTCTTCTCTGCAATATCCCAGACTGCCCTGTCTTATCTCTCAGCTTATTCCCTAGGCTGGCTTCCAACATTAGGGCCAAACAGCCACAGCAACATTAGGTCTCATGCACTTATAACAAATCCAAGAGAAGAGAGAGCTTCTCTTTACCCAACCAGTGAATCCAGGATTTCATACTGGGTGGACCAACTTGAGTTATGTTACCATGCATGGACCTATCAATTTAACCATAGGAAAGCCCATCACTGCTCTAGTTACACACCCTTCCTTCAACCAATCACAATGTGAAGATGTCAAGGGTATATACAGCATTAGTACAAAAGGGATCATTGTTAGAGGCATAAATGTGGCCAATCTCATTACAGGATACTGGGGAGGTGATGCTAATACAGACTATAGGAGGCTATTGCTATAGTGCAGAGTAAGAGCTCAGAAGATTTACGCTTGGGCAATCAGTAGCAGTGGGGGCAAAAGAATCAATATGGGTAAGTGAGAATTGCAAAGTTTATAGAAACACAACAGGATTTAGTACCTGGTGGATGGGTGGATGATGACGAACGGGGAATTAAAGAGTTTCGAGACTAGGCCAATGAGAAGGAATGACACTTACAAAACTAAACCTCAGAAGGACACATAGACTAATAACAGATTAAGTATCTATTGAGTATCTAAGTGCCAGACTCCAGGTCATCACTCCCCATCATCCTGCTACCCTGGCTTCCATAAGTTATTAGAACTTGACAAGCTTTTTCCAATCTCAGAATTTTATGTTTCACATTCCCTCATATATGTTTTTTCATGGTTCTTTGAAATGCTGATTCTTCTTTAGAATTCTATCTAAAGAAGATCATTCTATCTAAAGAAGAGTATTCCCCAAATCGTCTATAACAACACCCTATTTGTTAGGAAACAGCATCAGAAAATATTGATCTTTATCTCCTCCCCATGTTACGGAAGAATATTTTTATGTCTTGTCTTTACATGTAGGACACTCCTATATAATATAAGGAGTACAAAACTATTTTTGAATTAGTGAATGAGTGAGTGAATTGAATGGGGATCAATACTCAACAAGATAATCTCCAGCCCCAGCCCCCTTGCCAGAAACAGGCAAAATGAACCATAAGGACCACAGGATATAAATTTAAAGGCCAGGTCCATGGTGAATTCAAGACCATTCAAAAATATTTCTGTGCAGCAAATTCCCAGCAACCCTTCCCATGTTAAATAAATAAAAAGGCAAAGTGTAAAAATAGATCTTCTAGTACCTAAAACCACAGTCCTGAACAATCTAGAGGCTCCTGTATTTTCACTTCCTTTGACAGCACTTTCTCTTCAACTTCTGTTTTGCTTCCTTCTGAATTCTGATGCTATTTCGATACCAAGTACTGTCTTCATTTGACAGAGGAGGAAAATCTAAACTGTAGAGGGGAAACAGGACTTTGCAGAAGATGTGTAATAGTGATGTTCTCACACTCAATTGTGGATGGAGAATCGATTCCTGTGCATATTGGCAGCAAATACCTCTTATTTTATCTAGTGTTCAGCCTTTATGTAGGGCAGGATTTGAAAAATAGTGGTCTGTGAATGGTTTCCATATGATAAGGACACATAACAATAAGTGGGGACAAGTCTAGTGGGGAATCAAGGGGCCTGCACTGTCTTACAAAAAGTCATCTTCTGAAATAGGCACAAACATCCACATGCAACAGAAATGGAAACATGCTCAAAGAGGTTAAATTGCTGCTCACCTTTATGCAGGTAGTAAGTGTTGGAATCGGATTCCTGATTCAGGTCTTTCTGACTCTGAAGTCATGTTTTTCCCTGTTAAACCTTGCAGCAGGGGAAGAGCATACATGATCATTCACTTCTCCATTTACAAGCCATCTGAAACTGACATGACAAGTTCTCCCAACCGCAGGGGGAATTATGGATGCTCGATCCCTCACTAGACAGATTAGTAGGAAGTCACTTTTCTTGGGACTCTCTTCTTCCATGAAATTGCACCAAAACACAAGGCCCAAAAGGGTCGTTCCTTCAAAATTAGTTCTAGAAATGTGCTCTACAGCGTGATGCCTACAATCAACTACTGTATCATGCACTGAAAAATGTGTTAAGCGGGTAGATCTAATGTTAAGTGTTCTTACCACAAAGAAAAAGGGACTCAAGAAAGTTTTGGAAATAATGGACAGGATGATGGTTACATGGGTGCATATGCATATGTCTAAATACATCACATTTTATACTTCAAATATGTGCAGTGTATACCGATGACACCTCAGTGACGCTGTTAAATATAAATTACATCAGAGTAGGCAAGGTACCGAATTCCAACCTGCTGCTACTGGCAAGACCTCTTATCACTCTAAGTTGTTATAATGGAATAGTGGTCTCCAGAGCAATAGTCCCTCATTAAACAAGCTCCTTACTCACAGCACTACTATTCTTCAAAGGAAAATGATCTCACTCCTTCAGGGGCAATATTGGCCAAAGGGATTCCAGGCTGAGACCAGTGTTCAGTTTCATCACCATGTTCAGCTGCTGTTCCCCAGGGCACAGCACTGTGTTGAAGTAGCTGAATCTGGAAGAGATTCTGACGTCACTCGCAGTATGAGGCAACCAGCCCACCTCCAAGGTGATTTAGATCCAGGCCATCAGCCTAAGTCTTCCCATCCTTAAGGAGAATTTTATTTGGAGAATATCATTGACTTACCCTGCAACTAGATATTCAGCAGATCCAGCCAGCTTCCTTCCAATAATTCTCTCTTAATTAGAATCTCAGGGAGAAGGGATAGTTTGTTGTCCCTTCACCTCTAAAAAGCCATGGGATCCTCATGCAATTTTATTCACCTCCTCCTCTGCAGAGATAAACTCTGCATACCATTGATCTAGACAGTGGCACTCTTAATAAAGTTATACATTTCTGCTATACATTATCTCAACACAGTGGTTGTGTTTCTCTCACTATATATTTGCATAATTAAGTGGCCCACTCAAATGGGCCTTCACAAGAGAGTCAGCTTCCTTCAATTAAGGTTTTAAAATAAACAGACACATACCTTCTACTTTGGTACAGATCAATAAACATTTAAAAAATATTTATGGAGCATTTGCTCAGTATTAGACATCAAATACCATGTCCTGGTCTAGGCCTTTCAGAGCTCAGAACTCAGTAAGTGGGTAAATAACTGCAGACCCTTATTATAAGATAACATAGTAAATGCAACAGGAACATGAAAAAAAGAAATTACTTTTATATGGGGGGGGGCAGAGGCAGTAGACAGAGAAAAGGCAACACTTAAACCAAGAGTTGAAGATATCTGATCAAGCAGAGAAAATAGGACAAATATTTGCCAAGGCAGCCCAAGTTCATGTCCAATTATGATGGTCTTTTGGATATATCAACTCAGCTAGGCTACAGCCCTCAGTTATTCAGGTAAAACACTAATTTAGGCTGTGGAAGTACTTTGTAGCTGTGACTAAAGTCCATAGCAGCTGACTTTAAGGTAAGTTTTCCTAGATAATCCGGATGGGCCTGATTTAATCAGCTGAAGGAAAAATAGTGTTAAGGCTTCCTTGAGAGAAGGAAAAATTCTACTTATGGACAGAAGCTTCAGTCCACATCCATAAATTCCAGTCTGCCCTTCCTGATGGCCTGCCCTACGGATTTTGGAATAGCCTAGCCAACCTCCACAATCACATCAGCCAATTCATTGCGTTACATCCCTTAATATTTATTTCCTACTAGTTCTGGCTGAACTCCAACTAATTCAAGTTTTGGTACCTGGAAGTGGAGTATTGCTGTAACAAATACTTAAAAATATGAAAGTGGCTTTGCAACTGGGCAATGGGCAGAAGCTGGAATAATCTGGGGGAGCATCACAGAAAAAGCCCACATTGCCTTGAACAGACTATTAGTAGAAATATGGATGTTACAGTCTGCTAGTGAGGACTCAAAAGGAAATGAAGAACATGGTAGAAAAACATAAATTGCTAAACCAGGCAGGAAGCTACTAAGTATACAAGTAAATAAACCTTTGCAAAGCAGAGCAGAGTTTTTGCCAATACCAAATGTCTTAGTCAGTTTGGGCTGCTATTTTTAAAATAACCATATACTGGGTGGGGCGGAGTGAAGGGGGCTCAAACAACAGAAATTTATTCTTCACAATTCTGAACACTAGAAGTCCAAGGTGCCAGCCAATTTGGTTCGTGGTGAGGGCCGTCTTGCTGATTTGCAGGCAGATGCCTTTTTGCTATACCATCACACAATGAAAAATGAGATCATCTCCCTTTTGTCTCTTCTTTTATGGGCACTAGTCCCAATCATTAGGGCCCCACTCTTATGACCTAACTACCTCCCAAAGCCCCCACTTCCAAAAACATCACATTTGGGGATTAGGCTTCAACATATGAATTTTGGGGGAACACAAACATTCAGTAACAGCAAGATATTGTGGTGTCCAAAACTGGAGTTCAGTACCTATTTCAAAGGAAAGCCATAGTGAAAACCCCAGCTTTCAGTTTGTAATCACTGGAGGGCTACACCTAGAAGTGGGGGCAAATACAATTTCAGATACAGCCATATGAATGCTGCAACCAAGAATGAATGAGACCCACTCATGAATGGATTATGAGGATTTACCACTATCCTAGATACCTATTAGAGAACAGGATGGACCATTCCCAGAGGAAGAGAGCATTTTCAAGAGCCTCTACAACTTTTCACATACAACACCAGGCCTTCAATATAAAAATAACAAACACAACAAAAACAAGACGAACATAAAAAGATACAGAAATAGATCTTTCAATGACCATTTTCTAATGTTGCATAACAAACCATCACACACCCAGAGAATTAAAACAACACCCACTTATTATCTCACAGTTTCTAAAGGTCTAATCCATGCACAGCACCACTGGGTTCTCTGCTCAGAGTCTCATAAGGTTGAAGACAGTGAGGCTGCATCCTTATCTAGTGTTTAGGCTCCTCTTCCAAGCTCAGTCAGATTGTCAGAAGAATTGAAGGCCCCATTTTCTTGGCTGCTCAGCTCTTAGAAGCCACCCGCAGGTCCTTGCCATGTGACCATCTCGCAAATTGGCAGCTTACTTCTTCAAAGCCAGCAGGAGAGTCTCTCCATAGTCTGCTATGAAGAAGTCTCATCACAGAAATGATTATCTCATCACGTTTATTATACAGTGTAACCTACCTAATCAGGGAGCGATACCTCACCAAATTCACAGATACCACCCACATTCAAGAGGGATAGGATTATACATGCAATGTACATGAGTGGGGAAGGGGTGGAATGTAGGGCCCATCTTATAGTTCTGCTTGCCACACGAACCAAATATTGTTTTTAACTATAATTAATATGTAAAATAAAATGGAAAACAAAATGGACAATTTCACCAAAGAAATTAAGCCAATAAAAATTCAAATAGAAATATTAAAACTGAAAATTTCAATAACTGAACTTACGAACTCAACAGGTAGGCTTAGGAGCAAATTAGGTGCAACAGAAGAAAGGATCAGTCAAGTGGAAGATACATCAACAGAAAATACACAGGCTGAAGCAAGATTAAAAAATATGAAAATACAGAAAGAGGGTAAGATAAGATAGATTGATCAATAAATAGGCCATAGATCTACATATATTTTATGTATTTATATAAGTGATATATAAGAATAAGGGTAAAGTTCTAATATACATGTAATTGAAGTCTCAGAAGATGAAAGAGATAGAAAAATTATTTAAATAAAAAAAAAAGGGTGACAATTTTCCAAGACAAACAAGGATTAAGCAACCCAAGGAAGATCACTACAAAGGGGAAATCACAACTAGGAATATCACAAACAATGAAAACAAAATGAACAAAAACAAAAAATTAAAGCATAGAAAAAATACATTAACTTCAAATGAGAAACAGTAATAGTTAGGGGTGACTTCTCGACACAAACAACAGGAGCCAGAAGACAATGGAAGAATGCCTGTAAAGGACTGGAAAACAAGGAGTTGACAGAAATGCAGAACTCTAGGCTCAGAGAAAACCACCCTCAAAGTAAAAGTAACATAAAGACATTTCCAGACAAGCAAAAAGAGGTAATTCGAATCCGACAGATACGCAGAAAAAAAAAACGAGAAATTTTCAAGCAGAAGAAAAAAGATCCCAAAGGCAAACACAGAAGTGGAAGCAGAAATGAACAGTAACAGGAATGATAAATATGTTGGTAAGACTAAATGAATATAGACTATACAAAAAAATTAAAATTTTATGGACTTAAATATATATGTAAAATCATAATGTCCAAAAAAAGGCAACAAATTAAAGTGCTCAAAGCACCAGCATTATTGGTGCGGAGGGGCACACAACCCAGGCCGCTGCAGTTTATAGCAGCACAGACAGAAACGGAGACAGTGTGGCCTGGAGAGCTCACTGAAGAACAGACTGCGGTCTCTCTGCTCTGAGGCAGAGGGTTGGAAACGGTCTCTTCTGCTCTGACTCGCGGAAGAGACGCGGAAAGCCGCCAGGGAAAGGCGCCAGAGAACAAAAGCCCCAAACACTGATTCCCACTGAGCCCATCCCCCGCCACAGGGGCACAGGGCAACTCCGCCCAAACAGGGTTGCCCAAGTAACAGCGCGGCAGGCCCCTCCCGCAAAACAGGCTGGGAAAACAAGAGGCCAGCAACCCTAAGGTCCCAAGAAAACAGGTGCATCTTGCTTGGGTTCTGGTCAATAATTTCGACTCTATACATTCCCTCAAACACCCATCAACAGAATGACTAGGAGGAGGAGCCCCCAAAACAGAAAAGACTCGGAGATTATGACTTATGCTGCAGATTTACAAATGGATGCAGACATAACCAAGATGTCAGAGATGGAATTCAAGCTAGCAATTGTGAAGACAATGGCTAGAATGGAGAAATCAATTAATGGCAACATAGAGTCTCTAAGGGCAGAAATAAAAGGTGAATTGGCAGAACTTAAAAATGCTATCAATGAGATCCAATCCAATCTAGATAATCTAACAGCTAGGGTAACTGAGACAGAAGAGAGAATAAGCGATCTGGAAGACAGTATAATAGATAAAAAGGGAAAAGAGGAGGCCAGAGAAAAACAACTCAGAATCCATGAAAATAGAATCAGAGAAATAAGTGACACCAGGAGGTGTTCCAATGTCAGAATAATTAGAATCCCAGAAAGAGTGGAGAGAGAGAGAGGGCTAGAAGATGTATTTGAGCAAATCGTAGCTGAGAACTTCCCTAATCTGGGGAATGAAACAAACATTCAAGTCCTAGAGGCAAAGAGGACCCCTCCTAAGATCAAGGAAAACAGGCCAACACCCCGGCATGTAATAGTAAAACTTGCAAATCTTAGAACCAAGGAAACCATCTTGAGGGCAGTTAGGGGGAAGAGATTCCTTATGTACAGAGGGAGGAACATCAGAATAACGTCAGACCTATCCACAGAGACCTGGCAAGCCAGAAAGGCCTGGTAAGACATATTCAGGGTACTAAATGAGAAGAACATGCAGCCAAGAATACTTTATCTGGCAAGGCTTTCATTTAGAATGGATGGAGAGATACAGAGCTTCCACGACTGGCAGAAGTTGAAAGAATATGTGACCACTAAGCCGGCCCTGCAAGAAATATTAAGGGGGGTTCTATAATAGGAGAAAGACCCCAAGAGTGATCTACAACACAAATTTACAGGGACAATCTATAAAAACAACATCTTCACAGGCAACATGATGACAATTAATTCATATCTTTCAATAATCACTCTCAACATGAATGGCCTAAACGCTCCCATAAAACGGCACAGGGTTGCAGATTGGATAAAAAGACAGGACCCATCCATATGCTGTCTACAAGAGACTCATTTTGAACCTAAAGATACATCCAGACTGAAAGTGAAGGGGTGGAGATCCATCTTCCATGCCAGTGGACCTCAAAAGAAAGCTGGGGTAGCAATTCTTATATCAGACAAATTAGATTTTAAACTAAAGTCTGTAATAAGAGACACGGAAGGACACTATATCATTCTTAAAGGGTCTATCCAACAAGAAGATCTAACAATTGTAAATATCTATGCCCCCAACATGGGAGCAGCCATATACATAAGCCAACTGTTAACCAAAATAAAGAGTCATATTGATAACAATACGTTAATTGTAGGAGACCTCAATACTCCACTCTCAGCAATGGACAGATCATCTAAGCAGAAAATCAACAAGGAAACAAGAGCTTTGAATGATACACTGGACCAGATGGACCTCATAGATAGTTACAGAACATTCCACACAACAGAATACTCATTCTTCTCGAGTGCACATGGAACTTTCTCCAGAATAGACCATATACTGGGTCACAAATCAGGTCTCAACCGATAGCAAAAGATTGAGATTATTCCCTGCATATTCTCAGACCACAATGCTCTAAAACTGGAACTCAATCATAAGAAAAAATTTGGAAGAAATTCAAACACTTGGAAGCTAAAGACCACTCTGCTCAAGAATGTTTGGGTCAACCAAGAAATCAAAGAACTTAAACAATTCATGGAAATCAATGAGAACGAAAACACATCAGTCCAAAACCTATGGGATACTGCAAAGGCGGTCCTAAGGGGGAAATACATAGCCATCCAAGCCTCACTCAAAAAAAATAGAAAAATTCCGAATTCACCAACTAACTCTACACCTTAAAGAACTAGAGAAAAAGCAACAAATGACGCCTAAGCCACACATTAGAAGAGAAATAATTAAAATTAGAGCAGAAATCAATGAATTAGAAACCAGAAACCCAGTAAATCAGATCAATGAAACTAGAAGTTGGTTCTTTGAAAGAATTAATAAGATTGATAAACCACTGGCCAAACTTATCCAAAAGAAGAGAGAAAGGACCCAAATTAATAAAATTATGAATGAAAGGGGAGAGATCATGACTAACACCAAGGAAATAGAAACAATTATTAGAAATTATTATCAACAACTATATGCCAATAAACTGAGCAATCTGGATGAAATGGAGGCCTTCCTGGAAACCTATAAGCTGCCAAGACTGAAACAGGAAGAAACTGACAACCCGAATAGGCCAATAACCAGTAACGAGATTGAAGCAGTCATCAAAAACCTCCCAAAAAACAAGAGTCCAGGGCCTGATGGATTCCCTGGGGAAATCTACCAAACATTCAAAGAAGAAATAATACCTATTCTCCTGAAGCTGTTCTAAAAAATAGAAACAGAAGGAAAGCTTCCGGACTCATTCTATGAGGCCAGCATTACCTTAATCCCCAACGCAGGCAAAGACCCCATCAAAAAGGAGAATTTCAGACCGATATCCCTGATGAATATGGATTCCAAAATCCTCAACAAAATCCTAGCTAATAGGCTCCAACAATACATTAAAAGGATCATCCACCACGACCAAGTGGGATTTATCCCCGGGATGCAAGGGTGGTTCAACATTCACAAATCAATCAATGTGATAGAACACATTAATAAGAGGAGGGAGAAGAACCATATGGTCCTCTCCATTGATGCAGAAAAAGCATTTGACAAAATACAACATCCTTTCCTGATTAAAACTCTCCAGAGTATAGGGATAGAGGGAACATTCCTCAAGCTCATAAAATCCATCTATGAAAAACCCACAGCGAATATCATCCTCAATGGGGAAAAGCTGAGAGCCTTTCCCTTAAGATCAGGAACACGTCAAGGGTGCCCACTCTCACCACTGTTGTTCAACATAGTACTAGAAGTCCTAGCGACAGCAATCAGACAACAAAAAGAAATAAAAGGTATTCAAATTGGCAAAGAAGAAGTCAAACTCTCTCTTTTTGCAGACGACATGATACTTTATGTGGAAAACCCAAAAGACTCCACTCCCAAATTACTAGAACTCATCCAGCAATTCAGTAATGTGGCAGGATACAAAATCAATGCACAGAAATCAGTTGCTTTCTTATACACTAACAACCCAACTGTAGAAAGAGAAATTAAAGAAACGATTCCATTTACAATAGCACCAAAAACCATAAGATACCTCGGAATAAACCTAACCAAAGAGATAAAGGATCTACACTGTAGGAACTACAAAACACTCATGAAAGAAATTGAAGAAGACACAAAAAGATGGAAAAACATTCCATGCTCATGGATTCGAAGAATAAACACTGTTAAAATGTCTATGCTACCCAGAGCAATCTATACCTTCAATGCCATCCCGATCAAAATTCCAATGACATTTTTCAAAGTGCTGGAACAAACAATCCTAAAATTTGTATGGAATCAGAAAAGACCCCGAATCGCCAAGGAGATGTTGAAAAAGAAAAACAAAGCTGGGGGCATCACGTTGCCCGATTTCAAGCTATATTACAAATCAGTGATCACCAAGACAGCATGGTACTGGCACAAAAACAGACATACAGACCAATGGAACAGAATAGAGAACCCAGATATGGACCCTCAACTCTATGGTCAAATAATCTTTGACAAAGCAGGAAAAAATATGCAATGGAAAAAAGACAGTCTCTTCAATAAATGGTGCTGGGAAAATTGGACAGCCACATGCAGAAGAATGAAACTTGACCATTCTCTAACACCATTCACAAAGATAAACTCAAAGTGGATGAAAGACCTCAATGTCGGACAGGAATCCATCAAAATCCTAGAGGAGAACATAGGCAGTAGTAACCTCTTTGACATCGGCCACAGCAACTTCTTTCAAGATACATCTCCAAAAGCTAGTGAAACAAAAGCAAAAATGAACTTTTGGGACTTAATCAAGATAAAAAGCTTCTGCACAGCAAAGGAAATAGTCAACAAAACAAAGAGGCAACCCACAGAATGGGAGAAGTTATTTGCAAATGACACTACAGATAAAGGGCTGGTATCCAAAATCTATAAAGAACTTCTCAAACTCAACACCCACAAAACAAATAATCAAGTCAAAAAGTGGGCAGAAGAGATGAAGAGACACTTCTCTGAAGAAGACATACAAATGGCTAACAGACACATGAAAAAATGTTCATCATCATTAGCCATCAGGGAAATCCAAATCAAAACCACACTGAGATACCACCTCACACCAGTTAGAATGGCAAAAATTGACTAGGCAAGAAACAACAAATGTTGGAGAGGTTGTGGAGAAAGGGGAACCCTCTTACACTGTTGGTGGGAATGCAAGTTGGTACAGCCACGTTGGAAAACAGTGTGGAGGTTCCTCAAAAATTTTAAAATAGAGCTACCCTATGACCCAGCAATTTCACTACTGGGTATTTACCCCAAAGACACAGATGTAGTGAAAAGAAGGGCCATATGCACCCCAATGTTCATAGCAGCAATGTCCGCAATAGCCAAACTGTGGAAAGAGCTGAGATGCCCTTCAACAGACGAATGGATAAAGAAGATGTGGTCCATATATACAATGGAATATTACTCAGCCATCAGAAAAGATGAATACCCAACTTTTACATCAACATGGATGGGACTGGAGGAGATTATGCTAAGCAAAATAAGTCAACCAGAGAAAGTCAATTATCATATGGTTTCACTTATTTGTGGAACATAAGGAATAACATGGAGGACATTAGGAGAAGGAAGGGAAAAATGGGTGGGTGGGAATTGGAGGGAGAGATGAACCATGAGAGACTATGGACCTGAGAAACAAACAGGGTTCTAGAGGGGAGGGGGGAGGGGGGATTGGTTAGCCCAGTGATGGGTATTAAGGAGGGCACTGGGTGTTATACGAAAACAATGGATCGTGGATCACTACATCAAAAACTAATGATGTATTGTATGGTGACTAACATAATAAAATTAAAAACTACAAAACAAAAAAAGCACTAGCATTATTGGGAGATGGTAAAAATATTAGTTTATGTTAAATATATATATATTAGTTTGTTAAATTCAGTAAATCTACAACTAATCCTGTAATCTTTAGGATAACTACTTGAACTGTAACTAAAATTCTAATAAACAGGAAAAGCAGAATTTGGAGGGGAAATGGGATTTAGAAATATTTGCATACTCCTAAATAATAGAAAAAAGAAAAATTAAACATAAAACAAGTGGATCAAATAGAAAATAAATAAGAAAAAGACTTTAAAGCACAAATACATCAGTAATTATATTTAATGTTAATGGACTAAATTCTCTAATTGAAAGATACACACTGACTAGAAAAAAAAAAATTTGTATGTTGTTTACGTGTGATATACCTTAAATATAAGGACACAGAAATATTAACACTCAAAGGGTTTAAAAAGATGAACCATGCAAAAACTCACCAAAAGAACTTGGGGTAGCTATACTAATATCATCCAATACAGACTCCAAGCTAAGGAGCATTATTAGAGATAAAGAGACATACTTATGATACAAAGTCAATTAAAAGCCAATGTAATAATTCTAAATTTACATGCACCTAGTAACACAACATCACCTGTATAAATTTCACAGAAAAAGGACAAACAGAACATATCATAATGGGAGATGAATGTGCCATATAACACCCCTCCAATGTGAGGCCAGTCTCTTCCGTGACTGTAACTTCTATTTCTCTACACAGGGGTAACTGCAGGACTCACCGCTCCCCAGCTGCACATACTGGTTTTTAACTTTTCTTGGCTTTTAAATGTCACTACTTCTTCTCCTTGTAATTGTACCTTTATCCTACATAATCTCCAAGGTTCAGTCCAAATATCACCTCCTCCATGAAGCCTTCCCAGAGTCCCCTAAATGAGAATATGTAATTCCTCCCAGACTCAGATACACGTTCAAAGCCCTTGGCATTTTCTACCTTAAACCCTTAATTATTTTTGCACCTGTCTTAATGTCCTTTCGGAAGACAGGCCTTGCACAGGCTTCAACGTTGCACGGACTACGCCTGACAGAACATGGCCCCAACCTTAATACAAGCTCAATCAGTATCTGTCAAGTAAATGACTAATAATTTTCCCACTCACCTGTCTCCTAAAAGTGTCAGCCAACTCCAAAACATGGGAGGAGAAAATTAAAAATCTGTTTTTGGAGAAAATGAAGCTCATTTCAGATAGGAGTTCCTCAAGCCACCAGCATTTAGAATTTCTGCAGTTGACTGTACCCTTCCAAAGGGGCTCCCTGGAAGCTGTGACAGGATTCTGGACATACAAAACCCTACCTTGCCAAGACCTCAGGCACAGGTCACCTTCTCTGGCTAGAGCAGACGTTACCACCTGGAGCTGGTGACTCTGTCTTACTGTACATTCAAATATTTAAATAAATTAGCTGTCAGGTTTCTATTTCCCACACCCTTAATGTTCCACCTTTTCTCTAAGATAGCAAGGACAGGTAAAAGTGACTGAGACAGGGGAATGACATGATTTAGCACCCCGCGCTTCCAAAAGAGCTGCTTGCCTTTGATGAGATGCACGAATGTCTCAGATTCTCTGCTTCATCATTTATAAAAAGGAAATCATAACACTACTTATTGTGTAAGGTCGTTGTCAGAATCGGGTGAGAAAATACAGGTGAGGCCACTCAGCAACACCTGTAGAGGAAGTTTCGCTCCTTCCCTACCTTGGAGGAAGCCATTTCCCTTGTTCAGAAAACTCACTGGTGGGAGAGGAGAGATGACACACCCACACCCATCATTCTCCTTGGAAAAGAACAGAGATTTGCCCTGGCTGGCTGGCATTTCCAGAAGCTTTGCAGCCGTTCTGAGGATTCCTTGTGCACCGGATGAAACTGGATTTCCACTAAAACACTCCACACCCCGACCTCGCCCTGCCAGAGGGGCTGACTCCTGTCCAAAACTGAGCTGAGCTTGCCATCTAGAGGACACCCACAGACAGGCAGGCACCGAAGCTGACTTCAGCGCCTGGAAGAGATGAAGCTCAGTTCCTTCGCGGGCAAACATTTACTGAGGCTCTGCTATGAACCACATGCTGTAGGACAGGGCATGACGCAGCCCCCGCCGACAGCCCACAAACTAGTGGGAGTTCACATTCTAGATGGATCTCAGTGTCCAAAGTGAGCCCTGGTTTCTGACAGGAGGGGTCCCATTATGTAATGGTACACAATGGATTTGCTCACTGAGAAGTCACACAGCCGGTGTAGAGGGGCTGAGTTGAGTTCTGCGCAGAGGATCTGGGTTCCAGATTCTGGGCACTCACCACAACTGCACTGAGCATCAGAAGGCCCCACCCCTCGTTTTACAGCCAAGGAAACCTGGACCACACAGCTGGAAAGTAGCAGAGCTGGCCCGTGAAGCCACTCTTGCTGTGTCTATGCTCCTGCTAGGACACCAAGAGACTGACCTATGCCAAAAGCAGCCAGACTCTAGGACGGTGTAGACAGAGGGCTGTGTATGGAGTTTTCCGGACCAAATGCCCTTCAAGGGCAGGTATGCAGAAGCCAGCTGTTTTTAGATCTTGTTGAGGCCCTCACTTCCAGCGATGGAATAAATGAGGAACCTTGGCCTCTGGCCTAGATTCACATATCTCTTCTCACCCTATAAATCTGGTCCATTTGGAGAAAGCCTCTCTGACTTTCATGGGCGTTCCTCAGTTGCCAGGAATGTCTCTACATTTGGAACTGTGCTTATGGTCCAGGAATCCCTTTGCTTATGAAAGGTGGCAATGAGGCTCCATACAATTCAGGACATTTAAACTGGAAAGGAAATCTCTTTTCCAGAAGCTAGAATGTGCTCCAGGATACTAAATATTTCACCAACATTATATCCTTTTCAGACCCATAATATAGGTCATTATTGCATTTGCAGCCAGTTTGGGTTCATCCACAAAGCCATTAAACAAACACGCATTCTGCACCTACCATGAGCCAAATACCAGGCTAAGCAAAGCACTACGGATTCAGTGACGAACACAGCAGTCACCGAAACTGCCTGCACTGAGCTTGCGTGTCATTGTCCAGATAATCATGTCACAGTATGATGAATGCATAGAAAGGAAAAAGATGGCTTCTCTGAATAAATGCCAAGGATCCACGGACTGCAGAATGAAACCGGATTTGAGATAAGTTTTCTGCTCATTCCCTATATAGAATGCCCACAGCATTCTATGCACACCCTTCTCAGGGCTCTGCTCCACCTCTTTGCTGTCATTATTTCTCATTTTGTGTTTTGGCTTTCATTACAGTTTATACTTGTCTGTATCTCCCACAAGACTCTCAGCTTCTTGAGGTCAGCAGAAATTTCTACCAAACAGTAGGTGCTGGCTGAAATTTTTGAATGAATAAAGGAAAGAATCAAAATGAACCAATCAGTCAGCCAAGTTTCATATTACTGATAAAACCACCTCCCTAAAGTTTTTAATTTGAAATGCATGAGACTATAGACATGGTTACTGGCGACTGGCAAAAATTTTAGAGTTACACATTTCTCTATCCAAGTATATCACTGCAAGTCACTCAGCATTTATTACCCAAGCAATCTGTCAGACAGCGCTGGATGTGGATGAGCGTTTATATAATGAGCCATCAGATGCTTGAGGATTCTCAGAGAGGATCATGCCTAACACAAGCAGGAATAATCAGAGTAATGAAAATAGGAATAACCAGGCTCATCTTTGTGTAAGCCAAATTAACCTGAAATCCCACTATAATTACTGGAAAGAGCTGCCTCACCCTCTGTCCCAGGAATGGAAACAGGTGAGAGGTATGTCAAAACACTATGCCACAAAGGAACAGACACTTGCCAGAGTACACTTAGTTTTTTAAACATAAATATAAGATATTGAGAAATAATTTTTGGTAATCCCCAACCTGGTTTTCAATGAAGTCATCATATCTCCTAGTTGCATCATACCCTTCAAACCAATCACCCTGGAGCACCTTTACTCACTCTTTAAGACTTGGGTCAGATCACACTTTGACTTGACAGCACTCCCCAGTCTTTAGGAAGTCAGCCCCCAAGTGCATTATATGCACCTCTAGTCATAAGTTTTTAATAAGAAAGGCCAGTCAGTGTAAGAGAAACTACAATTTCATGAGTATCTATCTATGCACACAAAACTGAGCTAGGCACTCTCTCATGGTATGATTTCATAAGCATAAAAACATGCCATGGCAAGCATTATTGACTTTCTTATACATAAAGAAAATTTATGCTGAGGGAGACTAGGTCACTTGCTTAGAAATGCCCAGATAATGAACAACAGAACTAGGACCTTAATCCACGTCCTATCCTGCAAAGCCCACTTTCTTGCCCTTGCACCAATATTTCTCAAAATGTTGTGTATGAATTATACATATTGTTTGCTTTATCTTTATTTTATTTTTGTTTTCAATCCCATTAATGGCAAGGCATACTGGCTTTTAGATTATGATAAGTATGTAAAGTTTCCTATTTAAATACATTATTTTTCTGAATGAGTGATTTATAGAAATCTGTTATGTGACAGTACAATTGGTGTGAGGATCTATACAACACCATAAGCATGACACACAGCTGACTAACGTCTGGGGAACTCCGCTTACTTGCTACGTACTTCCCTACTTCCCTCATTTGTCATTACTTCTTGCTCTCTTTACCTCTGGACTAGTCTCTCAACCCTGAGTGCACACTAGAATCACCCAATACTGATGCTTAGATCCCTTTCTAACTCAATAAGAGTCTCTGGGAGTGAAGCCTAAACATTGATTTTTTTTTTTTTCAAAGCTTCCGAAATACTTCTACTGGCAATCAGGGTTAAAAAGCCTGGGTTACACCCAGGGCACAACACACTAACTGGCATGTAGCAGGTCAACAACAATGATTCAGTGAAGGAATTATGTTGTCCTGGGCTCCACCAAGCCTAGGGCCCTGAAATGCACCACTGGGGCCACATTTCAGATTATATCCTCTAGCATGTTCATGAAGAACATAACGTGATGCCGAACAAAAGGCCTCTGTATGGACAATCAATCTGTTCTGGAGGGACACTCTGTTACGACCAAACCAACATTAAATAATTCCCAATTCCTCATGCCCATCAGTGTGTGGATTTTGTGTTTCTTTTTACTAAAGGATTTGAGGCAATTTAACCCAACTATAAGCAGAAGGCAGCCATGTTCTGAATGAGCAAGCCGTGCACCTGAAAGGTGGTCCCAGGAGAGCCACTCCTTATTATGCACCTTGAGCCCTGTACCCCCTCAGCGTTTCTTCTCACCACCCCTGGTGGAGCTGATAACTAATGCCCAACTCTCACATAAGGATCAATCTGGTGGAGTGAAAAGGGATGGATTTTAGGAACAGACAGACCCTAGATTAAATCATCTATCCATCACTTACTCTCCAAAACCATTTGTTTCTTCATATTAAAAGGAAAATGGTAATATTTATCTTGTAGAAGTAGAGACACTATATGGAAAGTTCCCCAAGCGTGCCTGGCACATAGTAGGTACTCCAGAAAGATGAATATATAACTTTCCCACGGCAGGAGGAAGGAAGGAATGAGGAGCTATATAAGGCTATACAAGGTTATTATGACTATCAGAGGTATATGTTTCTCCCCATATAAGCAAACACAGCATTTTCCCCACCCTTGATGAGAAAAATTAGCTTCTGTGTCTTTCCCAAAAAAAAAAAAAAGATGGACTCAACAAGAAGATTCTTCAAGGCTTAGAAATGCATGTCACTTTACTGAGTCAATATATAGCTTCAGGTAACAAACAGCCTTTTCCGATAATTCTATCATTATTTTAACATTAGTTGGAAAGAATATAAATGCTGAAAATTAAAGAGACTTGGTTTTATTTGTGTTTGAAAAATAAAGCCTGAGAAAGAGCCATTTTATAGGGTGAATTCTTGGCTTTAAAATATGCCCTGGAGGATTAACTAAAAATGGCTCCTTGGACCCTTATTACACTAAGAACTCCAAGTATCTCTAACAGGGAAGCATCATTTCCACAGCCTTCAAATAGCCAGAGTTAAACCTCAGGACAGTTTTCTCATTATCCACACAAAAAGGAAATTCTCCCTTCTATTTATTGAGCAAATACTTACTGAGTTCCTGCTGGGTGCAGTGTACCATTTCAATCAACGATTTTTTAATACTCCCCATATGGAAGTAACTAGCCTAAGAATGTCCTCTTCTAACCCTCTTAGTTTAACCATGTGGCAACCTACTTATATCAAGTTACAACATCATCATCACCACCATAAAAGCATTTACTGTACAAACTCTAAGGGCTTTACAGGCACTATCTGAAATCCTGATGTTCTCATCAACCATAATAAACACTATTCTTGATACCCAATTTGTAGAGGATGAAACCAAAGCTTAGAAAGAAGGAAACTGACCAAGGTCACATCGCAAGTAAGTGACAGAGGTAGCACTAGAAATCATGTCCAGTTTTGCCTGAAACCAAAGCCTGCACCGAGTCCAGATGAACTCAGGGACCATAGCAGTCAATGCTAAGATGAAGCCAATCACAGCACACACAGTGGCAGAGCAACGATCAACCAAGGATTTACTGAATAATTTTATTTGGACATCTGGCTCGTTGATTTGGCCCATTTAGCATAGACAGATCTTTCCACAAAGTCCTTCCCTTTTCCTATCTCAAATACCACAATTTAAAGGGATTGTCAATGGAAGGATCCCTAAAGATCATTTAATCTGATTCCTTCTCATGGTAAGATGAGGAAGGTGAGGTCCAGAGAGGGAAACTCATTTGCTTAAGGTCATATAGGAAGTCATCAATACAGCTGTGACCTGGGCTCTGGGCTCCTGAGTCCCATCTCAGTACTTTTTCTAAGACATAATCACTCTGTATCAACAATGCTGTTTCCATCTTATACCCAATGCACAGGGTCAGCTTAGCTGGTCTGGTTACAATAAATAATGTAAAATAAAACATTAAAAATTGACGTGATTGGCCCTGGATGAACTCACATGGAAAAAAAAAAGAGGGAAAAGACATTTCTAGGAAACATCTAGAACAAAGGCAGAATCATGAAAGAAATCCAGCTTAATGTGTTCAAAAAAGGAAATCCATCTGGTATACATAGCAAGGGAAGTAAAAAGACAGAATAAATTATTCTTCCCCTCAAATTTCTTCTAGGGCATCAGAAATACAATGGTGGCCATGGTATGGTCCACTCTTCAGGAAATTTATAATCTAGTTGCTTAAACAAGAAAACAGGTAATTACAATACTGTATGGTAAGTGCCATGATAGGAGTAAGTCCAAGGTACTGCAGAAGCATAGAGGAGGAGCTTATCCAGACTGAGGAAGGTTTATTGGAAGAAGTGGAAGCTAAACAGGGTCCTGAAGAGGAATAAGGCTAGCGGAAGACAGGTCAATAGAACCATTCAAGACAGAAGAATCAAATGAAAGGCACAGCGATTAAAGAGAACATGGCTTGTCCTGAGTACAGTCCAGAGTTCAGTATGGTAAATCCCAAAGAATGAAGAAGTGACAGTGAAAAGCAATGCTGAGTAAAAGACATAGACCAGGTTGTGCTGGACATTACAGATTGTGCTTGTTGTTTGAGGCATTATCCTGAGGGGGGAAAAGACCACTGAGAATGTTTAAGCAACTGAATGGCATGACAACATGCATGCTTTACACAGATCCACAGGACTGCTGGCTGGCAGGTGGAACGGACAAGGACAAGCTGATAAGCAGGGAAGCTCGTCAGCTGGCTGTGGCAATACTCTAAACAGTAAATGACAAGGGCATGAACTATGATTTTGCGAGAAGTGGATGAAGTCAAGCAACATGAATAAAGTGGAATCAGCATGTCTTGGGAATTGTTAGATATTGAGAGGGAAAAGTCAAGAATAACTCTCAATGTTCCCACTAGGGCCACGAGTGGCATAATGGGGTGTTCACCGAGATAAGCCCTCAATACACAATATATGTTCCTGGAAATGTAGGGGTCTGAGGTTTATAATAGGTGTCTTTGTTGCACTACTTGAATAATCTCTAAAAGGAAAACAATGTCTTTGACAATTTCACTGCACATGATATCTGAGCCTAACTGAAGGACTCAGTTGAATAGCTAAAAATAGGTGATTAAACTAGTAATTTGGGTGGGGGGGGGGAGATAGGTCTTGCCAAGTTTATATTTTGTCACATGATTTGACTTCCAGACCCAAATCCAAATCAAGACAGATTCAAATGCTGTTTGATCTTGACCGAGAATGTGAAGAGGAGAGAAAGTGGGAAAACCAAGCATTAGCAATATTTCAGCAGAAATCATTAGATATCTTGGACACCTTACACAAAACACAATCCTG
This sequence comes from Halichoerus grypus, assembly GCF_964656455.1. Classification (NCBI taxonomy): domain Eukaryota; kingdom Metazoa; phylum Chordata; class Mammalia; order Carnivora; family Phocidae; genus Halichoerus; species Halichoerus grypus. The sequence goes on along the minus strand of NC_135716.1, from coordinate 11,939,740 downwards.
ATGAGTGAATCATGAATTAATAAATCCTGAGAGCAAAGACTTCTACTGCCACAATGTCAAATCAGTTTAAACTTCATGCAGAACGTGTCTGGCTACACGAGCTCTGGCTTTTGCCAAACCTCATAGAATGTGTTGGAGCCATTTTACAGACCTCTGCATTCCTATAGGTCTCCCTACCCTAAGCTCTGTCCCCTCTAATGTTGTGTTTCTCTGGGGATGATAGGTCTTGGGGCCTTGGGTTCGATTCAATGTATGCCAGGACTTGGAGACATTTTAAACAAGTTAAAATCTACGTGTTGTTTTCAATTAAAGGCTATGTAAGGCAAAGGAATACCAGCTCAGCCACCAAAAATTTGGGTCTGGGGCAGCTTCCTCAGCCTCCCTGACAGACCAAGTGTGTTGTGGTGAGCCTGGCTCCTGTCAAAAGCAATGGGAGAGACAGCAAGGAACACTGGGAAAATTAGGCTTGGCACCATCCTGAGCCACTGAATATTTAAATGCATGGCGTGTGAAGTGTGGCTTGAACATCATGGTCTGGGAAGCAATGAGAATTCTGGGTAGGATTTGGGTACTTGTAAGAAATGACTGAAAAGATCCATCTCAAGGCAAAATTGAATAATGGGAGAAATAGTGATGATCAGATAGAAGGTAGGAATGAGTAAAGAGAATACACAAGTTCTTTGTGGACTTGTACTTTATTTTGGAAAAATCCACTCAGTGGTGGCTTGCTCACCAAATTCATTCATTCAATGAATATTTACTGAGGCTGAACTTTGTGTATGTTTGGAAGTACTCTACAGTCTATATAAGACTCTGATGTAAAAAGGAGATTGGGTGAAGAGAGTGCACCAAAAACTCTAATACTAGTGAAGTCAAAAATTTCCTAAAAATATGTATTTTCTAGGTCATTACTGAGTGAAGAGCACAGGGTTTTGGAGGTCTAGTAGATCTGACTTTGGTCTTAGCTCTGTTATTTACAAAGGTTGGCACGTAGTTGCTGGCACATTGCAGATAATCAGTAGATACTTGATGAATAAATGGAGTATGTGCCTCCTATGGGCCCCACAATGTACTGATGGCATATGCATTTCCTCATGAATTATAAACACCATGTGAAGTAGCTACTACTACTGTCCCTATCTTACAACTAAAAAAACTGGGGTTAAGAGAGTTTATATAACTTGCATAGGGTGACACAGCTAGTGGGTAGGGAAGGTGAAACTCAAACCCAATCTACCTAACAATAAAAACAGAACGTCAGATCTCTGCCTTAGAATAAATTATTCTTACACGGGATGTGGATAGAGAGAATAATCCTAGGGGGAAATCATCTGAGAGAATGGAGGAAAATCAAGATGATGCCATTGGGAGAAAGGGAAGATTTCCATATTGGAGTGAAACATAAAAGGGGACTCTTACCAGACTGTGAGGTGGGACCTGCTCAGGAAGCAGTAACTATGCCTTGAACCAAACAAAGGATGATGTATAGGCATTAGCAAGTTGGGTTAGAGAGTCCCAGTTATCAACTGCTGCTGTGTTTGATATTTGCCTACCAAGAGAACAAAGATAAACATATGTAGGCTAATTGAAGATATTGGATGAATGTGTGGTCTTTCTGGAATAGGTAGCTAAAATACAGAAGAAAGTTGGCCAACAACATTCTAGTAACACAGGGATCAGCAAACTATGACTAGTGGGCCAAATCTAGCTCACTACCTCCTTTTGCAAATAAAGTTTTATCAAAACACAAGTATGTTCACTCATTTACATATCATCTATGGCTGCTTTCATACAACAAAGGCAGAGTTAAACGGAAGTGAGAGAGACCCTATGGCCTGAAAAGCCTAAAATACTACCCAACCTTTTAAAGAAGATCCATGCTAACCCCTGCGGTAAGGTTATATGACATGACAAACCTGACTGAGCAAGTGTCTCATACACACTAAGTTGGTAGAAAATTAAGTTTTGCCTGATTCGCCTCCACCCAAGTGGTCTCCTCACACAAAGTAGCCAGTGGTGAGGACCCTCAAAGGTAACTAACTTTATGATGAAGGGAAAGGAAGTCGTTAGTGTTTCGCAGGACTGAAGGTTAGGACTGAACAAGGAGCTTTCATGCCTGTTCTCACACTGAATCCTCCCCACCACTCAGGAAACATACACTTGTGTTCCCCATCTTCCAAAAGTTTCACACCTACGAAGGGAAAGAGGCAGACTGAGTCCAGGCCTGTCTACATCCTATTCTAACGCGAGTCTAATCAAGCCCGGAGTAAAAGAATTAAAGAATTTCCAGACCCAGATGATACTTTCCTCTCTTCTTCTAGTTGAGGGTCACGACCTTGCAGGGAAAAGGAGCATTTGGGAAGTGGGGACCATCAAAATGATATTGACTATCAGGCTTTGACGTATCACCATGTCAGAACAGTGGGTCCCTGGAAGTGGAGGTGAGTCACCATCTCATCAACACCAGGGACAACAGCTTCACGGGCAACAGGGAAGATTGATGAAGACTTCTAATCAAAATCTCAAAGGAAGAGAGAAAAATGACCCAATACAACGGAAACCTAGATATCATGAAGGAATCTGAGGGACATAGGAGAAAGAAACAAAACAAAGGAGGAAAGGAGATCAGCAGCATTGTTCAGAGGAAACAAGAAGGCCAAACTACAAACAAATCCCAACTCTCTCCATACCAACCAATATACAGGATGGAAGTGTAAAACTAAATTAAATCCAACAGATTGTGTTGGGTGTGCTACTATACTATGAGCTGTGGGCAAAGAAAAAAAAAACCGTGACAGAGATATCGCCATAGGAAAGAGCAGTGACTCAGAGTCACACTTCCATTCACATCTCATCTACTGTCCCTAGCTGGGTAGTTTGGGCAAGTGACTTAACTTCTCTGAGCTTCAGTTGCCTCAAATGTCAAAAAAAAAAAAAAAAAAGTTAATAAAAGTGAGTGTCTCAATGGGCTACTGTGATAATTAATTTTTTAGAGTCCAAAGTTCTCAGTACATAATAAAATGCTCAATAAATATGAGACATTTCAGCGAGTGTAACAAAACAGGTCGGGGACAGCTCCTGTCTGGAAGGAACGCAGAAGTGCGTGAGGAGAATGCTCCCCAGGGTGGGTGGAGTATAAAAATAGTGTAAGGGGCTAGAGGTGAGGGTGGGAAGGCTGGCTGGCTTCTCTTCCTCCATTACCGCCCAGCCCCATTCAATCCCAACCCTGACACCACCTCTGCTGAAACCCTACGAACAGCTCTATTTGGATTCAGGGTAACATTCAAACTCCTTAGCACACAGCATACAATTAATGTGCTCAGTCAATGTGCATTTATTTAGCACTTACTGTATGTCAGGAACTGTTCTTATGAGGCATATTACATGGGCCTCAACTACGAGAAGTTCACAGACCAGTGGGAAAAAAGATTCATGACAACATGCTCAGCACAATGTAATCAGAGCTATGACAAGTGTGTGCCCACAACACCATGGGCGGGGGGGTCGGGGGGGCGGGTAAGGACTCATCTCCTTCAGCTTGGCCATGTCAGGGAAAACGGTAGAGATAGGACTGAGCTGACTTTCAACAACTAAGGAGAGAAGGAAAAAATCTAGAAGGCAGGGAACAGCACACAGAAAAGCATGGAGATAAAACAAACCGGCATTTCGGTGGTGTCCTTACGAGTCCAACACAGCTGGAGTTTAGAGAGGTGCAAGTATAGAGCTGCAGGAGATGAGGGGAACGAGCAGGTAGATAAGATCGGTGGCTGTGGACGCCATGCTAGGGAACGTGTACTTTACCCTGTGGATAATGGGGGAAGCAGGGCCACTGCTGCACCAGACAGACCGCACAGGGGCCAGGAGACAGGATGAGGGGCCAGTGAGGGGCTCCTGCCACAGCCTAGGCATACGGGATGGATGAATGAGCAACATGAAGGATCACAGAGACGAGTGGCTCCAGCAACTTCTGCTGGTGTTTCCACTCACATGAGAAAGTGAAGTGGCTTTCATATCCTTTTCAACTGCTCTGCCGTCCCCCACCCCCGCCTTCATGAATGGTTTCTCTCTTCTGCACACATGTGTATCTCTTCCTCCAATACTGGGATCTCAGAGCTGCAGCCGGTGTGTCTTGTGTTGTGCTGGTTATATTTAAACAATTCGCTCTGTGAGGCAAGTGCCCAAACCAATTAAATCAGAATCCCCAGGAGTCCCAGGCAGAGAATGGAAATAAACAGTCAAGGTAGAGTTTGAACCAAAATAGCCATCAATTAGAGCCACTCTGAGACCGCTCTGACTGCAGAAGAGTCAAAGTAAGGATGCTGAGACCAAAGACCTAAAAGGGGAGCATAAAGTGGCCAGCCTCTTCAGAGGCTAACACTGCTCCAGGTACGCCCTAGGAATTCAGAAGCCAAGGCTAGTCTCTTTTGACTCACTCATTACTAGTGTGGATACACCAATTATGTGCATGCCATGCAGTGGAATAAGACACAGTCCGATCCCTCAAGAAGCTCCCAGCTTAGAGGAGCTAGGTGGGAAACCACTTGAATGTGCTGCACTGTAATAACTGCTAAGATGTGAAAAATGCGGAAGTACTTCAGTCCACCTGCCAGGAAAGAAAGCGTTGACATTGTAAAGAATAGTCAAGCCGGGTCTAGAAGGGTAAGACTTTATAAAGCTGAGGAAACAGCTCACACAAAAGCAGAGGTGTGAGAAACTGAGGTAAGCCTTGGAAAATGTGAAAAGAAACTTGGCCAAATCTGAACACTTAAAGCTGAAAACCTCGCTCCAGATTCCTCTGTCTCTCCCTCTTGCCCTCAGGGCAAAGGCCTCCAGAGGCCACTTTCTACTCTTGACATCAGAAAGGCTAGGGGACAAACACTGTCTTGAGGCAGAAGAGAGCTACAAGTGGGGTCACAGTTAATCAGCATATCCGAAAACCTATGATCCAGCCATTGTTAAAAATGAAAGCAATTAGACATGGTCCATCTACAGAGAACTTCCTAAAATACGTGTCTGAGGTTATGAATTTCGTCAGTGGCATCTAAACTCCAGGGAAAGCTGAATTCCTTTCCCAAGCCTGCCAGTTACTTAGCCATGTGACCCTAGGAAGGCCTCAGTTTCCCAATCCATAAAAAGGGGATGAGGATGTGTGGATAGGACGTATGTGAGGTGATCTGGCACAGAGCCTGACACCCAGCAGATAATGAGCAAACGTCAGCTCCCTTACATCCCCCCCAACCCCTTGACTCCTGGATTGAGTTCAATGGACACACCTCGCACACACTACAGTCTTGGTTAAAACACCTATCAACTTCACGTAGCCCGTCAGGTCTACCAAAAGATGCAGAAGAAGGACAATAACAGCATTGACTATGTGCCAAATACTTGGCCTCCATTTCCTCATTTAATTTTCACAACGACCCAGGGGGGCACTGGAGGTTCTGCATCCCCATTTTACAGTTGAGAAATTCTGAGGCTCAGAGAGCTGAAGTGAGATCCCAGGTCATACAGCCAGTTAGCTGGCAGAGGCAATGAGTGACTCCAGGTCTGAAGCAGTGCTGTGTCCACTCAGACGCTCCAAAGATGGCCACTCCAGAAATGCTCGGCACCCCGGACCTGGATGAAGCATGACCGCTTTCACACGGCCGAGAGCAGACTTGTCGCTAACCCAGCTCAGTCACGTCTGCTGGTGTTTCCTGTGCATCAGATGAGACGTCCATACGACTTCTGGAACTTTGTTATTAATGACAAATTACAAGAATCATTCTCATAATATGGAAACAGAATTTATAAGAAAGTTCCCGGGACAAAAACTGGTAGGCGTTCTTAATTCTTTAAGTCAATAAGAAAAAAAGATAATGAATTCGATGAGTGGGATTTGGGACAATTAAAAGTGAGCAAAATGTCTGTTTCTCCAGTATCGGCCTTTTTTTTTTTTTTTTTTTTGCCACTTTGGGGAGGGTTTGTGCCTTTTTTTAAACTTCCAGATTTCATACTTTCTGTTCAGCTTTTGCAACTTCCCAAGAGCATGGTTTAAAAAAAAATTGAAAAAAAATAGAACCTCAGCCCTTCTGTATCACTTTCAAGAAGGTACCTCTTGCAGAAAAAAATTTAGGACATAAAAAACCCTTGCAGGCTTGCTTCAGCTCTTCCCTTCCCTTCAAGACCATTCTTTTTTTTTTTTTCTTTTTTTTTTCTGGTAAGTAAGTAGTCTTCGGATGATCAGTGTTGCATATCTTTGGGAAAAATTCATGCCAGGCTAGTCAAATAATAACGGCTGCTATCATCAGCTTGCAATGGTTTCCAAGTTACTCCCCAGAAAAGAAACCAAACAGACACAAGCACACAGTCTTCTCTAATTTTGACACTGGAAATATCTATTTGAAAGTTTTAGATAAAAAAAGAACACAAATAATCACAAAAGAGCACCATATCATCGCCAATCTAAAGCAGAACCCAGACCATGCAGCATGCACTGCTCATTAGCTCCCTCCACACCACCTTCTAGCACACACCGAAATAAACTCCCGGTGTCTCCATGGCACACTGTTCACAGTGGTCTATCTACTGGAAACATCTGGCAGCTTTGGTCACTCAATGTAAACCTCCCAAGTAGGACTGGAGTGTAACCATTTAACCGAAAAAAAAAAAAAAAGAAGAAGAAGAAAATGTGCCTGCTCCCAGCTTTGCCACCGACTAGTTAAGAAACTTTATAAATCCACCACACTGTTTCTTTATTTTTCATTTCAAACCATGTCCCACACGCATTATACACATGGTCCTACCTTCTAGAGCAAAGGAGGCTAACTATTATCTTTTCTGGAAAATGCAAAGTCCTCATTCCATTCGATTCGACAAACATTTCTGCGGGCTGGCGGAGCACCAGGCAGTAGGTTACAGAAGCAAAGACATCACCCTTTACTGTAGTTTTGTGGCGCTAAGTACCTCCCCAACCACTGGGCTCAGGCACACGAGACCACTACGCCCCGAGTTTAATCCCCTCGGTACCTGGGGAGGCTGGACAGGGCTGAGCTGGCCAGAGCCCAGAGATGGTTAACACTGCAGTGAGCAACCTTCTCTATTTGTCCCAGTATCCTGAACAATGGGCACCTTTTCCGTGAGTGAAAAAGGTGAGGCAGAATTTAACGAAGAAGACTGCTGACATGCCTAGGGTTATTTGCCCCAACCCTGATGCTTTTGAAATCTTCTATCTACTTTTTATGTTTTTCTGTATCTGGTTCCTTCCAGTTAATGGCCACATCTTGTGGTCTTAAATATTCCTCCCTTCTTGGTGTCTGTTTCTAGTCTTCTTTTAGCCAAAAACAAACAAACAACACAAAACAAAAAAAAAACAAAGCAATTAGGCCTAAGTCACATTACATTCAACAGACACTTCCTGAGTGCCTACGATGTGTTAGGGGCATTGGGCTCTTACAGAGGAAACACAAGCACAGACAGCGAAGGTGTGCAGTTGCCGTCTTCAATGGGGTCACAACCTAAAATTTTAAATAAGATAAGGGTTGGCAGGTCCCAGGTGAATAACCAGGTCCCCCAAATCCTAGGGATTATGTTTGAGACTACTGCAAAATGCCTCATTGGTTTTAAAACAAAGCCCAATGAGGAGTTTCAAAATTTGAGGTGAGGAGTAAGCTTCATTTGCGCGCACATCAGCAGCCACGGAAGCAGAGAGCACAGAAACTCCGAAACAACTGCATTTACGGTCTTGGCTCCGTCTATTCCTGGCTGAAGATCTGATATTTCAAGTTGCTTAATCTCTCTGTTTCAGGTTCTTGTCTTAGAAAATGTGGAAAATAATACCTATATTCAGGATTCTTATAAAACTTAGAGCTGATATATAAAGCTTGGTCCTAACTCCAAGTTAGTATCTGATAAATGGTAGCTTCTCTTTTTAAGTTCTACACCCTATATTTGGAAATTGACCTATTATTGATAAGAAAAGAACATTTTCCAAGGACATAGATTTATACACAAATTACTGAAATGCTTGGAGAGTATGGAGGATATTGTCAATTATATGTCCACTAACCAACAAGTCCTTATTTCTGAAATGCTCTCAAAACTGCACTACTTCGCTTACTGCCTCAGTATAGTGAATATACATCCATCATCTTTTGTTACACAAGCTTTAAGATCATTGTTTTGAACATCAGTGCCCTCTGCAATGCTTTGTGCACAGTAGGTCTTCAAAGTTTGCTAAGGGAGCAAAGAAATGATTGAACACAGTTTTTGACATAGCTAGGAGAGCTTATGCTAAATCAGCCTGGGCCAGCTTCCCCTCCGATCACATCCTTGAGATAACCCTGTTTGCTGATGAACGGCCTCTGCCTCCTAAAAGGGGAATCGATCACATGGCAGTGTGATATGCAGAAACAAACAAACAAAACAAAACAAAACAAAAACATGTTTCCAATCCTGGCTGTGACAAGAGACAATGTCTCATGGAACTCTGATTTTTTTTCATCTATAAGGATAATAATAAAGTTACTGTGAGAAGTCAGTGAGGAAATGTCTACAACATTCCTAGCACTGGCACCTGGCATGCAACTGATTAATTCAGTTGGTGCCAGTTTCCTGACCCATTCTTTTCACTTGTGATAATCTCAGGCCAATAATTTAACCTCTCTGAATCTAAGTGTCCCCACCAATATAGTAGGGATGCTAACATCTACCTTGGAGGATTTGGTAAGGAGTGTTTGGGAAGTATCTAGCATAGGGTCTGTAGCATGGTACGTACTTAAATATCACCACTTTTCCTTCACCCTACAGAATCATTTTTATAAATTCTGTTTCACTGTAAATTCTAATCACTGAGGAATGGGGGGGGCGGGTTGTGTGTATTTCAATTGCCAAAAAGCCACTGTATATTTTAAACCCATAAGAAAAGCCCATTGTAATCTAAATGCCCCCTGGAACTACTTCCCATGTCAGAAGGTTTGGGGCCCACATGGCCATGCTCATTTTGAATGGCTGGATATCCAGGCCAGAGCTCAGAATCTGCAGAATGCAAAGCTGTCAGAGTCACCCAGTGGGAAAGAGACTACACGACCCTGAGTCATGTGGGAGATGTGCAAATTCTGGCCAGCAGAAATAGCATCAGATAATGCCCAAAGGCTTGCTCTACAATGGAGTTCATTATCATTCATGTGAATGAAGTGGGAAAGGTACTGTCATCTCTTCCTGCGGTTTACTGAATTTTCATTGACAAAAACATAAGAACACTTTTGTTTGCTAACACACTGACCTTTGCAGGCCAGCTAGGGCCCAGCCGTGCGAAGTTGCACTTCATGTTTCAATGGAACAAATCTCCCCCAATGAGAGAAAAGGTTACTTCCCCCCTCAGACTCCCCTGACCACTACCTCTGCCAGATCCTGTCATGTGCTAAAGAGAGAAGACAAAGCAAAAACGGCAGCCAGCAGAAAAACCACTTCTCATCTTGCCCAACTTCTGAATCCCGAATGCTAAACCAGAGTCCAGTGGTGCTATGGGCTGTGGTCAAGCCCCCAGCCCAGCCGTGATGCATGAGCAGAGGTGGTGTGGGTGTCGTACCCATGGTTACAAAGCAGCACACTGGAGGTATCGATGGTGTCTCAGGGGCATGATCGCAAAGCCTGCTCTAGAAGCCCTCTTTCTTCAGACGACAAAAGATAACAATACAATCACACCTTTCCTTACAGTCCCATTCTGAGCTTACTCTCTGATCACCTTAACTGAATGTGAACTCCCATTTTAAACAAGCTCCTCCAAAAGAGAAAATTGAGGTCCACCAAGGTCAGTGATCGGCCTGAAGTCACCCATCAATAAGGGTTGGAGCCAGAATTACAAGCAAGAGGAGAAAAAACCATGTCTAGAAGCACAGATTTAAAGATGGCTGTGGCATGTCAGAACATGAGGACCTGGTGGCTCTAATAACCAGAGGAGCCTCCAGTTCAGGTCTGGCCATGGTGGAGCAGCTGGTGGGGCGAGGGGCCACTGCTTTGCTTTTGAACCCGCCCAACTCCGATGGGAAGGCCCAAGCCAAGAAGTTAGGGAAGCACTGTGCCTTCGCCCCAGCTGACGTGACCTCCAAGAAGGCCGTGCAAGCAGCCCTGACTCTAGCAAAAGGAAAGTTGGCCACGTGGATGTGGCAGTCAACTGTGCAGGCATTGCAGTGGCCATTAAGACATACGACTTCAAGAAGAATCAGGTCCATACCTTGAAGGACTTCCAGCAAAGTTCTCAATGTAATCTCATAGGCGCCTTCAATGTGATCCACCTAGTGGCTGGTGAGATGGGCCAGAATCAACCAGACCAGGGAGGCCAATGTGGGGTCATCATCAACACTGCCAGAACTGGCTGCATTTGAGGGCCAGGCTGGACAAGCTGCTTACTCTGCTTCCAAGGGGGTCATAGTGGGCATGACACTGCCCATTGCTCGGCATTGAGCTCCCCTGGGATTCCCAGTGATGGCCACTGCTCCAGGCCTATTTGGCACCCTGCTGCTGACCAGCCTCCCAGAAAAGTGTGCAACTTCTTGGCCAGCCAGGTGTCCTTCCCCAGCCACCTGGGTGACCCTGCTGAGTATGCTTATCTGATTTAAGCCCTCATCGAGAACCCACTCATCAATGGAGAGGTCATGAGGCTGGGTGGGGCCATCCGCATGCAGCCTTGAAGGCGGAGGACAGAGAAAACAAATGTTCCTCTGCTCCTCCTTCCCCTGGAGTACTGCACTGCAGCTTGGGAGGAAGTCCAGTAGCCATTTTGTAATTCTGCCCAACAGTCACACTCTGTGCCTAATAAAGTCCCTATTTTTCACACACACACACAAAAAAAAGGTACAAACAAACAAAAGAAACACAGATCTAAATACACTGTTGAAAAGAACCATATAAGGAGTATCCAGCACAGAGGCTGGCTTAGAGCAGGCATCCAAAAATTATTTCCTTTCCTCCTATAGAAGAGTTAAACATTCTGGTCAATTTGTGGTTCTCCCATATTGCAGGACCCTTCTAACAGCAGAAATCACCATTTCCACAGAAGATTATGGCAACCACAACAACAATAATACTTGCCACTCTTTACTTAATGGCCATTGTCTAACCAGGTATCATTCTCAAAGCTTTCAATACAATGTAATCCCAACCAACCAAAGAAGAAGGGAAATATCACAAAAAGGAACATCACCCCACTCATAATGACAACCAGAAACACAATGAATGAGTTCTCCCAGGCTGGGGCCAAATCCCATGTGTTAAGGGTCAGATGACCATGTAATTAATCACCCAAAACAAGACAAACTTCAGAACGAAAGGACATGCTGTGAATAATTACTTGGGGATAATGTGCAGACACCAGGACTGACTGTCCTGGACAAATCAGAACATACAATCATCCTGGTTTAACAACTCAAGTTCTATGTCCCAAGAAGCCAATTCACTATTTTTCAGGAAGTAAGCATGGACAAAGAGAAAGACAGACATCTTTGGTGGAATACTTTGTGATTCTAGGCTCTGAACACCTTTGAAGAGAAGCTTATGGCACACGTGATTGAGGGGATAATGGAATTTAAACCTCCAAGCCTATAGAGACACCTGTCTCCTGGCTCACTTCCACTCTGGCCAATAAGTCTTTTCCCACTTTGGGTCTGTGAACATGCTGTCTTCCATTCCTGAAATGCTGTCTCCACCACTCACAAAACTTTTTATCTGGTTAATTTCTATTACCAACCAAGCATCGGCTTAAAGCATTACTATTTTTCAGAGAATGGTTTACCTGACCATCTCTGCACAAACCCCAATCTAAATAGAATCTGTCAATGTACCTGTTCCTTTCTCTTTGACAGCCCTTACAAAATTATCTGTTAATATATTTCTTTGAATAACTTTTTATTTTTTATTAAGTTCAATTAGCCAAGATATAGTACATCATTACTTTTTGATGTAGTGTTCAATGATTCATTAGTTGCGCATAACACCCAGTGCCCATCAGATCATGTGCCCTCCTTAATGCCCATCACCCAGTTACCCCATCCCCCACCCCCCTCCCTTCTGCAAACCTCAATTTGTTTCCTGGAGTCCAGGGTTTCTCATGATTTGTCTCCCTCTCTGATTTCTTCCCATTCAGTTTTCCCTCCCTTCCCCTATGGTCCTCTGTGCTACACCTTATATTCCACATATTAGTGAAACCATATAATAATTGTCTTTCTCTGCTTGACTTTTCACTTAGCATAATCCCCTCCAGTTCCATGTCAATGCAAATGGTGGGTATTCATCCTTTCTAATGGCTGAGTAATATTCCATTGTATATATGTACCACATCTTCTTTATCCATTCATCTGTTGAAGGACATCTTGGCTCCTTCCACATTTTGGCTATTGTGGACATTGCTGCTATGAACAGTGGGGTGCACGTGCCCCTTCTTTTCACTACATCTGTATCTTTAGGGTAAATACCCAGGAGTGCAATTTCTGAGTCGTAATGTAGCTCTATTTTTAATGTCTTGAGGAACTTCCATACTGTTTTCCAGAGTGGCTGTACCAGCTTGAATAACTTTTTTAAAGTTTATCTTCCTATAGAATATGTTTCATGAAAGAAGCAAAGTAGGGACTGTATCCCTAGGCACATGGTGCAGGGTCTGTTAGACAGCATTGTTCATTGAACAAATCAATCCACTGATAAGGAAAAGAAGCTGAATTTAAGAAACATCTACTGTGTTCCATTTAATTCTCACAGCAACTTTGGAAAACACATATAATTTCCAAATTACAGATAGGAAAACTGAGACTCTTCAAATTATGTAGCCTGTGCAAGGTGATCCAGTGACCAGATTACCTGAGTCAACTCTCCAGACACTCACTTTTACCTCTGTGAAAATCCCTAGAATACTGAATTAGTCACAAGAAAGTAGCTTGATACAGGGTTAATCATAACAATGAATGGTATCTAGAGTTCTGAGTATTTTGTCCCAACTGAAGAATTCATTCTGCCCCCAGCACAACAAAACCCATCGCTCTGGAGCCTGTGGAATGTCCCTGCCTACTCTCTTCTGGATTCCTCCCTCCTAGATAGGATTACATGAACCTTGCTAATTTCTGAGGACTTCATTCCTTTTCCCTGGGGTACATGCAAACTGTGTCCTTCTATTATTGTGCTAAGCACAAAAGATAAGTTAATTAACTTGCTCAAGATCATACAACCACTAAGTGGCAAAGCTGGTTTCAGCTCAGGTCTGCCTGACTCCCAGGCTCTTAACCCCATGTTAGGATAGTAGTTAAGTCACAGCTCTTCGTAATTATGTTCCAGTCCTGACCACAAGGTCTGGTCATTGTCAATTACACTTCAATGATTCCCAAGTTACCTCAATGCTAAAGTCTTCCCTTGGCCTAAAAATCGTCCCTCTACAGACAAAGATCATCCAGAGAGATGTCCCCTGGAACTGTTTTCCATGCCATATTCATTAATGGAAATGTGGACCCCAGAGATCTCAATGTGAGAGGGTCAGTCCCTTTTCCATTGGTCGTTCTCATCCATTATAACATGAGGGTAGGGGCATCTAATTCCAGTGACTTAAACAGCAATCTTTAAGTAAGTAATAGACCTTTATTTCATAGAAAGACCAGGAAAAGAATACCTATATCCTGCTTCCTATCATACAGGCCTCTGGGCATCTCCACTGAATTTCCTCTTGCTTTCTTTGTTCAAGGTTACCTTTCACTGGTTAGTTTCTTCCCAGATACATTCCTTGAAGGGAAGGGGCAGGGTAGGAGATCACCACCTGCCCCTGGGACTGCCAGGCCAGAAGAGCCTTCCCAGTGAGTGTCTCTCAGAGGAAGGAAGAGCAGATGTCTGCCCTGAAATGAACTCGGTTCGGGGCAAAAGCCTCAGGTGTCTCTGGCACCTGCTGCTTACACACCATACCTATGAGCTGCTATTGCCCAATGAGTAGATGCCACAGGAAAACTGTAAATCACTAAATGTTAGTAGATCAGTTAGCTTAGAAGATGTCTTGTAAGTTATCTTTGCTGGTTCAAGGTGGCCAAGACGCTGAGAAACTCTAGAAGTTTTTACATGAGCTAAATATATATATATAAATGTTTCCAAAAGCTAAATATATTTTTATTTCTTCCTGGTGCATCTTTAATTTTGCAAATGTTTTTCCAATGGTTATGTGTTACTTTCATGATTATATTGGTTTACAATTACTAAAATAAGATTATATTTTTACTCACAATAAGACTTGATAAGTGAACTAAAATGTCAAGTTTAATAATAATTTGAGGAGGTAAATGAGAATGGAACACTTAACAACACTCACAGAAGAAGATACACAAATCCATTCTCTAACAGAAATCGAATAATGACACTTCACTTCATTTTACGTAACTACCATGTAAAACCACAATAATTTCTCATGGTACTTATAATAAAACTCTAAATCCTCATCATAGCTTAAAAGGCCCAACATAATCTGGCCCCCACCAGCATCTTTGATCACACCTCCTACCATTCACCTCCTTCCTCACTGCGATTGGTTTCTTGAATATGACAGCCTGTCCCTGCCCCAGGACATTTACACAATCTGTTTCCTTTGCCTGGAACACTCTGCCCTCCTGCCTGCACATGATACCTCCTTGAATGGTTGAATGGATACTCAAGTCTCAGCTCAAATGCCACCTCCTCAACAGGGCCTTTCCTGATTACCCCATCCAAATCAGCCTCTTCCCATGGTCCCCAAAGTCACCATCTGGAAAAATGCCTGTCTCATTTTCTTGACGATATTTACTACCATCAGAAAGTATCTTGTTCATTTATTTGTTCCAAACTGTTATACATTTTAACAGAAGATGTCATTATGACTCATATACATATAAAATGAACACGTGTCAGATTTTATTTAACTCAAAAACTCATAAGGTAACCAGTGAAATGTTACAACCAGTTCAAAAGAGAAGTCCAAGTGCCACACGCGGATATTCAGCTAAGGAATGCTGAAATTGATTTATAAACTGATGTTAAACTGACAAAAATGCTCAATACTGACAGGGTGATAATCAAATGCATTCCAGCAGACACCGTCTGCATTTTTATGGACAGGAATTAATTGCATTCCTTACAGTTTTCTACAACTTCTATCTCTACACAATTGTAAAATGGCCTAGTTGAAGAAAGAGATGCCACCCCCACCCCCATAGTATCAAATAATCTCCAGAGACCCCAGATTCCCTGAGAGGATATTCAGTAATCTCTTTGGCCCATTTCAAAGTCATCCACAGTTTTACCTTACATTATCTATTACTATCTCAAATTACCTTGTTCCTTTAGTTGTTCCTTTTTCTAATCTCTCTGCCTTGGAATGTAAGTTTCATGAGAGCAGAAACTGCCAGCCTTATTCATCAAGTTTTCCCCAAAGCCCAGAACTATGGCTGATTTATTTTATGTGTTCAGAAATATCTGTTGAATAAAGAGGTGACCAATAATTACTTGAAAAAATGAGTCACACTCATAATTTTTAAAAATGCTAATTAAAATAAGATAATCACTTCTTTCCTATTTGCCAAGGTTCCATCAAGTTCTGCTGAGTCTATAAAAAGAAGGCATTATGGACTGTCAGCAGTCAGCCCACCACCACTCCCTTCTAAGGCATGAGCTGCACTTTCTAGAATCTCCTTCCTAGGCAGTTCAGAGCTAGGAGTGCCAAAGAGAAGAACTCATGGGAAATGTGGAAGGCGGAAGTGAAGCAGAAGCCAGGGACCCTAGTGGCCAACGGCGGTGACTTTCCAGACCTGCCCATAAGCTCCCACTCTGCAGGTGGTGGCAGACTCTTCAACATCTCCATGAGTTCCAACTTCTCTGCCCACCCAGGGCCAAAGTCATCAGTGATGGATTTTCCCAACTTCCAGCACAGTCTTCCAGATCCTCACTTCTACATCCTTCCCACACTCCTGTACGCCTAATTCCTACATTAAACTCTTTACCCTATAAAACTTCTAGTGTGTGGTTTTATTTTCTTGACCAAACCCAGACTGATACAGAAGGGATTACACATACTGCTGTTGTAAGTGCCTTTCTCTTTCACTCAACAAGTATGCATTAAGTAGTTACTCGGTCCTGGAGAATAACAATTCAATAATATGCAAAAAGTTTACAACCTTTGACCCAGTTACTCCATTCCTAAGAATTAATCTATTCTAAGGAAGCAATTGTTAATCCAGACGAAGATCTAGGTTTATGTAAAAGGATGTTAGTGGGAGCAAAAGTAATACCTTTTTCTTAAATAAGAAAAGACCAAAAAGTCCAAAACCAGGAAAGTAGTTTACAATTTAAGGTGTATTCATAAAGTAAAATATTATTGTATGAGTCATGGGGTTTTTTAATTACTTCATGATACAGTAAAATTACCACAACTAAAGTTAAGAGAAGATGCCAATATATCAAATAATGTACAAAGTATTTCGATTTGCTAAAACAAAAAATTAAATGCATGCCACCCTCTGTGGTACATTGTCTTTGTGACTTTGGGCAGATCAGTTAACTTTCTGAATACCAGTTTCCTTATCTGTCAAGTGGAGATCCTAACACTTGCCATGGCTTTCTTAAAGAGTCAGACGATGCAAATGTTTTATCTAAAGCACCAGACCAACGTAAGGGGCCTTACACACCGCACCCTCACCGCACAGCAGGAAGAGAACAGCATAGTGGTTAGCACCAAACCCTCGGAGCCAGAGGCCAGGGTTCGAATCTTGGCTTTGCCACTAACAGTGACGTATTAGGAAAATCACTTTGCCTCTGTGCCTCAGTTTTTGTATCCGAAAAATAGACTTAAAACTAGTATTATCTCATATTGTTATTATAGACACCAAGGCAGATAACTTATGCAATGTTTAGGACAGCACTTAGTACATGGTAAAAGTTAAATAGATGGTAATATATTCTAAGATTAACTTGTCCAGCATCACCTAGTTAATACTAATACTTTATTTTTTTTTTTAAAGATTTATTTGACAGATAGAGACATAGTGAGAGAGGGAACACAAGCCGGGGGAATAGGAGAGGGAGAAGCAGGCTTCCCCCCGAGCAGGGAGCCCGATGCGGGGCTTGATCCCAGGACCCTGGGACCGTGACCTGAGCCGAAGGCAGATGCTTAACGACTGAGCCACCAAGGCGCCCCAATACTGATACTTTAGAGATAAGCATATGAATTGCAATATTAACACTTGCATTTTATATACTCTGTCTCCTCAGATCTTCACAACAACACTATGAAGTAGGCATTGTCACCCCAATCCTACAATCAAGGCATCTGGAGCTCAGTGAAGTTGTGACTTGCCCAAGGGCACACAGCTCGAAAATGTAAGAGTCAGAGCTTCATCCCATTTCCCTGTGTCAGGCTAACTCCATCCTCCTAGGACCCTTTCCATTGGGCCATAAACCATAGCAACTTTTAATTTCAGGTTTCTGGAAACATTGGGACTCTCTGGGTTATTCTACTCTCCAATTTTGTGGGATCTTCTTTCCCTCAGACATCATCACCAGCTCTTAAGCATTATCACTGTATCCCAGAGTACCTAGTATGGTGCCTGGCTAGTAGCAAGCCCCAATACATTAAGGTCAAATGAATAAAGAAACGCATGCATGCTAAGTCAATGGGGGAAAGACAGAATAATCTCCTCCTACCTACTAAGGCTTTTTTTTTTTTTTTTTAATAGCAAGAATAAATGCTGAGATAACTAGCCGTGAAAATAGTAACCACTCAGCTCCCAGCAAACTACTGTACTCTCCCTGACTTGTCCCCCATCAACTTCAGTCAATAGTGCAATCCTATGGCACATTAAGCTCGGAATTTGATCCAAAAGAAACACAATCAGTAGGCGCATAGGCAATTGTTCTGATTAAATACAGCCTGCTGGAATTAAAACACCATAGGCTGTTTGCAGAGCTCCTTGGTTTTAATTAGATGAACCCCCATTTTAATAGCAAAGATACAACAATGTATTCTTCAGGCCTGGTGGAGTGACAAATGTAATTAGTCTATGATAGTGTAGCTGATCTGCATCCAGTTGTGGAAATTACAAGATGATCAATTAAAGCTGCCCAACCTAATTCCTCGAAGTTTCATTTGGTGGACTGAGGTAGGCAATTCTCCTTGTGTGAGGCTTCAGGGAGCAATTTATCTCGCCAACATCCCCAATGGAAGGGAACTAACATTTGTTACCAGCTGATTATGCACTGAGCTCTGAGCTTTGGCATTTATACAGACCATCTCTGCCAGTCCTCCCAGTAACCACTATTTTACCAATGTGCAAACTGAGGCTCAAAGAGGTTACGTTACTTTTTCTGACATGCATCTGGGATGTGGCAGAGCTTGGATTCAAACCTGGAGTTGCCTGGTTTCGAAGATGTGGGTGTTGGTTGGGGCAGGTAAGGGGTAGGCCTGCCTAGGTTCAAATCCTGACTCCTGTACACAGTAAGAGAAAGCCTTGGTAAGTTTCTTAAATTTCTCCATCCTCGGTAGTCTCATCCGTCAAGTGGATATCATAGTAGTACCTATTTCATAAAATAGGCATGAAAAGTAAGTCAGACTGCATGAAGAGCAGAGAGCTGTTATTAGCTGTTAACTCTAATCTCAGGGAGTGATGCTGACATACATCTCTGAGGTGTCAAAGAAATGAGCAAGTAGGGTCCAGAGAGTTCCACATGTTTGGATGAGGTCACATATAGTAAGTGCCAGAGCAAGGACTCAACTCAGCACTGGACCCCTTAAACACTCAACCAAGTGCCACAGACTTTCTCTTTACCTCCGCTGATCCTCCGAACAAACCTACCAGATGGGGAGCACAGAAGCCCTACGTAAGGAGACTGACTGAGCTCAGAGCACTGAAGTGACCAGACTGTGGCACTCACACATGGGAACAGAGAAGCAAGCTTAACCTCCTCCCACCCCACAATGTCTGTGGCACTGGCTCTGTGAAGGCTGAGTGAGTGGGGAGGATGGCCGAGGTCCAAATGCCAGCTCTGCAGCTTATTCACTGGGAGACCCAGTTCTCTCACCTGCAGGACAGAGACGGTGGGAGTCCCCAGCTCATACTGCTGTTCTAAGTGTTTAAACAAGTTATCGCTCGGGAAGTGCTTAGGACTGTGCTGGCCACAATTTCGCCTTGTTGTAGCCAAGTTCCGCTCCCTCTGCATGGGAATACAACAGTTCTTACCTTCTGTAATGCTTGTGAATTCAATGATTTAATCCATGTAAAATGCTTAGCATGGTTGTCAATATACTGTGGAAGCGCTAGGTCGATGCTGCTTGTCTTCATCATATAGCAGTAGTGGGCTGGTGGTGACAGTAAACCATCGAAGTACAAATCTCCCGTGGAGATAATCCTCCCTAGATTGTTACCAGACCTTCACACCTTAACCTGAATGGTACTTTTGTTTGCTTTGGTTTCCTTCCTGAAAAATGTACCTGTGTACTCCTGGGGGAAGGAGAATAGTGATAATTCTACCCATCACCGCCAATAACAGGGAGAGTCCATCTTGCTGAGGATACAGAAAGACAAAGTTCACCCCCTTAGTATTCACCTCCTAGAGCTGTTGTAAGAATGAAACAGGACAATTCATGGAAAGATCATGGTTTGGGGGATGCACAAGAACTTCCCAGGGCCTCACAAACAACACTAGTGTTATAGGATATCACAGCAGGTGATCCGGAAGTCTTCCAGCTCTAACACTCTTCAAATGGAAGACCGTTTGTCTGCAGACTTGTTTGTATGCTGGCTTAGGGTGGTATTAAAGACAACAATTCTTGGACAGTGGTGCCCCCTAATGATCCCATACCAATATTAAGACATTACGAGTCTAAAATCTTAACCCAAGAAATTGATGCTCAAATGACCTACCCCAATTAACTCAAAAATGACTTAGTTCTTTTCAACTCTATCCAGCTGTGTTCGAGGCACTGTGCAGAAAAGTAAAAGAATCAGAAAATGTGGTGCCTCCTAGTGCTGCTTCGAGAACTAACCCTGTGTCTCTCTTTGGTGGCATCACATGCCTCTCACCCTCTGTGCTCCAACGGCACTGACCTTCTTTTCATTACCTGCAACAACCGCTCTCCTGACCTGAGAATCCACAAACTTTGTTTCCTCTTCCTGAATGGCTCTCTTGCCCCTTCCCTCTGCCCCTCAGGACTCCTCCATCTTATCATCAGCCATCTTTCAAGTCTCCCACAAATGTCACAGAAAAGTCTGACCCCACACCCACAGCGAGGACACGCCCTCCTGTCACCTCTATCTCAGCCTTCATTTTGTCCCACAGGCTTTATTGCAACCACAATTACACCACCGATTGGGCCACTGGGTGTAATGTTTGCTGCAGCAACTCAACCAGACGGGAAGCTCCATGAGGGCAAACTCACACCTGTATCTCTAGCCCCTATTACAGCACGGTAACACTCCTTAAAATTGTGTTTCCTTATTTCAATAATCACAACGGAGTGTGAGACATTTTGGTGCTTGAGTTTATTTTGTTTCTATTTTCTTTTTCAGAAAAGGAAGAGTGGCAGATTAAATCCCTTACAACAACCTGGTATTAAAAAGTACTGAAATGCCTGTTTCAAAAGATCTTGTTAAAATAAATTCACTTTCACTGTGAATCGGTTTAGGGGGCCAGTACTGCACCAGGATAAAGTCCCAGGGGTTGTGGCAGTATCTATATCTACCGAGGTTACAATCCATTCACTCTTTGACCCATTAATTCTACTTCTAGAAATCTATCCTACAGAAATTAATTCTACCTCTAGAAATCTATCGTGCTAAAGCATGAAATGACAAATGCATGTGGTCATTAATTGTAGTATTATCTGTAAGTCAAAATATCAAACACAAATACCCACATAGCGTGGTTCAATAAACCACGGTACATCCGCACAATGGAATACAGCTGACCCTTGAACAACGCAGGAATTAGGGGTGCTGACCCCCTCCCCATGCAGTCAAATATCTGCATATAACTTTGACTTCCTAAAAATTTAACTATTAATAGCTTACTGCTGACTAGAAGCCTTACTGATAAACAGTCAACTAGCACATATTTTGGATGTTGTATGAATTTGTACAATAAAGTAAGCTAAAGAAAAGAAAATATTTTTAAGAAAATCATAAGGGGGACATCTGGGTGGCTCTGTTGGTTGAGCATCCAACTCTTAACTTCTGCTCAGGTCGTAATCTCAGGGTTGTGAGATCGATCCCGCATCCGGCTCTGTGCTCAGTGCGGAGTCTGCTTGTCCTTCTCCTTCTGCTCCTCCCCACACTTGCACTCTCTCACTCTCTTTCTCAAATAAATAAATAAATAAATAAATAAATAAATAAATAAAATGAGAAAATACATTTACTGTACTGTACTGTATTTATTGAAAAAAATCCGTGTATAAGTGGACCCAAGCATGTCAAACCCATGTTGTTCAGGGGTCAACTGTACTATGTGGTCACAAAAACAAAAAAGGGAAGCTTGGGTGGCTCAGTTGGTTGAGTGTCTGCCTTTGGCTCAGGTCATGATCCCGGGGTCCTGGGGTCAAGTCCTACATTGGGCTCCCTGCTCAGCGGGGAGCCTGCTTCTCCCTCTGCCTGCAGCTCCCCCTGCTTGTGCTCTCTCTCTCTCTGACACATAAATAAATATAATCTTTAAAAAAACAAAAAAAAATTAAGACAATCTCTACATAGTAATATGGAGAGTTCGCCAAGGTATACTGCTAAGTGAAAACAGGAACATATAGAACATTTATAATATGCTACCTTTTGGGGGCACCTGGGTGGCTTAGTTGGTTGAGCATCCGATTCCTGATTTCAGCTCAGGTCATGATCTCAGGGTCCTGGGATGGAGCCCCAGGTGGGGCTCCACACTCACCATGGAGTCTGCTTGAGAGTCACTCACACCCCACCTGCCCCTCCCCCTGCTCATAGGTACTCTCTAAATAAAGTCTTTTTTTAAAATATGCTACCTTTTGTCTAAGAGAAAAAACAAGAATCTGCATGTTGCATATATCTGCAAAAATAACAACAACAACAACAACAACAACAAAATACAGGAAATATAAACAAGAGATTGACAAAAGTGGTCACCTTATAGGAAATGCATTGAGGAATGTGGGGGGGGGGGAAGAGATTGAAGCAAACTTCCTTGTATATACCTTTCTATGCCGTTATGCATTGTGAATAATGTCAGTTCATTACCTATTAAAAGTAAAGCTAATTTTTAAAAGCATTTCTGAAAATAAACCAAGACAAATAAATCTAACCATATATCAATTTAGTAACATAACCACACAGAAAAACGATTATTTTTTCCCCCCCAAGATGCTCTGACCACAGTACTTTGATTGAACATCTTTAGTGGGATATGCTCCAAGGACAAAAGGAACTACAAAGAAACATCAACCAAACCTGACTATTTTATGTTATTAATAAAATTCATATTGTTATTTTGAAACTATTTTCTTATATTGCACAATAAAGGAAATGAGGAATTATATTAATGATGGTCTAAGAAAACCTAAGATTCAATTATAAAATAAAAAATTAACTATAAAAGTAATGTTGAAATTGAAGTGAAAATGTTAAATGAATGAATGGTTTCATTAACTGTAGATTATCTGTCTTAGCCCACTGAAATGGCCTAGCAACAATGTCACCCATCACAATAATCACTCCAGGCACTCAGGTTATGCTCTATAAAATCAGGATTTCTTGGAGAACTGGTTGCTTTCAGGACTGGATCAGGAAAAGTACAAGGTGAGCCTGGAACATGCTGTCATGTTCAAAAGCAAAGAAGCTTTCAAATAGTAATTGGGTATGTCCAAAGGACACAAGAACCAGCTGAAAGGAGCTCATGCTGCCCCAAATTGTGATGATTGGAGCATTAAAAGAAGCAGTTCTTCTGCTTCTACCAAAGCCGTGAGTCCATAATGATTCTCAAAACAGAGAAAGCTAGGAATAAAAATTCATTTGTCACTATTTGAAGTGGTCATTAAAGAAACATCATCCTTTGCAAATTGCTCAAGAGAAGTAATTAAGTACTCATCCTGCCTTGTCAGTAAAAACTGTACATCAAGGCAAATGGACCCACTTATGACAGAAAGGTCTGTTTCATGGAAGAATATCAAGCAATAAATACAAAAGGAATGTTAGAATTATAAAGTCAACACTTCACCACTCCTAATAGATTCTCAGGCTTGGAAGCTGCTCTGTTAGCACAGAAAGGCAGGTAATTAAGTGCAGTCCAAGGAGAATCAGAGAAAGCTTTGAGGGAGTCCATGTGGGCTGAGGCTTGAGTAAGAGCAAAGAACAAGACAGGAGAAGGACTTGTCAGAGGGAGGAAGATGCAGGAAGCCTGGAAAAGCTTAAGGATCTGCACTGATATTGGAGGGGACTGTTACCCATTAAAGAGATCCAGAGTCAGCACAAAAACTGAAATTGCAGAGAATCAAAATTATCCTTAGACAATCCCTTTGGAAGGAGCTGTGTTGGGCCCGATATGTGGCCTCTCAGGAAGCGCATTACACCCCAGTTTCTCTGCACAGAGTTGGGACCACACCACGATCTGAGAAACGGGAGGTAGTCAGCAACTGAGGGTGATGGCACACTCTGAGAGAGAACGTGTAACAGAAGCCAACTGAGGGAAAAAACAAGAGTCCTGTCTGCCATCTTTGGCTTTTTCAGGGACATACGGCACATTCGGCAGACCAATTCCCCATTACTGACACAGTTTGTCTATACTGTTCATTGTTATCCCCATCTCCTCTCACTTGTAATCAAAACCACCCATGTCCTTGGCCTCTGTTGCTGAGTATTCCTGTCCATGAGTATTCACATGAGAAGAGGTGAGGGGCCAGAGGTGAGACTGGAGAAGTGGGCAGAAGTCACATTAGGAAGGGAGTAGGGTAGGAGGAAAGCTACTGGAGAGTTTTAAGTGTGGTATGGCATGAGATGTGAGCTCTGAAAAGATGACTGGCTTCACTGTGAAGAAGGGCATGGAGGCCTACTGGGGATTTGAGTGGGGCTAAGAATGCAGACAAGTAAGAAGGTTGTTATCACCATTATGTTTAAATATGGCTTCTTTTTCAAGTCTTCCTTAAGAGGCCAAGCATCACATGTACTGGACACGAATGCAAAGTTTTAGATGTGAAGGGAACAGTGGATGCCAGCTTTAGAACCCCAGTGCACAAAGGACAGGCTATTTAGGGATCTAGACTCTTTAGCCACAGAAAGCTAGTGGGTGAGAAGTGGCTGGTTCCCACTGAACTCCCCTGGGCAAATGAAGGGAACCAAAAGGTGTTTCTTCCCAATAACTGACCATAGTAGTAGAAATTATAAATGGGGCCAGGAAGTGGTCCCTTTCACTTCAACCCACCTAGAATACATTCAAAATAGCGGCCACTTGCAAAAACAAACCTCAAAATTCTAAACAGTCTCTTTAGCACATATCCACTCATTCAGCAAACTTTACGGAGCATGACCACACCATGGGTTAGGTTTACAAAAATTAGAAATTAGCCCCCCTGGGAAGTAAAGTCCTGACAAATGAGACACACAAGTGAACAGGAAATTCAGAACAGGGGGATGGGTGCCCTGATGGGGGTGAGCATAGCCAAGACTATGACTTCAGTGACCCTGGGAAGCCACACCTGATGGATGCAAACAGGCTTCTTCACTTACTACAGTCAAAATACCATTAGCCTTACGTATGAAAAATAGAAGAATTCTGGTGGATTTCATTGCCAGCTTGCCTCATCAGCAAACAAATGTTTTTAGTTTCCAATCTTATGGTTAAAAATATTCCTAAAGTGAACAAGACCACCATGATGGTTAGCAGCTACAGTAAAATGAATGAAATTGAATTATTCAGTGATACGGTAGTCCCCTCTTATCCACAGGGAATACATGCCAAGACCTCCAGTAGATGCCTGAAACCATGGACAATGCCCAATCCTATACAGACTATATTTTTTCTATACATACATACATGTAATGAAGTTCAATTGACAAACTAGGCATAGTAAGAGATTAACACCAATACCTAATAATAAAACAGAACAAGTATAACAATATACTGTGGTAAAAGTTCCGTGAATGTGGTCTCTTTCTTAAAGCATCTTATTGAACTGTACTCACCCTTCTTCTTGTGATGATATGAGATTATCAAATGCCTCCATGATGAGATGAAGTGAGGTCGATGACATGGGCATTGTCACATAGCATTAGGCTGCTGTTTACCTTTAGTTGATATGTCAGAGGGAGGATCATCTGCTTCCGGAAAGTGGCTGACCGTGGGTAACTGAAACCGCAGCGTGGGGGTGGGGGTGGAGGGACCACTGTAGATATCATATAACTAAAAGAATTTTTTTCAGGAATTTGAGAGCTACAGGTGGGAATGCCTACTTTACTCCTCTGCTCCTGAATGCTAAAATAAACAGTGATGACTGATAGAGACATAGGTGATAAAGATGTTGCTAGATAAAAAAGACAACAAACTCCCCTTCTATGTCTCTGATATGGTCTTTGCTGCATGGTTATTTTCTTTCTTCAAAATACTTAATCCAAGAAAAATAAATCTCAGTTAATTTGAAAATTCTGGTGAGTCTGGATCTAGTACTGTACAATATTGTGCAAAAACACACTTTACATCCAAATGCCCATCAATTTGTGAATGCATTTATAAAATGTAGCATTATCCATTTAATTGAATACCATTCGGCAATTCATAGCAGACTATGATACACACTATAACTATATATATGGATAAACCTCAAAAATATTAAGCTAAGTTTAAGAAGCCAAATGCAAAAAATTGTATCATTTACATGAAATATCTAGAATGACTACATATTTCACCTATAAGAAATGTCTATAGGAGGCAAATCTGTACAGAGAGAAATCAGATCATGAATGCTTATGGGTGAGAGTGAAGCAGGAATTAACTGCAAACAGGCACAAGAGAACTTCTTAGAGTGATGGAAATGTTTCAAAATGTATTGTGGTGATGGTTGCCCAACTCTAGAAATTTACTAAGATAATTAAATTGAAAACTTATAATGAGTGAATTTTATGTTGTGTAAACTATAGTCTAATAAAGCTATTAAAACACACACACACACACACTTCATATATTTTTAATCCCAGGCAAATAGGAAGTATTTGAAGAGCATGCCTTGTAGCTACCTTACACTGAGCATCTCCTCAAGAGCCGGGTACTTTTATGTGTGTTCCAGAAAACCACTTTCAGACAAGTAACGCGATTAGCCCAGGGACATATACCAGAGCCAAGCTGAGTTAGCAATGGAAGCCAACTGGGCCCACCTCTAAATCATGTACACAATCTTTTTCAATTATGCCCCCAAAACAGAAACAAATAGCTGCCTCAGATTTACATGGTATAGTCAAAGTAAGAAATTAGACTGCCCCTGCACCAGCTTCCTTCCTCTTTTTCCCTGCTTTGGTCAGCCTCTGCTCCCCTGGTCTCCTGGCCACTGCCTTGGGATCTGCTCTAAGTCGGAACTGGGCATGTCCTTCCTGTGCCCAGAAATGGGGCTCTGATGCAGAAACACTGGCTCGAGCCCTTCACAACCCAGCTCCAACACCCAGCCTGTAGAGCATCCTTGCTCACTGCTCCCCTCTGCTGCTGCACAGCCCTGCACTGCTTTGCTCTGAACTTCTCACTGTTCTTTGAAGGTGAGGGCCATCTTCGCATCTCTCTGCCCCTTGTCCATGCAGCTCCTCTCACCTGACATGCCTGACCTCTCCTTGCCCCTGCCGGGTATTGGCAAACCCCTGCTCTTCTTTTAAAATCATGAACAAATATCACATTCTTAGGAGAGCCCTCCACTGCTTCTCTAAGCATAGTTACTCCTGACAGCTTATGCTACTTGGATCATTTTCTTCAGTCTCTTAAATAGCATTTAAATAGCTCTACCCACTATCATTCTAGTGTATTTGTTATATTTTCTTTATAACTATAGCAGGCATCATTAAAGAGATTACCTGGATTCAAATCTCCATCCCATCATTTAGTAGCTCTGTGACTTTGGACAGATTGTGTAAACTCTTGATACATCAATTTTCCCAACAGTAAAATGAAACCAATGAAAGACTATACTTCACAGGTATTTATAAGATTTAAATATACTCATAATCATTAAGGAAAAAGTGTATCTTCTGGTCCACAGTAAGTGCTTAATAATATTAATTTTTACTGTTATAGTAAGGGCTCAATAAATGTGAATGGAATAAATGGGTGAGAGGGAGGGAAGGAAAGGAGGAAGGGAAAGAGAAGCCAGAGGCCCCTTCCTAGCATGGAGAACAGCACAAGGTTTACACTCAGCAGCCCTGAATCTTTGCCCTGCTGCGTGTACGTTGGGTAATCTTGAATAAGTTATTTGGCCTCCATGTGTTTCGAGATGAACATAAGTATTCTATTGTATTACACATGTAAAATACTTAGCATGCAGGGCCTAGCCCATAGTTAAGTAATGATGAAGAAAAAAGAGAAAGTTTTGTGAAAAAGAAAAATGCTCTGCTTAATATTCATCTTTAGGCAAAGGCACCCGGACACTTCTTTAACCATCCCACATTTACACACTGTAGGGGGCTGCCTCTAAGGCCAGGATTCCTGGATGCCTGAGAGAGGTAGACTGTGAAATATTATGATCTAGTCTCACCCCCACCTCCATCCTGTCCCAAAGCTCATGGGCATTACAAAAAAGTTTCTTTCAACGTGGTCATCTCCAATGAATCTTAATTTCTTTTTTTTGCCCACTTCCTCAAGAGAATAGTATTAAGAGCACAGAGAAAATAGTTCAGTGAAAAAAACTAGCCAAAAAGCAATGAAGAAATTCTCAGCAAAATATTAGCAAACCCAAATATTAGCAAATATTAGCAAAATACTAGCAAACCAGACTCATAGAAAAAAAATTAAACATCTTGACCAAGTGGGTTTTGTCAAAGGAAAACAAGGCTGTATCAGCTCTTTCTACAGAAACTGAAACAGCCAAACAATACTGAAAAATAAGAACAAAGTTGGAGGACTTGCACTTCCCAACTTGAAAATTTACTCTACACTACACTACACTAATCAAGATAGTGCAGTACTGGTGTAAAGATAGACATCTTAAATCAATGGAACTGAGGGTCCCAAAATAAAACCTCACATTTGCAATCTACTGTTTTTCAACAGAGTTGTCAAGAAAATTAACAGGAAAGAAAATCTTTTCAACAAATGTTACTGGGACAACTGACCATTCATCTGCAAAAACATTGATTTGGACCCCTACCCCACACCATACCACAAATACTCACTGAAAATTGATCAAAGACCAAAATGTAAGAGCTAAAACTATAGGGGGGGCGGAGCAAGATGGCGGAGGAGTAGGAGACCCGGATTTCGTCTCCTCTCAGGAATTCAGCTGGATAGGGATCAAACCATTCTGAACACCTACAAACTCAACAGGAGATCGAAGAAAAGAATAGCAACAACTCTCTGAACAGAAAAGCGACCACTTTCTGGAAGGTAGGACGTGCGGAGAAGTGAATCCGAGGCGATATTCGGGAGGAGAGACGGCGGGGGAGGGGCCTCCGACGGCCGCTTCTGGCAAGTGATAGAGCCACGGAGCACAAAATCGGAACTTTTAGAAGTCTGCTCCGCTGAGGGACGTCACTCTGGTGGCGAAATGGGGGGTGGAACCCTCGCAGGACAGTGTGGTCTCAGGACCCTCGGGGTCACAGAAAGACCGGGGGTGCCTGAGTGCGGCAGAGCTCCCAGGGATCGGAGCAGGGAAGCCGGCTGCAGAGACGGAGCCCAGGCGCGGGCTCTCAGCTCGGGGTTGCCATAAACCGTGATCCGCGGCATAGTCGGGCCACTGCTCCTCCAGCAGGGACCCAACAAGCGGCAGATCCGGGGAGACTCACCTTCTTCCCCCGGGAGGAGAGGTGCGGGAGCGCACCGCGGGAATCTGCTGGGTTTGGAGACTCCACCCGGGGTCGGGTGCCAGAGATAGAGACGCGCGGTCACAGGCCGGGTGAGCACGGAGTGTGGCCAGAGACCGGGGAGACGGGAGTGACTGACTGCTTTTCTCTGGGGGCGCACTGAGGAGCGGGACCCCGAGTTCTCGGCTCCTCCGGGGCGGAGACTGGGAGGCCGCCATTTTCACTCTCCGCCTCCAAAGCTGTACGGAAAGCTTGCAGGGAACAAAAGCTCCGGAGAGCAAACCCGAGCAGATTACTTAGCCCGGACCGGCAAGGGCGGGGCAATTTTGCCTCCGGCAAAGACATTTGGGAACCACGGCAACAGGCCCCTCCCCCAGAAGATCAGCGAGAACAGCCAGCCAAGACCAAGTTTACCGATCAATGAGAACGGCAGAACTCCAGCGCTAGGGGAACACTGCACATAGAATTCATGGCTTTTTTACCATGATTCTTTAGTCTTTCAAAGTTAATTACTTTTTTTAACTGTCTTTTTTCTTTTTTCCTTTTTTCTTTTTTTTTGAATTTTTCTTTTTCCCTTTTTCAACCAACATCTTATCAATCCCTTTTTTAAAAAAAAAATTTTCATTTTTCATTTTTAAAGTCATATTCTATCCCTTCATAGTAGTTACCCGTATTTTTGGCATATATATATAAGTTGTTCTCTCTTTAAAATCTTGAGATAGTTTCTTCTAACAGATCAAAATATACTCTAAATCTCTAGTGTATGGTTTTTTTCTACTCCCCTGCCTGATCACATTCTCTCCCTTTTTTCTTTCTTTTTTTTTTTTAATCCTCTTCTTTCTTTTTTCAAACAACTTATCAAATCCTTTTTTAAAATTTTTATAATTTCCATCTTTACAGTCATATTCCATCCCTTCATCATATCAACCCTTATTTTTGTACATATATAAGTTTTTCTTTCTTTAAAATTTTGGGAGGCACTTTCTTTTAACAGACCAAAATACACCCAAAATGTAGTGTGTGGCACTGATCTATACTCCAGCCTGATCATATTTGATCACATTCTGTTTTTGTTTTGTTTTGTTTTGTTCTGCTTTTGTTTGTTTTTATCTTTATCTTTTTCTTTTTTCTTTTTTTCTTTCCTTTTCTTTTTTCTCTCTTTCCCTTTCTTTTCCCACTGCTTCAGGTCTTTTCTGATTTGTTTAGAGTATATTTTCTGGGGACGTTGTTACCCTGCTAGCATTTTGTTCTCTCATTAATCTATTCTCCTCTGCACAAAATGACAAGACGGAAAAAATCACCTCAACAAAAAGAACAAGAGGTAGTACCGACTGCCAGGGACCTACTCAATATGGACATTAGTACGATGTCAGATCTAGAGTTCAGAATCATCACTTTAAAGATACTAGCTGGGCTTGAAAAAAACATGGAAGTTATTAGAGAAACCCTTTCTGGAAAAGTAAAAGAACTAAAATCTAACCAAGTAGAAATCAAAAAGGCTATCAATGAGGTGCAATCAAATATGGGGGCGCTAACTGCTAGGATAAATGAGGCAGAAGAAAGAATCAGTGAGATAGAAGACCAAATGATGGAAAATAAAGAAGCTGAGAAAAAGAGAGATCAACAACTACTGGATCACGAGGGCAGAATTCGAGAGATAAACGATACCATAAGACGAAACAACATTAGAATAATTGGGATCCCAGAAGAAGAAGAAAGAGAGAGAGGGGCAGAAGTTATAATGGAGCAAATTATAGCAGAGAACTTCCCTAATTTGGGGAAGGAAACAGGCATCAAAATCCAGGAAGCACAGAGAACCCCTCTCAAAATCAATAAAAATAGGTCAACACCCCGACATCTAATAGTAAAACTTACGAGTCTCAGAGACAAAGAGAAAATCCTGAAAGCAGCTCGGGAGAAGAGATCTGTAACCTACAATGGTAGAAACATTAGATTGGCAACAGACTTATCCACAGAGACCTGGCAGGCCAGAAAGGACTGGCAGGACATATTCAGAGCACTAAATGAGAAAAATATGCAGCCAAGAATACTATATCCAGCGAGGCTGTCATTGAAAATTGAAGGAGAGATAAAAAGCTTCCAGGACAAACAAAAACTAAAGGAATTTGCAAACACAAAACCAGCCCTACAAGAAATATTGAAAGGGGTCCTCTAAGCAAAGAGAGAGCCTAAAAGCAACATAGACCAGAAAGGAACACAAACAATATACAGTAACAGTCACTTTACAGGCAATACAATGGCACTGAATTCCTATCTTTCAATAGTTACCCTGAATGTAAATGGGCTAAATGCCCCAATCAAAAGACACAGGCTATCAGATTGGATTAAAAAACAAGACCCATCGATATGCTGTCTGCAAGAGACTCATTTTAGACCCAAAGACACCCCCAGATTGAAAGTGAGGGGGTGGAAAACCATTTACCATGCTAATGGGCACCAAAAGAAAGCTGGGGTGGCAATCCTTATATCAGACAAATTAGATTTTAAACCAAAGACTGTAATAAGAGATGAGGAAGGACACTATATCCTACTTAAAGGGTCTATCCAACAAGAAGATCTAACAATTGTAAATATCTATGCCCCTAACATGGGAGCAGCCAATTATACAAGGCAATTAATAACAAAAGCAAAGAAACACATTGACAACAATACAATAATAGTGGGGGACTTTAACACCCCCCTCACTGAAATGGACAGATCGTCTAAGCAAAAGATCAACAAGGAAATAAAGACTTTAAGTGACACACTGGACCAAATGGACTTCACAGACATATTCAGAACATTCCATCCCAAAGCAACGGAATACACATTCTTCTCTAGTGCCCATGGAACATTCTCTAGAATAGATCACATCCTAGGTCATAAATCAGGTCTCAACCGGTACCAGAAGATTGGGATCATCCCCTGCCTATTTTCAGACCACAATGCTTTGAAACTAGAACTCAATCACAAGAGGAAAGTTGGAAAGAACTCAAATACATGGAGGCTAAAGAGCATCCTACTGAAGAATGAATGGGTCAACCAGGAAATTAAAGAAGAATTAAAAAAATTCATGGAAACCAATGAAAATGAAAACACAACTATTCAAAATCTTTGGGATACAGCAAAGGCAGTCCTAAGAGGAAAGTATATAGCAATACAAGCCTTTCTCAAGAAACAAGAAAGGTCTCAAGTACACAACTTAACCCTACACCTAAAGGAGCTGGAGAAAATAAAGCCTAAACCCAGCAGGAGAAGAGAAATAATAAAGATCAGAGCAGAAATCAATGAAATAGAAACCAAAAGAACAGTAGAACAGATCAACGAAACTAGGAGCTGGTTCTTTGAAAGAATTAACAAGATTGAAAAACCCCTGGCCAGACTTATCAAAAAGAAAAGAGAAATGACCCAAATCAACAAAATCATGAATGAAAGAGGAGAAATCACAACCAACACCAAAGAAATACAAACAATTATAAGAACATATTATGAGCAACTCTATGCCAGCAAATTAGATAACCTGGAAGTAATGGATGCATTCCTAGAGATGTATCAACTACCAAAACTGAACCAGGAAGAAATAGAAAACCTGAACAGACCTATAACCACTAAGGAAATAGAAGCAGTCATCAAAAATCTCCCAAAACACAAAAGCCCAGGGCCAGAGGGCTTCCCAGGGGAATTCTACCAAACATTTCAAGAATGAATACCTATCCTTCTGAAACTGTTCCAAAAAATAGAAATGGAAGGAAAACTTCCAAACTCATTTTATGAGGCCAGCATTACCTTGATCCCAAAACCAGACAAAGACCCCATCAAAAAGGAGAATTACAGACCAATATCCCTGATGAACATGGATGCAAAAATTCTCACCAAAATACTAGCCAATAGGATCCAACAGTACATTAAAAGGATTATTCACCACGACCAAGTGGGATTTATCCCTGGGCTGCAAGGTTGGTTCAACATCCGCAAATCAATCAACGTGATACAATACATTAACAAAAGAAAGAACAAGAATCATATGATCCTCTCAATAGATGCAGAAAAAGCATTTGACAAAGTACAGCATCCTTTCTTGATCAAAACTCTTCAGAGTATAGGGATAGAGGGTACATACCTCAATATCATAAAAGCCATCTATGAAAAACCTACAGCGAATATCATTCTCAATGGGGAAAAACTGAGAGCTTTCCCCCTAAGGTCAGGAACGCGGCAGGGATGTCCACTATCACCACTGCTATTCAACATAGTATTGGAAGTCCTAGCCACAGCAATCAGACAACAAAAAGAAATCAAAGGCATCCAAATTGGCAAAGAAGAAGTCAAACTCTCACTCTTTGCAGATGATATGATACTTTATGTGGAAAATCCCAAAGACTCCACCCCAAAACTGCTAGAACTCATACAGGAATTCAGTCAAGTGGCAGGATATAAAATCAATGCACAGAAGTCAGTGGCATTCCTATACACCAACAACAAGTCAGAAGAAAGAGAAATTAAGGAGTCGATCCCATTTACAATTGCACCCAAAACCATAAGATACCTAGGAATAAATCTAACCAAAGAGGCAAAGGATCTGTACTCAGAAAACTATAAAATACTCATGAAAGAAATTGAGGAACCGGTACCAGAAGATTTCCACAAAGAAATGGAAAAACGTTCCATGCTCATGGATTGAAAGAACAAATATTGTGAAGATGTCAATCCTACCTAGAGCAATCTACACATTCAATGCAATCCCCATCAAAATACCATCCACTTTCTTCAAAGAAATGGAACAAATAATCCTAAAATTTGTATGGAACCAGAAAAGACCCCGCATAGCCAGAGGAATGTTGAAAAAGAAAAGCAAAGCTGGCGGCATCACAATTCCAGACTTCCAGCTCTACTACAAAGCTGTCATCATCAAGACAGTATGGTACTGGCACAAAAACAGACACATAGATCAATGGAACAGAATAGAGAGCCCAGAAATGGACCCTCAACTCTATGGTCAACTAATCTTTGACAAAGCAGGAAAGAATGTCCAATGGAAAAAAGACAGTCTCTTCAACAAATGGTGTTGGGAAAATTGGACAGCCACATGCAGAAGAATGAAACTGGACCATTTCCTTACACCACACACAAAAATAGACTCCAAATGCTTGAAAGACCTCAATGTGAGACAGGAGTCCATCAAAATCCTAAAGGAGAACACAGGCAGCAACCTCTTCGACCTCAGCCGCAGCAACTTCTTCCTAGAAACATCGCCAAAGGCAAGGGAAGCAAGGGCAAAAATGAACTATTGGGACTTCATCAAGATAAAAAGCTTTTGCAAAGCAAAGGAAACAGTCAACAAAACCAAAAGACAACTGACAGAATGGGAGAAGATATTTGCAAATGACATATCAGATAAAGGGCTAGTATCCAAAATCTATAAAGAACTCATCAAACTCAACACCAAAAGAACAAATGATCCAATCAAGAAATGGGCAGAAGACATGAACAGACATTTTTCCAAAGAAGACATCCAAACGGCCAACAGACACATGAAAAAGTGTTCAATATCGCTCGGCATCAGGGAAATCCAAATCAAAACCTCAATGAGATACCACCTCACACCAGTCAGAATGGCTAAAATTAACAAGTCAGGAAATGACAGATGTTGGTGGGGATGCGGAGAAAGGGGAACCCTCCTACACTGTTGGTGGGAATGCAAGCTGGTGCAGCCACTCTGGAAAACAGTATGGAGGTTCCTCAAAAAGTTGAAAATAGAGCTACCATATGATCCAGCAATTGCACTCCTGGGTATTTACCCCAAAGATACAAAAGTAGGGACCCGAAAGGGTACGTGCACCCCGATGTTTATAGCAGCAATGTCCACAATAGCCAAACTGTGGAAAGAGCCAAGATGTCCATCAACAGATGAATGGATAAAGAAGAAGTGGTATATATATACAATGGAATATTATGCAGCCATCAAAAGGAATGAGATCTTGCCATTTGCATCGACGTGGATGGAACTGGAGGGTATTATGCTGAGCGAAATAAGACAAACAGAGAAAGACATGTATCATATGACCTCACTGATATGAGGAATTCTTAATCTCAGGAAACAAACTGAGGGTTGCTGGAGTGGGGGGTGGGGTGGGAGGGATGGGGTGACTGGGTGATGGACACTGGGGAGGGTATGTGTTCTGGTAAGCGCTGTGAATTGTGCAAGACTGTTGAATCTCAGATCTGTACCTCTGAAACAAATAATGCAATATATGTTAAGAAAGAAAAAAAGAAGAAGAATGTAGCAGGAGGGGAAGAATGAAGGGGGGGAAATCGGAGGGGGAGAAGAACCATGAGAGACAATGGACTCTGAAAAACAAACTGAGGGTTCTAGAGGGGAGGGGGTTGGGAGGATGGGTTAGCCTGGTGATGGGTATTGAGGAGGGCACGTTCTGCATGGAGCACTGGGTGTTATGCACAAACAATGAATCATGGAACACTATATCTAAAACTAATGATGTAATGTATGGGGATTAACATAACAATAAAAAAATTAAAAAAAAAAGAGCTAAAACTATAAAACTCTAAGAAGAAAGCAGAAGAGAAAAATCTTCATGATCTTGGGTTAGGCAATGATTTCTTAGATACAACACAAAAGCACAAGCAATAAAAGAAAAAAACTAAAAAATCAGACTTAACATTAAAAACTTTTGTGATTCAAAAGACATTCGGTAAAGTGAGAAGACATGCACAGAATGGGAGTAAATACTTGCAAATCCTATACCTAGTAAGGCACTTGTATCTGGAATCTATAAAGAACTCTTAAAACTCAGTAATAAATAGACAACCCAATTAAAAAATGGGCCAGGGATTTGAATAGACATTTCTCCAAAGAAGATTCACAAATGACCAATAAGCACATGAAAGGATGCTCAACATCAAGATTCATTAGGAAAAGCAAATCCAAACAATAAGATACCACTTCATACCCAGTAGGATGGTTAGAATTTAAAAGTCAGATAGTAACAAGTGTTGACAAGGATGTGGAAAAATTAGAACCCTCATACATTGCTGGTGAAATGTAAAATGGTACAGCCACATCTATAAACAGTTTCACAGTTTCTTAAATAGTTAACTATAGACTTACCATATGACCCAGCAATTCCAATTCTAGGTATCTGCCCAAGTGGAATAAAAGCAAGTGTGTACAAAAAAAATTTTAATGAAGGAAAAATGAATGTCCACAGCAGCATTACTCGTAATAACCAAGAAATGAAAAATCTCTAAATGTCACCGCATACTTTTTATATGGATTTGTTAATCTAGCTAATTTGAATGTCAGTTTCTCTTGAATTTTTCATTTGTCTCTGAACTTTCAACATTTTGTATTTTAACATTTTGTATTCTAAAGATGAGATTTTAATTTTATCAACTTTGCTATTTTTGCAGCTTTATGCCCCAATCCCTCCCCTCCCCAAGCCCTGCCTCTGCTATAGTCCTTAAGCAAAACTCAACTACCCTTACTAGGAGACAGAGCAAACTGTCCTAGATCTGGTTTAAACATTAGTTTCACAGTTTTCAGGGAATTACACCAGTTGAGGTTTCGGCAAAATTATCTCCACTGAATAGGTTTACAGGGAATTGATGTTCTGGTGAATTGCCTTTTGGCAAATGGATTTACAGCAAACTGACTGAGAGCCAGTGAACAACTCAATTCTTCTCCTGTATATTCTATCTCCTCCTAGCATCTTTCCGTGTACACAGAAATGAGTCCACTGATAGTCACATGCTTTCACTGTTTGAACCTCTCAGGAGCTTCCAGGCTTTGAGACCTAAAGCTTTTCAGTTCAGATTTATTGCCATGAGTATGGATCATAACAAGGGTGAGGGGTGTAAACCAGGCAGCATACACTAGTTGTTTCCTTCCCTTTTTATTTTCAATAGCCATGAAATCCTTTCTTCAAAAGTATACAGAAGTCTAATACAAAAGACATAAAAGAAGATAAGCTCTGGGACGCCTGGGTGGCTCAGTTGGTTAAGTGGCTGCCTTCGGCCTGGGTCATGATCCCAGGGTCCTGGGATCGAGTCCCACATCGTGCTCCTTGCTCAGCAGGGAGCCTGCTTCTCCCTCTCTCTCCCTCTGCTTGTGCTCTCTCTGTCAAATAAATAAAATCTTTAAAAAAAAAAAAAGAAGATACGCTCTTGCTGATATAGAGCCATTAAGCCCACACCCCATAACCTCTCCCATGTGCACATCTGTTCCTACAGTAGCCTGAGTTCCTCAGAAGGTGACCTGCCATTCTACAAATCACAGTTTAAAAATCAGAGATTTCTGGCCATAGCAACATTTTTCTAGATATGTCTCCTGAGGCAAGAGAAATAAAAAGCAAAAATAAACTATTGGGATTGCATCAAAATAAAAAGTTTCTACACAGCGAAGGAAACAATCAACAAAATTAAAAGGCAACCTATGGAATGAGAGAAGATATTTGTAAAGCACATATCCAATAAAGGGTTAGTATCAAAAATATATAAAGAACTTAATGCAACTCAACAAAAACAAATAATCCAAATTAAAAATGGGCAAAAGACATGAACAGACATTTCTCCAAAGAAGACACACAGATGGCCAACAGACACGTGAAAAGATGCTCAACATCCCTCACCATCAGGAAAATGCAAATCAAAACTACAATGAGATAACTCCTCACACCTCTCAGAAGAGCTAAAATCAACAACACAGGAAACAACAGATGTTGGCGAGGATGTGGAGAAAAAGGAACTTTCTTGCACTGGTGGTGGGAATGAAAGCTGGTGCAGTCACTCTGGAAATCAGTATGGAGGTTCCTCAAAAAGTTAAAAATAAAACTACCCTATGATCCAGGAATCATACTATGGGTATTTAACCAAAGAATACAAAACACTAATTCAAAGGTATATGTGCACCCTTATATTTATAGCAGCATTATTTACATTAGCCAAATTACGGAAGCAGCCCAAGTGTCCATTGACTGATGAATGGAGAAAGAAGATGTGATCTATATATAAAATAGAATATTATTCAGCCATAAAAAGAATGAAATCTTGCCATTTGCAATGACATGGATGGAGCTAGAGAGTATAATGCTAAGTGAAATAAGTCAGTCAGGGAAAGACAAATACCATATCATTTTATTTATATGTGGTATAAGAAACAAAACAAATGAGCAAAGGAAAAAACAAGAAAGAGAAACAAACCAAGAAACAGACTTGTAACTATAGAGAACAAACAGATGGTTACCACAGGGGAGGTGGTGGGGGATGGGTGAAAGAGGTGAAGGGGATTAAGGAGTGCACTTGTCATGATGAACATCGGGTGATGCATGGAAGTGTTGAATCACTCTATTGTACACTTGAGTGTTAACTAACTGGAATTTGAGATAACATTTTTTTAATCACTAATTTCACCCAACTACATCTTTTCATGGTCAGAAAACGGACCCAGAGAGTCCCAATGACCTTAGTCATATTTGCAGGAAAGAATAAAAAAATAATCACAGGGGTGCCTGGGTGGCTCAGTCGGTTAAGCGTTTGCCTTCGGTTCAGGTCATGATCCCGGGGTCCTGGGATTGAGCCCTGCGGTGCGCTCCCTGCTCAGCAGGGAGTCTGCTTCTCCCTCCCTCTGCCCCTTGCTCATGCTCTCTCTCTCACTCACGCTATCTCAAATAAATAAAATCTTTGAAAATAAATAAACATAATCACAGGATATTAATTCCCCCAAAAATGTGAATAACTATAGTCATTATCTCACTATTTGGTATAGAAATCTCTAGTATCTAAATGGCTCTTCGCAAACCAAGAATGGAAAGAACATGGATGTCTACTCCATCAGATCAAATTCCAGCTCTATTTCTTCCTATCTGTGTAAATTTGGGCTATCTCTTAACCTATCTGAGCCTCAATTTTTTCATCTGTAATGAACGGATAAAAACATCTAAGTTAGCAGATTTCCGTGATGATTAAACAAGCTAATATATATAAGCACTTAGACTCTACACCATAGTAG
Organism: Halichoerus grypus; assembly: GCF_964656455.1. Classification (NCBI taxonomy): domain Eukaryota; kingdom Metazoa; phylum Chordata; class Mammalia; order Carnivora; family Phocidae; genus Halichoerus; species Halichoerus grypus. The sequence goes on along the minus strand of NC_135716.1, from coordinate 11,900,758 downwards.
GTACACAAAATGTTATTTCCTTTCCTTCCTCCTTGCCTCCTGCCCTTCTTTCTGCTGTACACAGTACCTGAGAATTTGAGTGTTGTGTCTTTCAAATGCAATCCTCCCCCAAAGAGTCACCAGCACTCAAAATAATCTGTGACCATAAATTCACATTGATCAGTCATTTAAAACCCACGAAGTAAATAAATGCTACAGGGAGCAGCAAATAAAGCTGAAAATAGTTAAGACCCATATAAATTTGCATCAGAAATATCACTTCCCTTTCACATCTCTCAAACATCTATCACCTCATTTGGGCGCTTTATACAGTCTTTTCTCCAAAATTCTACTGGAAGTTTCCTATGTGCTTGTTGGAGACAGGAACCAATAGCTTTTCTCGAAGTTCCCAGACTTCACTGCTCTCCATCACGTAGGCTCTCAGGGGGATATAATGCTGGAGACCCATCTGCTGAGCCCCTTCCCCAGTTCCCAAGTTAAGGTGTTCCTAGAAAGCTAAACAACGCACCACGGAAAAAAGACTTCCACAGAAAATCCGGAAATGAAATTCTCAGGGTTTACCTGAAATTCCTGTTAGGGCTTCAGCTGGAGGGAAGACAGAGGAGAGGTAGGAAGAGAAATGTACAGATTACAAGTACTGAGAAGCACAAGAGAAGGCAGGGTCTAATATCTAGCCGGCCCTGAAGTTCTGATGGGTGAGAAGTGAGGTGTCCCACCTGGGCTAGAGAATGACCTTTACCATGGTCACTTTCATAGCTGCCTTTTACTGAAAGCCTTTTACATAACGGGCACAGGCTAGAAGCTTTATATACATTGTCACATTTGAAACTTAGACACCCATCTAAGACTTCTCAATTGTTATTTTTGAAGGAAGGAGGAAATTTTAAACTTTGACCAAGAACAACAATCTTTTCTCGATAATAGGATATGAAAGATTTCCACGGGAAATTCTACTGGAAGTTTCACTCTGATTCCCCTTCAGTACCCCTGGAATGTCCGTACTTAAAACTCATCAAAAGTTCACCACTGCTTTTAGACTAATAAACTAAACTCCTTACGTCAGTCAAAGTGTCCAGTGTGATTTCATTCCTGCTCACCTGTTCTGTTTCTTACTTTCTGCCAGGCCCTCCTGTAACACCATATGCTCAACACAAACATAATTGTGTTTTCTCCCCTGTCCCTGCCTCACTTCCCTCCCTTGGTCTCCCTTTCACTCTATCAAAAACTCTACCCACTCGTTCCCCCCACCCCCACTCAGAGAACTCATCCTCAGATTTTCAGATGCCAGTTCTAGTATCACCTTCCTTGGGAAGTCTTCGCCAAAATCCCAAGACTACTACACTAGATGATTCCCTAAGACTAAGCACCTCGTCATGGCACCCTTGAATCACCGCATCACAGACTCTGATTGTAGACTACCGAGTTGGAAACCTTATTCCAACCTTCTCAGGGTATTGACTGGGAAATGAAGCCCACCAGAAAACATTACTGAAAGGTCTGAGCCAGGACATGAGTTCTACCTCCTTTCTCAATGGCTTAATGAAAACAGGCCCACTAGGTGATTATAATAATCTGCTGCCCAGTCACCCAGGTCCTCAATGCAGTTCTGTCCTGAAGAACATTTAGGCCTGACTCTTCTGTCCCTGTCTGTCTCTGTCTGCCTGTGTCTCTCTCTCTCCTCTACTCCATCACACCACAGGTTTATTGCACAGGAATGCTGCTGATGAAATATTTTTCACCAAGTCACGCATAATTGGTTTAATGTCTCAGTCTCCCAAGAGCATTTGCACTTTAACGGGGGACAATATTTTATTAGCATTAATGTTAATTATTGAATAAAATAGCATTCATTTTTATAGCACTTTAGAGTTTACAAGACACATCATTTCTTGGCCTTTTGGCTAAGATAAAGTGTAGAGTTTACAAGACACATTTACATATAGTATCAAATCTATACTCACAGAGGTGAAGAGAAGAATGTGCTTTCATTAAAAGAAAAAAATTACCTCAAATTATATTTTCTTCCTGTGTGATAACTCTTCTCTTTACTTGGGGAGAGAGGGTTTTTAAATTGAGATATTATATGCAATTAACAAGCGATGCTGAATCCTAGACTGTTTGTATAATTAAGAAAGATTGTGAGGTATTCTTACATTTTAATAGAAAATGTTTATTTTGAGGAATTCTTAATCTCAGGAAACAAACTGAGGGTTGCTGGAGTGGGGTGGGGGGGTGGGAGGGATGGGGTGGCTGGGTGATAGACACTGGGGAGGGTATGTGCTATGGTGAGCGCTGTGAATTGTGCAAGACTGTTGAATCACAGACTTGTACCTCTGAAACAAATAATATATTATATGTTAAAAAAGAAAAAGAAGAAGAAGAAGAAGATAGCAGGAAGGGAAAAATGAAGGGGGGGAAATCGGAGGGGGAGACAAACCATGAGAGACGATGGACTCTGAGAAACAAACTGAGGCTTCTAGAGGGGAGGGAGGTGGGGGGATGGGTTAGCCTGGTGATGGGTATTAAAGAGGGCATGTACTGAATGGAGCACTGGGTGTTATACACAAACAATGAATCATAGAACACTACATCAAAAACTAATGATGTAATGTATGGTGACTAACATAACAAAATAAAAAAGAAAATGTTTATTTTGTTATAAATAATAAATAATTCTCATTGTAACAAATTTAAGAAGTGAATTTTTTCCTTAAAGGATAATTCCTGATAAGAATATGTTCTTATTGGCAGAACCATCAGTCATCACCAAACAAGGTGGAGTTCCATTCATGATTATGCTGGAAACACAAAGCTAGGATGTTAGGACATATGTTCCGTTTCCAATTTTGTTCTTTGCCCTCTCTTAACATTTGGAAATCCATCAGAGAAGAAAGCATGGTAGGGTTTTCTTGTTGGATCTTAGTTCTCTGACTTCAGTCATTGAAGGTTTTGAATAGGAAGAATGTAATAAGAGGGGATTTTGCAAATTTTAATCAAATGGTTATGGCCAGATTGTAATGAGTCAAGAGAGTAGAAATGGAACTATTGGCCAGAACTCTAAATAAGATGTAATTAGGGTCTGATTCAGGGTTGCAGCAGTAGAGATGGAAAGAAGTGAATTGTGTGGTGGTAACATGAAATGTACCTCCAGTATTGATTGAAGTGTCATCTTCCTGCCATGATGCAACATTCCTAAGCTCATTATTAATATTGCCAAGCAACTCAAAAAGAATGAAAAGCCACATTCAACATGGTGATAACATCAGAGCCTCTCTGATTTTTTTCACATAAAATGTCCACCATTTGTTCAATAATTACTAAGAATAAGAAAACAGGACTAAGAAAAAAAAACTGACAATAAAAACCAACACACAAGTGACCCACTATTGGATTTAATAAACACAGATTTTTTTAAAACTGTGTTGATGTTTTCAAGAATACAGATGACAGAATGTAGAACATTATCAGATAAATGGAATCGTTAAGAAAGAATCAAATGGAAATTCTAGAAGTAAAAAATAACTGAAATCAGAAATGCAATAAATAGACACAATGGATAGCACAAAGCTTATTTTTATGAGTGAACTAAAAGAACTAAAAGAGGCATTAGGAAAAACTATCCAGACTGAAGCACAGAGGGACAAAAAAACATCAAAAATAAATTTAAAAAAAAAAGAGTATGAGAAACAAATGGACAATAGTGGAAAAGTAATACTATATGTAACTGAAATTCCACAAAAGGAAAAAAAAAAAACATGCTGACAAGTATGTAACTCTCAAGTATGTGAGGGATATTTACCAAACTGACCATATGGCCTGATACAAAGCAAGCTTCCACACAATTCACAGGATTGACATTATATGAAATAGGTTTTATGATGGCACTGGATATAAATTAAAAATACATAACAGGCAACTAGAAAATTCTCAAATGTTTGAAAATTAGACCATAAACTGCTAAATAATACATTCAACAATAAATCAGAGGGAATATTAGAAAAAATGTTAACTAAGTGATATTGAAAATTTGATATTTAAAACTTGTGGCATTCACATATATGAAAAGCCCACAGCTAACATCAACCTTAATGGGGAAGAACTGAGAGCTTTTCTCCTAAGGTTGGGAACAAGACAAGGATATCCATTCTCACCACTGTTATTCAACATAGTACTGGAAGTCCCAGACACAGCAATCAGACAATAAAAAGGAATAAAGGGCAACCAAATCGGCAAGAAAGAAGAAAAACTTCCGCTATTTGCAGATGACATGATACATATATAGAAAACCTGGAATACTCCACCAAAAAACTGCTAGAACTGATAAATTCAGTAAAGTCACAGGATACAAAACCAATATACAGAAATCTTACATTTCAATACACCAGTGATGAAGCAGCAGAAAAAGAAATTAAGAAAACAATCCTATTTATAATCGCACCAAAAATAATAAGTAAGATACCTAGGAATAAATCTAACCAAAGAGGTGAAAGACCTGTACTCTGAAAACTATAAAACATTGATGAAAGAGATTGAAGACAATACAAAGAAAAGACATTCCACAATCACAGGTTGAAAGAACAAATACTGTGAAAATGTCTACCCTACCCAAAGCAATCTACAGATTCAACACAATCCCTATCAAAATACCAACAGCATTTTTCACAGAACTAGGACAAACAATCCTAAACTTTATATGGAACCACAAAAGACCCTAAATAGCAAAAGAAATTTTGAGGTATTTGAGCTGGAGGTATTATAATTCTGGACTTCAAGTTATATTATTAAGCTGTAGTAATCAAAACAGTATGGTACTGGCACAAAAACAGACACACAGATCAGCAGAACAGAAAAGAAAGCCCAGAAATAAACCCACAATTATATGGTGAATTACTCTTCAATGAAGGAAGAAAGAATATCCAATAAGAAAAGTCTCTCCAGGGCGCCTGGGTGGCTCAGTTGGTTAAGCGACTGCCTTCGGCTCAGGTCATGATCCTGGAGTCCCGGGATCGAGTCCCGCATCGGGCTCCCTGCTCGGCAGGGAGTCTGCTTCTCCCTCTGACCCTCCTCCCTCTCATGCTCTCTGTCTCTCATTCTCTCTCTCAAATAAATAAATAAAATCTTTAAAAAAAAAAAAAGAAAAGTCTCTCCAACAAATGGTATTAGGAAAACTGGACCACTTTCTTTCACCATTCACAAAAATAAACTCAAAATGCATTAAAGACCTAAATATGATACCTGAAATTATAAAAATCCTAGAAGAAAACACAGGCAAAAATGTCTCTGACAGGGCGCCTGGGTGGCTCAGTTGGTTAAGCGACTGCCTTCGGTTCAGGTCATGATCCTGGAGTCTCGGGATCGAGTCCTGCATCGGGCTCCCTGCTGAGCAGGGAGTCTGCTTCTCCGTCTGACCCTCCTCCCTCTCATGCTCTCTGTCTCTCATTCTCTCTCTCGCAAATAAATAAAATCTTAAAAAAAAAAAGTCTCTGACATAGGCCATAGCACATTTTTCTAGATACGTCTCCTGAAGCAAGCAAAACAACAGCAAAAATAAACTCTTGGGATTACATCAAAATAAAAAGCGTCTGCACAGTGAAGGAAACAATCAACAAAATTAAAAGGCAACCTACAGAATGGGAGAAGATATCTGCAAAGCATATATCCAATAAAGGGTTAGTATCCAAAATATATAAAGAACTTATACAACTCAACACCCAAAAAAACAAATAATCCAATTTAAAAACGGGCAGAAGACATGAACAGACCTTCTCCAAAGAAGACATATAGATGGCCAATAGACACATAAAAAGATGCTCAACATTACTTACCATCAGGGAAATACAAATCAAAACTACAAGGAAATAATGCCCCCCACCTTTCAGAATAGCTAAAATCAAAACCACAAGAAACAAAAGGTGTTCGTGAGGATGTAGGGAGAAAGGAACCCTTGTGCACTGTTGGCAGGAATGCAAACTGGTGCAGCCACAGCAGAGAACAGTGTGGAGGTTCCTCAAAAAGTTAAAAATAGAACCATCCTACAATCCAGCAATTGCACTACTGGGTAATTACCCAAAGAATACAAAAACACTAATTCAAAGGAATACATGCACCCCTACGTTTACAGCAGCATTATTTACAATAGCCAAATTACAGAAGCAGTCCAAGTATCCATCAATTGATAAATGGATAAAAAAGATGTGAAATCTTGCTATATGCAATGACATGGATGGATCTAGAGAGTATAATGCTGAGCAAAATAAGTCAGTCGGAGGAATACAAATACCATATGATTCCACTTATATGTGGAATTCAAGAAACAAAATAAATGAGCATAGGGGGGCAAAAGAGACACAGAAATATCAAGAAACAGACTCTAAGAGAACAAACTGATGGTTACCAGAGGGCAGGTGGGTGGGAAGATGGGGGGAATAGGTGATGGAGATTAAGGACTGCATTTGTGGGGCACCTGGGTGGCTCAGTCATTAAGCGTCTGCCTTGGGCTCAGGTCATGATCCCTGAGTCCTGGGATCCTCCCTGCTCAGCAGGACGCCTGCTTCTCCCTCTCCCACTCCCCCTGCTTGTGTTCCCTCTCTCGCTGTCCCTCTCTCTGTCAAATAAGTAAATAAAATGTTTAAAAAAAAAAGAAAAAGGATTGCCTTTGCTGTGATGAGCATTGGGTGATGTATGGAATTGCTGAATCACTATATTGTACACCTGAAGCTAATATAACACTACATGTTAACTATACTGGAATTAAAATAAAAACTTTAAAAAAAAAACTCATAGCATTTAACTAAGGAGTATATTAGAAAAAAATAAAAGCTGAAACAACATCTATTCACCCCAAGAAGTTTAAATTTTAAAAAGAACAAATTAAACCAAAATAAAGCAGCAGGAAAAAAAAATTAAGATAACAGTAGAAATTAATGAAATAAAAATAAACTTGGGAGTACAGAAATCAATGAATTCAAAAACTGATTCTTTGAAAAGACTAATAAGTTGAAGAATCCATAGCAAGAGAAAGAGAGAGACATACAAAGCAAATAACCAATATAAGGAAAGAAAATATGGACATCACTTTGCGTCTAATGATATTAAAATGCAATACAATACAAATAAAATATGATACAATAATTTTGTGTTAATAAATTTAACAATTTAACCAAAGTGAACCAATTTTAAAGAATACAAATTACTAAAATAGACACATGATGAAATAGAACATATGAAGAATACTTTATTAAAAATAAATAATTGAACTTGAAACTTAAAATCTTTCCACAAAACAAAATAAAAACAAAACAAACAAACAAAAAAATACCTGAAGGCCCTAATAACCACTCCTGAATTCTCTTTTGGATACTTAAAGAAGAAATAACACCAGCATTACAAAAACTCTTCCAGGAAAAAAATAAGAAAACAATTCCCAATGCATTTTATAAGGCCAGCATAATTCGATCCTCAAATCTAACAAGAATATTAAAACAAAATACCTTTACATACAGTTATCTCTCAAGAACATAGAAGAAAGCCTAAATAAGTTATATTTCAAATCCAGAAATATATGAGAAGTACAAAATGTCACAACAGAAATTATTTATTCCAGAAAT